>NC_082600.1:13874442-14479442 GCF_030936135.1 Gavia stellata
CTTATGATTATGTCAGTTTTACATCATTTTCTTTGCTGATTTTAGTCCTCATATATGGAGTATAAAGGAAGACTCATATTCCATGTGGAAGGAAAGAGAACTATATCGCACTGGAGCCTTAATCCATATCTCGTCTCTTGTCCTGGAACAGCAACAGCTACTACCCCTACAGTCAGGGCAAGTTGAAATACCCAGCTGAAATTGAGAAGAAATTCCTTTCTGACCCCATACTCACAAACAGTTAACTTATTTCCTGAAAAAAATGCAATTTTGATGCTGAATTCATTGTTCTATCTTGCATAGCTACAGAAATTATTAGTGGTCATAAAATGATTTGTTCATTTTAAAAGTCCACTGACTCAGTGACAGCTAGCAGCAGTACATTCCACAGGTCCACCATAGATAACACAAAGAAGTCTTTAGTGTTTTTAAACTTGGTAACTTTTTGTGGCAATAAGATCTAAAAGAAAACTTTACCCACCCACAGAGTTGCATACAGTATTGGACTTGGCTTTGAGATAGAGGAGAAAGAAGCACATATTATGTAGTTTTCTATTACCTTTTAAACCTTTTAAAAAAATGTGATTTGCATCACGAAAAGCCTGTGCTATTTGATACTATTTGGTGCTACGTAGATTTGGTTCATATTCCCACATTTTCTTTAGTGTAGGTCTTCTAAATCTTATTAAATATAGTGCAAAAAATCAAAACCCCCAACATTTTAAACAATGTCTTACACTGATACAAATCAGTACAGCTTTGTACAGTGTGTAAAGAACTAAGCATTAAGTATATGCTAAATTTCAGTTATATTAATTGTCCTGTGTGAGTAGTTTTGGTACCTATTTATGAAAAGCTGCATCTCAGATATGTTTAATTATTATATGTGGACATTGAAGAAGGGAAGGGCTTTACTGGATCATTATCTTCAGTCTTCTGCACTGAGGATGAACTGCACCATATAATCCCATTCCTAACCTCATTATCCTTCATCATTAGCCAATGAATTAACTTTTGCTCCTGCACATCTTTCAGGAAGCTGTTTCAAGACTTTATGCAGCTGATTGTAAGGAAACTTGTTCTTTTTTCTTTCCTAAATTTATTCAGGCCACTTTATTCCCCTCCCAACATGATCATCTATTTAGTCCTCCAGTTCTTACCTCATGCTAGCACAATTCATAGAGAGCAACCACATTTTGTCTGTGCTTCCATTTTTGTCTCTCCTCCCAAAGTAGACCCTCAGTTTCCTACAAGGATGACTAGTCCTTCTTTCTACCTGTTCTGGTCTGAGTTCATCTTTGTACACAACAAAACACAGAGCACTGTCTGCAGTTTATTGTTACCTTGTATAATGATATTAATACATCCCTATTTCTATTGGAAATATTTTGCTTTTGCTGCGGGCTAGTATCATATTGCACTTTATCATTGTACTGGTGACTCATAGTAATCTTGTGATTAGGTTCTATGCCCAGGTCTTTTGCTTGATATGTCATTTCCAGCTGACCAGAACCTTTTGTAATGGTACTTATTAGTCACAGTACACTTGGTGAAGAAATATGTTGGCTATCACATTCAGGAATAAATGGGTCCTACCATATTTGGTAGCATGTTTTTTCCAATCCGTGTCTGGGAAATTTATGTGTCCACACAATGATACTATTTCTGATAGCCATTTTCTCTCCAACAAAATATTAATGAGGTCCTCATCCAGGTTCAAATTTGACCCATGCGAGGCAATGGCAAACTTCTGACCCTAGCTCATTTTACAGCCCTTCATTCGTATTGTTTTTGACCTTAAAAGCTTCAGTTTTATCCATGTTATTGCAAATTTTTACTTGAGGAGGTGGTCTTTATTAAACTATGGCAGTATTGTACTCCTGATTTTATTTCTAGCTTTTAGAAGAGAATCCTGTATTTCAATATCCATGTTCCAATCATGACTGATACTCCACCATGTCTTGTTATGGCTCTACTATCTGATTTCATGTCCTGCTTTATTGGTTCCACTTCCTCTGGTTTGTAACCTTGCCACCTTTCATTGGTTTCCAAACAGCTAAATTGCTCCTCTGTTACCTCACCGACTTCAACTCGATCGTGTATAAGCCTTTCAGTAACTGAGCTGTCTCCATGACTACTCCTATATTCTCTGCTGATACTTTGCTGCTTCTGCTGATGGTTTTTTTGTTTTTACAGAACCCTTTAAAGTGCTTTTTTTTTGCCTGTGTAATAAAATCAGTTTTGGAGAGTTGAACATGACTCTTTTCCAGTCTTCTTCCTTGGGCCTCTTAGTTTAAAGCTCTTCTGAACGGTTATGCCAGTTTGAATCTTATAAAATCAGTCCCTCAGGTACTCAGGTAGAGGCCATTTTAAGTGGCCATTTTCTCTGAATGCTTCCTTGTACGTTTACTTTATTGTATTATTTTATTTAGAGTATTTGTCAGGCCTGAATCATAAAAACAATGTTTTTTTTTCTGTGGCAAGAGGTTATTCGCAGAAATATTATCATTTACCATAAAAGGATGGAAACAACTGATTCCCCCCACTTCAAGAAACAGCCCCTGTAGAGAGTGTACAAAGTCAAAAATCTTGATTTTGCAGCAGAGTTATTAAATGTAAATCTCATGCAAGCCACAAAGCCATTTTGGCTGCCACTTCTCAGAAAGCTGCTTGTGGATGTAGAGTATATGCTGACAAATCTTCTCCTTCCCATCATCCTGATCCAAAGAAATGTCCCTACGGAAATACTTCTAGAGAGACATACAATCTTCAGCTGGCAATCCTTTTTCTTTGGATGCCTGGCTTTTTACCAGGAAAGGACATTTTTGATTCATCTGAGGGCAATATGTATTTATTTGTCATATTTCTGATTTCTTCAGGCACCTCTATGCTCGTTCCAACCTCTATGCTCACTGAACAGCTGGCTTATTCTGAACAGAGCTAGGTAATGCTTCTCTGAGGAGCAGATTTCATTGAACATCATCAATGCATTCCGTTAAGTCTGCCAGATGTCTTCTGACTTAGTCAACAATTTTCTATTATTTCATTTAAGGGGCTTGGGAAGATGTAGGGGGTCCACCAAAGTAGGAATAAATTTGAAATAAAAGATTAAAGTCATGTTTAGTTTCACCCCCTAAATCCAGGCAAGTCTCCAGAAACTTCTAAGATCCCAACTATCTGGAATATTTGGATGGCAGCCCTCCAGTTAAGCAATTGCAAGAAGGGTTGCTGGCTTCAATAGATGTTACTTCTCTCCCAATGTTAGCAGTGGGTCATCAACTTTTAGAACAATTCTGCAACTGAAGATTCTGACACTTTATGATCACTTTTGACTCTCTGTCTTTAATGATTGGTTTGTTCGTACAAAAACTTGTGCTCACATTTGCAAGTTGAACTGTTACTGCTGAACACAGAGATTAGATTTCCTTATGTGCAAATTGCCAGGGCAGATCCAAGCTGAGAGTTCCTATCATGGATGTGATTGGTACAGATTTTCACTTCTTGTATATTTGAAAGTTTTGACCTCCAGAATGCTGGAGAACATAAAATTCCTCTTGTACTTCCTTATGTGAAAAAAGTGGGGACTGAACATTTTACATTCATTTGGTTTTTTGTTTTCTTTTCCCGTCCACTTGCCCTCAGACATTTGCATGTGACATTTTAGCAAATACAGGTGTATAATTCATGCTGATTCTTTTGTCCGCTTGAAAAGGGCTTCTGCCTTTGGAAAATTTGGCCCTATCTATTCATGGGCACTTTTGAGAGCTTTACATATTTTTTTTTGTTGTTCCAATAGCCCACTTGGTTGGCCAAGTGTTGACACTACATTGTGTACAACACTGTGTTGACACTACATTGGCCAAAAGAACTCCTGCAGTTTCAATAGGCAGGGGTGTTTTCCAATTCCTCCCCTTGGTTATTGGGACATGTGGCTAACTTTATACAGCTTCCTTGTTTCAGCCAAAAGGTGGGAACATTTTGTTGAGAGAGTGAATTGTGTCCTCTTTATGTACTGTTTGTTTTACATTTGAGGAGTTCTTGAGGCAGGATGTCCTACATCACTTCATAGTTTTAATAAGGAAGCTGTCAGATTTTATTTAACTGAATATTATTAAGTGAAAAGATACAAATACTTCAGTCCAAACATCTTTATACATATTTTCCAACAACTTGCTTCACCACACCAGTTGTTCAGAATCTGCAAATGCAACACACTTTAATTACACATAATGTGATGTAATGAAAAGCTTGTTAGTCTTCAGCACAAGTCAATAAAAGAAAACAACTCAAAAACCTTGAATATAATTTGTGTGTTTTTCACTTGTGTGTTTTTCTGTGCATATCTTAACATCTATTACGTGTTCTTCCTCTCTTACCTCCTCTTATTTTTTTCTTTGGTGCTTTTCCTGATGTGTTCTGGAAGCTTGAAAACAAATAGGTAGAGGGGAGGGGAGGTAAATAGGGAAAAAAGGGTTCCTGTCCTGTATTGTTTTCCATGAAAAGTGGAGACTGGGCCCTTTCTTATACAATCTTTTAATTTATTTTTTAGTCTGTTTTCCTAGTAATTTTTCTTAATAGCTAGTTTCCTCCAGCTGAAACACTGAAGGCAACAACTTCCCTGCACAGAGAAATCACTTGGCACTGAGAAATGACCAATTACTTGTTAAAACAAGAACAGGTAAACCCTACTGGGGCAGATCCATTGCCGTAACAATGAATTTTGGCTGATTATATGTTCGGTTTTTTTCTTGTATGTTTATTTTTGTAATGATACCCTACATCTGTATTTCATGAAAGGCTCAACTCCCCCATCCTTGCCTTGTTTGTCTTACCTTCTAAAAGCTCTGCTTTCTTCACATTCTGGTCTCTTAATCTTGTAAAAATTATCTCAGCATGACATATATCTCACACATATCAACTGTTCCTATTAATGTTCAAAAAATGCTAAACAAGTCAAAGGTGATTATCTAACTACCTGCAGAATAATAACTAAACAAACTACAGTACTTTGATATAAGAAGTTTATTGTACCTACAAGAAGGTGAACATGAATGTTAGCTAAATTCTAGGATTGGAGAAGACCATGCATTCTCATTCATAAAAATATACCTCATTCATTCAGTATCAATCAGCTGGCATTATTGACAGTAGATTCCTTTTAAGGTCAAAATGATGTATCTTTCTCTTCTCCTACTTTTTAATGATGTCTGGGATTTCAAAAGAACCTATGGGATTTAGCAAGAATTTCCCTTTAAAGGGCAGTTGGATTTGGGAGTCTAACTCTTCTAGGTTCTTTCAAAAATACAAGCTGTTATTAATAAACTATCATCCGATGCCTGTAACATTACATCAGACTTCAGCTTTTTTAAGTCCAGGAGACCATATGGGTAGTGTATTCTCAACCACTTCTAGTAACTTCTAGCTATCTTACCAAATATTTAAGTAAATTTGTTTAGGAGTGAGAGCTTACTGGTACTTTGCCATTCATTCTAGGAATTTAGGCAAAGAGGGAGCACTCATTATTTATTGAACTACTTTATTGAACTACTAAGCACTGTAGTAATAAACTGATTTAACTGTAAAGGTATTCTTATAAAGAGAGATTTCATTGATTTCAGTATATCTAGTTCTTCATATCCAAAGGACTAGGAAGAAAAAACTACATTGTAAGTAAATAGGTGTCATATCACCTCACTATAAAAAGTTTTCCATAAGTAATTAGGAAATCATAATAGTTTTGGAGACATTAAAAAATGTCTTCATAATTAAAGCTGTGCTAATATGAAACTCTTATGAAATCCTGTTTTAAGCCCCTCATATCACTTTTCTGTGTGAAACTGCTTTCACCAGGATGTGGCTAGATTTATTGTGGAGACAGAAGGTGTTTCAAGAAAATCTGTTAAATAATTTTGCAGTTAAAACATGCTCAACAGCGTTTCAGGACTAATACTTCAAGTGTATGCTTTACGCTTAAGAAGGATGATTCTTGGAATAACAACTTCACAATTAAAGAGAAAAAAATCCTGACCGTATTAGATTTCTTAGGTTAGATCTCATGGACAACAGTTGTGAATTCAGTGTCATCTTCTGTATGATATTACTGTGATCGAGGTAATTATTTTGTTGAGACAGGTCCTGCAAATGTTTCCTCACTGTGATTGCAACCAAATCATAGATGCCTGCTGCCTCCTAGAATAAACATATGGTAGGAAAGCTGCTGGTGGAAATTTTGTTTTATATTCAGTGTAACAGGGTAACAATGGTAACAGTTGCCACTGTTCAAAGGGAAATGACTGATTCAAAACAAAACCTTAACCTGGCAACCTGTCAGAGAGAGAGAAGCAGTGATGCCAGTCAAAACAGCAAAGGCTGTACTGTTCCTCCTCCCTCAGTCTTTCTCCTACTATGAAAGGCTGTATTATGTTTACAGTGTTTATTTTATCTCCGAACCTTTTGCTGATGCAGTGCTTCAGTGCTTTTTAACAGTCATTTCCTGCTCTTAGGTGGAACGCTTTAAGAACTTGTCAGTCTGTTTTGCCTGTTGCTGTTGTGCCTGTATTGCACTTTGATGCCCAAAGTTTTACTGTCTGTTACTCAAAGCTTCTGCTTTGGCTGGAACTGGAGAAGCTGCTCCAAGAGAGGGGTGGGATGTAACTGCACCACGTCCGGAACAGGTTAGAGAAGGAGCTGCGACAGCCCAACAGCTGCAGGGTAAACTCTGGCAAGGCATCTGACAACATCTGGCAGCATCTGGTGAGGCATCTGACAAAAACCCTCTCATCCTCTCTAATGTACTGTGTCAAATGAGGACAGATGGAGATCTTGTGTTGGGGCAGGGTGGGACTGCATGCCAGCAGCTGAGATTTTGAGTAAGGCTTTTACAGTCCAGCAGTTTGGGCACTCAGATCCTGTTATGTGTCAGAAGGAGAACTAGCCAGGGGCCGCCCTGGGGCACCTCAGGTTTGCGGCAGACAAGCAGCTGACCAATACCATACTCTACAGTCTAAGAGTGCAGCAGCAACATGAAAATCGATCTTATCAATAGCTCTTGTGTAGGTGAGTCACCTCATTATGATACTACTTGCTGTGCGTAGACTAGATACTGCCTTTACTTTGGAGGAGATCCTGGACTGGAGCAGTCAGCTGCTCCCACCCAAAGAGCATCCTGCACTGCAGTGTGCTCGTTATAACACGCTTCAGCAGTCACTATAGCCCAGAGCAGGAGATTAAAAAGAGATGAGCACTGGTCAGATTGTCAACCATTATCTCTTTAAAAAAAAAGTTTCCCGCATTTCTAAGAGCACTAAGAAAACTGATTACCTAGGGAGAATCATAGATAGTATCTGTGTTCATTGAAGCCAACAGTTCCCAAATAACCTTCTCAAGCCAGGAAGAAACAGCCAAAATGCACGTAAATCCAAAGTCCTGACCTTCCCCCACCACCTCCCATACCTTGGTGAGTGACTTTGGCCGAGAATGAAGCAGAGAAACATTGGCATTTCCTCTGTCAAAATATTATTCTGCCCCCATGGATGTAGACAGTCTTTTCAAAATATATTTGATTTTTATCTGGAAAACAACAAGAAAATTTCCTCACAAGAGTAAACTTTAAAATCAGCTACTAAGAAAAACAGCTTATTTTAACCAGACTATTTACAAATCCAAACAGATCTGCTTGGCCAGAATACCAAGATGGAGGCAAATAAGTATTTCTCATGCAGCTGTAGGATTACAGATTTAATATCCTTATGCCTCATTTGGTGAGTTTTGGCGTGTCTTTTGCTGCTACTGTTATCTTCCTGTCTGATGCATTTGGTTGCTACAGACTAACCATAAACCTGGATGGTCTGTGTAATGGAAGGACAGGAGGAAGATTGCCAGATGTAACCAGAGTTGTAGCAGAGAGTAAAAATTAGTTAAAAACCTAGTAGGGTACCTCCCTGATGTAGAAGCACAGCTTCTCGTGAAACCTACTCTGTTAAGATGGAAGGGAATCAGCTACTGATGCAAGGCTGTCATCTGAAGTTGTCCACAGCTGTCTCTTGTTAAAAGCATTTCCCACTTTTAATTTCATAGGCAAAGGACAAGGTCGGATGCCACCTGATGATACAGACCAAGAAAAACGTTAAGCCATTGCAGCTGTACCAATTTTAACCAGCAGAGGAGTCAGCCGTAAGTATTTGACGTGGCAGACTGAGACTGTGAGTGAAAGAGGCTATTCGTTAGAGAGCCAGAGTCTCCCTCCTCCTATCCCCATTGCATTCATTTGACTTATTTAATTTTCATCTGAAAATTGTTGCTTTGCAATACAGTAATGCTGTGGTTACTCCTACCAGCCTTCTTGCACCCACCTTAAGGGGGTCTGTCTCCCTATGTAAGTTTTATTCTAACAGCTAGAAAATCTTTTCCTAACATCTAATCTAAGTCTTCTGTCACACATGAAGCTGATTACTTCTTCCCATCCTTTGCTGGAAACAGGATAAATGATGACTTTAAAATTTTTAAAGTCAACATTGGCTGATGTTTATCATTCTGTCCTCAGTTTTCTGTTTTTTTCCTGATAGGTCACATTTTATAAATTTCCCCTTGTTCTTTGTTCTCCTCAGGACTCTTTCCAGTTTACCACATCTTTCTTAAAATTGAGATACAAAAATAGATGCAGCAAAGGCTTTACCAGCCATTAGCAGAGTGGGATAATTTCCTTCCATGTTTTATGTAGAGCTTTCTTTTTAATAAACACAGAATTATATTATTCTGTTTTGAAACCTTCTGCAGTTGACTCATATTCAGTCTATGATCCAACTTACCCAGTCCTTTCTTTTCCAGCCTTCCCTTTTTGATACTGTATATTTGAATTTCAATTCTAATGCAGAACTTTGCACTTTATAAAGTTTCATCTAAATTATTTCATTCCTTTTTTCCCCCTGCTAATTTATCACTCTTACTTTGAATCTTCTCTTTCAAATTGCTTGCAGTCTCTTCCACTTCTGTGCTTTGCCCAGGTTTTAGGATTATTTCCTGTTCCACTGAGTTATTAATGACTCAAGCGTATTCTTCTAGTTTGAAAATGAGCCATTGGCAGTCAGGTTTTTTCCACACAGTTGTATACCTATCGTATAGCAATAATATCTAGATAATGTTCCACTAGTTTTCTTAGTGAAGAAATTGTTTTGGAGAGAATATCAGTAATTTTTATGTTTATTTCCCTACCTTTATCCTTGTTTATTATTATCAGGTTTTTTAATTGAGTATAATTATTCTAAAATATTTTAAAATTTTTCTTCACATTTTACTCTTCTGGTTTCCAAGCATCTTCAGCTTCGTGGATCAAATTCTTCAGCTGGTGGTTAATCCAGTTCAACTCTAACACAATTCCTTATCTGGCGAATAAGACTCCTGGTTGGTGTTTGTTCTTTACACACTGACAAGCCAAGGGAACACTTTGTACAAAATGAAGTGTGTTGCTTCTAATAGTACATGTCTGTGTGTCACAATGTCTTTCCTGTGCTCATTCAATTAGGACTATATAATTTTGGCTGGTTTACAATATTTTTTTTAATTGCATTTCCTTCATCTGATGTTTTTTGTTGCTTATTTTCTGTTCCTTCAAGCCTAGCACTTGAACTACTTATTTTTAAAATGGCCACTGTAGATTGAAATGTTTAGACTTACATATTTATCAGAATAGCCTCTGGATTTTCCTTGATATGAACTGTCTTGAAATATTTCAGCAGTTATTTACTGATTTATTTATTTGTCTGTCTACTTATTTATTTAATTTAGTCACCTCAGATAAGATGGAGCTGATACTGTATTTCTTCCCTAGCAACAGCAAAGTTTCAGATTGTAGTAAAGATCCACAAGAAAAGTGTGTTATTAAAATATGTTTAATACAGAGGGATCTATCTATTGCTAATTTTTGTAAATCTTACTTTCCCTGGTTCCATTTAAGCTTCTGGATAAACAGCAGTTGACCTCAATAGTGCTAGAGTATTTTTCAGTTTTGTAGATACCTCTAGGAAATTTGTACTTTTGTAGAGTAAGGCATTATTGTGTAAGGGTTTGAATAACAGGATAGAGGTGTTAATCTAAATACAATCATGCACAGATGCTCTAATACATAGTATTTTTTTCAGCTCCTAATTTTAATGAAGCTTTTCTGATGCATCAAAAAATACTTCCACGGTGGTTGCATTAATAACTCAGTGCAAATGCACTTGGACATCAGACCGTGCTCTTTGTTGGGTAATTTTGTTCTGTATCACATCTTCCTCAGATAAGATGTAATGAGAAGAACCTTCCTACTATAACGAAAAGAAAGCCACTGTCTAGTATGTGTTCTACTTTTTGTTAAACACTGGCTTTCAAGAAATACTATATATATTAATGATATGATATTATATGAAACGAAAGTTGCTCAGTCAGTTGAAAGCAACCTGTGTAGAAACATTAAAAATCATGAATCAAGTTAGTCTCAATGTAAATATGAGGGTGTTTCTCCTAACAATATATTATTATTTAATTTTACTTGCATTCTGGTTTCTAATTCTTGAAAACACATTCTCTTCACGTTGTGAAGCCTGTTTCACAGTTGTGAAAGCTAGAGATTTAGTTATTTTGTTTTAAATGAAATTTCCTATTCTTTAGTAACCACAGGACTCTTAAGAGCTGGAGATTGAAGGAAAACATGAAATGTTTGTGTATCATTCCATGGCCATAATAGCTTCTTCAATTATAATCTCATTCTCAAGTCTCCTGGTAGGAAATACTTGCATTTTCTGAAACTAATACCTGTTTGGTCTTCGTATTTGAATTCTGTGCCTGCAACTCAGTCTTCATTTGATTTTGAACACTCTTTATATCCCTTGAATATAAAAAGGTCTAGGCAAAATTAAATGAACCACCTTTGTGAGTTATATCAGGCACCAAATAAGTAAGGGCTCACTCCTGTTTGAAATATCATAAATCTTTAATGACGTCTTATCGTTTGAAAAATAATGCTTGTTTCCATATTCACTATTTATTGAGTTGGTTGAAATTGCTGTTTTCCAGCAAAATAGTGTTATACCAGCTCTGCTGCAGGTCATCTGTACTGATCAGTCTGATTCACTAGATGTTCTTGAATGGGACAAAGGAATTCAAAGAGTTACTATTACACGATTCTTTGTGTCATAGTTTTTAAAGTAACTCAGTCTTGGACTGCAGTCCCAATTAGAGACTCCTACTTTCTTGCAACATTTCATATCAGTTTTCAAAAATGTTGTGACTACAATATTTATACTCTGTAATAAATATCCCCTTCTTAAAAAATTTATAATACCCTTTTCTGTCCAGAACAGCCTATTATTTCAGTGGTGTCATATCACTTGTTTTTTTTAAGCTGCCTTAATTGTTTTTATTTTAAGATGTATTGTTAGGTTAAGTGGTTTCTTCAGACTACATTTATTTTCTTTGGTATGTGACATTATCCTAATGATAGCCTCTATGTTGAGGTCCTATGTTTGACTAACTGATTTTGCTGAAACTGGAAGCTAAGATCAGACAAGGTTTGTTCTCAAGACGTAAGTCTAATAATTGAGTCTGTTTGTGTGATATGTATTAGCAGAACAGAATGAGTAATTTTGCAATGAATAATTTATTTGATAAATGTAGATTCTCACTTTACTTCAGTATGTTATGAGAACAAAGCTGTTACTTTGAATTATTAATTATTAAAATTTAACAATTTTTTTATAATCAGAAAATTACTCTAAAATTGATTGATATTGATAATTTCCCTGGGAATATTGACTCAGATAAATTTGAAACTGGAGTTTAGCTCTAATTGGTTAATTTCTGGCACACAGTAAACACACTTTCTAGTACCAAATTGGATAAACTTTTGAGTGCCTGGCACTGTTGTTCATCATGTAGTTTTAAAATATGGTTCCTGTGAATACTTGTGCATCAGTTCAGAAGCTCACTTATGTATAGTATTTGTACCATATGATTGCTTGAGTGTTCATGGAAAGCACATATAAACAATATTTGAGCATATTCAAGGTGAATTTGTTTAAAAATATGTGTGAAGGGAAAGTCAGTGTCAAGTTTACATTATTTGGCTGAGCTTAGAAATTATGTAATTTATAGCTTCATCCTGTTCCAGTTCAAATCGACTCACTTCAGCGGAAGAAGGCTTTGTACCAAGTGCAGGACTCATTGGGAATGTGGAAAGGTCTGACACAGCTTTCTGCTCTCCGAGCAGATGCAATACTGGCTGAACCTCTTGGCCCTGGTTCTTCCCCTCAGTCCCACTGGTTTGTGCTGCATCAATGGAAAACTGACTGTCTGAGAGTTATCTCGGGTGAGGCATCCCTCAGCAGGTCTGTGCTTCTCCTTGCATGGTTTGCAGCTTAAGGAGATTAATCAAAAATCTTGGTGTCCCCAGAATTTGGCAACAATTTATTGAACTTCTAGGATTTGTCTCCCATGATAACAAATAAAAATGACATCTGTGCTTCCATCTTTTGCCTGTAGTTTAGCAGAAGAAGATGTAAAGGTTTAAGATCGTGACAACATCTGCCTGTCCTGCCAGGAAGACAATAGGGGTGTGAATTCCTGGCCCCAGGAATTTGTTTGCTGTAATTAGATTGCTGAGAGGAATTTTTGCTCCTGTGGTGTTTGCTTTCTGAAGTGAACACTGTATATAGCAGATAAAAACAAATGCTCTTAAAATAGGAATTGCTATCTGGAAAAGTTAAAACTGCAATTCAGTCTTCAGCTATTCAGATGCAGGTCAAATGAGAAGCTCTTCAGAACTTAGTGAATAGGAAAGAGTAAGTGCAGGATCTCTACAATGTTATGCTAGAAATAATATTCCTGTGGAAAAGAAGAATAGATTTCCATCTAAACACATAATGTGATGCTATACCTTTTCTTGGTATTAGTGGGAACATTGGGACTGCTTTCAACAGAAAAAAAATGGTAAACTTTGGAGTCATTGCAGGTTTATTTAGGGTGAGACAGATGTACTAAAGCCCAGTGAAAACTTCAATGTTAATAAAGGAAAATAGTCAAACACATTTTTTGGTGGCTATTTTAAGAATTTCACCTGAGTTTTTCAGACCTCACCACCCCTCTCATTATTGTTAGTATCCTGATGAAAATGTGTTTTCAATCTCCGGCATTCCAAGATTGTAAGTAAATAATTCTGTCCTTGAACCATAGTGCAGATTAATTACTAGCTGGAAATGGTTCCTCTTGAACAGAGAATATGAAAGTTTTTAACAAAGAGAATATTCATTAATCTTGTCAGATGCTTTTTTTGGAAGACCAATATGTATTTTTGAGGGGAAAAACAGTAAAAAGCTTTAGATAGAGGGCCAAATTTTCTGTATACTTGTAAATCGCATGTGTCCCAAAAAAGATGTTATAATAGCTGTGTGTCCTTGTAATCTCAAGTACAATATCTGGCTACTATGAAGCAGAATATATTTGTTCTGAGATGTTAAAGCCTTAAATGTGCATTTTCAGACTGACCTGAACAGTTTTGTTTTAACAAGACTCTTAAAAAAATCAATTGCTAACAGTCTGAAGAAAATTACTTAAAAAAAAAAGACAATGGAAATATGCAATAAAGTAGACAGACATACATCACTTTAAGGGCTGTATAATTAAAATCTGTGTATTCTCTGTCAGGAAATTTAAAAATTTAGTCCATATAGGAGGTAGATAGTTAAAAAAAGATGTATATATGGGTACCTTTATTACAGTTTCTTAAATTTTTTCACTTGGTGTGCTTTAGTTGTGTTCCTTCAACATTAAGTGGAATGATGTCATTGCAGCTCTGGCTTACTTGCAACGTGAGGAGTGTTGCTCCAGAAGCGTACCAGCTCTCAGGGTATACTCTGAGTCCTCTTTAGCTTGCTTTATCCTTCGAATTAATATAAGGTACTATGGTCTGTGTGTATTATATGTGTTCTCCTTTGATCCATAGAGTATCTGAGTCTGTTGTAGGTTGTAGGTGGCAAGCTTGGTTCATACATTTGATTTTAGAGCACTGCTTTGGTCTTAGGAATCCTTGGAGCAGTTTCTCATATCAGCAAAAGTTGTGAATGTTCCACAAATACTAATGAACTTTGGAGATGTCGACTAAAGATCTGAATTTTTCTACTGTTCACTTATCAATAGGGTAAAATTAGATAAAGTAATGACAAAAACCACTTTTCACTTGAGTTTAAAGGGCAGAAAATCCTTCTGACAAAGAACATTTAATAACTTGCAAAGTCTTCCTTGAACAGCTCTAAAGTTGGTACTTTGGACCAGATGAACACTACAACATCATAGGTGGGGGAAATGAAAAAAGAAATAATTTTTTGGGGCTACTAATGACTGCAGATCATAAAGGCTAAAACTATGAGAAAGGAAAAATACTGCATTAGGGAAGAAAAAAGGTGCTAGAAAAACCAAAACAAATAGTAAGAAAAGGCTACATAATAAAATAAGACTTAGTGAACGAGTTTTCAGCTGACTTACAGCCACTTGAAGGGCTGTGGTCAGCACACCTTAGACCTCTGCATTTGCCATAGAAGTATCTTTTGCGTGGCTATGTACTCAATGCAAGAGGTACTTGGCCATTATGACTAGAGCTAACAGCGGAGTTCAGGGTCATGGGTGACAGGAGAACAGTGTGAGGGTGGGAGTATTTGTGGACACTACCATCAAATAGTCGCAATAATCGAGCCCACATACTTAAGATTTACTGCCAGGTAGTGCTGAGTTAATGGGAGCAAATGCTTGAAATGAATTTCTTGCTGCCATCTTGTGTCTAAAGGCAAAATGGCAAGGAAATTTCTAGAGTTCCAAGTACTGATTTTACATTCAACATCAGGATATTCCTCTTATTCTTCTTAATGCCAAAGTGTAGACAAAGGCCAGTCCTAATATGAAAGTTTTTAACGTTTGCCCTTGAGAAGAATGGGATAGTGTAATTTAGCTTGTGCAAGAGATTCTGTGAATTTTCAGTGAGAAGTACTCAGTAGAGTGGCAGCTAAGGTGTTAAAAGTTGCTCTCCCCAAGCCTATTCCCAGCAGAACAGTTTTATGAGGTGCCAGAAGAAATGCTTAATAATACTACTTCCATGGTAGACAGTGTGGAGCCTGTGTTTGAAATATTGGTCTCCCTATTAATTTTCTCCATGAACCCAAACATAGCACACCTATAGCAGTGTTGTACCATGCTCCAGAAAGACCCCAAAGGGCTGTTGCCCTCTTGTATATAATTTAATAGGAAAAACATTGTAGCCTACAATAGGGTACTTTACAGGGTGATCTGACTAACTTAGATGAAGATGACATTACCTGTTACATAAGTTTTTAGCTTAATTTCCCTCCAGTCCTCCTCTTAATTCCACCTGTTCTTGCTAGTGAGCCTTTGCTTCCCTGTGCTCCAATTCCTATATCCTGCAAGTACCATCCAAACTTTAACTCTTCCCCTTGTCAGCTGAACTGAAGCTTTTGGCTGATGAGAAGGGCTGTTACTCTGGGCTTCTCTGCAGAGAAGCAGTGCCATTTCCATTTGTTTTCAGAAGGCCAGCTGTGAAAGACAAGCAGAAATTGACTGCCACTGGAGCAGTTTTTATGGCAGGAGGTGCTTGCAGTAACAGTAGCTCTGAGTTGTTGCCTAATGCTTACTGCTGACTGTGATTATGAT
The DNA here is from genome assembly GCF_030936135.1 of Gavia stellata. NCBI lineage: Eukaryota > Metazoa > Chordata > Aves > Gaviiformes > Gaviidae > Gavia > Gavia stellata. The sequence goes on from NC_082600.1 coordinate 13,890,133, forward strand.
GACCATTTACAGCAACAGCTTTATTGAAAACATCTGAAGAGACTGTGACATCCATACTTACAGTGTAATGAATGAAGACAGTTGTAGTAAAAAGATGTTGAAGAAACTATGCAAAATCAGTTCACCTAGATAAGTGGGTTGCTGGGAAGAGATTTTCAGAGCAGAGGAAAGTGATGATCTTGCACTGAGAACAACCATCCGCTGTGTTCTCTGTTCCATGCTAACCTCCATATCTAGATCATTCAGTTCTTTAACAAATGTTTGACTTTCTTTCCAAGCTGTACCCAACCCAGTTTGTTTGCCAGTGAGGTATGGCCAGGTCTTTTTTGAAGATTCACATTTACCATGCTGTGTGCACAGCCAAACCTCTTCAGTCCTTATCTAATAGAGTCAGTGCAGTGTAAGGAATTGGTACACATCTTCCTCTTCCCTGTCAAACAAGTAAACGTCTTGGGGGTTCTTGGCTTGAAAAAAAATGTTCTGTGATATTCAAAGTAAATTCAGTCAATGGAACTTAAAGTTTTTGGCTTAAATTGGTGATGACTGAGGTCTGTTGACTTTAATGAATTTATGTCTGCATTGATGAGGGTTGGAATTATATAAGTGCAGAAAACATCTCTTCATTCTGTAGGGTCTGGAAATGTTGTTGGCGTAAACCGCTGGAACAAACTACCCACCAGAGAAGTGAATTCTCTCTCTCTCTTGACGTTTCTAAATAAGACTAAATGCCTTTATGGAAGATATATTTTATTCAAACAGAAATTATATGGCTCAGTGCAAAAGTACCTGGATGAAACTCTGTGGCCTGTGTTATACAGTCAGATGTCTTTTTGGACCTCAAAATCTAGTGGTCTTCAAAGTTTTCTTTGTCTTCCTTTTTGCGGTCTCATGTTGTTGGTTATACTTGCTTCTTCTTAAGTAAAACTGTAGACTTTTGGGGAGCCAAAAGTCTTTCTGGAAAATTGCCTGCAGAAGGACCGTAGAGGAGCTAGTAAGTGGTTGAGGGTTACTTTCCTGCTGACAGTAATGCTGAATAGTTACTGACATATTGAGGCACTGAAACGAGAAGTCGTTCTCAAAAGAATGTGGAAGTCACTGTAACATGCTTAAGACATATTTAGTTGTAGGTGAAATAGCAGACAATGTTTATTAGACATGGACCATCCTTACAGGTTCAGTGCTAACATGGTTTGAGGTGACTTTCAAGTTCTACTTCTTAAAAGCTACGATTTGAGCTTTTGAGTTTTTTTCAGTTTCAGTCACGCATTGCAGTGTCAGGTAATATTTGGTTCTGAATTTATAACTTATCCTTGCAACACTGAACTCTGGACATTCACATATTTTTTTGGAGATTAAAGCTTAGCTGCTGGCACAGAAGAAACCAGTCTCCTGAAAGAAATGTCTGGACTTAACATCCATCCTCAAACTGGATCAGCTTAGCATTAGCAAGAGTCCATTTGTAATCAATCTGCTAACAGAAGAGTGATAGAGTGGCTACTTTCCTTGAGTTAAGTAACTGAAACCAAGACTTGGGGTCAGTCTTTGGTGCATATGTATCAATCTGTAAATAGAGTTGGCCATATTTCTACAAGGAGTTATTTCAACAAATATACAGTTGTCTCTGCAGATCTAAATACAGTCTCAGGGGAAGGGAAGGGGAGACTACAAATCAATTGACCTTTAGGAAAGAGGTTATGTCACATAGGATAGAGAGAATTTAAATGCTCCAGAAATGCACTAGCTATGGATGCACTTTCTCATGAAAGATTGGAATTGAGTGCAAATAGAGACAGCTACATCTCCTAGAGCATGTGGTCTTCACTAATACCATTTCAGGATGGTGAGGTAAATGCTTTGCTAATGTAATGCTTAGATGTGCCCTTTTTCATGAGAGAACACAAAATCCTAAATGTTTGTGCTGAACTACAGGAGCTGTTATTACTAGATGTTAATGTATCTCAGAAAAAAACCCAATGACCTAGGAGGAACTGGAATATGCTAAACAACATTTTTTTTTTTTAAAACCGGTACTTAATAAAAGTGGTTTCCATAGGAACTCAAATCCATGAGAACTGATGAGGTTTTTTAGGGACACTATGACTGGCATATAATAGCAATAATAATAGTTCTTGTATCATCCTTATGTATGCTCTGTGTGTTTTGATTTCCTGATATTATTTTTCAGAGTAAAACCTGGACTGTATTTTTTTCATTTCAAACATGCCTCTTTGTACCACCCCCTTAAGTTTCTGTGAATTCATTCTTATTATGTACAGAAAATTTACTTAAAAAGAAGTATGCACTGAAAAGCTTGGTATTTGCTTATACCATCAAGGAGTCTTCTTGTTGCAGATTCCAGCTTGAATCCAGGCCAGGTCAGCAGAGGAAGTATTTTAGAGCTGGTAAGAAAGTATCAGATGTTCTGATAAGAAATTGGCCACATGGATGGAACCATGATCACCCACCAGTACATTTTCTAATCACCTGTTGTGATCAGAGCTGGGGCCACTTGACACTGTCTCAGTATCTGGTTCCTACTCATGATGGATTGCTCCTGATGTCCAGGTTGTACTCAGTAAGCTGGCAATCACTCTTCAACTTTGCAACCTTGTTAGCAGTCTCATTTCTAAGTCCATGTACAATTAGGATCTCATTCTTTTGCTTCTCTATTTCCATTCATCTGGACTTCTTTCATTTGTTTCATTATTTCTCTACTTGTTCTTGGATAAGATATAGTATTCTGTAATTTATAATGGTGCTGACTCCTTTGACGAGTCTGAGGCAGGCAGGAGTGAGAAAGCACTTACAGGTTGTCCAGCCTGCTAGGAGATGGACTGATCAACCTTCAGTATTGGGAGCTGCTCTGGAATTCAGCTTCTGAGATCTTATGGTCCAGCCAAGTGTCTGGCAAGGATAAGTGTCCCCATCTTGCCTGCCTGCAATTTCTCCTCTCGCTCCACTTACCTGCGCAGATGGCTCTATCTATCTGGGGTATGTATATGTACTAGTTTCTTTCGCATTTACTAATTAGTATATAGTGTGGTTTTCCTCAATGACGTATTTAAGGAATGCATAAGGATCACTTTTATGTCTGCCCTTCCACAGGAGTGCAGAAAGTACTGTATTATTCTTCAGATAATAGAGCTGTATGCGCTTACATAACTTGCAAAACAGTTCTTCAACAGAAGTGATTTTCAAATGTAATTCCAAAGCCCTTGTCTCTTAATGGTGTACATTTCCTCTGAGACTTCCACTTAAAGAGAAATCTTTTGGGTCATCAGTGTGACAGACCCATTTAATAATAAAAGCTACTGGAAATAAACATCATGTATTTTATTGGCTTTTCTACACATTGAACTGTAGGGGGAGGTAAGGTCAGACGTTGAGTATACAAGGCAACAATTGACAAAGTAATGTACAGCATTTGTTTGGTGTCCAGCCAAGGATTTGCAGTGCTTTTAAAATGCTAAAGTACATAGCAAATATTTGATGTGCCAAACCACAGAAGATGGTTGATGATGGTTATGGAGTGGAAGAGACTCTGTAAGTAGTCCCTATAGTGTATTTACTATATTGTACATTTTGCACATGCTATTTATTATAATGCTAGTAATATGTTTGTAGTCCTTTTTTTCCCATAGTGTATTATCATGAACAGAGACCCAGCAGGAGAGTTTTACTTATTGTGAAATAAGAGTTGTGCTTCTTGCTGTCCCCTTCCTTCCATAAAAATCAAGTCAACATTTTCAGGAATGAACAATGCAGAAGTGTTTTATTACCATATAGAAGATTGTTCTGTAAACAAAACTAGATGTAACAACATTAAAAAAAACCCCAAACAAAAAACCAACAGCGACACCCCAAACCCAAAGAGAATTGTGCTAATTAAGAAATCAGAGAAAGCTGATGTTTTAAACTTCTCCTATTCTCCATTCATTTGCTTCCTAATTCTATTAATTTTCCCACCACCATTCATTTCTTTTGTATTGCCTTTTCTCATCCTGACATGTCTACAGTTCAGTCTTCTGCTCCGATGAAGACATGATCTGGCTAGCTGCAGACTTGCCAACTCACTTGCCATGATCAATGCAGCTGCACCAAGCCAGAGCTCAGCATATGCCGGCCATGTCTGCAAGTGGGAATGTGAATTCTGGGTTTCTGCTAATGCCTAAACTGGGTGCTACATCAGTGTTGTGTGAAGACATTGAGAAAGGCTTTCTGGGGGGCTGCCAACTGTTGTCCAACTCTGTCAGATCCTCAGGACAGGAGGTGACTCGGCATTTGTTTTGTGTGTGGCCAGGCACCTGGGAGCAGGGATGAGTGCTTGCCGTATAAAGCTGACCCTTCCTTTCAAAACTCTCAGTGATAAATCCTGAATTTTACATGTTTTTTTCCTGTAACCTAGACTGGATGATCCTTTAGGTTCTGTTCTGTTTTCACTTGCACTGGTAGACCTAAAAAATCAGTTGAATTCAATTACAGGGGAGCTTAATGTGTTTTTAACAATTAAAACAAAAAAAGAAGTCTGTCTGGAAGTGCCTGATTTGAATTATTACAGAGATATCTAAGGTCTAAATGTGGATTAGTTTTCAGTACAAAGAGAGCCTGCAAGACTGAGACTTCTGTCCTTCAAGTACTTGGGCTGCTACTTAACTTCAAGCTTTTGAGTATCCTGTTTGAAGGTGGGACTCTCACTTGCTTAATGTTTAACATGTGAGTAAGTGTTTGTCAGGCTGAAGTCTGCAGCTTTCTTCTCAAGGCATCTACAATTTACTGTGTGCGTTTGCTAGGGAACTTTAAACAATGCACCTTTATTCTGTTTACAGCAGCTACGGATTCATTTTTCTGTGTTTGTGGAAATCCACATTTGGCATTTTCAGAGATGCCTGAGCCAAGCTCAAACCTCAGTGTTTGGATATGGGGTGATGGTAGACACATGTCCTGTCAGTTCCACAGTTTTGTTATTTTTTAAATGTATTTGATTATACAGTGGGCTTATATAATGAAAACAAAGCTTTCATTAGTCTGTTTTGGGAGGGGCTGTGGTGGAAGATGGGGGAGAGAAATGACAGAAAGGATCATGGGGAAGGAGGCAGGGAAGTATGAAGGAAGACAAACAACCAATGGTGCTACAGCAAGTGAGGGCAAAAATTCTGGTGGCAGCATTTCAGAGATGAATGATTAAGAGCTGGCTCCCTCCCAGCTCCTTCGGAGAAGTGAAGAAGTGGACTGGTGATCCAGACATGTGTTCCTGGGTCTGGGCTGCAGGTACCTTTCTGTCTGCGCGTGAGGCTGACTAGCCTGAGCAAGAGGCTTTTGGAGCCTGGCAGTCCTGGGGTTTAACCTTGTAAAGGTTCCTTTCCTCTCACGCTTGCAGTTTCCCATGTGGTAGGAAGAGGATACCAGGTCCGTGCCATAGGTGGGCTCCTCTGGGTTTCAGGAAGAGGATATAAATGGGCTAGAAGGATCAAACTGAATAGAAAATGGTAGTCCCTTCAAGACTGCATTTTAAATTGAATTAAAATTAATTCATTTTGATACTATGCTTTTTATAGGTTTTGTAGCATCATGGAACCTGATCAACTGACAAGCAGGGGTAAACAAAGCCTATCCATATTCCTCTTTGCTAAGGAAGTATTTCACAAATAAGAAACTGAAACACTGAGTAATTACAATGTCTGGATCTCAGCCAGACAGAGTCTGGGACAGAGTGGCTGACCAGTCACATCTGCTCTGTGCCTTCTCTACAGGACCTCTTCTCAGGTTAGGAGCAGTAATGAACTTAACCAAAATGGAGATAATTTATGGTGATATGCAGAGCATGGCAGGAAAGTGGGCTGGAGTTTTCATGAGCCTGGAAAGGCAGAGAACCTAAACTGTAGGGAAAATATCTCTCTCTGAAGATGAAGGGCAAGATTCTCAATTGATGTACATCTCTGCAACTTGGCATCAGTGAAGCTATGCTGATTTACACCAGCTGAAAAATCTGGAAGGGAACAATGCACTTTTTGTTTAATTTTTATGTGCTCCTCAGACCATCCGTCACATTCAGTTGGAGAGGAATAACATTTGGTAGATGTTTAGTCTTGATTTTTTTTTTTTTCCCTGAAATGGGAAGTGAATTAAATGAAGTGAAGACAGAATAAGGCAGTTTTATTATTAGAGCTAGCTGAACAGTCTGAAAAAAATTAAAATTAAATTAAAAAAGGATTTGTCAAATAATGTATTTGACATCATAGCAAAATATGGGCAAATGCATTATTTCTTATAAGAATTGTTAATAGAAATTTAGAGAAGTAGATTGTACTGGATATGACTAGATTTACAGAGTTGGCTGTATAAAACTGTCTGGCTAATCCATCTTTTTCATAGTATATGTTACATAGCCTCTGCCTGTTGCACCTTATTATCCGCTGGCGTCACAGAGTGCTGAATGTTGTCAGAAGACCCTAGATCTAAGGATTATCAGTTCTGTTTTAGCGACTGAAAGGGAATTTGGACTGGTGTCCGCCTCTACCTGCTGAGCTCATTTTGCTGCAGTGGTTGAAATCTCATGCCGGTACTGCTGCGTACCCTTTACAAATGGCTCGTTCTGAAGAGAGGGTGGTAGAGTGGTGGCTTACTCAGACCGGAGCACTGTGCCAAAGCAATAGGAATGATTTATGGACTGAGGTCTGTGCTCACCCAAAGGAACAAGTGATTGTATGGGGCTCCTTTCGGTTTCTGCCTAAGACTGTTGTCAAAGGTGGAGGGGAAGAAGAGGCGAGGCCAAACTGCTGGCTCCCTCATGTGCAGGCAATGTTAAATTGCAAACAGGGCTGATGACCTGGCAGACTTTTCGTCCATCATTGCAAAATGCCGGCCCATGCATCTGCATTGGCACAGAGCAGGAAATGACTAGTGCCAGCAAAAGCTTTGGAGCAGGTCATTTCCCCAGTGGACCAGGGGGATTGAATTGAGACTCTGGACTTCCCGTTTAGGACCTGTTCTGCTGCTGGGGAATACACATATTAAATGATTCCAGCCTGACAGTAGGTCACAGTCCAACCTCTATTGACTTTAAAAAACCAGTTTTTGAAGGGCACTGTAGTTTAATGTAGGAAAAATATTCCTAAAATATTATTCTCAAGACTACCAGCCAAGCTGTACAAACTGCCCTTGCAGTCAATGGGAAATACTTGTGTGGGAAATGCACTTCCTCTTTCATAGACAATTTTTCAATTTCTAATTATTATATTTTGTATCTAAAATCAGAAAAGAAAGCATGTATGTGATACTTTCAACAAGACATAAGTTAAAAATCCCAAAACCTGTTCTGGGAAAGTCTCAATGAATTTGGAAACACTGAAGAAGCCAGGTTTACCTCTCAGACAGCATGGCTGGGACAAATAGCTGGGCAGTCCAGGGAGCAGACCGCCTTGCTACTCAGCGAGGCAGGTAGGGCAGGGCTGTGGTGAACCTGCCACCAACCAGCCTTGACATCAGGGAATGCCCAGTGTGAACATTAGGTTAACGCAGTGTGAACTGCAGTGGGAGAGGAAATGGCAATGAGCACAAATTTAAATGCCTTTTCTTCCAGCACAGGGAACTGATGGTAGAAGAACAAGGAAATTTGCAAAGAAAATGGAAGAGAAATGATCGGCTCTGGCTTCTGATGATGGGTGAGCAAGATTTGAGTGTGCACTTTATTTGACCTACAAACTGCATGTGGAATGTGCATTTTCTTGTGAAAGTGTGGTAGACAATTTAGTGTTATGTCCTTTACCAAGAGGGGCAGTGAGGTTCAGCTGAGTTGAGAGCGGGGAGTTTCTTCACATCACATAGCAGCCCAAGTGGGTAAATATTATGTGGGTTGTGCTGGTACACAGTAGTACACCAAGTGTTGCTGACATGGTTTTAGAGTTGTTCAGTTTGACGCACTGGCTACCCAACACGTTTAGTGCCAGAGACCTGTATAACAGTATGCTGCTTTTGGACACATAGTTGCTGAAAACATAAATCCCCGTGTGTGGTTACTGCATGACCAGGATCTGACTCATTGCTTCGCAAAGCACTTTTAGTTGCTTTGGAAACATGATGATATGCACTATACAAACGCAGTAACCATGCTACTCCGGTAACGGTCTACTATCTCAGAGTTGTCAAGAAAAGTTTGTTCTCTGTTATCCGCACCATAGCCATTAGGAACTTCATGTGACAACCCAAACGGGATCCTGTAGCTCCAACGACTCTGAATCCATCCCCTTGGTGTTCCAGCTAATGGGGAGCTCTCAAGAGGTGTTAGCAGCATATAGTCCACAGCAAAGTATTGCACAGTTTTCTTTCCATACAGTAGGGGGTAGTAAAATACTCAGAGACCACATGTGCAAGGAAAGAGCACCAAATAGTAGAGCAACTGAGTGGAAAACAAACAAAATGCCTATTTTTAAACTGAGCTAAATCCATGTAATGTTAAATGGGGAACCTTTTGAGTCCTTGTAAAACAAGTTCCTTAAGTGTTTGAATGATGCTATTTAAATGTGTAATGACTTGGCCTATTAAAAAAAAACATGTTAATTGCCACACTTTCAGGGTGAAAGTATTAAACATTTTAATTGTGCTCTGCATGTTTAGGATGCAAACAAAAGTGCTCATTGTGAACCTGCCAATTAAAGTAGCTGCCAATAGGGAAAAGAGACGTGCCTGTGGCTTTCTTTGGGTTAGCTGAGGTCATGTCTACAACTAACGCACAGGTTCTTAAAGAAGTTTGGCATCTGAATGCGTGAAAATCCCTAGCAATACACCACTCTTTCTATTAAAAGTTTTGTGGCTGTTTTGCTCTGACAACAATGTTTACAGAACAACAAGGCTTTTAAAAAAATTTTTATTTTTAAAAAAATATATAATGCTTAAAGAATGCAAAGGGCTGTCTGAGGTGTTAGTGCTAAGAACCCAGTTACAGGACTGCTCCTGACCTGCAGAGTACATGGTCTAGTCCAACAGGCAGCTCATAAACCATCAAGGAAACCCAGGGGAAGCTGATGGGAATAGTTGTGTGCTTCTAGTAAAGGAATGGTTTAGAACTGCACTGTTTCAGAGCTTAGAACTTTGAAGTAACAATTTCATTTCTATTAAGTCATTGTCTGCATATTTCTATGGTATCGTTTAACAACACACAGAGTATTTCAGTAACATCATGTTTCTCTTCCAAACAGTGCAGAAAAACCAGACTTTTCATTTTCTTACGGATTTCATAGAAATGCATAACCTGTGGAATTGGTTTCTAGTCATGTTTTCCCACCAGCTGAGCCTGATAAGACCTAAATCCCAGCTCAGTTATTCCAGTGTATGTTAAGTGAATGACTAACACACAAGGCACACTGGCGTAGAGAGCTGTGAAGAGCTGAGAATCTGGCTCAGTGTTCCCTATTGCAGGAGGAAAGCTGTATTTAAATCCATATATGAAATGCAAGGTATTTATTTTACATTTCTGCACAGGTTTTAAAAACTTAGATCTAAATTGTGTATTTCTATCTCAGCTGATGGGGCTTCATAGGAAGATTCTGAAGAAGATTCTGAAGAAGATATAGAAAGCAAATGTATACTGAATTTGTGTTATATAAGGCTTTGCATTTTATTGGTAACTATTACTAAAGATTCTGAAGTAAATTAAAAAAAAAACAACCTGTAAGCCAAATCTACTTTATTTTCAAGAATCTCCAGCTATCACTCACATATTCTTGCCAAAAGTGTCATTTCTCTTAGCAACGGTATAGATGGCTTTAACAAGTATTTTTAACCTGTGAAAGAAAGTCACAGAGCTCACTTCTGAAATTTGAAGTTATGCTCAGATACCTAAGGGCTGGATTCAGTGATAAATTGCTTCCCCTCCTCACAAGACCATGGAAGCTATTCTTGCAGGGCATACTTAGTGTTTCAGTGCAAGTGATTTCGATGGATTTTTGTCTTTCCAGTTGAATCTGGCTTTATTTTTTTCTGGTATCATAAATTATTGTATGTGTGATAAAACACACACACATATCTTGGGGAAAAATGTTAATTCTACAGAGAAAGAGGCTGATACAAAGGTAATATTACCTATATACATATTTCTCTGTACTTCATCCACATTTTAAAGTTAAATTGCCACCTGAGTTAGCTTGGAGCAATTGTTAGGTGGCATCCCGGTAACCATAGTTTCAACAAGAATTTTGCAAAACTTTGCTTGCAGTTTTGCCTACAGACCATGTCTAGTGCAGTTTTCAGTGCTGTTTAAAATCCCTTTAAAAACAGGTATTTCTGGGACGACAGATGCTAGCAATGGAGATACTTAGTTGATATTATCCAGTCAAAGTAGAAGACTGACCAGTCTTTTACAGCCACCTTGTCAGTTTTTTCTGTCATCACTGTGGAATGTGTAAGGCAGAATGATGTGGCAACGTAGCTGAATCTAGTTGTATATGTGCCAGAACCACAAATCTCTTGCTGAATGTAATGTACCTTTTTTCCATCTAATGAGTAAAGGCACAGATAATACATGGAGGTTCTCACATCACACTCTATCTCTCATTCCCATCTTTGGATTGCCTACCAAGTGCTCCAAGTGCAAGTTAACCTCTGAATTTGGTATTCCAGATCCTGCTATCTTATTCAAACCATGTCTTTGTAAGGCACATTAATACTTAGCAATATCAGTCAAATACTCTCTTTACCCCCAGCATTTATTTAATCAAGTAGGTCAGGCAGACCTGCAATGAAATCACATTGTTAGTGTCCTCTTTTGAGCCTTCTACAGCACCCTGTCTTCTTCAAGACTCTCTTCTAGATGGTGAGTTTCATAGGGCAAGCATTATCTTTATTTATGGCTTGTTCAGTGCTAAACACTATTTCAGTGTTTAAAGGTTAGTCATAAACATTGGCCAATGTGCTTATAAGAGCTTTGCCTGACCGGGTGTCTTAATACTGTTCTTTAACTTCTCCTTATTTTGGAAGAGTCCTTTTAACAGCCACTACAGTTTAATTCACCAATTCTTGAACTTTATTCTGGAGTACTGATTTTCAAACAGTAGGTTTGGATTAAAATTTGAAAATAAGGTTTGAAAAGCTCATCTTGTACTTGCCCGGCCATCAGGAATGGAAAAGGGAATGCATAATGTTCACTTGTAATGTAGGGCTCTTGCGTATAGGTGACCTTATGGTTAGATTTGAAATTTGAGCAAAAAAACCCAGGCTTGAGAAACTCTTTTAATGTCAGATCCATATGACTGGCAGGAATAAGAATGCTGATATCATTGGGGATGAATATATTTATTTTTTCTGCAGGAACAGGTGAAAGATAGGGTTAGGGTTTCAGAAAGGAAGGCTGTATCAAGTCTGATTTATGGCTGGATTTTTATAAGGGTTCAGAAGAAGGCTGGTGTAGTCATAAGCAAATATATTATTTTCAGTATTCCTGGACATGTCTTCCATTTAAGGAAGGATTGGGATAAGGCTAGGGAATTGGGAAAAAATGTGTCAGAGAGAGCAGTATGGCGTAGGCAGGAGCATATGCTTCATATTAGGTATTCCAGTACAGATTCATCCTCTCTCTACAGTACATGTTAATTTTAGGGCTAGGGCTAGAATCAGGTTTTCAGAAAAAAAAGGTAGAAAGACTTTTTATTCTTGCATTCTGCAACACGGGCAGAGATAGAATGAGAGTTTGCATAATCAGGAACAAATGCCTTATATTCTTTGCGACCTTTCAATACTTAAAGCGGCTTATAAGAAAGATGGGGACAGACTTTTTAGTAGAGCCTTGCGATAGGACAAAGGGTAATGGTTTTAAACTAAAAGAGGGTAGATTTAGGCTATATATAAGGAAGAAATTTTTTATGATGAGCATGGTGAAACACTGGAACAGGTTGCCCAGAGAGGTAGATGCCCCATCCTTGGAAACATTCAAGGTTGTCAGGTTGGACGGGGCTTTGAGCAACCTGAGCTAGTTAAAGATGTCCCTGCTTATTGCAGGAGGGTTGGACTAGATGACCTTTAAAGGTCCCTTCCAACCCAAACTAATCTATGATTCTATGATATTCAGATTTACTATACAAACCGGTCACTTTGAATTAATAAATTTTAGGCCTAGGTTTAGGGTGGCATTATGACCTAAAAGAGGGAGGCTTCATCAGCCGAACTCACTGTTGGATTGTTTAGGAGCAACAGAGATTAGAAGGAATGTTGGTTGCTAATGAATCTCAGTCAGTTCTTCTTCATGAAAATCTAACTTGGTTAAATTTCAGTTGTTGATTAAAAACAGGAGTAGAGTTAAGAAGAAAATGCTCGTTGAGCCCAGCTTGTCACTGGGTCTGGAATGGCTTCAGGGATAGGAAACAGGTTAGTATCATGAAGGGCAAATGCTGTTATTCAGATTTCTTATGGAGTTTATTCACCTAAGTGGGAAGGGTAGAGATTTAGAAAAACTATTGGTGATAATACAGCTAGTGCCTTTAATGCATTTTAGCTGCAAGAATTAGTTCACTGCCCATGTATTAAGTAGGGTTATGGTTGGGGTTCATGTCATGTTTGGGGAAGGAAAAGGTTTGACCTGAAAGTTTAGCATGAGGGATGATATCAACAGCTGATGTTTTGTGTTCACAGATTCCTGTAGGCATTAGTTCTACAATTACATTTCAGGTTAGGTTAGAATTGATTTATTTTTTGAGTATAGAAAATAAGGCCTGAAGAAGTGAATGTCCTGTTGGATTCTTTGTGATCATCAGGGATAAGAACACCTGTTTCCCCAAATCCCATTAATTTGTGTTAGGTTTTGCTCTGGCTATGGGTTACCTGGCTATAATCATAACCTTGTGATTGTGTAAGGACTTGGGAACTCAAAGCTCATTGTTTCCAAGATGCTATTAGATTCTATAGTGCTGGTTTTGGTAGAAGTGCTTACAGAAGAAATTGATAATAATGAACAACAATATATGATATTCACCAAGGATTCTAGAGAAGCTTGGGTGCTGGGTTACTGTTTTGTGTAAAAATTTGTTCTGAAGAACTGGTGGACACAAGAATAAATATTGTATGTTGGCAGAGAATCAAGATGGATTTGTAAGGGGGGGTCAGGCTTCACAAATCTAGTAGTGTTCTTCAGAGAAGCCAATAAGTTTGTGGATAAAGGAATTATGACTGATATAACCTACTTGGTTTATGACTTACTGAAAGCTTTTAAAGGATCTAAGAAGTCAGAGGACAAAAGAAAAAGACAGAAGTGAACAATAAATGGTCAGTTTTCATGGAGGAAGGAGGTTACCAGTGAAGTTTCTGTGGGATTTGTCCTGGGGCCTGCAATGTTCCCGGTATTAATAAATGGTCTGGAAATGAGAGGGAGAAAATCTTGAGGTATCTTAGTTTGCTGGCTATACTAAGTTTTTCTGAATGCATAAGGTAAGATTTTACTGTATAGAAAGGAGTAGGATATTTAAAGTGAAACCAGGAAGTGGCAATTTCAAAATAGGCAGAAAAAGGTACTTTTGCCTCACATAATTGCATTGTTAAGCTGTCAAGATCCTTGCCACAAGATGTGGTGGATAGTAAAAACACTCATGCAAAAAGTCCTTGGATGAAAAGAAGAAACCATCGAGGGCTATTAAAGATAGAGATGCTGCTTCTGGTTCAGGAATTGCTCAGCCACAAATCCCTGGAGGCTGCAAAAATATTCTGGGGAATTACTGCTGTATATTACACTGTTCTCCCACTCTTCCCTGGGAATCCACTTTTGGACGCCATCCAGAATAGCTGCTGGGCGATTTGGGTGCATGATTTGATCAAATATAATATGGGAAGGTCCTTATAAATTCATTTTGTAAAAAAAAAGAAAAAAAAGACCCAATACTCAGCATATTTGAATAAGCATACATGTTATTGGAATTTTCCGAATACTACTGTTTTCAGTGCAAAACACTTGCTATCCTTGTCATCTTACTACCTGATTAAAAGAGAAGACAACTGCTCTAGTAAGATTGGTTTGGTACTCTGCATTCTGAGAACGTTTCCATAGCCCTTTATTGAGTTCATGACTGCTTCCCATAGTATCTAGAATCAGACAAGATGGGTATCAAATAAATTGAGTATTTTCTCCCATTTGCTGAGTATTTTCTCCCATTTGCACAACTGCCCTCTTTCCCAAACTCAAAACTGAGAGAAAATAAGTTAATTAAAAGCATAATATTTGTTATGCATCATGAGTTGTCTTGCAATATAAATTGTCCAGTTGCTAATCAAGCAAGCCGCATGTCTACTAACCACAGACTGCTCAGGTTTAAGGAGCTGCCCTCAGTTATCTTTTACTTCTTTTGCTGTGAATATAGTGAGTTGGCCACAGTGTCATCACTCACACTTTAGGACAGGACCCTTATTGGCTGAAATAGTTCTGTTTAGGCATTTAAATTAATAACAGGGAGTCAGGAGGAAAGATTTGGTCCTTTAAATTGCATGCAGACCCCAATAACAATACTGTATTGATCAGGAATAAATGCAGAAAGTTGCAAAATGTCAGGTTGCAGACAAACTTGTAGAAACTCAGGACATAGGCTAGTTATTCTGTGTTTATTCCAAAGTTCACATGGATTGCAAGTGTATTTCTCGTCACAATGAATGTGGAGACAAAGGGGAGGGTATTCAATGTGTCAGGACCAGAAAAATCTATCCTGGGCTTCTGTATCTTACTCAGAACAGCTGGATATTCCTGGGAATCTACCTCCAGTGATATATCTAATAAGATTCTTAACTCTGTTCTTCGCATTTCATGAAAGATGCAGGGGTACCCCTTGGTACGGGTGAGAATTTATTCAATGCCTCAGTGTTACCCTGTCTTCATTATACCATGGCCAATTGAAATCGATGCAGACCTCTCCTTCTGCTTGTGGAAGATAGCCTTATTTGTGGGCCAACAATAGTCAGACATGCTTGGTCGTTCTGAATCTGGAAAGGCGACAAGACTAAAGTCAAAAGTAGAGAAGAATCTTAGCAGCTTCTTGTTCCAGTGAATCCCAAACTAAGTTCACTGTGACCTTTTTACTTCAGATAAATTTGATTTTGATGTGTCAGTTTGGTTTTTTATTGTCTGGGACCACTGGTGAAGTACAAAGTCACTGTGTCTTCTGCCAAATGCTTTTTTTAGCAAATAAAAAATACCTGTGCACTAGGATTTCTTTGATGATAATGAGACCTTCAAATTATAATGTCTTTTGGCTTTTCTAATGTCAGAAGTTTGCAGAAGAAAATAGTTCAGAGACATGATGATTACTTGATTTGGGGAACCAAGGTGTGGAAGACAGAGCACAAAACTCTTCTTAAAAATATCTAATGGCTCTTTTTCCTTATGAGATTCAGCTTCTTAATTAATACTGACAACAATAAGTTCTGGGTCTACGTTCTCTCACAGACACTTTCTGTAGTCTGGATGCATGAAGCTTTGTTGCAGTATTTTGCAAACACAGTAGAAAGTGGCAACAGTGTTAGATGTGTCCTTGGATGCCCTGTGATTTGCAGCAGCAGCAGGAGTGATGATCTTGTATTTAGTATCAAACAATAGCTCACTATAGAATTTTCTAAACTGGAGTTGGCTTCTCACCATGTCCCAGAACCAACCTGGCATTTCACAATAGAGGGATCAAATGTCTTTTGGCAGCATCTGATGTCATAGTTGCTTAGAGCCTGATCTCAGAATTTGGCTGTCATGAGTCACTCTATCTGTACTCAGCTGTGTAAAACAAACAACAAAACATGTGGGCGTCAGCAGTGCTGTGACCTTTATACAGCGTTCAACGAATTGGGAGAAGGCAGAATTATTATTACTAATTTTAAACCACTAATACATGTTGTTGATTTTTTTCAATACGTGAAGCTAATGAAAGCCTATCAGCAGAAGTATACAGCACACCGCTTCAACCGGGATCTCATTTTCACCAAAGAACCCACAAGCAAAATGACAGTGGAATGTGCTCAGACAGAAGTGTTCACCTCTCTTTACACTGTCCTGCCATGAGTGATGTGTTTGTTGGCTTGAGGGAAGGGCGATTCCTGTCTTCTTTTTGGTGTACTAGCTAGAGTTGCACTGAGAAGCAAAATAATTGATCACTGCTGGGCACGGGCACAGCCGTCACGTTTGATGCTTCAAGGTTTAGTCTGTGCTGAGGAAATACTTTAGAAGAAAATATTCTGTGTAATATGCAAGTATTACTAATCTGCCAAACCTCTGAGGCTATTGGGGTAAAACTGGGGTTTCTTTAACAGCTTGTGATCTGGCCGATCTGGTCTGCTCGTAATACGCAACATTTATCACTTGTGGGGCTTAGCCAGTATCATAAATCACGTGAATGCTACTTAAGTAATATTTGAAGAGTGGTTAAGCTGTAAGTGAATTATGGGTTATTTTCACATGGTGGTCATCTGCCACGGATAATTATGTGAGGAAAACAGAGCAGAGCTTTGTATCCTGATCCTTTCCTATATTCTTGTACCTTTAGGAAAGTAAACGCATGTTGTTTCTGCTTCCTGTCTTACCAAGTAGTGATTTAAAACATGAAGGTACCTTCAAAAATAAAGTGATTGTATCAGGAAGAGGTTTTTTTTTTTTAAATAAACAATATATTAGTAAACAGGAAATGGGGCCAGAATAAAACGTTAAATCAGGAACAGGGCAGAACAAGTTTAAGATATTAGAGGTGCAAACTCATTATCTTTATTGTGAGTTGTGTGGTATGTGCTGTTGTCTTTAAAGTCCCATCTTTTAGGGACGTGCATAATATAAGGACCATGCCTTTCTTTTAATGTCATCTTTCTGACTACAGTAGTTGCATAATAAGATTTGAAAACGTGAATTTTAAGGACTACAGCAGGAAAAGATTTAACAAAGTAGCAATTTGAGCACAGTCTGCTAGTTGTGCCAAACTTTCGGTTTCCAAATCAGACTTCTTGTCTGAGTGTCCCTCAGATGGTCTTTCTCCCAGAAACTGGACTGGTGTAGTTGGACCATGGAGTCTGCATCAATAAAATTGAGTAGATCTGCTCTGATCCCAGTTGAAGCTGGGATTGAGCAAAGCTGCAAAGTCTCCCTCTGTTACAAAGATCACTGTAATTTTTCCACACCTCGTGCTGCATCATATACACTCAGAACTGGAATTTATCTCTGGCAAGAGCTGTGCTTCCTGAATTATGTCTGGCATGCCTGTTCTCAGTTGTGAAGTATTTATCCATTTCCTGGTGTCAGCTACTGAATCCAATGGGATTATGGTCCGTTTTAAATAAAATCCACTCTTGTCATGCGCTGCTGAATCCAAGAGGTATTATCACTTGTTTCATGGGCTTCTTATCAACAACTTACTTTGGCCTATTGGTCTTGAAACAGTTTTATTGCACCTCATCAGCACCTGGTCTTGCTAATATGTGATGTGGCTGGAATTGAAGTGCAGGTGGCTCTGCCATCTAGTTTGATTTGGATTGATTGCTAATTTAACAATGTAACAGCAAATATGGCAGCTGAGTGACTGTCTGCCTTTTTCTGTAATAAACGTACATAAGGGATCTCTGCATCTGCTAACTCACATTGCAGATTGCTTTGCCTTCAGTGGAGGTCTTTCCAAACAGTCTCAGAAACAGCAAGAATAGTTGCTTGTGTTTTTCCTGGCGTATCAGTGGTAAATGAAGATACATTGGTTCTGCTTCCTCTGTTCCTGTCACTGCAGCTTATAGAATGACCATTAGTTTTTCTGTCAAATTGCTGTCTGTAGCACATGTGTTAGGTGGCATCTACAATACATGGCACCTGCGTTCTCCATACTGTTTGCTTAGTTTGGAGTTTGTACACTTGTTCTGTACCAATACATTATCATTATGTTCCTTTCACTGCTCACTGTAGCTGCTTTTTCAGTGAGTGGCGTGTTTCAAAGGCTAGGTCTGTTGCCTTAAAAATGTAAAAATGATCTCGCCTTCATTCTTTCTGAGATTACATGTGGGTGCCAAGAATGTGAGCTCTGGAGTATAAACATTTTTTTCTCACTATTCAATACAAATATTTATTCAGGTAAAGGCAAACCAAAACACTTTTCTGTCTACTGTTCTTTCTGGGCTCATTGAATATTTTGATGATCTGTTCCAGCATTTGGGGCATTATTCCAACAGGAGTGTCTTGATTATCTTCCCCCCATGCCCCCAGTGTTATACCAATGATTTTTCTCATCTTCCAATATAAATTCTGCATGGGAGTTTAGTTCTTGGTTTCACAGTTTTAATGCCTGCACACGGATTTTGTCTGGAAATCCACCATGCATCACTCCATGCTAATGATTTGCTTTGTTTCTTGCCCATATTTTGTCTCTTTGTAAATAGTGTTCTCTTTATTATTCTGGATCTCACAAGATTAACCTCTGCTGGAGTCTTCCATATGCCACATGCTGAGTAGTAACATAAGAAAACACCACAGTTCTTAAGTAAAATGGCTTTAGATTGAGAGAACTGTAACAGAACTGAAGCCTTGTGGCAAGCTAGTGTCCCCAGATGGTAAAGACTACATTTAAGGCCTTTGGTGCTATTAACTTCTAAAGTCTGTGAGGAGTGGAGAAAGTGGTGTTGAGCCCTGATGTCTCAAGGGATGGAGAGGGCATCAAGGCCTAAGCTAACCATGCTACACCAGCGCCCTTCTCAGCACCAGTGCCCCTGACTTCTCTCTGACTTCATTGTGGAGCAGAGCCTCAACACCAAGTCAGGGAAGCACTTCCCATGGGAATAGGCTTGCCAAAATAATGCCTTTAGAGTCTAGCGCTACGCTGGCAGTAATGTGGTGCTCAGCAGGTGAAGGGGAGATGCTGTTACAAAGGTGTTTGCGCTGGGACATGTGGGAGTCAGGTTCAAGGCTGCTGAGCTATTTTGAGGGTTTTTCACTCTTTTTAACCCCAAGTGATTAGTTGATATCTGGGGGAATGGTTTTCCAAATTGATTGTGAAATGTAATAATTCTTTGTTGCAATTCTGTCTATATTTATGAACTCCCATTTCCCTGAATGCCGTAAGAAGTAAACATGAGAGGCTTATTGCTTTAATAGTCTTCTCAGACAATGATCTACCCTAACCCTCTCTTTCTTGCTTAATTTCTTTATCAAAATCATCCTACGTGCTCTCCAGTTGTCTCTGGGACTTTGCTGCTGCCTGCTCTGTGTGTGCCGGTATTTTTGCCCTTTCTCATCCTTTGTGCATAGCTCCTCCGAACAACAATCATTGCTCTGAATTTGCACTTAGTCCCCAAGGAAAATTGCAGTGGTTGGTTCTTTTTCTAGGCCTCTGTTTTGGGTGCTGACCTCCAGTGTTTCTTCTATTCCATGGAAATGTTGTAATCAGTTTTTTACATTTAGCCTACTACTTTATACTCAATAAAATGCGACTCCTAAATTCAACTCTACAATCAGATAGCTTTGCTATTCCTATTTATAGATGACAGTGGTTTTTGTTTTGTGTTGTGAAGCTGCAGTTCTCCTTTTCCCCACATAAAGTTTTGCTTGTTTTGTACATAGACTCCATTTTTCAGAATAGAAAATAATTGGCTGTTAAGGTCACGTAGGGAAGATATTTAGTTTTCCCAGGTTTCTGGGTGCAGCACTTGAGCCAATCACATTTATTATTTTAAGAAGACCCCTCAGACATTTGAACTTGACCCTTCTTCCTGCCAGTAACACCTGGCAAGAAAGCTAAATAAGTTAAATTGCAGATATATTCAAGATTTATTTTAGCTAAAGCCTGTTTGTAAGATGTTTGTGTGCCAAGTTATATCTGGAGTAAACTTTTACAAGCAAACACTAAATCAGGGGCAAAGGGTACAGGAAGAAGTGTAAAGGGGAGTAAAATAGAAAGGTTGACAGACCCTTAACTATAATGAAAATGGTTATGGAGAATTCTACGGTATTAACTTAGAAAATTGCCAGAGTCATAAAATCCAGATTTTTCTGTCTGCAAGGCTCCTGGGAGCTGCTGGAGAAGCAGAAAATTAAATATAATGGTTCATATATAATTCAGAATTTTGTTTCTTTTCCTCATTCTCAAAAGAGTAAAAATGACCTACTTTCTATATGTTGTAGTTTAGTGGGAAATTCCCCCAACTCCCAGTGTTAGTATGCTTGTTCTCTTCTTAAGCAGGTGCTAACTCCCATCTCTGCTTTACTACTGCTGGCATAGTATGTGCTAAATGTGTTGTGACATTCTTTCCTCTCAGTTTACAGTGAAGATGGTTGTGTTCCTTCCCAAATTCCAGTTTTGTTAAGCTTCTGGGATTAATGTAGGATCTAAATTTATTTTCTTTATGTTAGTTGTCAACCACAGTAGAAGTAATTAAAAAACAAGCTCTCCTCTAAGATTTGTGCTTTTATATTTCATAAGTTACATCTAACGATGGTTTAAAAGAGAGAAAAAAAGGAAAAAATGCAAAGACACCTGTATAAAAAGACACCACTTCTTGTTTATTTGTCACAGTGCATGTTTGGAAATAAATGGGAAAGAATCATTAGAAATGAACCTGAAACTCAGAGGAGAGCCAGTATCAGCTCTATTGTAAGGCCGAATTTGAACTGGAAAGATTTCAATCCAGAAGACTTCTTCCAACCCATCTTTACAAAAACCAAAGAGAACAGTTTGAAAAACCTGACACAGGAAAATGAGGAAATTGGACTTAAGGTTACAAGTCAAGCCTATCTCCATTTACTGTACATCACTGCAGAAGTGTGCTAGAGAGAGTATGGAACCAGTCCTAGTTTTGATCCTGCCCTCCAAGAAGAGCCAATGTTTAGTTTGCTGGATCTAGTTCTATATAGAGGAAAAGGAGAGAAATTTAATGAGTTTATATCCTCCCATCACAGTGCTGAACTCATTCATGATTGAGGAGATTCTTCAAATTTTTCAGTTCTTTTCCCAGTATATTGTTTCCGTCATGGACGGAAAGAGACAGGAACATGTTAATCCTCTTTTGCTCAACTAGAAATTGCCTTGACCGAAAAGAAATGGTGGGATGTGTGATGGAGAGAGACAGGACCATGTCAATCCTCTTTTGCTCAAATAGAAATTGCATTGACTGAAAAGAGGTAGTAGGACATATGATGGACAGTGTTCTAGTTACTTTTCCTAAGAGAAGTCACTACACAATTTGATCGTCAGATGTATACAACAAGCAAAATAAATTCATATCTCTCACTGAATTAAATGTATCCTTTAGAACTGTTTGCAGGGAAAGATTTGAAAAATAAGTTCTGTTTAGCCATGTTTTATTTATTTATTTATTTGAAGTAAGCAGTTTCTTCCAGCTATGGACAGACCAGTTAGCAAGAGGACTTGTTCATATATTTTTGTTTTACTTTTGTGATCCAAGTGCTAGGAGTTGGGAGTTTGGATCCAAAGGGAATGAATTTACGTATGCAGGACACGTTGTTCGAGGAGCTAATACAGTAAACAGAGGTTGCTTAACTGTTGAGTAATGCTACAATAGTTATTTCCAATATTTTGCAAGAAACAATGTTCATGCAATGTTTTACCACGAGCAATTTGTTAGTGGTTTTAATTTAATGCCAAACAAATCTCTAAGGGCTGTAATTTCAAAAACATGGAGTATGACATGTTGGGAACTATACCCTCTTTCTACTTTTGTAAGGTAAGACATATATGAAAGAGACACAATTTCTTTTCTCCCATTAATAGTACTTTAAAATCTAAATCGTGTAAAAATATTCTTGTGACATCACAAATAGTAAATTACATCCATTGAAAGGAGATGCATGTGCATGCAACTTATGTTACAGGTAAAAAATAAGTCTTACAAAAACACTTTCCACAACAGATTACTTCAGGAAGACAGATATAGTCTGAAGGGACCTTATTCGCATTCTTTTTTTGGAGCAGTGATGTCTTTGCATTCTAGTAAGGTCAAACCTAGCAGTACTACAAGTCTATACCTAATTGAGAAGTACTTTTAATCTTAATTCTTTGTATAATATATTTCATTTATTGTGATGAATGTATGAATAGAAACAGTTTTAAAGTGACTGAAAATAAATTATTTGTAAAACATCCCTAGATCTCTCTCACTCCAGATCCTATAAACATAATACTCCTCTACTTAGCATATTTCACTGTAGCTTTACATTGTTGCTAGAAGTTATCCTTTGTGCTGGAAATAGGTGGCCATTTCCTAGTGGAGATCAACTTTAGTAAACACTCCTATTAATGCAATGCTCATCAAGTTCTCCCCTTTGAGGTGGACACATGTTCTTATTTTAACAGATGGAGAACTAAGGGATGAGGCAGATGGATGACCGTTGAAATGTCTTATTGTGATTAAGTGGCAGAGAGAAGCTAGGGCTCCTATGCTCTGTGCTCCCATGCTTTTGCTTTCTCTACTGCTGTGTAGGCATGCATGCCTCTATATATATGTATACATATATTTAGGTGTCTATATTGAAGGGAGGCACAGACTTGAGACAGATTTAATTAAACTCTACTTTTCTTTAATCAGACTTTTGAGTCCAAAGTAGTGGAGA
Source organism: Gavia stellata (assembly GCF_030936135.1). NCBI lineage: Eukaryota > Metazoa > Chordata > Aves > Gaviiformes > Gaviidae > Gavia > Gavia stellata. The sequence goes on from NC_082600.1 coordinate 13,912,670, forward strand.
CTAAGCATTAATATTTTGAAGGGAAACTAAGACTCTTCCAACTTTTCTGACACCAGTTTCATAACAATTTCTTTGCTGGTGCAATCCTATCATTACTGCTTTCTTTAAAAACAACATAAGATCATCTTGGCCTGAAGTAAGTAAATTCCTGTGTATTTATTTATGTGGTGTAATGCTGTGCATAGCTAAATACATACATAGTTATTGTCGTAAACACATCTACATTGCATTAGCTGTCATCAGTTTTCATGCAGTTCCAAACTGTTTGGTCTTTGGTTGCTTCATTTTGTCAAGGCACTCTGAATAAAACTTTAGGTGGCACTTGGGAAGCTTTGCCTCCAATTTGGACTTCCTATTTAAGATACAAGGCATATCAATCGGGTTATTATTTACATCAAACTCACACCCAACTAGCATCCACTTGTGAAAATAACTATAAAAGTAGGTCCCTTTGTAATTTTGTTTCTCTGTTCTCTAATCCTTAAATTCATTGATAAGTAGAAGCAGAACCTGTATCAGACAGTCTGTGTGGCTACATCTGTGCCTTTTAATGCAAAAAACCCAGGAACTGTTTAGCTGTTTGTGCTAATGTCTCCCTCTAGAGCTTGCTTTGCTGACAATATGTGCCTTTAAAATACTATACGTCTAATGTTCCTCAGTGAGACATCCACCCGAGAAGACAGGTTTTCCATTCAGATGTTGAGATGCACATGGTGGTATATGGAAAAATCCTAAGAATGGTTTGTCAGGCTCCTCATGAAATTTTTGATGGGATGCTAGCTTGTTAGCTTAAAGGCAAAGTATGCAGCCATGTCTCATCATGTGGAGTAAGAGCACAGTACAAATACAATCATATGAAGGAAAGAAGCCTGTGCTGGACACCTGTGCCTTTATCTCTAGCAAGAGAGGCAGGTAAATTGTGATGAAGTTGCTGGCAAAGACTGTGCTTTGGAGTGGAAAAGTGAGCATAGAGTTATTTGGCAAATCACTGTGAGTAAGGGATGAAGACTAGCCAAGCAGGACAGAGTCCACCTACCCAAGTGCGTGTCAGGGGTGTGCGTGCTTGGGAAGATATCTGCAGCAATGCAAAACGCAATTTACTCAAAGTAGATGCAAAGTGAAATGTCTGTTCTCAGTTGTGAAAAATGGTCCAACATCTTTTCTTTGGTATTGTAAAAAGAGAGGCTAAATGGAAAGTAAAGGAAGATGATACAAAATAAAAAATCAGCGATTAGTGTAAAAAGGAAGAGTGATGAAGAGGAGCTAGTGAGGTGGATTGAGAGGAGGAAGTGGTGGTGCAGATGTGAAAATAATACTTCTCTAGAGATGATATATGAGAATGAAGGGAGTGAACTGAGAACTCTAGAATGTAATCCCATTACTGTGGAACTGAATAGCATGCAAGGAAAAATAAGGGAAAAGCCCAGGGGAGAGCAGATAAAAGAAAGGTTGCATTAGGGTGGTGTGTCACTGGGACAATGATTTTCACACTGATTCATGCACATTTTCTCCAGTGTGTTTCACAGTTTATTGCCCTTCAGAACTGGTAACTTTCTGATGATTGGAAGTCAAAATAATTTGTTCCGTAAAGGAAAAAATTTGCTGATGGGATTTCAAGGACCTGTTTTGTGTGCCATTATTTGCCAATAACCAGGTCATCTTCCTATGGCTTTTAAGACCTGATGTCATGGTGGTTTATACAGTACCTCCTAAAGGAACACTCAACATGAGCAAGCTATACAAGTATTCTACAGACTTTGCTAACACCAGAGAGCAGGAACACGTAGACATTTTTGAACACTTTGTGCCTAATTTAGGACTAACTGGAACATACCTCATCTCCACAGTTTCATTTTCTTTAGAAAACAACATTGGTTTCAGATATGAAACAAAAGGATAATCATTAAGAGCCACCTGTAAGCCTCTTAATGAATAGGAGCATGGGATAACACAAGGAACTCTCACACAGCATTACATTGAAACTTCACAACAAGTTTGCAATGCTTGGAGATTTTTTGGAAGTAAGAAAGCAGGAACTATTCCAACTAAAAATAATTGTCTTCCCTCCAGCAGATATTATGAATAGTTTTGTTGATACTGCATTCCTAGAGTCCAAGAACAGTAGCAATAAAGTGTCCATATTTGCATTTCTAAACACTTATGAAGAACTTCTCCCTCTAGAAGAGTAGAGGTACATTCAGTATAAGCAATGAAGATTTTTCAATATCCACTTTGGAGATACACCCAATATTTTTCACCAGTGAACATTGCTTGCACCAGTACAGCTGAGAAATATACATAGAAAAGCTGGCTGGGAAATAGAACAAATTACTGAGCAGAAATACAAATTTCAGGGTCCAAATTCTCAAAGATACTTATGTCCCGTGTGAAGGGGCTGCTAGGAAGTAATATTGTTTCAGATTTACCTGCATAGGAGCTGGTCAAAATTCAAGTTTGGATATTGAGGATAGCTATAAACACTCTACCATCAGATGATGAACCTAATTTACTTGGCATATAAACAATGATTAATGGTAAAATTACTTGTAAAAGAGCTGGTTGCCTGGTTTTCCTGACTTGTAAGTAAGGTTAAAAAAAAGTCTAACATTGCACGATTTTGCTGTTGAAAATGAGGGACCTTCCCTTTTCTTTCTGAAGGTGAGTGTATATGAATGAGATAAGCTAGAATGTCAACTTGCAATATGTCAGCTATGGCATGGTGGTTGTCCATATGTAGGATGTTACCCAGCAGAAAATGCAAGCTAAATGAAAAGTAACTTCTCCTTGATGAAAGGTGGAAGAAGCTACCTTGCATTCACAGCAGGAGTATCTGATGTACTATAAATACTGCTGTATTTTACCCCTTACTCTCTGAATACTGTAAGAGGGAAGAAAGTATGGAAAGCCTTGAAATTTAGAGACAATTATTCTTCCCAAGTTTTGCATCATTCTCAGGATGGTGAGTAATGGGTTGCTGTTCTGTACAGCAGCACAGCTGTACAGCTACTGGATTTGCTTCAACAAAACATCAACTTTTCAGAGAAAATTGGCTGCAGGAAGATAACAGATGTACAAAAGAAAATAAGGAAAGGATAACTCTTAGCATCTTTATCTTTTGTTTACTAGAAATTTTTAAAGGGAGAAAAAGCTTAAGTGTTATGGCAAGTTGCTATTTTTTCCCTTATAAACTAATTTTATCATACCCATTTATTCATATTATTGCACCACAGATAAGAGCGTTGTTGTTGTAGCTTGCCTAGTTCATATTCAACTTCCCTCTTCCAAGCACTTTGTCTTTGGTACTATTTAAATGGCAACAGAAGCTGGCAAGAATCTGTGGCTATGCTGCTTGTTCTTTTAAAAAATGAAAAAACTCTGGTTAACTCTTCTTTTTGTTTGGTCTATTGTTTCAGTTTCTTTGCAATGACAATTGCAGACATTTTGCTGGAGAGAATTATGGTTCAATCTCTATGAAGTTTATTTCTGTTTGCTAACAAACTACTCTTTTTGGCTTTTTGTACTTGTTGTATTATGGTAGCAGTCATGGACACTAATTCCCAAACATGGTCTTGTAATTCCTGCTTGGGGTTATAGTCACAAAAATATAAAAGGCAGAAGAACTAGGAATTTTGACACAATCCCAGAACTGTGGTTCTGGGTCATGATGCCTTTTTAAGTGAGGCTGTGACTGGAAATGTTAGGGACTTACCGTCCCAGTAAACCTGTTGTCCTCATCCTAGGACCTCTTTGTGGGCACCATGCAAACACATAACAAAAAGCTGTCTCCTGTCCTGGAAAGCTTATTGTCTAATTTACAGCTTCTTTTAGCAGCAACTGTCCACAATAAATCTCAAAAGGTTGCTTTCTGCCAAAAATCCATTAGAGCTTTCACTGAAGCAAACCTTGAACACCAGCAGCACTGACCTACACATACTCTCAGATGTTTACTGTAGGAGTGGCCGTGTTGCTAGCACTACATCCTGTCTCTGACAGTGTCATAAAAGTCTGTGTCTACAGGGGCCTTTGAGGGCAGGGAAGCAGGCAGAATATTTTCCCAGTCAACAATTTGCAGGTTGGGGACTTCCTGAACAAGAGATAATGATGTGATATTGAGGTGTCTTTGACTCAGTGGATTCCTCTTCCATAAACTTGTCTAGTTTTCTGTTGAACCCATGCCAGCTGCACCTGGGGCACAGTATTCCACTGCATCATTGCATATTATGGTGAAGCTGCCTCATTTTGCTTGTCTTGGATATAACCAAAGACCTACTTGTATTGCAGTAGAAAAGTGTTGAATGTTATGATAATGTAGATACCACCATCTTTTTTTAATATGTATTTTAATAATGGAGAGCTTCAGTCAGTGATTGCTAACCAACACAGGCAGCAAAATCACCATGATGGCAAAAAAAAAAGACAAAAAATAAAAAAAAGTACTGTTGTTCTGCCTAGAAGCCCCAGTGTAAGTAATGAGATAGTCTTCTTGCTCACAGTCTTAGGAGACAAGACAGACAGGGAGCACAAAAGTTTGCCTGTTTATTTATGCAACATTGGATTTTTGACATCCAGTAGTTTAGGTATTACATCAGAGCAGGTTTTTGCGCTGCATCTTTTTTTTTTCCTACAATTCACTTTTAGATAGGGTATGTTTACAACATGGTTACAAAAATATTTTAATTAACCTAACCAGAACTCCATGCTGCTGCAGCTAAACTGTGCAATTGAACTCTTACTTGATAGCAAGCAGCAGTCTGTCCTCCCTACTGATGTCTGCCAGGTGAACACATGTATCAACTTGCAACAATGACCACAGTAGTCTTCATTTGCTACATCTTTTTTTTAATGTATTTTTGACCACTTGACAATTTGAATGAGCAATCGATCAGAAACAGAACATGTACTTAAACATTCACATATCTTGCAAATAAAATTTTGCATGATTTACAAACAGAAATGTGCTCTATAATTTCACATGAATGCTTAAAATAATTATTAAACAAGTCTTTGTTTTCATGCTGGGCTGAGGTTTCCTTCCACATCTGTAGTAAATTGTCCTAAGGAACACTGACTCAAAAGAACTGGATTGTCTTTTAGTAGCATGGTTAGTGTCGGCTGATGAGTCGTGAAGAAGATTACTGTTACAGTTGATCACAGGAAAAAAATTGGTTTATGTATTTTGTTTAAGCAAGTAAAATGCATAAAAATTAATTTCTTTAGCAAGATCTTCTGGTTTCAATAAGCCTTCTGCCACCATTTTAGCAGGCTATCTTCTATGTCTGAAGGGATCCTGTGAACGGATAGAATGCTATGAAATAGAAAAATGGTAGAAATATATGTGCCAGAGAGCATCACTTGGACAATTTTCCAGCAAGTGACTGATGGTTGGAGTTTCTGTATTATATGTATTTACTCTAGGTGACTTTTGCAGCCTGGATTTGACTTTCGTGTTATCTGGTATAATTTAATGAGCAAATTGGCCTTTTTCTGAATACTGGATCATGTAGCACCAGTTCTTGCAGACTCCTTTCTCCAAGTTTCATAAGTAATTGTTCTTTCTGAATTATTCCTTTAGCTTTCCTTGGAGAGTAGTAGAGGCTACAGCTATCTTCCTGGGGGTGGGGGAGAGCTGTGTTAGCTGGCAGAAATAAAGAAAATCTACATTACAAAAGAATGCTTTTTTCATCAACCATTTTACAAAGTATGTATGTGTGGCAGGAAAGTGACTTTTAATTCTTTACCTCAAGGCAGACTGTGTATAAAATGAAAGTGCAGTGAGAGCTGGGTTTGAAGAGGCAGATTATACACTAGGATTTGAAGGAACTACGGCACATTAGTATAATTGAGGAGGGTAACCCAATATGAACCAGCCTTCTTGAAAAGGGAGAAGAATATATATTAATCTGGGATAATACTTTTTTAGGGAGAGATAAATGAGCCAAAGTAAAAATTATATTAGCCTTGCAACTATTCCAAAGAATAGTGATGGTTATAAAAAAATAGCTAAACAGTTATGGGAGTTACGTTCTGCTGTGGTATTTATGTCCTTCTCTGGTATTTCTGCACATGCTTACGTGTAACTACGGCCAGTGAAGTCAGGTCTTTGGAAACACGTCTAAAAAGCAAATGTTATGGTTCTGGCTGCATATGTCAGTTCTCAAACTAGTGCTGTGTTTCTGATTTCTGTCTTGCATAGTAAATAGACATTGACCAAATAAACAGAGGGGAATAGTGTAAACCTGACTTTCAATTTCGAGTTAGACACATAAGGAAGAAATATCTGATCTAGAATATAATTTGAAAACCCAAGCTATACTTATGCAAGAATTAAATATTCTATGCATAACTGTTTTGCTTTTTATTGACAGTCTATATCTGGTGTGGCCATTATTTCTGTGCAAAACTGCTCACTTTTCTTCAAGCATTTCTCCCTGTGCTATTTTACCATCTGTTGATGAATATAAGTAAATATTGTTATTGTAAAGATACTCTCTAGTCTGGCCTGTAACGTGTGATCCAAATTAAATCTTGGCTTTCTGGGGATTTGGTGATTTTTAGTGGTTCTGAGTATGTGTGACTGAGAGTGTGTATAAAAACCACAAACCACCAAGGTAATTTTAATTTATTTATTTATTTATTTGCTTTGGAGACCCTGTCTCTACATGGGGAGGGGGTGCTAGAAATCTGGGTGCATGAGGTAAGTGTATGGAAGTTCTGCTTACATATGGAGTGAATTAGGAAAGGCTGAGAGAGAAAAAGACTACATTTTCCAGTGTCCATCATTATGAAAGTGGAATAAGTGTTAAGTAGCTGCCAACTTTACATGCTGAGCAGAATACTGACAGTAAGCTTGTCATCTATAAGTTGGTCATTTTACCAATATGTTTCTCTTTGGTCTTGATGGGGGGAAAAACTTAGGCAATCTCAAATATATTAAGTATTGAAGCACACCAAGTTAGAATTGTTTAAATGGAAAATTTAGCCACATTAATAGTGCATCATCTTTTTTCTATTAAGGAAAAAATAATGGCAAAGGTTACAAGACAAAACTTAAATATAACCAAGTTAAATAAAGACAGAGTGGCCCCATGATACAAAAAGAATTAGCCCAAGACAGACAGCTTGCGAGGAAACAAACCCACGGCAGATCTATTTTCTGTATCTGTAAATAAATACAAAATGAACAACTGAAAATTGACCTGAGAGGCTCTCCTTGATTTTGGAGGAGAGAATTCACTGGAAATGTCAGAATAACAACAGGGATATGTCAGGTGTAAGTGAAAAAAGAACCGAGTTCTTAAATAGTAATCAGAAAAATAATTAAAATAACATCAGCAGTGTGTGGAATGATGGTCTTTTGGGTTATAGTTGCCTACATGATATAATTCTCAGTCAGTAAAGGAAAACAGGGGAAGATCTTCTTACTTTTCTGCATTATTTTACAATGTGAAATTAGACCATTTTTCCAGATGTCTCTGTTATGTATCCAGTGGGCAAGCCAAAAGGGTATTCTGCTGTTTCATTGAATAGAGTTCTTTGTAAATTAAACACAATACTTTTATAAAGCATTTGGCTAAGCAGCTACCTGAACTGATGTAGACAAAGCAGATGAAAAATACTCAAAATTAGTATCATGTGTTTTCGCTTGTGCTAAGAAATATTTTCTTCACTGAAACATCAAATATTAGTGTGAACTGAAATAAAATCTTAAGAATAGGGCACCATCTAGGACTTAATTTCCAAAGTTATAGGACGCAAAATGAGTGCAAAACACATTCTGTGAATCAATCATTTAATTCTAATATGAATAATGAAACAAATTTCAATTATATTACTAGAGGGCGAATGAAGCAGTTCCCAACTGATGAAAATGAATTTGTACAATTTGAAGCAACACAGAATAAGGAATCGGATCGGAAGCCTTGTGATTGGAGAAATATTCAGAAGTTTAGATCAAGTATATCATAAAGACAGGCCTGAATCAATGCAGTTTGTACTCTTATCCAAACTACACCAAAATTCTGAGGTATGTACCATTCATGTTGTTAGTGTATCATTCAGATAGATCACTTCCATGATTCAAACTGCTGCATAATGAATACTCCTGGCTTCTATTAGGAGCTCTATGTCCCCTCTTCTGGACAGCAGAAACAATTTCAACTGTATACCCTGTATACTGGCATAAAAGGAGTACTTTCATTTACTCTCTCAGTTCCAAAGTTTAACTCAAAGTGCTAAAATAAAAGTGTTTCCACTAAATATAAACCAGGTTTTCCACTAGCTCTTTTATATTTTTGATTTCTCAATATTTCTTAGTATTTCTCTTGATTTGGCAGGTAAGCGTGTTTGTACAGGCACTGACCATGGTTACCTTCCGTTGGTTTTGGTTTTGCAGGAGGCAATCAGTACTTTGTAGAATCAGTTTTTTCAATTCCCAGAGTTCTTTTAATGAAAAGAGAGATGGAGAGAGACAGGAGGAGACAGAAAAATTTAAGTTTTCATAAAAAATACGTTTTTAAAGTGTATTTTTATAACGGCAACATTCTTAATTGAGGCTTTTGTGAAAAAAACCCTTGTCCTAATCTGCAAAAGTCCTTCTATAAAAAGCATCACTCTAGGATCTAGTAGTCTAAACATGCTAATATAAAATAGTCTAGTTTAGAAATACAAAGTTAATGAGGTTCAGCCTTGGGTTGTTTCCTGAATCATTGCTGTGATCTATGAAATAGCTAGCATTTGACGTTTCTAGTTTCAGCTTTATCTGAAGCATTTTGATGTAAGGATTATACGGGAAAAGTACAGTTCTAATAACACAAAAACTGACAGAAGTGATTTTGCTCAAAAGTAAGCAAGAATTACTGTGGACTGAAATGCAATATGGAAAGTATTAGCACAAGCACAGTTTGTTTTAGGACTACAATTAGAACAAGTCTGCAGCCTTCATATACCCAAGCTGACATCAGTCTGGAATGACTTTTCCAGAAAGAATAGTATGGCACAGAAAAGAGTAACATGTGTAGGCATCCTCCACAGTGGCATGCTGAACAATGAAACATGTGGTTTAGTTCTTCAGCCTTTAAAAAAGAAACCGCTACAGACAGGACCGTACTTCCCTATATCCATCCAGGAGGCTGGACACTACACAAAAATGGATAGTTCAAATGTGTGGCTGGGGTCCATCTTTAAGACAGTTCTATCTTACGCCGTGTATGAAATGATCTCATGATTTGTAAATAGTTTGCCCAGATTAATTATAATCATGAAAGTCAGGAATATTTTAAATCACCCTGATTATATAGATAGATTATAGTCTTTGCGTGTATACACATGATAGACATAATTAGAGCAATGTGCTTCACTCAAACCAACTGCAATCATGAAATTACTCTTGCCCATTAAACTGTACAGGAGGCTGTGATTACATCCTTTTTATTTTTAATATGAGTTCCCTGCAATTCCCAAGCTCTCAAATGTTTCAAACCAGCTGTAGCAGTAGGATTTTTAATTATACTGTTGTTTAGTGAGTGACATATAGCTTCTTCTCAGTCTGAATTAGCCCTGGACAAACAGATAGGAGTAATGTGAACTAAAAAACCAAATGCAGAACAGCTGTGGACAGAAATGAGTGCCTTGATTGAAAACACTCTCCTGGTAGTTTTCTTGCATGTTACTATGGTACAAAAAATTATGTTTTTATTACAGGTTTTCTAAAGTGACAGGTGTCCTTTAGAGTAACTTTCCTGTGCTTTTACCTTTAATTTTGAAAACCAAGTTGTCAATTTGTAATTTATTTCTATGTAGTGAAAAAGGCAGCACACTATTGAACCTGCAGTGACTACTCCCCATTCACAATAAAAATGCATCTGGACAGAACCTTTTCTGGGGAAGGGTCTAGCCTGCGTTGGTTGTGATTTGTGACGATTTAGAGGTCATCCTGTTTTTGAAAAAATAAACCTAAAATTATTGAACTAGCTGAGACATTAATGAAAAGTGTATATTTGATATATTGTAAATTGTCTTTCTCTTTTCTTTTGAATTTGAACTTGGAAAATATACACAACTTTAATTTTGAGATAAGCTGTGCCATTGCAAATATGCCAATTCTCTTAATTACACATTAAATAATATCTGTACTTTTACTTAGGGTAGAGAATGTTATTGGTTATTAGTATCATACAAATAGATGACCTGAGCCTTTTTTCCATCACAGTATCAGTTCTTCAGTGCCATGGGAGTTTTTAGAAAGTAAACAAGAAAAGTGTAACACAATTGTCAAAGCAAGACCATCTTAAAGATTGGTCTTTGCAAATGACATTTCTAACTGCACAGGTGTATTTGGCTTGTTAACTACCTGTCACCAATAGCTCAGAATTCAACAGACCCTAGTTTTGGTACTTCTCAGATCAGCAGCACTTTCTGTAACCATACAGCTTCTTTGAAACAAACAACAACTTGGGGCAAGAATCCAGGACGGCTGCAAAAGCATAGATTTTTTTTGTCTTGAAATAGTTGTGTTGCTGAGCATGACTTTTCATAACTGGCTGTGTTTCTAAATTCACATTCTATCTGCTAACTTTGTGTCTCTTTCATACTCAGGATTTAACTAATTGTTCAAATAGACCTCACAATCTCTGTTGACCTCCGTAGTAAACCACTGAACATGAGCTGAAATTCAAAGATTTATTTTTAATATCAGCATTTCTCAGGAAATTATCTTTATATCGTTTAGTCCAAGCTCATATACAATAGAAGGTACGTTATTTAAACCAGTTACTCATGGACTGAGCCAAATAAATTAGATTTGATTAGATTTTGTATTTCAGAAAGGCATCCAGTCTTGATTTAGGAATGTGAAGAGGTGAGGAATCCATGACAGGATAGTTTGCTCTCACAGTCAGTGTCCTCTGCATGTCTGCAGGCATTGCCTGAACCACCTTCTGCTTGTGCTAAGTGTTTCAATACTTGTTCCAGACTTGGTATGATTAGAGACACACCTCTGCAGATTTGTCTGACAGAAACTGTGGCAGCATTAGACATAAAACCTCAAGTTCCTTGGAATGACAATATTTTGAATGAAGTAGATTACTTGTTTCAACTCAAAACCTCTTAAGGGCTTCCTTTGCCTCAGAAGAGGTCTGGGAGTATGTACCAAACTCGCCCTGAACAGTGGAGGTTGAGAGGTTTCTCCTGGAGCAGTTCAGTCCAAATATCTAACGAAGATGCGTTGAGACTCTCTCATGATGGAGGAACCTGTCTCTCTTAATCAGTTACAGAAGGAGTCACAATTAGCTAATTTAGGTAGCTAACTCAGATACTTCAGTGGGGAATATTTGTAAAATACCCAGAGCAGTGGATCAAAGACATTCTGAATGGTGTCTCTTTTGTCCATCTCACAGAACACAACACCAGAAGTAACTACACCAAGCTCATTTTGAAAGCTCTGACTTTGACTTAATGCTTGAACGTGTAACACTGCTAGTGCTGATTGCATAACGCACTCTTTACACAGGAGATTTCTATAAACCTGTGTAGTTCACTTGTATCAAATGATATCACTACTTGGAGTCAAATATGGATTCTTTGGCCAGATCTTCTTTGTCCTATGAAAAGTTGGTGCAGTTTTCTAGCTGGTATGAATTACTAAGTGTTATATTTTCCATTAGAAAAAAAAAGGTGAATGGTAGTTGTCTGAAAATTCCACTCCATACAGCATGAATTGTTCATACGGCTCACCTTCCTGTCACCTGCAACTTTTTAGAGGTGGATACATTTGGGTTTTTTGCATTGCAAGAGAAATTTCAGGAGGCTGAACTAGGGAAAGAATGGAGAATGAAGGGAAATGCAGATTTTGAAATTGCATCTGTGCATAAATTGATTTGCTTCAGATTGCTTTCCAGTTTTCTTCTATCCTCTCTAAGGATAAATTATTTTGGATTAAAACTAGTTCGTGCAATTAAAAAGGAAAATTTATTGTTTTTTGATTTTTGTGCTGTGATAAAAATGATGGAGTTTTCTCAAAAATCAGATGTTCAACCTGGATACCTGGGATGTTTCAAGGGAATGTATAACAGCTAATCTCTCACCACTGAAATTTAGACTTTGTGTAATACTCATAACCAGTCCATCTGAGTGTGAGTTGGGCATCTTTACAAGCTCCTAAAAATAGGCTACATAAATGCTGATTTGCTAGCTCCATCTGATAAAAACTGATTCCTGTGTAGTACTCCCACAGTATCCCTCACCAAAGTTAGCTTTGTTCTGGAATCTGACAGTGTGCTGGTTTTGGCTGGGATAGAGTTAATTTTCTTCATAGTAGCTAGGATGGGGCCATGTTTTGGATTTTTGCTGGAAACAATGTTGGTAATACAGGGATGTTTTAGTTACTGCTGAGCAGTGCTTACACAGAGTCAAGGCCTTTTCTGCTTCTCACACCACCCCACCAGTGAGCAGGCTGGGGGTGCACAAGAAGTTGGGAGTGGACACAGCCGGGACAGCTGACCCCAACTGACCAAAGGGATATTCCATACCATATGATGTCATGCTCAGCATATAAACCAGGGGGAAAGGTGGCGGGGGGACTCCTGCTTGGGCGGGGCATCAGTTGGAGGGTGGTGAGCAATTCTTTTCATTTGCATCACTTGCCTTTCTTGTTTGTTGTTGTTGTTGTCATTTTCCTTTTCATTACAATTTTTATTATTATTATTATCATTATTATTATTATTTTATTTTATTTCATTTCACTTATTAAACTGTTCTTATCTCAGCCCATGAGCTTTCTCACTTTTACTTTTCCGATTCTCTCCCCCATCCCACTGGGGCAGGGGAGGAGTGAGCGAGCGGCTGTGTGGTGCTTAGTTGCCAGCTGGGCTTAAACCATGACAGACAGCCATTTGCTTGTTCAGCTGAAGCAAAACAAAATAAACAGTGCAGAATTGTCCTGAAAATGAACACTGACCAATAAAACCCAGCTGCTCTAAGAGGAAGGAATTAGTACTTGCTGCATTTACTGGTATAGGGTTAAATCACAAACTCTGAAGGGCTTTCTTAGGAGACATCCAGAGAGGAAAGGGAGGACAGTCACCACCTTCCCATACTTAGCCAGGATGAGAAGGACAGCACAGCCAGATCTTGGACATGAAATTTCCTCCCACTAATAAGAACTGACCTATTTTTAAAGGACTTAGAATGTTTTGTTAGCTATAGTAGTAATAATAATGAAGTTATTAATATAACTTATCTAGCTGAAAATGAAGAGAACAGAAAGAGGAGAAACAGATTTCTTTATGAATTCAAACATCTCCAAGTTCCCAAAGTTTCACCGAGTTCCCACCACTTGCCATGCTGAAATGGCACCAGTGTACACGATGTTGGCAGAACATGAAGACTATAGCAACTGTGCAATGTTACATTTTTGGATTGCACCAAGCACTCGCTGTCACATTTAGCAGCCAGGGCTCAAAGGTTGCTGTGGTTGGCCAGAGCTGATGTTGAAAGCCAGGATGGTTCAGCTAGAGAAACTGAACTAAAATTTGGTGTGAACCAAATAGATGTGTCCCCAAACTCCTGCAGATCAGCACAACCCTCCTGTCCTGTCTCAAGTAGAAACCTATACCCCTGTACTTTTGCACTACAGACTGAGCAGCCTCTCACACCTTTATCCTTCTAGCACAAGCAACTGCTCAGTTCCTCCTGCAGCAGTCGCAATCCCTCAGCTGCTTGAGACAACCAGTACCACCCACTCTTCAGCACAAGCTGCAGGTGCTCTTTCATAAACATGTGCCATACATGCCTTTCCACACCCAGGGAAGCTGCCCACTCCCTTCCCCTGCCTGAGAGGCAGCTCTTCCCCCTGGGAGCAGCTGCCCCAAGTCAAGCAGCTGCCCCAAGTGCTTCTGTAGAACAAACAGCCCTCTTGCTAAGGTGCTAGTTTCCTCCTACCACCTCAGGGTGGCTGCTCCTCAAGTGGATGGATAGGGACCAGACATTCAAGTGGGCATTCAAGTGTTTAGGTGGTAGCTGGTGATCAAACAGTCCCCGCTGAACATATCTGGGTGGTAGGAGGTAGGCTGCAGGCTGCAAGAGGCTTGCTGTGCTGTAATTACACCCATTCCTGCAGTTATGGTTACTCAAAAAAACAGAACTAGACTTTGCTGTTATATGTTAGCTATAGTGGCCATGTGCAGAACGCGTGATATGTGTGTGCATGCGCAGTAACATGGACAAGGGTCCCAAAGCACTGTCACTTATAAAATGAGACAATGGTCTCATGAAAGGCATACCTATGACATACACCATGAGTCCCTGGTTTGGATTGTGAGACCTCTGAATTGGGTCTATTGGCAAGTAGTTGTGGATTTATGACATGTTGAAGCTTCTTGGTTTAACAATTATCAAAGATAAATTGTAAGTCTCCCCATAATGTTATTCTGAAATTTTCATCCTAGACATGGTCTTGTCTTGCAGTGGGAATTTGGTTGGCCACTGAATGACAAGTGTGATTCCTCAGACTCTTCTCTCATTGCATTTTTCTTTCTATTGTTACTATTAAAAGGTACATCTCAACATGGTTTCATGCTGTTGCAGGTCTTCCATATTTCTGTTACACTGGGCTTACTTAGTATCAGAAATATCGAATGCTTCATCTCCACCGTGAAAGTAAGGAGCATGACTGCCTTGCTGACCGTTTTTCTTTTACTGGTTCCTATCCCTTAGGCAAAGTGCAGGTCTGTGGAAATATTCATTTGTTTTTCCATGCTTCTGGATGTTTTAAGCTCATCTTAGGACTGTGATTTAGAACTGTTGTATTTCCAGCAGTGAAAAAAGGACCTCCAGAAAATGTGCCTGCAGACATCCTTGTTGGCATGGGGAGGCAGGAGTGCAATAATGGGTATCAGTGGGGATGACAGTGTCTTACTGTGGTGAAAGCATTGTGCTATGGTTGTGTCCTTACTGCCAAACTGGGATACTGCACAAGGATCCCCTGCTTCCTGAACCCTAGTCCCCAAATCCTCAAATCCCCCAAACCTGTATCCCACCAGATATCACCCAGCCAGCAATCCCATCTCCTCTGACCTCTTTGTATCAAGGCTTTCCCACCCCTGAACAGTCTACTCCAGTACTATTGCCTTTTTTCCTTGCCAAGCCACCCCTGTCCTGTCGGTTATGGCTTGAAGCTTTCTTCTCCTCCACTGTGTCCTGGATACTCATCTGTGTAAGTTGCTCATTTCTGTCTACATTAAAATCCTTTCCCACCTATGCACTCATCTCATCACCCCCCCTGCCCACTCCAAGTCTGCATGTCTGTAGGAACAATTACTGACAAGTCCATTTCTGTTTCTAAAGCTATGGATTTATGAACCTTCCCCATGTCCTCTTTCACTCCCTTGGAATCTAGCACCTGCTAGCTGGCTGAACTTATCCCCTCTCTTGGATCTGCCCTCAGAAATAAACATGCCCCAGCTCTTGTTTCTGGCAGAACTCTAAGAAAACCTGGACACAGGCTGCAGTAATCAAAAATCTGCTCCGATGGCAAAGAAAAACAAGAGAAACTTGGGATAAAGAGTCCATATTGAGCCCTGTTTTAACTTTGTTCTTCAGTTCTTGATTTATTTTACTCCTGGTACACTTTGCTCTTGGTTCTGTAATCACTCAGGGGCAAGAAGGCCAACTCCTGAAGGCCCACTTAATTCAGCATCTGTGGTCTAACTGATCAGCATTACGTAAGATGAACTTCAGCATAACATAACCAGTCCCAACTGAAAGGTACGTTGCTGCACAACATATGCAAAATGCATGATCATGTGAAGGATTAACAAATTGCTTGGCCTCATTCTCCAATTCTATAATCTCTTCCATGTGGGAATGTCCCCAGACAGGGCCCCTGTGGCCTCCATGAGGTTCTCTGCTCTCCTGCCGTGGGTCTGTTCGTGAAGCAGCGGCATTAGTGACTATCCTTGACATGACTTTTTCTAAAGCATTTGTTTCCATAGGTAATTTTGTGGGGCCTTAATGCGGTTGAGGGAGAAGAACACTGAAGACGAAGAGAATGAACCTGCTTTTATGCCAGAACATGTGGTGGATAGTAGTAGTCTGATTTCTACAAGGGAGGTGTTGCAGCCCATGAGCTCAGTATTTCCCGTATTAATGAATTTTAAGGTTGGCAAGAAGCTGCTTAGACAAAAACAAGAAGCGTAACTAGGAAGGCTAAGAAATACTCTGTTAATATTATTCTCCCCCCCATATTTGTATGTATACAGAAACCCCTCTGTTTCTTTTTAAGTCTACTCAGATTAAACAGTGAGATGATAAACAAGTTTAAGTGACCGGTTTGGCAACAGTTTGGAAATGCTATATCCAGAGATAATTTTATGCACTAACTGGGTTATGTGTGGCACACTGCGAGTTAATAATTTAGGCCATGAAAGAAAGAATAAGATAAAAAAGGTTTTCTTGTTGTCAGTCTGCCACATGTGTTTCAGGACACACTGTGTTTTGGAATCATTGGATGTGATTTTTGTTATTGGCACTTGCTGGGAAGTCAGAAAAGTGGCAGTGCAAAAGAGTAGTATAAAAATTTTAATTCTCTTGATATCGTCCAGAGTGGCAATTTTTTTTTTCCCCTGAGGTACTGACATACACATCCATTTTTATTTTATTCAAGAACAAATGTGAAAGGGAAGGTGCTTTAGGATTTGGGTTTTTAGCTAAAAATGAGTTGAAACTAGCTTATTTTCCCAGCTATCTTAACTTTGCAAAGACTGCTGAAAGAAGGCAGTGTTTGTTTATAGTAGACTCTTCTTCAAATTTTTGAAGACTTCCATTAGAACTACTGAAGAAAGATAAAATGTTTTGCACATTTACCATTGTGTATTCTGTTGTAGCTCTAACTTCAACCCCAATATATTTGCTTTGCGTTTGTGCTTTGAGTTGGTTTCACTGATGAAGGCATTATAAATTATACATAAAAGAGAGTGATCTTCTAAGACAATGTTCATTAGGCAGTTCTAACTTGTGATGCATCAGAAACCATATGCTTTGTGCATTGTCTTACAGCTTTAAAACAGACTTGAAATTACCAGATGAAGGCTTGGTGCCAGTTTCCAGTGAAGCCAATGGCAAAACGCCATTTATTTCGGTGGTTTGAGGTGAAGTGTGTAATAATCACAACTACGAATTAAGAGTTTTTGGTTTTGAGCCAAAACCTTCTCTTTCATTCTGCAGGTTTGCAATGATGAAAATGCAGGTGAGCACCATCCCCCACCCCCTTTTTTTCTTTAATATATGAAGATATTAAACAATGTAATCTGTTTTTCAGTCATTCTTGTCCCTTCTGTTTCCTCACACTGCAAACCAAAGTGTAGTAACCCTGGGCAGCCAGGTTATAAGGAAAAAGGAGGCTGGAGCGTTCCATGTTTCTGGTCACCCCACAAATGATCTAGAGAGTAGCACGGCTATGTGAGTGCCTTACAGCCTCTTACCGGGTTGGAGGGACAGGTCCTGTCCATTGGCACTCCTGATGTTGCCATGGATACTGTCCTACTGCTGATTCTGCTCATAGCCTGGTGCTGAGCTCAGATAGCAAAAGGATAGACCATTTTTGGTTTTTTGGAAGAGGCCTGTCCAAGCTGCGAAGGAGGCATTTTGGGAAACGTGCCCACCCTTTGTTAAAAATCTAAGTAATTTATTATTATTTTTGTGCAACATTGAATGGTGCTGTCTATCCTCTGCACAAGAACAAAATTTATAACATGCCTCCAAATTAATGATGGAAGACTTCCAAACTATTGAAGAGATTTCAGAACATACATCCTCTTGAAAAAAAATGGTTGAGTGGGGTCCTTTTCACGCTTCTCTTATTTACTTCCTGAGGTGCTTTTCCATCTTTTGAAAGATTTCTGCCCCTTTTATCTTGGCAAAAGAAACTAGACTTGTGGCTTGTAGATGGAAAGCATTCACCATCTAAGCAAGCTTGAGCCTCTTAGCAGGGAGTCCATACTGGACTTAAAGCAAAAACCTATCCCTAATCCTGGAACCGTCATGAAGCGGAGAATGTTAGAGTCATTTACAGCTGCCTGGCATTGTTGCTGAGGGACAAATTGAAATCGCTGGTCTGCCAGGCTTGTCAACACCTTTGAAATCTGCCGCCTAGCCTGGTTCCCCAAAGGACTCCTTGGAGAGAGTGAAGGAGCCAAACTGACAGCCAAAGACAGAGTCCACCTACTTGTCCTGTTTTTTTCCTTTGTCTTCGTTTCTTTTCCGCTTTTATAATTGCCTTTCTTTTTTCTTGTTTTTATCCCAACACTAATGTTGTAATATTGGTAAGTGGTTTAATTAGAAGATTTATTAACTTGTGTTTTCAATCTTTTTACTGAGAAAAACTACCAAAAACTTAACATCAAAATAAAAGCTATTACACAATCCACTAGTTGGGTGCAGTCCGTCCCCTTTGAATTCCATGGCTAAACTCCCGCTGGCTTTCATGAGAGCCTATTAAGGAACAAGCTCTTGTTATTTTGTAATATGTGTGCCACATGGGATCTCAATTTAGTCACTTAACTAAAGGCACCTAAAGAAGTGGCTTTTTTTTTTGGCCATTTGAATGACTCAAGTGGCTAAATGGGAATACATGTGCCTAATTTTAGTACATCCACAGTTGAACATGGTAACCATAGTCCAGTATCATAACTTCATCTATATGAGTTGGCATTTATCAATTGCTCTGGGAATGGCTTGACAATGCGTGCATCAAAACCACTTCTGTTGGGTATATCCCATAAATCTAAAATAAAAGCAGATAATAAAGGAGAGAAGTAAATATGAAACACAAATGTAGGATTAGCTTGACAGCGGTAATTAATGCCTGTTTGAGGCTTTGCTTCATGATAGTAATTAATCACCTCTTTTCAGTGTATTCCTAATATTGCAAATTATTAATGCTTTAAAAATATAAAGCAATTTAAGCTGTCATCAGAGCTGGGATGGTGTTTTCCTGGAGCAGCGTTCTGCAGAGAGTTTGGTGAAGATCCAAGAACTGGTAAATTTAGAGCAGAAAGTGTTTAATGCACTTGGTTATTAAACACCAAACTATAAACAAGTCCTTCAATATTTGGAAGATCATGACCTCCAACACAGTATCATTTTAAAAAATTTGGTTTCCAAGTCACAGTAATGTAAAGTAAGACTCTTAGGATTTACAAAGCTATTGTTCACTCTTTTCATAGGGTGAATATTAAAATTTGTCTTGTCAGTTTAAGGATCGAGGCCAGATCTGATTTTTTGTTACACCATTGTAAAGAAGCATTGCAAGTTCCACCAGTGAAGACATTTTATTTTGAAATATATTTAGAAAGTATGGTCTATATAAGAATAGATGGATAAGATTATCTCCTGGCTTTAAGTGACAATCAACATACACATTCATACAGGGGGTATATATAAACCCTGTCACTTGAGACCATGTATTTTATTCCTTCAGCACCTGTAGTGTGAGAGCTCTGATTTATGCAGGTATGTACAATGTGACATGCCTCATATTGTTTCCCTTCTCAACGACACAATTGTACTGGAGTTCCTTGCTTTTTGACATATCTCAACAGTGTGTTACCTTGGGTTAGACTTTCTTTGGTAAACCTTGAAAAGTTCTTTCTTTCATTGCCTTTGGGAAGTTGTGTATAGCTTCTACAAGTTTATCTC
The DNA here is from genome assembly GCF_030936135.1 of Gavia stellata. NCBI lineage: Eukaryota > Metazoa > Chordata > Aves > Gaviiformes > Gaviidae > Gavia > Gavia stellata. Next base: position 13,932,359 of record NC_082600.1, read on the forward strand.
AGTTCTCCATTTTTTGTTTGAACCTTCCCAAGAAGGTGCCTTGATTCCTTCTGGCTTCCACTAACTGGTGGGCAAGATGCCTTTGTTGTTTAGGAGAAAGGCATATTCCAGACTATTCTGAAGTGTCCACCTTTCAAGCTTCAAGCTTACAGGAGGGGAGAACCTAAACTTCTGAAATACCTCTGCCAGTGGTCCTGCTTTGTTTGGGTCTTCAGAAACCCCATGTGCTAGGTCAGATTGTTCTACTTCAACAATAATGAAGATCTCATGCACCAAAATTTGCAAGTGCTTTAGAGGATGTTCCTATGCCCTGAAAATCTTTCTTACACTCTTCCTTTTTTTTTTTTAGGCCATTAACCCCAGTCTCCAGGTGCCTGTTGAATCTGCCAGGAAAAGAAGTCCAAGAAAAAATGGTATTGCCATATTCTATGGCTTTATTCCAGCAGATCTCTGGGGTCCAATGAGGTTAGTTGTGTCACTCTGGTCATAGTAGTAAGTCCACTGCGAGTAACATGATGTTTATTCATAGTGCCAAGTGGTTGGAAGCAGTCTATTGAACATCTTGTTGATGATCATTCCTCTGGGAATCTCTTGGTTGTCACTATTGCTGGCATATCACAGCAACCCAGGCCCTTCATCACTGACACTATCTATGAGTGTCCTCAACCCTTCCGGCATCTATCTCCAGCACCAGCTGTCTGAAGTTGAGGTGTTAGGAGCACATTTCCCTCATTAGCCCTAAGATCCAAACCAAGATTTCAGTACCAGAGGAAGTTTCTTTGTTTCTCTTCTTTGAATAAAAAGTGCATTTGATGAGGGGCAATAAATGCAAATAAACATGGGTGGGCAGAAAGTCTGTTGGAAGCTGGAGAAAGCTCATCCTTCTGCAAGGACAACACTTTTCTGGGTTGCTGCTGGGTCTTTTGAGAGACTTCAGAGAGTTAGAGCACAAGAAAAGGAGTCCTCAGTCTTTAGTGATAACTGCCTAGTATTCATTCCTAGAAGTGTGTGGAGAGTCTCAGGATGAATACTCATACTTCTTCCAGGCATCAATGTTGGATTGTTCTGCTTCTGTGGCTGTTTTGTTATCATTCTCCAGAGACAAGGAAAACCCTGGATGTTATTGAAAAGTCTAGTGTGCCTTTTAAGATCTATTTAATTGAGTTACTATATTTTTTTGAATCTGTTGGGCCATGGTAAGGAGGAATCTACTTACAAAATGAGCAGTAGCCTCTGTTTCTTGCAGATGGACTTCTGCATCCTGGTCCTCAATTTCTGAAAGGGTTGATCAAATTGTTTCCATTTGTTAAGGACTTTTCTCCTCCATGAGACTTGAAACTGGTGCTAATGACCCTTAATTACATCCTTCCTGTGAACCTGCAACAGCTTCATCACTGATAAATCTGCCAAAGAAGATGTGTGTATTATTGAATATTGCCTTCTCCTGGAGGGTAAGACAGTCTTTTTCTCTGTATGATATCCATTCTTCATGGAATGTTTCTTTTGAGACCCATCCTTATTTCTGGCTCAGAATTCCATTTCAGTCAGAAACTTAGATTTTTGTCTAATCTTCATGCCTTTCCTCCACACTCAGAATGCCACTAAGGCTCACCATATTTCTTATTTCTTATTTCTCTTCTTATTTCTGATTTCTGACAGGATCAGAAATTCCAGATGTTTTCTGAGGCTCTTTCTGTCAACAGCTGAGTGATCTGGGCATATTGTCATCTCTGTGTGCAGACTGTTCATGTGGATAAGAGGCTGTCATGGCCTGTTTTGAGACTGCACTCAAGGCTGCATCTATGATTGGAGTAAACGCCACTAGCTCTTCAGCTAAGTGGGTGCTAATGCTGAGAAATTTCACCTTTCCTGTCATCTGCTGAGCATTCATGTGGGGCTCTTTTCAATTTCATGAGGCCCTGGGCCATCCCGGAAGCATCCAGGAATGGTGCTGCACTTGGCATTGCTCTTACAATCTTTATTAGTATGAAGAACTTCCATTACCTCTCTGTGGTAAACACACAGCCTTCCTCTGTGCTCACATTGTGTCGATATGCATGTGAGCAATCACTGTAAAATAGAAGAACAGCTTTTTTAAAAGTAAGAAAGGTTCTTCAAAATATGCATATAGATTTCTTTCCTTTTCTCCTTGCAGAGGACATCAAGGAAGACAGAGAATAATTTTTTCCTCTAGGGAAAGGAATGGAAGGGAATCTACTGTAGAAGGAAAAATTACATGGTCAGGAAGAAGGTATTTCCTCTGTCTTCTTCCATGGCATGAATGTATTTGCGCACTACATATATGAAAAAAGCTCTATTTGCTGGTAAATTGTCTCTCTTCCTTTCCAAAATCTGCACATGAAAAATTCTAATAGAACTGAGTATTAGCACATTGAATGGGCCATCATATTGCTTTTGGGAAAGCATTAGCCAGGGATGCTAAGCTCCACTTCTTGCTTTGAAAGTCTACCACATGTATAAATATCACCAGTCATCACTGTTTGTCATTAGCAAGTAACTGTTTGTAACTACTGGTATCTAGAGGCAATTCTTTTCTGAACATGTCTTTCATGCTGACATTTCTTTTATTCGTGGCAATAAGGCAGCTATGCTTGCCACTGGGGTGAGAAAAATCTGACACCTGCTCCATCCTGGATATAAATATTCCATAAAGATCCTATCTACTCAACTGGTGCACAGGAGATTAGGATTTGACTCTTAGAGTGGGGGGATTATTGTGGCCTGCCCATGTTAATTGCCCTGTTGCTGCCTTCTTCTAATACCCTTAGGAACCTTGCTTCACTTTACCCCAGTTGTGTGGCTAGCTCCCTTTTTGCAGCATGGATAAGAAAGATTTTGTGATGCTTTTATGTGCTATGTTTAGGAGCTTAAGTTCAGGACTTGGAATTTCTCAGCTAAATTCAAAGTTACTCAGGACCTCCCAGGATCTGTCCCCCAGTAAGAAAAGAAAAAGGAAGCCATTGTGATGGTTGGAGGGCAGAGTAATACAAAAGGTTACTAAACATTATTGCTTGTGCTTGTTGATTTCCAACTGCCCTGCCACCCACCTTCTTGCTGAGCCAGAAGCAAATTTGAAAAAGAAACCGCTGTGCATCACTTCCCTAGCAGAACATGTTGCAGACAAAAGGAATCGAAACCACAAGTAGAGAATTGGATTTCCCCTGCTTTCTCCAAAATAAATATTTGTTTGCGAGAAAAGCAGCCGGAAGAATGAGACATTGTACCCCTGACACTAAAGGCTTGTGTGTTTGTGCCAGCTTCAGTACAGATATGATAGTCCACTGAGTGCTATCTGAGGTCAGGTTGAGCTCCATCATCCGAGCTTTTGAAGTAATGTCTTCAGCTATTTGCACAAAGCAGAAAGAGAAGGAAGTCTCAGGGAGTCCATCAGGGATCTGTAGCAAGTGAAATGCAAAATGAGCAGTGGGGCTGCCCCTTGGAGCTGCTACCTGCACTGCTACTTCCAAACAGCAGCATCATTTCCCCTGAAGCCATTGTGGCTTCACAAGGAAAGCCAAGGCCTCCTCGGAATTAAACCTGGCAAGGGATGTCAAGGTCAACAGGAAGGGTTTCTTCCAGTACATCGGAGGCAAAAGGAAAACTAGAGAAAATGTGGGCCTGCTGTTGAATGAGACAGGTGCCATGGTGACAGATGATGCAGAGAAGGCAGAGTTACTGAATGCCTTCTTGGCTTCAGTCTTTACTGCTCCAGCCAGCCCTCAGGAGTCCCAGACTTTGGAGGTAACAGAGAAGGTCTGGAAGAAGGAAGACCTTCCCTTGGTTGAGGAGGATCAAGTTAGAGACCAGTTAAGTAAACTGGACATCCACAAGTCCATGGGTCCTGATGGGATGCACCTGTGAGTGCTGAGGGAGCTGGCAGAAGTCATTGCTGGGCCACTCTCCATCATCTTTGAAAGGGTCTGGAGAACAGGCAAAGTGCCTGAGGACTGGAGGAAAGCCAATGTCACTCCAGTCTTCAAAAAGGGCAAGAAGGAAGACCCAGAAAACGACAGGCCAGTCAGCCTCACCTCCATCCCTGGAAAGATGATGTAACAGCTCATTCTAGGTGTCATCTCAAAGCATCTGAAGGAAAAGAAGGTTATCAGAAGTAGTCAGCATGGATTCACCAAGGGGAAGTCCTGTCTGACCAATCTGATAGCCTTCTACGATGGCATGACTGGATGGATAGATGAGGGGAGGGCAGTGGATGTTGTCTACCTTGACTTCAGCAAGGCTTTCAACACCGTCTCCCACATCATCCTCATAGGCAAGCTTAGGAAGTGTGGTTTAGATGAATGGACAGTGAGGTGGATTGAAAAGTGGCTGATAGATAGAGCTCAGAGGGTTGTGATTAGTGGCACAGAGTCTAGTTGGAGGTCTGTACCAAGTGGTGTTCCCCAGGGGTCAGTACTGGGTCCAGTCCTGTTCAATATATTCATCAATGACCTGGATGGAGGGATAGAGTGTGCCCTCAGAAAGTTTGCTGATGACACAAAACTGGGAGGAGTGGCTGACACACTGGAAGGCTGCGCTGCCATTCAGTGTGACCTGGACAGGCTGGAGAGGTGGGCAGAGAGGAATCTTATGAAATTCAACAAAGGCAGGTGTAGGGTACTGCATCTGGGGAGGAATAACCCCATGAATGAGTACAGGTTAGGGGCTGACCTGCTGGAGAGCAGCTCTGTGGAAAGGGACCTGGGAGTCCTGGGGGACAACAGGAGGATGGCCATGACCCAGCAATGCGCCCTTGTGGCCAAGAAGGCCAATGGCATCCTGGGGTGCATCAAGAAGAGTGTGGCGAGCAGGTCGAGGGAGGTTATCCTCTGCCTCTACTCTGCCCTGGTGAGGCCACATCTGGAGTACTGTGTCCAGGAGGATGGGGCCAGTGTTTTTTCAGTGGTGCCCAGTGACAGGACAAGAGGTAACGGGCACAAACTTGGTCATAGGAAGTTCCGTCTAAACATGAGGAGGAACTTCTTTGCTTTGAGGGTGGCAGAGCACTGGAACAGGCTGCCCAGAGAGGTTGTGGCATCTCCTTCTCTGGAGATATTCAAAACTCACTTGGATGCATTCCTGTGCCATCTGCTCTAGGTGACCCTGCTCTGGCAGGGGCGTTGGACTAGGTGATCTCTAGAGGTCCTTTCCAACCCCTATCATTCTGTGATTCTGTGATTGTTGAGAAGGGGAGGACACACCGCACATCTCTGGGCAGCATCATTTGCTGGTTCTCTGATGGAATGATCTTCAAAGATATTACTTCAGTATAAGGGTATCTGTACCTAAAACAGATGTCCAAGCCCAGCAGAGAGCTCATAGCCAATGTCTGGGGAGGAGATAAGCACCTCCAGAAGATGGCTTGCATGAAGGGGAAGGGAATAAAGGTGAAGTCCCATTGCTCCCTGGAGTACAGTGACTGTGTCCACTCTGATCTTCTGGATGCTGACCTTCAGAGGGTCCAAGCTTTGCTGAGCAGGGCTCACTCTTTAAATAAAACAGTACTACATATCTGTGCTTTGTGTAGTAGCTTAGCAGTTAGAAGCATTGACTAGAAAGTGGATGATACTGGTTACAGTCCCCTTCCACTCACAGTTTGAGTGGGTTTACACTCCAGTTTTCCATTTTCTGGAAGGTGGCCCAAAAGAGTATATTCCTTCTCTGAATGGCTGGGAAAGCAACAGATAGGGAATGAAGGAGACAGCAGAGCATTGTTGCTAGCTAAGGTGGTCAGCTGGGAAAGCCTTCTCTGGTCCCTTTTTCCTGGACTCCAGAGTGAGCGCTGTTCGGCAGGCAGGTGAGCAGCCTCATGGCGAGGCTGAGGATGTGGCAGATATGCTTGCTCTTTGAAAATCAAGTGCCCCATCACTTGATTTTCTTTTTTTCTTCCACCATCTGCTTCACTTAACTGTGTTCTCTTTTCCTGCAGAAGAGCAATAAAAGACAAGATAATCTGTACTAGGCCATCAGGCACAGCGATTGCCATTAAAGAGTCAATTTTTATAAGCAGTTACCACATGAGATTATCTGGAGCACCACAATTATGGCCTTTCGCAAGCTTAGGGAAATGTTGTGGTGTCTCATACGGCACCATTTGGTAACACTTAGCCAGCAGAGATTTTTATGGTCAGCATGCACTCTAAATTCATAGCCTTTAGCTTCAAATTTTTTTGCTCTTGTCCACTGTTCCAGTCCTCATTTTCAGCCATTACCTGGCACAAATTTGCACAGAAGAACCTCCCCTGTCATCAGAAAGCCAGAAAAATCCATTCAGATTAGGAGATGGAAGGAGATTTAGAAAGAGAGTCTCTTTTGGATCATGCCTGTGCCTTCACAAAAGCCATATTTTTATTATGCCCTTACATAACCTGTCCCCTGTTTCAAATACAGCTTGAAAAAAACCCTCCTTCGTACAAGAACATGACCAGCTGAGTAAATAGAAAAAACTGTTGAACTTGTGGATAGTACTTACTGAGGCCCTAACTATTTTGATACATGTGCCTGCATAGCAATACATTTTGGAGAGACATAGTGATATTGAGACACATGCAAACAGTTGGTAAAGGCTACAAGTTAACCTGAAAACATATTCCTGGTAACACAGTTAAAGGGGAGGGAGAGGTGCTCAAAGGTAAATTCAGGTCAGTTGGCGTCTTCAAAACCAGGACTTAGACGACTTATAAAACAAAGTCATACACAACGAGGGAACAAGTCACAGAAACACCAAATTTGCCACAGTGTCATGAGAGGGGAAAGGAGGAAAAAAAATGACAAAAAGAACCCAGCAGTAAAATGAATATATTCATGCAGTGTCAGTCTCTCCAGACAAGAAACAGTGCCAAGCAGAACCGCATCAGCGTGTGGCCGTTTCTTGCACTGACACTAAAAACATCTGTTGAGGTGCAGTGTTTATACTGTCTGCCAAATAAGAGTTTTTTAATCTTAAAACATATGCTGGAAATAGGAAAATTTGGACAACAACAAAAAGAAAAAAGAGGGGTGGGTGGCCAGTAAATTAAAAGTGAGAAATGGGGGAGGACAGATTGAAGAAAATGTTTTCCACATAGTACATCATAGTTAATTTAGGTCATGTCAGGTCACCAAGGGAAGGGAAGCTCATGGAGGAATTCACAGATCACTCTGAGAAGTTAAAAGAAACCAAGGGATGTTCATGTCAGAAAATTCATCAATCAAACATTGGGTTTTGAATAGTTAATCATAAAACTCACAATTCAGCAAGAATTTGAGGATACGTCTAATTTAAGACACAAGAACTGATGCTGATGCTCACAGCAATACTCCTATTTTTGCAGGCAGGCATATCTCACATTTTTGCAGGAAAACATATAGCTAAGCACCCGGCTGAGCCAGGGCCTAATATTGGCTCTGCAGAAATGATGCCTCAATGCTTCTTGGCTAAACACTTATTCAAACAAATTTTAGATACATACAATGAGTATATTATTTAAAGATTCCCCACCTTCACATTTCGTTCTCTGGTTAAAGTAACTAGAATACAGAATTCACAAATATTTCAGTAAGAATAATTGGCAGATCTGACCAAATAAGTTATTCAACTATTTCTAGGATATTTTTCAAACAAAGCATCTAAGCATTCCTTATAATAAAATCCTCTTACAGAGGATAGGTTAATTTCGTTTCTGAAGTAAAATATATGTGTGCAAGGACATTATTCGGTGAAGTTATCTAAGAAGTGATCAGTTTCCTGAATATCATAAACATGTATAAATAGAAGATTTGAGTTTATATCTTTCATTCAAATCAGTCTCTCTTGGGTACCATAGGGTCTACCGTATGTGGTGCGTGTCTAAAGACAGAAACAGACAACAAACCCACTTTAATATAATTTGTCCCTTCAATTAATTCCATGTGAATTGTGCTTTTAGAAGAGAAAGTGTGCCTAGGGTAAAGTCCAGGACCCTACAAATCAAAGAGAAAACTCCCACTCCCTTCAACAGAGTTAAGATTTCACCTCTATTATATTTGACTTTCAAGTACAAAAGATTTATGTTTAGTGAATCACTGGCTGGGATATGGTCAATTGCACATACATTATCAAAATCTGCGTCACATTAATTGTGTTGTATACCCTTCAAGATTTGCTTCAGTTTATTTCTGTTCCATTTATTAAACATTATAGTTTTGAAAACCACAGTAGAAATGAGCAGAAGGATGGATTATACACACCATAGCTTACAGGAGTTGTTGGTACTTCTCTTGTGTCCAATGGGGCGATTTTAAACTTTGGATTTTGGTAGAATAGACCATCTGGAGACAACTTATTTCTGGGATATTTAAACATGCTGGGAAATATGAAAATAAAACTCTAGAATGAGGCGATGGGACAAAATGGGAGATGTTTCCCAAGGACAGCACTCAGAGCTACAGAATTCTCTGCCTTCTCTGATTTTTCACAGAATCACTATGGTTGGAAAAGACCTGTAAGATCATCCAGTCCAACCATCAACTAACACCACCATGCCCATTAAACCATGTCCCACAATGCCACGTCTACACGTTCCTTGAACACCTCCAGGGATGGTGACTCCACCACCTCCCTGGGCAGCCTGATCCAATGCTTTACCACTCTCTCAGTAAAGAAATTTTTCCTAATATCCAGCCTGAACCTCCCCTGGCGCAACTTGAGGCCATTTCCTCTTGTCCTGTCGCTAGTCATTTAGGAGAAGTGACCAACACCCACCTCTCTGCAACCGCCTTTCAGGTAATTGTAGAGAGCGATAAGGTCTCCCCTCAGCCTCCTCTTCTCCACACTGAACAACCCCAGTTCCCTCAGCCGCTCCTCATAAGACTTGTGCTCCAGACCCCTCACCAGCTTCGTCGCCCTTCTCTGGACACGCTCCAGCACCTCAATGTCCTTCTTGTAGTGCCGAGTACAGGGGCATGATCTCCTCCCTAGTCCTGCTGGCCACACTGTTTATGATACAGGCCAGGATGCTGTTGGCCTTCTTGGCCACCTGGGCACACTGCTGGCTCATATTCAGCCAGCTGTCAATCAACACCCCCAGGTCCATTTCTGCCAGGCAGCTTTCCAGTCACTCGTCCCCAAGCCTGTAGCGTTGCATGGGGTTGGTTTGACCCCAGTGCAGGACCCGGCACTTGGCTTTGTTGAACCTCATAGAATTGGCCTCAGCCCATCGATCCAGCCTGTCCAGATCCCTCTGCGGAGCCTTCTGACCCTCCAGCAGATCAACACTCCCGCCCAACTTGGTGTCATCTGCAAACTTGCTGAGGGAGCGCTCAATCCCCCAATCCAGATCATCGATAAATATATTAAACAAGACCGTCCCCAAAACTGAGCCCTGGGGGACTCCGCTTGTGACCGGCTGCCAACTGGATTTCACTCCATTCACCACGACTCTCTGGGCTTGGCTGTCCAGCCAGTTTTTTACCCAGCGAAGAGTGCACCTGTCTAAGCCACGAGTCGCCAGCTTCTCCAGGAGAATACTGTGGGGGACAGTGTCGAAGGCTTTACTAAAGTCCAGGCAGACAACATCCACAGCCATTCCCTCATCCACTAGGCGGGTCACCTGGTCATAGAAGGAGATCAGGTTGGTCAAGCAGGACCTGCCCTTCATGAACCTGTGCTGGCTGGGCCTGATCCCTTGGTTATCCTGCACGTGCCCTGTGAGCGCCCTCAAGATGAACCTCTCCATAATCCATAATCCCCAGCAGCGAGGTCAGGCTGTCAGGCCTGTAGTTCCCCAGATCCTCCTTCCGGCCCTTCTTATAGATAGATGTCACGTTGGCAAGCCTCCAGTCGTCCCGGACCTCCCCTGTTAACCAGGACTGTTGATAAATGATGGAGAGTGGCTTGGCAAGCTCCTCCGCCAGCTCCCTCAGCACCCTTGGGTGGATGTGATCAGGCCCCATAGACTTGTGAGTGTCCAGGTGGCATAACAAGTTGTTAACTGCTTCCTCCTGGATCATGGGGAGTTTATTTTGCTCTCCATCCTCGTCTTCCAGCTCAGGGAGCTGAATACCTTGAGGGTACCTGTTTTGGCTATTAAAGACTGGGGCAAAGAAGGCATTAAGTACCTCAGCCTTTTCCTCATCCTTGGTGACAATGTTCCCTTCCACATCCAGTAAAGGATGGAGATTCTCCTTGGCTCTCTTTTTGTTGTTAATGTATTTATAGAAATATTTTTTGTTATCCCCTACGACTGTGGCCAGATTGAGCTCTAGCTGGGCTTTTGCCTTTCTAATTCCCTCTCCGCATGACCTAACGAGTTCCTTGTACTCTTCTTCAGTTGCCTGCCCCTTCTTCCAAAGGTGATAAACTCTCCTTTTTTTCCTTAGTCCCAGCAAAAGCTCTCCGTTCAGCCAGGCCGGTCATCGTCCCTGCCAGCTCTTCTTACGACACATGGGGACTGCCTGCTCCTGTGCCTTTAAGATTTCCTTCTTGAAGAAGGTCCAGACTCCCTGGTCTCCTTTGCCCTTCAGGACCATCTCCCAGGGGACCCTCTCAACCAGTGTCCTGAACAGGCTGAAGTCTGCCCTCTGGAAGTCCATGGTAGTGGTTTTGCTGACCCCCCTCCTTACTTCACCAAGAACTGAGAACTCTATAATTTCATGGTCGCTAAGCCCAAGATGGCCTCCGTCCATCACTTGTCCCACCAGTCCTTCTCTGTTCGTAAACAGCAGGTCAAGCAGGGCACCTCCCCTGGTAGGCTCCCTTACCAGCTGTGTCAGGAAGTTATCTTCCACACACTCCAGGAACCTCTGGGACTGTTTTCTCTCAGCTGTGTTATATTTCCACCAGACGTCCGGTAAGTTGAAGTCCCCCACAAGAGCAAGGGCTTGCGATTGCGAGACTTCTGCCAGTCGCTTGTAGAACGCTTTGTCGGCTTCTTTGTCCTGGTTGGGTGGACTATAACAGACCCCCAGCAGGATATCTCCCTTGTTTGCCTTCCCCCTCATCCTTACCCATAAGCACTCGACCTTGTCATCACAATCATTGAGCTCTATACAATCAAAACACTCCCTAACATACAGAGTCACCCCACCGCCTCTCCATCCTTGCCTATCCCTCCTGAAGAGCTTATAGCCATCCGTTGCAGCACTCCAGTCATGCGAGTCATCCCACCATGTTTCTGTGATGGTGACTACGTCATAGCTGTCCTGCTGCATGATGGCTTCCAGCTCCTCCTGTTTGCTGCCCATGCTGCATGCATTGGAGTAGATGCACTTGAGCTGGGCTATCGATTTCGCCCCCAACATCGGCACACGACCCCTAGGCTCTTCTCTAGGCAGCCTGGTTTCATCCCCTTCCCCCTTCAAATCTAGTTTAAAGCCCTCTTGTTGAGGCTTGACAACTCATAAGTGAGAATCCTCCTCCCCCTTGAGGACAGTTGAACTCCATCTGCTGCCAGTGGGCCCAGTGCTGTGTAGACCGCCCCACGGTCAAAAAACCCAAAATTCCGCCAATGGCACCAGCCTCTGAGACACGTCTTAACCAGGTTCGCTTTCCTATTCCTTTCTGTGTTCCTGCCCGCCACTGAAGGGATTAAGGAAAACACTACCTGTGCTCCTGATCCCTCAAACGGTCTCCCCAGCGCTCTGAAGTCCCTCTTGATCACTTTTAGGTTACTTTGTGCAACCTCATCGCTGCCAACCTGCATAACCAACAGCGGGTGGTAATCAGCGGGCCGTACCAGACCAGGGAGTTTCCTAGCGACCTCTCTCACCCGGGCCCCAGGGAGGCAGCAGACTTTCCTGTGGGTTGGGTCTGGTCGGCACATTGTGCCCCCTGTTCCCCTCAGAAGTGACTCGCCTACAACAATTACCCTCCTTTTCATCTTAATAGAGGTAGTCGTAATGTGTGGGGCAGACTGTCTCACCTTAGGCAACCCCCTGGATGGACTTTCATCCATATCCTCGTTAGCCTGGGCCTCAAGTTCCAGAGCCCCATATCTGTTGTGTAGGGGCTTCTGGTAAGGTGAGGGAGGCCGGGAGGGGATTCGCCTGCTGCCCCGAACAGGGGCCTGTTTCCATTCTCCTTTGTCTCTTAGGTCCCCTCCTTCTGCCCGGAGGCAAGAGGGTAAGGGATCCTCTGCTTCTCCTGGAGCGTCCATCCTCTGCCTTTGCCTCAGAGCATGGCTCCACCAGTCTATCTCCCTCTCACACTCCCTGATACTCCTCAGCCTCTCCACTTCCTCCTTCAGCTCTGCCACCAGGCTGAGCACATCGTTCACGTGGTTGCACCTGGTTGCACCGCACACAGGTGTTGTCTCTCCCAGCCGCGTGCCTGAGTGGGAGCTCAGTCTGGGTCGCCACATTCCTTCTGGCAATGGCTTTCAGCTGAGTGGAGACCATAGCTGGGCCTCTTCTGGGCGGGGGATGACCACTCGTCAATAGAGCCTCTAGAGCCAGGAAGGCAGGACTGTGCCTTTGACTTTGATGGAGTTCTGTAGATTAGGTGAGTATGTAGCTGAGTTTTATTGGACATTTCTGTTCTTGTAAAAACCCAGAGATCTTATGTGCCCACATAACAGTATTTCCAAATGTTTTTGTTGCTTCCTGAACCCTAAGAGAACATTTTTGTATGATCATCAAAAAGCAAAAGCCAGTCTAAGCCTTTGGATATCTCTCCCTTTGTCTTCAATGCACCACAGCTGGAAGAGGCGGAACTAGCACAGGCACTGGAGAAAAATCTTATTGGCTCTTCTGTTAAAATGCTGGTAACAAATTGCTATTAATTTTTCATTATTGGAAGACTACAATGTTTTAAAAGATCACTAGCAAATAAAGTATTCTTGGCTGAATTTTCAAAATGGATAATTTCTGTTAAAGTTCAAGATTGTTCTGGGGTTTCACAGCTTTCTCACTAATACCCAGTGGGAGACTCTCCAGCGATCTGCAAAGACTGGCAACATAGATCACGTAGAAATAAACTTGCATCTTGTGATGTCCTCTTCCAATGGATGTTAAGTTTCATGTGACACCCAAGTTTTGGCTGAATCTTTGGTGATTTTGAACATGTCCTCACTTTCAGGACAGTGAGCTAAATTTGCAGATTATTTCCACTTTAATTTGCATTCTTATTTCTCAAAGAAAGCAGACTAACCCTTCCTTCCCTGCTCAACTGATGTTTGTCTTCTTCAGTGAGAAACTACACACTGTTAATTGCAATATGGAAGCCTGAGCTGTAAGTGAAATTTTGGTGACTAATAATCTATTTGTTGACCTCCATGTTCAGAACAATTTCACCAAGAGTGAAAGCAAAAAAATATATATTAGCGTGATAGTGTGATTAGGAAATTCAACTGTTACTTGTCTGGGCTTAATTGACTATAATCAATGACTGATTTGCGTCTTTGATCCTTTAAAAAATAATAATAAAAAACCTGGCAGCATTTAGGTTTTTTCAAAACTTTAGACAACATAAAGAAAAACAGTTTAAGGTTTCACAAAACGGTTGAGTTTTGCAAAACATTTTTCCCCTTAATTTGAACCATCATTTTCTCAAAGAAAATTAAATTAAAAAAACAACAAACATGTTTTTGTAATTAAACAGAATACTGAGCTATGCAAACAATAAAGAACCTTGTTTGAAATTAATTCTTGTCCTGCTTCTGGGATTACCAGGGGAATAAAATTATAGCAAAATAAAACAGAAAAACCTGCTACAGCCTAGAACTTGACTTTTACCAGAAGCAAAAGGAAATTTAGGCTCAGTAGTTTTGAGTTCTATTCTGTCTCCAAAAACCACGATTCTAGAGTTTGTTCTAAATTTGACAAAATGAAAAATCTCATCACCTCTGTCATCAGAAGCCAAAGCTGTACCTCTCATTTTTTTACTTTATGGCTCACTAGCTTACTTTTTCCTCTTCTGTAGCTAAGGGACATTTTGAGGTTATTCTCAGGAATGGGAAAACAAGGACAGCGCATTAAGTCAATAGATATTCATTGTCTAAACTTTAGAGGAAAAGGTCCCTCCTAGGGCAGGAAGCCTGCCTGGAGGTGGAGAGTCCCGTAGAAGGAACTGAACGCTTTTAGGTTGACTGTCTCCTTCTTTTATATTGATGTGAAAATTAAAAAAAAGCCCAAACCAAAAGGCAACATCTGACCAGTGAAACTGTTTTTAGAAACAGAGAAACTGTGTTTTTAGAAACAGATCAGATTCCTTTGAGGAAACACTACTTGTCCATTTCAATACTGAAACATTCAAACTGGGTTCAGAAGTTTAAGTCTCATGGGATATCATAGTATTAAGCATATCAGTTTTGGGGTCTCAGTCTTCTGAGGGTGCCTACTTGAGTATGCCTGCCTGCTTTAACTACCCATCAGTCCTTTGCTTTGTTGAAATCTTACCGTCTGTTTTGTGTTGAGCCACTTGAATAAACTATTGCTCCCCTTATTCTTTGTGTACAGAGCTGCCTTTTGGAACACAATATTTAGTCAAGCTCCTTGGCCCACAAATTTCTTCTTCTTATCCAGTTGTCCTGCCCCAAGTGCCCCAGTTGTGCTTGGGTTCTCAAGAGTCCAAAGTCAACATTGTAGAGGCACGGGCATGCTGAGTTTGTGGTTGAGGGCACATCCAAATATTGCTACATCCCAGATTTGGTTCAAATACTTAGCGTAGCCCATTTATTCTAATTAAATAAATGACATTTCTGCAAAGGAAAGAAGAATGGGGAGAGAAAAGGAGTAGGGATCAACTGCTGAAGTCTTCCTTGTGTTCAGAAAACATGAGCATTCCTGTAACATTACACTGACTCTGTCACCAGGGACCCAGAGGCCCAGTTTCAAGTTTTTGCACAGTGCTCTAGCCACAGCCACAGCCCACAGCCACAGTGCTATGCCCATGACTTAATATTGCCAGCATTAAGCAGATTTTCCAGGGAAATTTTTTCAAGAAGTACTTTTTTTTTTTTTTAAATCTTGTTTTCTTCAAGTTGAACAGTCCTATTGCTTCCCTGAGGGCCAGAGGCTAACACGTGGAATAGATATCAATGAATTGTTTTTGTCCTACAAGCTAATGACCATGTCAAAATTCCTTCAGTCTCTTCCTTCTCCGTGTAGGACTTTTAAAAATATCCCTGTCTTTGCTATCCAACCTATCAGCTAAGTGTTTTGTTGAGGATTTTAACACAATTTATGTAAATATATTATGCACATTAAAAATGCTTTAAAAATGTGACCTAAAATATGAAAATTATGAACTTATACATGTTTCTTATAATGATTTCTTATGACAAAAGGACTTATTTTTCCAAATGTTAATTTATCTTGTTACTTTTTTAATAGTTTGTTCCAGCTTCCATTTCTTCAGGCTGGCATTCAATAGTATAAAGCCTCAGTGAATGTGTATGGCTATTTTATATCCTTTTAAGATAGGGTATTTTGCTGTATCACTCACTACATAATAAAATAAATGGAGGAAAACTTCGCAAAGCGCGTACTGCCAATTTATCCTAGAATGTCTCGGCTTGTACTGGCGCACGGCCTGACCACTACAGCAACACGGTGTGCTCGTGGCCTCGCACAAGCCAGCAGCTCTCCAGCTCCTGCACTGCTCTATCACCAACTTGCTGTGTGGCCGTATGCAAATAAACCTACCATCCCACAGCTCGGTTTTCCTTACTCGTAAGGATGGCAGCGCTCATCTCCAGCGCTAGAAGACCGAGACTTGTGAAGACTGGATCCAATGGCAGCAAGCTACCAAAGCTTTGATCTTGCAGCCGGGTATGGGGCTGGGTGCTGGCAGCCCAGCTGGGGTGTCTGTGCGAGCGGGTCCAAGGCAGGACGGGCGCCACAGGATTTACTCTGGGAAACCTCCTGCCAAAGCCAGGACTGGGTTCCCTGACTCCATTGAGCTGTTCCTGAGTGCTTCATACGCTAAATGAGCCCCAGTAAAGCAACTTTTCATAATACTGTGAATATATAAGAAGGTCTAAAAATCCAACAGAAAAGCGCACTCTGTGATTATTGTTGATGATATAGCTAGCACCGAGAGATAGTTTCCACAAATTCTAGTAGTTAACACTACTTTCAAATAGATATACAGAATATCCAAATCAATCATATCTGTGTTACAATATTAACAATATTAGGATCCAAAACTTAATCCAATCACTTTTATTGCTTTTGCAAAATGCAAACATTCATTTGCTCCATGTTGTATATGACTTGGACCTGCATGTAATAATAAAATCAGTTTTCCTAGACATTTAAGTGGCAGCAAATGAAAAACAGAAATAATATGGTCAATTTGACAGAGCATATTTCAGCAAGAATATAATTTTTGAAGGGTGTTATGAACCATTTGTGCCTGGATTTTTTTTTTTTTTGAAAGATAACCAGAATTTTGCCTATACACTTAAGATCGAAGGCATCATTCTAGATAATAGACGAAAGTCTATTTCTCTTTCTCCTTTTCCTTTTCCTTTTCCTTTTCCTTTTCCTTTTCCTTTTCCTTTTTCTTTTCCTTTTCCTTTTCCTTTTCCTTTTCCTTTTCCTTTTCCTTTTCCTTTTCCTTTTCCTTTTCCTTTCCCTTTCCCTTTCCCTTTCCCTTTCCCCCTTTTTCTCTCTTTTCTTTCTTTTTTCTTTTTCTTTTTCTTTTTCTTTTTCTTTTTCTTTTTCTTTTTCTTTTTCTTTTTCTTTTTCTTTTTCTTTTTCTTTTTCTTTTTCTTTTTCTTTTTCTTTTTCTTTTTCTTTTCCTTTTCCTTTTTCTTTTTCTTTTTCTTTTTCTTTCTTTTTCTTTTTTCTTTTTCTTTTTTCTTTTTCTTTTTTCTTTTTTTCTTTTTTATTTTCCTTTTTCTTTTTTCTTCTTATTTTTCTTCTTTTTTTTCTTCTTTTTTTCTTCTTTTTTTTTTTTCCCCTTTTTTCCTAGGAATTACTTTCTGAACAGAAAGAAAAAAGTTTCTAAAATCTATTGTTTACTCACTCATTAAAAAAGATAAACTAATAATGCTTTTGCCTTTTTCCACCCCAAGAAAGAATAACATAGCAGCTGAGCATCTTCTACAATAGGTTTTATGTTTTAGAAGATTTAATCTGTAGGGATGAGTTAATGTTTCCAGGGAGTGGCATTGCAATACTAGTCAAAATGTCTCTCTCCTATAAATATGAGCTCAGATTGTTGAAAACAAAGTTTGAATACTAAGGCAGTTAATTAGTTTGGCTCCCAAAGGCACCAAATAATAGCTCCTTCAAAACAATCTCCTTTAAGTGGATGAGATTCTTGGAAATACCATGACATACATCGTAATAGCTTGTTGCAAACATAGATCTGGAGACTTGCTCCTGCCAATAGCTGCAGATGCTAGAACACAGCAAATTACTCCTTTTTGGTTCCTGGAAGGATCATTTCTTCTTGTTTTAATATTGATATTCACCATCGATAGCCATAGAAAATGGGTGTGGAAACACTATTTCTGGAATACACTTAGGCTGGTATGAAACCAAAGCAGGACTAGAATCTGAGTTTGAATTCAGCACTACAAAAATCTAACATAATGACTTCATTTCAGAATTTAAACAGCCAACTAGCAGAACACTTTCTCTATGACCAGGTGTAAGTAACACCCGTTGCCTTAAATGCAATAGTCTTTTTTTGTGTCTTGTTTTTCATGTATTGTAGAAGGAGTCAGAACCTCAAGAATATATTAATTTATGGAGTCTTGCTTGGAGGATCTTGCTTTAAAGTACTTGATAAAGAAAGCTTGTATCTGAGTGTGTTGGCAATACTAACTCTTCACTGATGTTTGACTTCAGTGCCAGAGTAAAGGGACTTCAGTATCACTAATGAGAAGGGAAGCAGAAGAGAGAAGGAGCCATCGGAGAGACCTGAGGTACAGCCAAGTTCTAGAGAAAATATGCACTATTATGGTTCATTGTAATTTAAGTTAATACAAGAGAAGCCCAAGAGAGAGGTATATTTGGAATCACATTCAGGGCATTCACTCTTTTTGGAGCGGGATGAGAACTTATGTACTAGTATCGTCCTGTTCTTATAATTATTAACTCGAATAGCTGTAGCATGAATACCAAAATTTCTGAAAAAAAATAACTGCATCTATGTGTTCTATGGAGGACTGTCAAATATCAGTAATGTCTGTTAAAAATATTAAGTATCATCACAGATTATTCTATTTTTTAATGGGGGACCTGGGAAAATTCAAAGGGCAATCTTACATTGTGTGTGCAAAAGACACACACAAATTCCTAGCTAGCCTCTTTTTTTGGCACGTCTGCAACTTTAAAATGTCTAATGCAGTTTTTGGAATGTTTTTATGAAAAAATATAAAATGTGTATTCTTAAATGTGAAGGAACATATAAGCTAATTTGTAAAGTCACATGGGTTTCATTTTGCCCTCAAATACAGTCTTCAATTCCTTTGTGTTTAGGAGAAGAATTGGACCCATCTGTTTTTACCAGTAGAAGGAAGACAAATGGAACAGTTTTTCAACAACTGAAAACTATCTGAAAATACATAGATCAACCTAGAATAGAACTAAAACAACAACAGCATTAGCAACACCAGCACCACAGTCTTCCAGTCCTTTGACTGATACTTATCTGACCAATAATGGCCAAAAGCCATCTATCATTGCTTAAACTACATGATGATAAAACCAGAGTCTGGAAAATATCATTACTTGATCTATTTGGTAAACTTTCAAATATTTCTTTCAGAAGATTTGCCAGGCAAACAGCATAGTATAGAATTTAGTTTTATTTAATTTGTGTTTTATTGCTTTTGAATCTAACTTTCAAAAAAAGACGTGATTAAAGAGCTACAGCTGAGCGAAGGTACAAAGCTTCTGTTGTAGAAAGCTGAGTGAGTCTGAGTCTGTAGATCATGGATTTGTAGGTGCATTTCAGTCCAGAAAATTGTGCTGCAGGGGTGCTTAGTGGGTTTAGACCTGTGTCTGAAACGAGCTCGCCAGGGTAAATGCAATATCTTACTTAACCTTTTTCTTTGTTATGGCTGCTGTTGATTGTGTCAAGGCCAAAATATAGGTATATCCAGACAGGGACGCCATCCATTCCTTATTTCAAAGGGATATCACACTATTCATGCTTTAGTTACCAGAATAAAAAAAAGACTGAATCAACAAACCAGTGCTTTGCAGAGACACTAAATAACGAAACTTTTAATTGAGCTTTGTTTTTACTGTAGAATTCAACCAAAAGAAATCCAGTCTTTAAGTAAAACCTATCCATAAAGCTTCTTCCCTTAAAAAACATCATCTTTGTTTGGATTGTCTGAAGATTTCGCTGTCTTGCAAACCTGAAATAGGAAATAATCCATTTGTATTCATTCTAGATTTCTCCTGTTAAAAAAAAGAAGTTTATTAACCCAGACTTTAATTTTTTACGTACCACTCAGGTAAAGAGCATTGAAAGAACATTTCTGGATGCATTTCATTAACGGCTCTGTAAACAGCAAATGTTTGCTATCTATGAATGCTGCTATGTTTATTGCAGAGTTTCGATGAGTAGTGTGCAGGATTGGGATGTGCAACATGCCAGTGCTTTCTGAGCTGCTGATGGGTCTGCAGAAGATGAAGCTTCCCAGATGAGTGGGAGGTACTGCAAAGAGTTTTTTTCTGGGCTTTAGGCAGGACAGGATGAGACTTTGAAGCAAAAGGAAATGAAAAATCTGTCTCAAAAAACTTGGAGTGGAAACACATCAGCTCCAACATGGAGATCACTGCTTGAAGACTATGTTTCTTTTTGTATTTGGTAAAAGTGAGGAAAAGAACCAAGGACTGGTAGTGATTAATGCAAATATGACAGCATTTGCTTCTCAAGGGGAGATTTGATGAGTGACTGAACCTAAAGCCTCTTTGCTAAAGGTATCTTCATTTCCCTGAGTCCTGTCTGAAAAGAAAGGTATGTGTAATTGAGCTCAAGCAATACCAATTTGCATTTATGTAGCATCTTTAAAATCAAAGGCTCCCAAGACTCTTTAGCAATTAGCATGGCAAAGATTTCAAACACTGTTAAAATGCAAAAGGATAAGTGGAAAATGCATTTGCAAAATAGCTGCAGTCTTTTAAAGGAACTGCAGCTAGGATATGCTCAGGCTTCAATTGTTTAAATATTGTTTTCTTTCTTTTTTTTTTTTTTTTACTGGATAAACAGTGCCTGTGTATAGGCAAATATCTCGGAGTATAATCCCCACACACGTGGCATATAGAGTAGACAAATGATTTAGAATAAGTAAAAGCTGACTCATTAATATGAATGTCTGTATTTTATTTGCTGAAGAAATTATTATTTAAGTACCAGGAAAGAGAACAATCATTGTCACAAGATTTACTGTAGCTAAAGCAAAAAAGTTTTTTACTCACTCATGATGAAATTTTAATAGGAATTCCAGCATAACTGTTAAAAAAAAACCAGAATTTTTTTTAAGAAATGTAAAAGTATTGAAAAATATATGATGACTGTTTTAAAAGCAAAAAACCATACATGTTATCATTTCATGAGAGCAACTTAAAACAGCTTTGTTTTCTGAAGTTCTCTCACAGAAAAATAATACGTCTTCATAACAGAAAAGCTGTGTGTAGTCAACAATGTAATAACTTTTTTCAAACGTAAAGACAATGACTAAGTGAAAAAGGCATGTTTTTCTCTGTGCTCACTGATGCCTCAACCCGCATAAATATAAAAATATGCCAGTGATTGTTTGTTATTACACAGTTGAAAGAGGAAGAATCAGTTGTCTGGATAATAATTTTCAAGATGCGAAAGAAACTGCAGCAGGAATATGATATTATAAAAAGTGTGCTCCAGGCAATGGTTAGAACTTTGGCGATGCACCAGCTTTTGCATAAAGGTAGACTAATGGTCTTAGATATGATAAAGTGTAAGACAATGCAATAATTGAACGTTAATGACAAATTCTTTGCTCATAAATATAAATGTAAAGTACAGGAGCATCATGGTAAACAAGAAAGGGATTTCACTCAGTAGCGTATCCAAACTCACAAGTATCTGACTTCATGTTTTGATTCTCACCACTGTCTCTGGAAGAAAAAAAAAAAGGACCTTTCTGGAAATCATAAGCCTCACTGAGAGACTGAAACCTCAAAAAAGGTTGAATAGAGTTTGTTTGTATGAGGGACTGCACATAGAAAGATTAGGTAGCACATTTGGATGCTTCTAGAGTATTATACCATAAGTATTTAAATGTTCTACCTTCCAGTTGTAGTGTTTTCAATTACTAAAACCTTCTGGAGTTCTTCATCTCCCTTCTTACCTCAATGCTGTAATCAAAAGAATGTTCTCCTTCCGTAGATAGACATGCAAGCAGAAGTTATTTGATACTGATTCTGATGTGGCTGAGCTACAGATTATAATTAATTTAAGCCATGCAAAACAAAGAGTTTAATGAATTGATTTAAAACAATTACATATGGAAATTATACAGACCAATAAGCATAATTTCAAAAGTAAATTCAAGTGTCTAATAATTTAATTGCATGCTTGAGGGTTTAACTGCATGCTCGAGGGTGTTTGAAACAAATGGTAGAAAAAAAGTTATATGCTAACAAAACCAGTACATCATTTAAAGCACTGCATTTCATTTTTTACATGGTTGTCCTGTACTCCCATCCTAGGAAGTCAGCCACGCTGTTTCAGTGACACTCCGTAGTCAGAAGGGACTTGTACCCACACAGATCCTTTCCAAGACTGGGCCTTTATTTTATAATTGTAACAAAAGAATAAAGACATGATACAGGCACTGTTAGTGAAGCAACAGCACTGAGAATACACAGAAGTGATTAAAGGCTCCACAGATGCATTTAGAGGTTGATAAATAGCTCAGAAAGAAAAGATATTTAATGCAGAACAATGGGTAATAAAACACTGCAGGCATTAGAAATATCAAATCAGCTCACAGGGCAGCCAGGCAGAGCACCATGAGCTTGTATAACTATCACCAATGTGTTTTCCAGCAATTTGATTCAGAAACAACTTCCGAACTGTCAAGCAAGATGAAAATGGACCAAAGGGATTTGCAGAATGAAAAAGTAATAGAGGTAGCTCCCAAGCAGTAGTAGCTATGAATCACCTTTGATTGACACCATTCCTCTAGCTAGGAATTTTAGATTCTGTTAATTTCTTTAAATGAGCTAAATTATTGGAAAATATGCTTTGGGAAACCACGAGGCTGCAGTAACTAATTCTGGGGAATAGTACACTGACTCATCCCCCACTGAAGTCAATGGAAAAAATCCGATTGATTTCAACAGGTTAAACCAACTTCATGCCTAAAAGAAACAAAACCTTAGACAGGTTTTCATGGATCAAGAGATAAAAATATCCCAAGTGTACTTGATTTGGTCTTTGGACTTCTCTGTATGTAACAGAAGTTTTTTTGGCTTTAAAATATCAGGGCTAGACCCTTATATTTAACCTGGAACAGCTCACACTAGTTGCTGTAAATGTCCCTCTTCCCTGCCTTGCATGTTGGCCAACATTTAGTGACACTGAAAATTATTTATGGAGAAGAGCGACATGCCCTGACAGTCTCCCATGCTCACCGAGAACACAAAGCTCCACTGAAATCTCCTTTTGTGTTTGTTCTCAGAATTAAAAAAATATTAATCAAAATTATCTTTGCTAATAATAAAAGGAGACATCATCTGGCTAAAAATAAACACTGGAAACAAGACATAAAAACTGCAAGCTTTAATTAGAAACACAGAACATTGAACATGTCTGATTCAAACCTTTGTCTTGGGTTTCTGCCTTGAAAATAGCATAGAAAATCTTGGCTAAACACTGGATTTGTTCTGGGCAGACGTCAGGAGCACCCAGGCTCCTCAGCGCTGCTCAACCCCCAGCCCAGGGCGGCCTGGAGGAGCCCTTTGCCCAGGCTCCCCTCACCCACACATAGGAGGCAAAGCTGCTTGCTTTGGCTGATCCACCCCAGACACTGCACCAACCTTCCCGTCTCCTCCATCAGCCAGAAGGGCAGCCTAGAAGATCTGCCTAGTCTTGAGTCGGCTCTTTTAGATGCTTTTGAAGTGAGGAGAGTGGTTCTCATCCTTTCTTCAGCCAGTTTTTTGTGTGGTCAATGAGAGCAAGTGAGGCAAAATACTGCTATACTTAGTAGGAAGCTACCGTCATTTTTAATCAGAATTGCAGGAGTTTTGACTCTCTCAGCAGTTGTTGCAGGGCAATTTCTAAAATACTCCTGTCATGACAGAGCTCAGAACCTCCTGTTCACGGAGGCAAAACTTAATAAATCTTTTCCTCTGACTTTACCTTGCTGAAGATCAGACCACATTATATATCTTGCTAAGGTATCTGATATTTCTATGCAATTCATTGCACTAGAGTATAAGAAGTCATAGAGAAACTGCTTCAAAGATGGGAATTTTCTGGGGCTGGGGCTGCCTTGTGCTTCTCTGTTTGTGTAGTGCTGAACACAACGAGATACTGATCACTGAACAGAGGGGCTACTAAAGCACTAGCATAACACAAATGAATAATAACTGAAAAACTATCCTTTCCTTAGCATACCTTTTTTTTCCTTTATCATGGGCATCTAGTTAACACTGCAATAGAAAGAAATATAGGCAGTAAAATATGGCAATTTAAAATGGTAAAATTCTGTATTAGATTTTTTTCCTAAGTTCTTTAGGTGTCTCAAGAATGAATTTGATTTTTTTTCATTATGTCCTTGATCTGCCAAGCATTTTAGAGGCCGTACTCTCATGCTTAATTGTTGTTAGGATTTGAATCTAAATCACTTCTCCTTTAAAGTATCTTGCATCTCTTATACATACATACAAGTATAGTACACAGAATTGATAAGCGTGTTCCTTTTATGTAACCTTTGCAAACACTAATCTTTTCATAGAATGCCATTGAACTGGTAAAGAGGGATACAGTTATCTTCCAAAGTACTTACGAACAATTGTGTGTTACAAACTTTTATGTAGCCACATAATGGTCGAAATGTGCTGTCACTCAAACTATTATGTTATGCAATTCTATTTTAAATTCATTTGTGACTTCTTTTCACCTTTCTGATTAACTCTTGTATCTGTCAGGTACGTTCTGTACTGCAACATGGTGGTCTAGAAAAGAAAGGTTTTAAAATAAAGGTAGGGCCCAGCTATTTGCTGGTGACCTAGTACAGCACTGCTGAAACCTAGGGCTGCTGTAAGGCAGCATGAGAACAAAAATCTTTTGAGATGTTGGCAGATAGATGGTTCTGGCAGCGGCTGTGGTAGTCTGGGTTAGCCAAGGCTCTGTGCCAGCCATGATCCCCAGATGCAAAGGTCCACTCTTACTTCCCCCAAAGTGAGATCAGGTTCTGTGGGCACGCATACATACTACATACATGTGTAAGGACAAAGGAGAAATCTCTCCTCCTGCTCTCTGAAATCAATGAGAAAAACTTCAATTAATCTAAAAGTTAGTAAAAATTGTTCCATGGTTTCAAAGAAAAATGAAATAGGAAATAATTTCCAAAACTGAGCTAAGAAATACATGAAGAGACAAAACTGAATGCATTAAGAGGACTTTGAGGCCAGAAAGTCAGAAAGGAATTGGTTGTCAAGTAGAAATAAAAATATGAATGAGTGTAGAAAATGGTATAAATCTGTAGGAGTATAAGGAGCAATAACTAAGGTGAAATACGAATTTTAAAAAGGATGACAAAAAAGTATCAAGAAAAGCTAAATAAGTAAATTAAAAGAAGATGATAAAGGAAATTTTGATGGAAGGATAAGAAAGCAGACCAAAATAAAGATCAGGCTAAGGAAGGTACGTGTAATATGTGTCTTCAAATCAGCAGAGACTAGCAAAATTCATCTTAAAGTATTCAAAGCTCTGGCAAAAGTAATCTGTGAAGGATCAGGGATTATTCTGAGAGTTTATGGGGAATAGAACTGGAAAAGGGCAAAGGCATTGTCCATCTTACTGGCTGCTTAGCTTAAATTTGCCTCCTAGAAAATATCGGGACATATTATTAAATAACCAATACATATGACAGGACTGTTCTTTTCAGAGTTAGACCAAATGTCCATTGAGCTCTCTATCATTTCCCCTGCAATGGCCAATAATGGGTACCTCAGGAAGAGAATAAAAATAGAGAATAAAAATAGAGAATATATACAATAGTAGTTTTCCAGCATATTCTTCCAATCTTCAGCAATTTGTGGCTCAGGTATTCCTTTGTGTTTGATAGCCCTCAGTGGATTTATCTCTCAGTATGGTGTCTGGTTTCCTCTTGGATGCCTGTAGGCTCTTAGCATGCACACAATCCTGCAGCAAGGAGTTCCGCATCTGAACTACAGGTTCTGTCAGGAATCATATAAGATAAGGGGAAAAAACCAAACCAAAATGCCTTGCATGGATTGGTAAGAAAAGAATGTCAGAAAGCCAATCCTGTTTCCTTTGCTGACAGAACTGTTCCAGCGATTGAGGAAAAAGTAGACGAGATGATAATACTGTGATTTTAGGAAGTGCTGGGTGTTGCCCATGTGACTTTTTCATAAAGAAAGTAAGGAAATAAACTATGTATACACAGAGCTGAAAAAATAACTATACATCGCTTGCTAACAAAATAGGGAGGCAGTTCTGGTAGGCGCTACTGGGTCTCTATGACATTTTTATTTAGAAGAATGATGCTACACATATTGAAAGATTGAATAGCACTCTTGCAAAAGTTGCTTGTGACGTGAAGGGAGAAGGAGTTGCAAGTGTCAGTGGGTGTGTTGGTATCAAAAGAAAAAATCTGAAAAAAAATTTTGTAAAGCTCCAATGGAAATGAAGGTCTGAGTAAGGACTTCAGGACAGCATTTCCAAGATATTGCAAATAGTCTTAATTCTCAGAGCAGTTTCTGATGCAGCAACCCACTTACCTCAGAAAAGAACGTGTAATTGTGTATTGAATGGTTTTAATACTAAACTGGTACATAACAGTGTAACTACACTGTTGTCAATGGAATAAGGCCAAAGTCCACCATCAGTTAAAGATCTTGTGCCTGTGTTTGTTTTCTTTTGCAAAAGAAAAAATGTAGACCATAAAAGAAAGTTTAAGAAAAGGAATTCTGTGATAAGGTTGTTGGGTGAAATATTTTAAAGAGTATCTTGGGATATGAGAAGTTCTGAAATACAGTGGATGCAAAACCAATGATCAGTTTTGTGAGTGTTAAGATGTTAATTATACAAGAAACAAATGAATGCATCTGTGTAATAAAGCCAGAGCTAGCTGAATGCCAAGTGATTCCAGAAACCATACGGGCTGAAAGTTCAGGGTGCTTCTTGGCCAGTGAGCAGCAATGTGAAACCTCACTCCCTTCCCCTCCCAACATTCAAATTGGATCTGCAGGCCAGACCTACAAAGGTATTTAGGTCCCCCATTCTTTTTTAGGAACCCAAAGTTAGATGCTTAAATAGGGATTGGGAGCCTGAAAGTCTTTGTATATCTTGGCTTGTATATGCAGCATTTTCTATAGGCTTGTGCACAAATCACAACCACGAAGGAACACCTGGGGAGGGAGAAAGGGGAACTGATCTCAGAGCTTCATATGTTTTT
Source organism: Gavia stellata (assembly GCF_030936135.1). Lineage (NCBI taxonomy): Eukaryota > Metazoa > Chordata > Aves > Gaviiformes > Gaviidae > Gavia > Gavia stellata. Next base: position 13,958,929 of record NC_082600.1, read on the forward strand.
TATTACTAGGTAACTCTTTCCATGCAGTGTATGTGTACAGAATGGTTGCTGCACTTGGAGTCTGGCTTCCAGGGAGGCCAGCTTACATCACAGAGTTGGGAATAAACAGCCAAAAGTTCAGTACTATTTAGTAAAATCCAGACCAAGCTACATGATCTTCAGGCATAGAAAATACATCTTTTGCGCTGTTGTGGAGTACTTTATGAGCTGTCAGTAGATATGGCATGACTTGCATTCCAGTTTCCCATGGCTGCAGTGTGTCGCCAGAAATATCTTTGTTACTCTTGAATATGTTCAGCGTTGGTGGATGGGGTGCAGGACAAGGTTGAAATGTCAAAAAATTAATCTGAAATGATATTCTGGATTTCTTCCACATTGTGGGATTCAGCCCATACTGCAGGTGGTGGTCCTATAAAACAGTTGTTTTTCACAAATCATTCTGCCTGTTCATTAATTTCATGAACCTGAAGGCCATTTCCCTGTAGTCTTTCTTAAGAAAAGGGCCCTTCAGACCTATATGTCTGCTCTCCACAGTCTGTAAAGAGTTACACCTCACTTGTCAATGTATATGTGAAGGCACAGAGAAGTCATTGGGTGTTTTGGAGCTGCAAGCTGAAAAGGAAAACAGGATCTGTAAGAGGCATGAAGAATCTAAGCCATTTCTCATGTGAAAGTTAAGATTCTTCACTTTAAATTACTGCAAGTGCAAAATTATGTCATTTTTAAAGATTTAGTAAACAGGCTAGAAAACAACAGATCAGCAATAATTGATGTTGTTTACAGAGCTCATTCATGAAACAGACACAGTTTCACAGGTCAGCATTCTCAAATAAGGTTCCAAACAGAGGGCTCCAGGCAGGGCTTGCTAAAACACAATTAGTCCCTATTTTGTGAAGGATTTAGAGGTTCCAACATGTATTTTTGTCTGAACTCGAAGCAAAAATGATGCCATCCCATTTTTGTTTTCTGAGAAAACGATTTAGAGAAAAGGTGCTATCCAAGAAGGGCCACCAGACAAATGGTTAGATCTTGGACCTAGGAGGTCTGGGTAAGTACCTGCCTTGTCCGCTAAATTGCTGAACAAGTCTTTCTCACAATCTCTCCTTTGCAGCTATTAGTGTTCATATAAACAATTCAGTGTTGATTGAAGAAGGAAAAAAAGGGAGAGGCATTCAATCTAGATACATCTAGAAGTGTGAGAACCTATTTGAGCCTTTATTCAAACCATTCAGACCACTAGGTCTTGGATACTACAGGGCGACTGTTCTTTCCCCCCTCTTCAAATTGTACTCTGGCTCTGGGATGGTTTCAAATTCAAAACAGTGTATTTCTGCGGGTCACTCTGCACAGAATTTGCTGCATTAGCAGATGCAGTGGTCCTCCAAAGGAATCTCTATCAGAGCACATTTCAGCCGACATTCTCCAGTGGTGCAGACTGTGTGCGTGCTAACAGTCCCCACTGCCTGTTCTCACTGGCAGGGAGTTAGAACAACTTTTGACCCCAAGCCTGCTGGAAGGCATGAGTTAAACTATCATTTTTGATTCCTACTTTCCCTACAAACAAGGGCTAACCAATAGCTTCTAAATTCAGATAATTCAGCAGGGAGCAGATACTTGGAAAGAAGAAATGATAGATGAGATGGGATATAGAGGAGCTTATGTACAGCAAGCTAGATAAAACTGTGTTTGCTCCTGAGTGCCTTTGTGTTGTAAGGTCACCACTTCAGAGGAAAGAAACAGTGCTGGCACTTAGATAAGACTAAGAGCATGGGGGCATAGCTTCAATCTAAAGTTTGGAAGGGGTGGACAAAACATTGAGGAAGGAGAGGAATTATTTGAGGACATATGAGAAAGAACACTGTAAGTAAGCTAAGGAAATGAAAGACAATTTAAAAAAAAAAAAATTGGCTGACTATGAGTATAAGCTGGCTATTTAAGAGACTTGGGCTTGCTTTCACTTGTGCCAGGTATAAACTGTCTCCTCTGGTGCTGGGAATGAGTCTAAGACGAGTCTAAGGTGTAGCTTGGAGAAGTTGGAAGACTTACATACAACATAGTTTTACTCATTTAAGACTGGACTAAAATCAGTTAGTTATTCAGTCCCTCTCTGCAAGGTAGTTTAGTCCTCGGCAAGAGACAAAAAAAGTGAAGACTACCCTAAAAAAAGACTGTCCCCTCCTTTCCGTTTTGCCACCATCCCATCCATCCCATTTCCTCTGCAAGTGCAAGCCTTTGTGCAGCTAGTCAGTGAAGATGATTGGGAAATGAATCAGTTTAAAAATAAACCTTCTGCTGGGTTAGTTTTAAGCTGGATTGGTTTCCTGATCTGGTTCATAATGCAGCCAACATGGCTAATGGTGTCTGTATCTCGCTCTACAGTCGTAGTCTCTGCCTTCTGCGATTTGCATTAGCCTTGCAGCTGCTGCACGTGTGTGCCGTAGGACTCTCAGGCCTTGCTAAGGAACACTGTGCTATGGAAAGAGAGGGCTGGGTCTTCCATGTGGGGAAATACCACTGTATTCAACTGGAAATATTTTACTGGAAATGTGTCTATTGCCTTCGTTCAGACTAAGCTTACACAAAATAACTCGGTGACTAAAATATGCATGTCGTAAAAATATACGTGCTAATTTCAGACTTTTCTGTGATTTCATGACTACTATAAATCTGCTTATTCTCATATAGCACTGCCTTTTAACAAGCTTTATAGTTCTGTTCTGAAACTATCATGAAGCACTCATTCTGTCCTGAAGGATGCCCCTTCCAATATGGGCCTTTCTAACTCTAGGAGGAGAGGTTTGAAATTAAGGAGTATGAAGACCATAATTTTTACTGCATCTAAAAAAGCATATTATGCTTACCTCATTACCACTCAACTCTCTGCTTTTTCAGTTCTCCTGTCAGTCTAGCTGCATAGCTGCACTGCCTCAAATTTAATTGTACCCTAATCCTGCAGTTCTATCCATCTCCTCATCACATCTAAATCCCTGCTTAAACTCTCACCCTTTTCTCTGACAGAAGGTCTTAGCAAGTTCTTCCTTTGATCTTTCTTTTTCTCTTTCTTTCTTTCTTTCTCTCTTTCTTTCTTTCTTTCTTTCTCTCTTTCTTTCTTTCTCTCTTTCTTTCTCTCTTTCTTTCTCTCTTTCTTTCTCTCTTTCTCTCTTTCTTTCTTTCTCTCTTTCTTTCTCTCTTTCTCCCTTCCTTCCTTCCTTGTTTTTTTTAACATGTGACATGACCTTCCTCTTCCTGCTAGCTTGGGGCCCTTTCCCTGTTCTACAGATTTCTCCTTTTCCCTGATCACAGACAGAGACATGCTACATGTGTTCTTTTCAGTTCCGTTTTTCTGCTTGCCTCCTCTTACCCTTTCTCTTCATCTCTCTTTACGTCCCATGTGCCCCATTCTCCTCCCCTCCCTTACTCCTGTCCTTAACCTCTTGGTCTCTTCTGGTTTGTTGTTTTCACTGTACCTAGTTTGTTCTGCTCACTATACCATATGTTAAGTCTCTCACGTCATAAATAAAACACTTTTGAGTCCTCCTTGCATCTCTAGCTACTGGCCCATCTGCAGTCACTCTTTCATCTCTAAGCTTTCTGAATGTGCTGTTTACACTTTTTCTTCCTAGAGCTCTTCCAATCTGGCTTCCCTCCTCTGCCCTTAAATGAAACCATTCTTTCCACAACATCTAATGGCATCTGCTTTGCCAGATCTCAGACTCACTGCTGTAACCGTAACTTCTCTTGGCCTCTCTCCTTCTGCTCTCCTTGAAATCTCTCTGGGATTCCTCAGGTCTGGCTTTTCTTGGCTGCTTCTCTTACCTCCCTAATCACTTCTTTAACACATCCTCTGGAGGATCCTCCAGCTTCTGATAGGGAAATTGAAGGCTTCTAACTTTGTATAATTGCATGTACAACCAAAAATTCCGTTGTCGGCTCTTTGCTGAAGAGTCACAGATCTACCAATATATTTCTCTCCTGTCTCCTTTTGTCCTAAATAAACTTTTAGTCTGACACATTTGTGAATGACTTACTATCTATTCAAACTTAGTTTGGCAGAATCACAGGTTTTTCCACCACAGACTTCTCACTATGTTCTCAATAACTGAGGACTTTAGCGGGGTTGAAGTCCCTATTCTGATCTTCATCTAAATCCTCACATCCAAGCAATGTCTAAATTTAACAAACACAGCATCTCCAACACATAGTGCTTCCTAGCCGTGCAGGTTGCTGAAACTCTTATCACAGAATCATAGAATCATTTGGGTTGGAAGGGACCTTTAAAGGTCAGCTAGTCCAACCCTCCTGCAATAAGCAGAGACATCTTCAACTAGCTCAGATTGCTCAAAGTCCCGTCCAACCTGACAACCTTGAATGTTTCCAAGGATGGGGATCTACCACCTCTCTGGGCAACCATTTCCAGGGTTTCACCACCTTCATTGCAAAAAATTTCTTCCTTATATGTAGCCTAAATCTACCCTCTTTTAGTTTAAAACCGTTACCCCTTGTCCTATCACTAGAGGCCCTACTAAAAAGTCTGTTGCTTCCTCAGACTCTTTTTTCCTGGCACATAAATTATACAGTATCCTTCTCTCAGCCCCTATCAAGGCATTCTTGCACCCTAATGTTCATTCAGGAAATATAAGCAAGACAATATCCCTACTTCATAGTTTAGGGATATTTCCTGTATCTCTTCATGTATCTCTGCCTTGATACCCTTCTGCTGCTTCCTTCTTCTTTATTTCATCAAATAAGAGCTCTGCCTACTTTCAGAGTCAAAGCTCTTTACGCCTATTTCCATTTGCCACATAGTATAAGCTCTCACTAGCCCCTGGTAACTTCCCAGACAATGATCCTTGTGTTTTTGATGGCCAAATTTAGAGTGAACTTCCTGTAAAATATATGTAAAGCTGTCTCATTGCTTTGCTTCAAATCCCTCTCTAAAACCCCCTTTCCTTTGGGAAGGACTGTTGAGCAGCTTAAAGTCTCAGGTTTTCCTCCTCCTTTTTTGTTTTATTTCATTGCTTACCCTAGACAAGGAGCGTAAATTTTCTCAGGTCCTTTCACCTTTTTTATTCCATCTGTATTCACTATATTCTGATTATACCTAGAACATCTATGAAAACCAGAAATAATAACAAAGCAGTCGCCATTGCACAGTAGTTAATTTTGGTGATTCTGAGACTGCCTGAAGATTTTTTGTGTATGTATATGTATGTGGCTGGCAACATGAGACTGGAAAGGCAAATATTCCATACCTGAAACATTTAAAAAGTGAGTAATTTAATGAATGATGGGATAGATATTGTCATATAGCTGCTGTCAATGTCTGGATTTTATTTCTCTCAAAATGGAATACCTGATGCTATATGCATTTGTGTTTGTATGTGTGTATACATAGATATATATCTATGTGGATATATATAGCTGACTGGATATTCTTGGCTGGTAGTGTGTGTTGAACTTTTGACGTACTCTGTGAAAGGTTAAAAAATACTTAAAGTAGTTAAAGTGGTGTTGACTGATTGGTGAGTTGTTCTTAGTAAAAGGAGATAGTCTTGTATTCTGCCAAACGGAGTTATCCTTTGTGTGGGGCAGGCATTTTGAACCATCTTTTTTTTTCACTTGCTGTGTGGTCATCCTGAAATTCTTTAGGAATGTCTCGTTTTCTTCTTGTAAAGCAGATTTGTTTTTCTTTCCTTCTTTCTTTCTTATTTTCCATTTTGGTGGATAGTTCATTTTCCTTGTATGGAGCTGTTGTCTTGTGGATTATAAATTTTTAAAAGTATTATGTGTTTGAGCAGGAAAGGGACAGATCTTTCAGATGTCAGTAGTAGGAAGCAAAAGATCACAACCCACATCCAAGCCCTATTTAGTCTTGTGATGGAACCTGTTACAGTCCTGGAAAAGATGATATGTCCAAGTAGCTTCTGCAGCAGTCGTGGGGATTTGATGTTCCAAAATACCTCTTCCCATCCTCCATCCTTATAATAACTTGTGACATGTGAAGCAGTAGATTCTTCTTCTTAAATGAAGATTTCACAGTATTAATGTCCTCTTTACTTTCTAGGTATATGGCAGTTTTACATGGCAGTCTAGTAAACTTTCTAATGTGGGAGGCTGACAGCCAGGTCAATGACCATGCAGAACAATGGTGGCAACCTCAGACACGGTTAGGAGAGTTATTACTAAAAATTGAATCTCTACATGAGTCTAAGAAATAAGTGCAAACTGACTCTAAAAATTATAGGACAACTCTGTGAATACCACTGCAAATACCACTGGCAAGAGACATGTCTCCAAGCTGTCTTCAGACTCCAGAGTAAATAAATAAAATATTTCGGAGAGAAGAGGGCTGTATATGTTGGCAACATTGCTTGACTTTGTGTGTAAAACCAAGCACGATTCGAACTTCCACTAGGTAAAGACAGCAACACAAGAAACTCATTTAAACTGGTCAAATTCTAACAAACATTTTCTGTGAAATTTTGGTGAGCTGGAGTTTGCCAGAAGTTTTTCCAGGAATTAACAACCTCCAAAGACTGCAAACACTTTTTCTTCTGAACATCTCTGGCCAGAATCTTTCTCCAAAACTCATAAAGCAAGAACTTGAGAAAATCTGCCTGAAAAGCAGTCTTTTTTATAAAAATATAGTAAGAACTTGCCAATCTTTGAAGCCAGGGAGAACCTAAATAAAGGCAGTGAAGACTTTGCCCTCACTCTGCTTCCCAAATACTATGGGAGAAAATGAAAAAGTTTTAAACATACTGCTGGGGGACTTGATCTTTTTCTATCCTCCCTCTTCTACTTCCAACCTCCTGATTTCTCTACAGGAAAGTCATATAAAATGGCTGGTCTCGGCTCATCTCTATTTAAACATATTCCTTTGGGCCTCTATCCCTACTCCCTCTCCCCACTCTTAGTCCTTAGTAATCAAATCTTGGCTTATACACATTCCAACCCACCCCCAAAAAGCAAACAAATAAAACACCCACGTTCAGAATGAGATCACATTACTCCATGATCTCAGTTCTAGTGTTACCTTACACTTTCAGCTGGTCAATTATCTCTTTGGAAGAGTTTGAAATGTTCTATTGGCCCATTGACTCAGTGGTACGATATTTGCTCACTTCTAGCAAGCCTAATGGACAAATGGCACTGAGCATGTATTCCTGGAAGAGATGCACTTGCCAAGATTTTAGATCTCTGGCAAGAATCAGCTCTGTACAAAAGTTAGAGTCAAAAGTTGGTATTTTTTTTTTTTTTTAACATGAGAAGAAATAAACATTATTTTTAACTCAAAAGAGATTTTAACTTTAGACACTGCCCATGCCCAGCCCCAATGAAGAGAAGGGCCATGAGAAATGTGATGACATTTGATTGCATAATTTAAAATTGAATGAGATTTACATATATTTTTAATAAAAACAAAGCAAGAAGCATGCATTCTTGGAGGAGATTCATTTGCCAAAAGTTCAAAAAATTGGCGTGCACAACTACATTAAATCTGCAGTCAAAATTTTTGAAAGGCAATTATGTAAGATAAGATGATCGTTTGTGCCTATGCAGTCATTCATGTTCTCTTGACTTTGTAGGCCCTAAAGCTTTACCATCATCCCACAACACTTGACCTTTGGGATGCTTTGATCATACTTTCAGAAGGCTTACCGAAGAGTGGTTAATTCTGTGGTGCATGAAATTTGCACAATACATCTTTTTTCTTAATGGAACACATTTTTACTATTTTGCAAGCCATCCTCAAGACATTACTTCACGTTTGGTTTTAAAATACAGTTTGGAAAATCAAAAGAATTCTTGATTACAAATTAATCATGCAGTGAAATAAATTAAAATACAAAATAAAATAAAGTAGTTTCTCAAGGGAAATGTTTAATCAGTTTCAAGTGTTCTTAAGAGAAATGAGAAATGATGCAGCACCTTTTACAGAAAGTGTTAAGTAAGTTAACGATTTTGTAGACTGTAGTTGCATAAATAGTTATAGATAATTTAAACCAGCTTTCAAAGTACTACAGCAAGATAGGGTTTGGCATAGCATGGTTGAATAGAAAGAAGGTTCTGTTTTTTCTTCCTTTCTTTCCTTCTTTGCCTGTCATACCTGTAGTTTGTATCTAACTCTGATCTATCATCAAATCATGTCTGACAGAAGTCTTGACCTCTTGGTTACTAACAAGTCTTTGATATTTCTCAAGGCCACAGGAAAATCAAAGGTAAAACTTAACAATTAGAGCCACTTGACAAAAAGAGAAACAGTATGCTTTCAATATATTTATTTCTTGTTACTCTTGTCCCTGTCCTGCCTTCAGATTGGAACTGCAGAGTCTGTCCTTAGAAGTGTTTTACAATTCAAGCCAGCACTCAGGCATACCATTCACTTCAGAATATGTTCTATGTTGCTTTAACCTTAAGCTCAGGACTAATGCTGTCCTGATTAGGAAAGAACGAAGTTCATGAACCAGAGTGCTATATGTAGAGATCTTCATATCATCTGGACTCTTGATCTTGCAATTACAATGCATTCAGGCATAACCTTGCCCTCAGCTAGATGCATGACTTCATTGCACCCAACAGGCACCTTAGTCTATTTGTCCATGTGTTCCTGAACGCTGTGTCCCCCTTTATAGAATCTCTTGGACAAGGATTGCCTTCTTTGTTACTCATTTGTACTATATCAAGCAAAATGTGACTTTGATCCCTTTGAACCATAGTTATAAAATCAATAATAGTAATAATAGCATCAACAATAGAGATATACCTGATATGTATTCATTGCAATAGGCAGACATGGGACGCTTCTTCACTTCCTGCTGAAGTTGAGCATCACGTATTTCAATCTTTTTCATCCTTAAGTATTTCTTCCATTATTAGTCAAAGAACTATGTACTTTATCTCCGCAGTCATGTAGCAATGGCTCCAAGCTGCTAGCATGGAGCAGACAATCTACAGTCTAACCAGTAGGAGGTACAACAGGTTTCTAAAGCACAAAGCTGTAAGGTCACTGCATGCCAGAGTTACATCCCTGACAGTCTGAGTTCTGCACCAAAACCCACTTCAAGGATAAGAAACAAATACCAGTTCCAAAAGAAATCAGTTCAAGTTCCCTGGTATCCCGCTGACCTACCATCACACTTCTATAGCATATAGCAAATCAAAGTTTGCTCTTGCCTTGTCTTTATCATGAAAAGAGCTACATAAACTCCAGTAAAGACTTTTTTCCATATTCCTCCATTTCCATGTCCAATTTCTGAAAGCTATTCACAAAAAGTTTCACTAATTTCCAGTTCATGAAAGACTGCAGAATACCAGCCGCTGAAATTTAAATACTATGTATGTGTATATACTAGACTTGAAAGGGTTCTATGTGTTTCAACAGTATCTTGTCTATGACAGATCTATGTTGAGTACCTGAGTATTAAATACCTGTAGTAAAAACACCTCTCACTTCCCTTTCTTGCTCTACAGAGGGATCTGGACAGGCTCGATTGATGTGCCAAGGACGATTCTATGAGGTTCAACAAGGCTAAGTGTCAGGTCCTGCACATGGGTCACAACAACCCCATGCAACGCTACAGGCTTGGGGACGAGTGGCTGGAAAGCTGCCCGGCGGAAAAGGACCTGGGGGTGTTGGTCGACAGTCAGCTGAAGATGAGCCAGCAGTGTGCCCAGGTGGCCAAGAAGGCCAATGGCATCCTGGCCTGTATCAGAAACAGTGTGGCCAGCAGGACTAGGGAAGTGATTGTCCCCCTGTACTCGGCACTGGTGAGGCCGCACCTCAATTCCTGCATTCAGTTTTGGGCCCCTCACTACAAGAAAGACATTGAGGTGCTGGAGTGTGTCCAGAGAAGGGCAACGAAGCTGGTGAGGGGTCTGGAGCACAAGCCTTATGAGGAGCGGCTGAGGGATTTGGGGTTGTTTAGCCTGGAGAAGAGGAGGCTGAGAGGAGACCTTATCGCTCTCCAGAGCTACCTCAAAAGAGGTGGTAGCAAGGTGGGTGCTGGTCTCTTTTCCCAACTAACAAGCAATAGGACAAGAGAAAATGGCCTCAAGTTGTGCCAGGGGAGGTTTAGATTGGATATTAGGAAAAATTTCTTCACCGAAAGGGTTGTCAAGTGTTGGAACAGGCTGCCCAGGGAAGTGGTTGAGACACCATCCCTGGAGGTATTTGAAAGACGTGTAGATGTGGCACTTAGGGACACGGTTTAGTGGTGGACTTGGCAGTGGTAGGTTAACAGTTGGACTTGATGGTCTTAGAGGTCTTTTCCAACCTAAACGATTCTGTGAATCTATGATTCAGTGCATATTGTTTAAATACATAGTTTCTATCATTTGGTCCTGATGATGAAGTTCTTTCATTCAAGTGCCTTTGTGGTAAATATTTACAAAAACCTCCAAACCCTGCCAAAAATGGAACCTTGAAATTGCAGCTAAAGGTTGTTACAGGTGCCAGCAAATATCTTCTAAATGAAATTAAGGATAAGGCATGCCCTCAGATGAAATGAATTCTCAGACCAATTCAACCGATTGAACCAATAAAGTTTCCTTAAAACAACCTTGTACCAGGGTTCTGAATTATCTGTGGGACTCATGAGAGCTTGATCAACAGCTGCACTGGGGAGCTTAGCCCCAGAACACATCAGAATGGCCACATATTTCATCGCCTTTTTGATCAAAGGAAAACATTCACTTATTTGACGTAGCTTTCCCACAATAATTGCATGCTACAGAAAAGCAAACCAAAGCATCTGATGCCTTAACTATAATCGGCACAATCAAGGGACCGAACAAACAACCCAACATGCCGTTCCACCTCAAATCCTTTTGCTTTCCTCCTTTGCTCTTTTACGCCTCCAAAATGCCTTGGAACGTAATCACCATTACATACTAAAATGATTCAAGGAAATTTTCACCAAATGAGGAATAAATTATGAAGACACACAGTGAGAATGCCTATCTTATTTCATTTTGTGTGGTGACATGCAGTATGGCCAAACGTGCCAAACAGTTACCTTTCAGAATTGTAAACTCAAACAAAATTGATGTCTACCTCTCTCTCTGACTATCTCACTTCTTTTTGACTGTCTCCCTTATCTTTGAATTTGTTTGAGTTATTGCAGCTTATTCAGTCTATGGATCTCATCTGGAATCCTATGCTTTACATAGGATTTACATAGCCACATACATAGTATTCCAGGATTTAATGGCCAGCTGACCATTATGCTACATCTCCCAAGGAGTCTCTGAAGAGTTAAGAGCTCTGGCATTGTCTGTAGCGCAGAGGAAAGGCTAGCCGTGGATTCCAGCATTGCTTTTTATTATGTTGCAGCTGTACTGCACTCAATTCTACTTGGAAAAATTCCTGAACAAGAATCTATTTCCCTCACTTTGCTTTTGGAATATGTACTGTTTTGGTTTTTGGCTCAGCTTTGAAGCAATGTTCTTTTTGTCAGTATTGAAGGAATGAAGGGTATATTTAAAGAATAAATTATTGGGATGTGTTTGGTGATTTTGATTTAGGATGTAGGAATAAGGTTCTCAAGGGATGGAAAACTTGAATTCTAAAAATAATGACCATCTAAAGTTTGGTGTAGGTAGTATTATTGCATTCACTCATATGATCCTTGCTGGATTTACATCTCTATTTAGTAACAGGGCATTTGTTTGCAATGCAACAATATTTATAGCAGTTACAACGTATAAGTGCTTTCTTCCAGTGCTTATTTAAATAACGTCAATAAAATTCAAATATAGTACGATATATTAGCTCTCATACCTAGAAAACACATTAGCCAGAGTTTGGCTTACCACAGTTCTTAAACACTGATGCAAAGTCACTTTGTCACTTGTGTGATTTCTAGGTGAGTGCAAAGCCTGAATAAATTGTTTTGTGTATATATAGGTCACTTTAGTCTACTCTTAGACTATTTTCAAAAGACTGTTCTTGACTACCATTTCGTCTTTGAGGCCTTAATAAAGCTAAGCCTCAAGATATGCAACATATGCTGTTTCTCCATAGGACATCCATAGTTGGCTGATCCCATCCAATCCCTGCAGTATATTTTGAACTGTATTAACTCCACGGCCCCAGGAGTCACTCTACAGCAGGGTCAGGATTTGGATCTAAACATTTTCTTTGTAAAAATAGCAACGTGGCGTGAAATCAGCAACCCAACTCAATTACAGGCTAATGTTACCACTTTGTTCATTGCCTACAGGCATTTACACATATTTAATGGTTTGCTTCACTGCTCTGTAAAGGTAATCCATACAGCAGAACAAAATCTTTCAAAGAGATTGGCCAAGACCTGCTCTTTATTTGTACTGTGGCTTGCAGTTATGAAATTGGAAAGTAGAAATTTTGACAAAATAGCAAAAGAAAGTTGCCCCTAAAACAGAAAAATCAAAGGAAACAAAACTCATTCTCCCAGAGGGTGAAGTAGGGATCAAGCTTGCCTATAATGGGGAAAGGAACCACCTTTGGAATGGTCAGCTTTCAGAATTAAATAATCTTTTGGTCGATGCCAGTAACTAAACAGATGAAGCCCTTAACAGAAGGTGAGAATCTCTGCAACTGAAGAAAAGAAAGCAGGCTTTTCATGAGAGGCTCCAGGATTTTCACATGTGTGCATAAGAACAAGTAGACATTGACCAGTGACTTTCACTGGTGTGTATTCAAAAAGTAAACTTTGGGCAGTCACCTAATAGTAGGTCAAGCAACAACCCACTTCACACAGCCTGGCCCTTTGCATTGTAACACCTGTACAAATTATGATGTGTTCCCAACAGTGGGCCATGCAATGTCAATTCCTTAACCACATTTATTTAAAAAGAAGTATTTTGGTCTGCAAGCACGGTTGCACAGTTTCAGAAATCCCTTTTCTTCCCTTTATCTTATTAAACTATTAATTTGTATTCTCTTCACTTAATTATGTTGCTGCTTTTCCAGGAAAACAGATCATTTTATCTCTTACTAAATCAGGAGAGTAAGAATTTGTTATTGCTTCCCTAATCTGACCAGTGCTGCTAAATTGGTCAATTTATGCACCTTCTTGCTCTCTTAAACACAGTTGCTCTCTAGAAACGAGACTTTTTATAGAAAAAGAGTATGAAGTACATGCTTCATTCCACTTTCCAGCCTGAAAAGATTCTGGATTGAGTACATTTAAAATACTCTTTTATTGCCCTGTAATAGATTTTAGACAAACGCATTTATTTTTGTAGTGATCAAAGGGATAGGGATATGTTACAGACCTAGAGGCAATACAAGGAAAAGAAGGGTCCCTGATGCATTTTGCATGAAGGCGTTCCCGCCCAGTTAGTTTACAGCTAAGGGGCCCTGGTCTGGCAAAAGCGACATACTTACATAGTCAACTTCATCACCACAAACAGTAAGATGAACTTCGCAAGGCCTGGTCTCCAGGTGCCAAGCTAAGTATACATTTTAGACTTTGAAGTCCTGAAAACTTCACTGAGACTTGTCTGAGTGTCCTGACTCTTGCATAGAACCTGAAGTTCAGCAAAAGGTTTGGCAGCTGTAACACATCTGTGGATGACACAGACAGCAAATATTGGAATATATAAACTGGGAGGATGGCACAAGAAAGCCTGAGGGAAGCTGCACCTCCTCCTGTGAAAGGGTGAAAGATTACGTTTATGCAGACTTTAAGAGCAAGGAGAATCTGGATTGCCAGTGTGTAGCACAGGGGGTCAGGAGGATGAAGTGACCTACCCAAGTGTAGGATGGCACTTTTTGAAATTCTTTTCCCTTGTATGAAGACAGGAACTAAGGACTTAATTAAGACTTTGAGTAACACTTTGATCACTTGCTCTGGTACTTTGGGTAACCCTTCTACTTGCTTGTCTTTATTCAGGGTCTCTGGTAGCTCCATAGCTGTAACGCAAACAAAGATTGATGTTGGAGAAGTACATCTATTTGATTTACTGCTTATGTCATGATGTTGGCACAAGAGCATTTTAAAAACCACAGCATACATATTGGGTCTCAGGGCTCTAGGCATGTTTTTGAATATATTTAAAGAGATGTTCATTGCACAAGATATAATACATGCCCCAAGTTGCTTAGGAGTTGGAAAAATGGAATATTTTGCATCTGGATAAGGAGCCAAATTCACAGTATGAGATAGTTATCATATACAAAATTTCAGAGAGACCAAAATATCTACCCACATACTTATTTCACAGCATGGTTATGAAATATAAGCCATCTTCAATACCTTTTTTGTGTGGCAGTGTGTGCATGTCTTTTATGCATTTCTAACCTATTTTTTTCATACAGAAAAGAGGAGGTTTAAAAAAAGGACAGCAAAATTTCCCTTTTTGTTTATGTCAGAAAATATATGTCCTTAAAAGTAGATTTATATTGGTCCCATTATTCAAAACATCTAAAAGACCTTAAAGGCCTTGAGAAATTCTGTTTAGAAGCTGCCAATAAAATGAGTTTCATAACTGATAATATATCAGTTTTGATACCAATAAAGCTGTTGAAGATACTGCCAATCATTCATTCTCCTCTGGTTCAAATGCAGACCCTTATAGGAATGACATCTCACTACACTGACAGCTGGAATATAGCAACAAAATGCTGCTGGCTCAGAGAAACAGGAGCAACATGCGATATTCATTGCCAAATGTCACTTAGCAACATAACGTGTACAGTGGAGGAAAACTCACATCAGCTATACCCTACCCCTGCAAACAAAAAAAAGCTCCTTGTGAGACATATTTTGAAATTTGAAATTGAGGCAAATGATGGCATTATGCTACCTAGGAAAATTTTCTGTTAAAAATATAAGGAAGGGAAAGTGAACAGAAAAGTAGTTCTGGTTCATTCCACCAGAGAATGGATACAAGGCACCGTTAGCCTTTGCATTGCAATGCTAGCAGCTCTCCCTTGGAAGCAGGGTGACCTGAATTATAGGTGAAGCTTCAAAAACTGTCCTGGCATGTTATTGAATTGATGTTTAACTTGATTTACTTACATAGTTCCAGAGTTATCCATCATCTGAGTAGAGCTTTTTGGCTCTCCATTTTTTACTTAAGTGCCTAACTGCCACCTTCTTCTCCTGTGAAGTGCCTTATATACATATACATATACAAGTATATGTACTCTCTGCAGGTGTACAGAGCCTTAAGTTCTGAATGGACCACTGCGTCTGCGTGGCAAAGTAAAATACAGCACTGTTTGGAGGAATTTCTTTAGTTTCTGAAAGTAACATAGTTGCATCGATGTGCTTCTCAGCCTAAACAGATTCACTATTTTGAGTTGGCTTTGGACCTGAAAGATAGTAACAAACAGAAAAAGGTATAAAACACAACTTAAGTTTACCCAAGGTAGGTATGCTAAACTAGCCTAATACTTTAATACATTGTCTACCAGATTTAGTTTATTTATATCTCTTCTATCTCGCCTTGGGGTTAAGCATCTTTGCAGGAACTGTAGGGCAGGTAAGAAGTTGGCTTGCAGAGGGACAACAATAGGTACATGTGAAAGGTTAACCATTAAACTGGCAAGAGTTACAAATAGAGTTCTATTGACACCAGTTTGGGGTTTTATTTTATTTGTTTGGGGATTTATCTTGTTTAAAGGTGTCAGTTTGGATTCTCCATTTGGACAAATATTAGGTTCATGCTAAAAAAGAATCCCAGTTATCCAAAGTTGAGGCATCACCAATATAGCACGATATCTCATTAAAGAATAAGAGGACCCTGAGGACCTGCAGAGATGGGATAAAACTGAATAACCTAAAGAAACAGTAATAATAACATCTGGTAGCAACTAGGAGCTTAGAGTTAGAAATGTTGAGAAAGAGCTAGCAATATTTGTCCAGTACAAGAGGACTACGTGCTGTCAGTGCAAAACAGTTACTAAAAAGACAAATGTACACTGATGCATTGGGAATTTGCAAAAAGTTAGAGAAGTATCAAAGTCAATGACAAAACATCTGTGGAAACCTTAGTTTGAGTACTATGTTCAATTCTGGAGAACTTTGTTCAAGAAAGATGAAGAGGAACAATGAAGAAAAGGATTATTAGGGGTAACTGAAGGAATAGAAATCCTGTTTTATAGATGTCATGGTTTAACCCCAGCTGGCAACTGGTGCACTAAGCACCACAGACCCACTCATTCACTCCCTGCCCCTCCAGAGGATGGGT
Organism: Gavia stellata; assembly: GCF_030936135.1. Classification (NCBI taxonomy): domain Eukaryota; kingdom Metazoa; phylum Chordata; class Aves; order Gaviiformes; family Gaviidae; genus Gavia; species Gavia stellata. The sequence continues at coordinate 13,975,111 of NC_082600.1, forward strand.
GAGGCAATCTGAAGTGTAAAAGTGAGAAAACTCATGGGTTGAGATAAAAACAGCTTAATAATTTTTTAAAAAATATATAATAATAATAATATAATTGTAAGGAAAAGGAAAATAACAAAGAGAGAGAAATAAAACCCAAGAAAGGCAAGTGATGCAAATGAAAACAATTGGTCACCACCAACCGACCAATGCCCAGCCAGTCCTCGAGCAGCACCCTGACACATACCTTGACATTGCTGAGTATGATGTCATATGGTATGAAATATCCCTTTGGTCAGTTGGGGTCAGCTGTCCCAACTGCGTCCCCTTCCAACTTTTTGTGCACCCCCAGTCTACTTGCTGGCGGAGCTCTCTGAGAAGCAGAGAAGGCCTTGACACTGTGTAAGCACTGCTCTGCAATAACTAAAACATTCTTTTTTATCAACACTGTTTCCAGCACAAATCCAAAACATAGCCCTATACTATCTACGATGAAGAAAATTAACTCTATACCAGCCAAAACCAGCACAATGGGAGAGGTTGCTTTCTTGTGAATACAGTGGAGTGGGTAAACACAAGGACGGGAAAAGAAAAAAATTAAAAACTATCTTGGAACAAGAAAAAAAACCCCATCATGCTTTATAAACTTAGATTTGAAATTACAAGAAAATTGTCTCAGCACGAGAGGAATGAAGTTCTGCAACAGCATAATTGTGACAAAAAGCTTAATTGGTGGTAAGATAGAGCTTGATCTCTTTCTGAAATGTGAGCTCTGATAAGGGCACAAGACTTTCCTTTTGGTTATAGTAGTCATGCTTGAAACTCTTGCAGTCACCTCACTTATACCACTAAACCCGCTGGAGAGGGCAATTTGTTTCTGCCCGTTCCAGTACAGATAGGATGCCAGATACTTCCAACAGCGAATTATACAACAGCCTTCCTAATTATGAATGTTGTTAATTTTGGCAATGGCAACAGAGAAATTTGTTCATTTCAGTTGGGCAAGAATCCACATTTCCCATTTTATGAAAATTCTCAAATTATTATTTTGTTGTTGTCAACAAGAATCAGGTCAAAAAGTGGAAGGAAAAACTGGATGCTATCATGACTTTGACAACTTATTTACTGAAAACAAGGCATTCCTACTGAAGGGCTTTTCTTGGTATTAATTGGGCATTTCCTGAAAAAACAAATTTCAACAGAAAAGTTCTTGTCCATATCATACATACATATCAAGTGGAAATTTTTAAAAATAACAGTTAAATAACTCAAGACCTTAAATATAGGGACAGCTTGACATAAAGACCCTGGCCCTAAGAAATGTCTAGGCTTGGGTGAAAAAAGGACCTGGCTCCATGCAAACCCTTTGTGTTCATGGTACATAGTTTTAGCCCTGTTTTAAAGCCTGGAGGAAACATCTATACAGGAAACTCACGTGTGATTTCCTCAAACAAAGGAACAAATTCCAGGCTTAATTTTCTCAGGGACTGAAAACAGTACTTGCTTAAGTACAGTTAATGTCCTTGACCTTTATGTTCCATTAAATAAATCTTTGGGATATTCAGATTGTCCTAGCTGTGTATCATTTAGTTCTGTGCTTTGGTAATATCTTTTGCCATATAACAAACATTAAATCCACTATTTCTGCCCTCCCTTATTGGACCAAAATTTCAATTTTATTCCAGGCAGTAAGCAGAAAGATAAAAAAATAAATTCTCAAGGAAATTTCCAAACTTAGTCAGAGGCAAACAAATGCCCAAGGATAAAGTTTTCAGGGAACCTCAACAAACGTAGGGCCTGATTTTGCACCGCTAGCAAATACATTAGCACAGTGATCAAACTTTCTGGTGTGAAAAAATAGCCAATTAAAGTGAACATTTTTTTAGAACAGTTTTAGTCTCTATGACATAAATATAACTTTTGAACTTCATCATATAGCAACTTAAACACCAGTCCCAGAAGTCTGTGACTCCCTGAGACTCTTTCAAAATTAATTTCTGATGAGAAATTACTTTTAGAATAATGAAAACAATGCCAAATCTGAGATGAAGAGTTGCAGAGCTATTTAAAGGCTCTACAATGGCTGATTATAATCTGAAATGGGCTTATATATACTTATTTTTCAACTTAGTAAGAATGTGTTGAGTGTGGTGAGCACCACATAAAGCATTTCCTTTGGGTGCATGTTTGCTGTGGTAAGGATCAAGAAACACTTTCACAAATAATATGGGAAGGTCTTCTAGATAAATATCTATGGATGTAATTTGATACTCACCTGAAAACAATTTGGGAATGACCAAATACTATACAGAAGACCCACGAACTTGAGCCTCTTAGCCATACAGGAGTCAATATTTGTAAGGGCAGTCACAGTCATGAATTGAAGAATTTATCAAGACAGAAGGGTGAATCAATATACAGCATAGAGCAATAGCACTCCCACATGTTAGTCAACTCTATGGAAGGACTCACCCTCTATCACAACTACATATCAGCTATAGAAGTCTAAGGAATATCTAGCTTTGCCTTTGGAAATATTTTAGGAAGAAATATGGGCCTCAAGATGTGATTTAGGTTTAATTCTTGTTCTTCTCATTTCACGTTTGTTTTGTTTTCTCACCTCCAACTTTCCCTCATCTTTTCCCTGAAAAGTTGCTGATGTCCCTCCCAATGGTAAGTTAATAATTTAATTTTAAAATGTAACATGCTCCCTCCCTCCATCCAGGTATATTAACAGTATATGTTAAGTAACTGAGCATACCACTGAGTGTAGCAGTTTCTTTTTTTATGTTTTTGCTGTTTTGGAGTATTTGTTGTGAAAGGTAAGAATTAGATACAATCTTAGCTAAGGGCAGGACACCTGAAAAATCTTTGTAATCTCCTCTAAGGAGAGGCCATAGCTTCTGTGTTGTAGCAACGCAGTGTCCTGCAGATGTTGTTGCACACCCATCGTAACAGTAAGAGTGATACAAAGAACAGTGGTATACCTGAAGGGTCTGGCAAAAAGAAACTGTGGAAAGAGAAAGAGTAAAAGCCTGGCTCCACTAAGGGTCATGGCAAAAGCTCCCGCTGACTTCAAAGGACTAAGTTTTCTCCCGGATTTTTTTTTTTTTTTGTAAGAGTAAAGCATTGTGATTTAAAAGCTTTTACTTTGATAAATCCAGATGTTACTTCAGCTTGTTTTACTAACATTGTGCTGGGTAATTGGCACAGAGCAGCACAACCAGACGCTGATATCACTGACCAACCATCTTAAACTGGAAATGAGTGAGCTCCAAAAAGCTCCCACGATGTCTTCAGATATGCCTCCAAAGATCAAGAAGGGACAGAGTATGACCAGTGGGTAAATATTTTGGTCTCTATATCATTCTTTTCCTTCTCAAACCTTCTTTAATCCAGATTCGAGTTAATTTTGGCTTTGAAAAGGCAGGAAAAAGAAAAAGGAACTTCAGTGTTTTCAGTTTCCTTCTTCAAACAGTAGAACAATGAAAGCATTATGTAATTTTCAGCGGTTTTTTTACTGTTCATTATCATTCCTGTCAATAGAGTTTGCTTTATGAATTTTCTGCTTATTGTTCGATAGGTGAACATGTCAGGTTTGATTCCAGTCCAGTTCTTTTATTTTTCCTTTTTCCCCTTTTCGCTTTTTTCTCTTCTCTTCTCTTCTCTTCTCTTCTCTTCTCTTCTCTTCTCTTCTCTTCTCTTCGCTTCGCTTCGCTTCGCTTCGCTTCGCTTCGCTTCGCTTATTTTAACTTTCTTTCTAGCTCTCCCACTTTCTTTCTCTTTCTCCTGAGCAAAGATCAGCATATTTGACATATGCTTATAATTACTACAATGTTTTCAGCCTATATAAATAAATCCTCGAGTTTTAAGTTTATCAGTGCATCACATTTCACTTAGTATACTATAATCAGGAAATTCAAAACTTCTACAAAACTTTATGATTAAACGTTAAATGTGGGGTAAGACATCATTATGGAAATGATCTATTACAAATTACATGCCCATCTTGCATTTCAGAATGTCTGTGTTGTTTATGAAACTTTAGTTGATTGCATGCTAATTGAAATGCTTTTTTATTCAGAATGCATCATAAACTCTTGCTTCTGCATACAAGCAGGGTACGTATCTGCCAGTCAAATCAGTGGTGGAACCCACAAAATAGGGACACTATTGTGTTTCATCCAGCTTGTTTATATTCTTGCTCAACATGTAGCTTCAGCATCATGTTGCTCACAGTGTCTAGATATAGCTTCACATTATTCTTACAGTACCTTACTAAATAATATCTCTTAAAGAATTTACCTGAAAGAAAAAGGAAAGAATGTAAAGAATAACAGCATTAACATGTTTTAAGGTGGCCATCCATAAAAGGCACTGTTTTCCTCACATTTGCCAAATTTTCCAAATTTAGAGTAAGTGAAGAGAGAAGAGCTGAATTCTATCCTGGTTTACCTGCAGTGTGATCTTGCAAATCATTTTCCTGATTGGAGGTTCCTAATGTCTAATGTTTTTCTTTGCTGTAAACACTTAAAAAAAAGCCTTAAAAATATTTTAAGCGGATAAAGATAGAACGCACCCTTCTGATTCAATGGTTCAAATCTCTCTGCCTGGAATGTTTACCGAGTTCTTGCCTCTCTGATTTTTCTCACCCAGAAATGATGCATGATTTACAAAACCTGGAACTGTGGCATATATAGCATTACTGTCAGTCCTGCCATTTAGTATATGTCAGAGGGTTTCCAAAGAACACATGTGATCTGGTACCAGTCCAACCTCTGCTTAAAGAAGTGTCAACACTGATTTCAGACCAGGTTGCTCAGGGCTTCATCCAGTCTTGATAGTCTCCAAGAATTGATGTGTCCCTTTCAGGGACACAACTGTCATAGCATCTACACACACAACTTTGTGTTTTGTCTTATTGAATGTCATTCCATTCCTAAAAATGCATAATTGCTCTGTCCAAATATTTTATCAGTCGGCAGATAGATCCACCATACTTGTAAGAAGTTTTTGACAGATTTAGATTTGTGGATCCTTCTTCTGCAAGGAATGTCCAGCACCCTTTAGAAATTTCATGTGCATGGATCTCTGTACAGATGTCTCCCATTGGAATATCAGAGGTAGATTTGTGCTGCCTGGACCACATTTAAAAGCACTGATGTCTTTAAATATCAAACAAAGGTATTGGGATAGGCTGGCACGATCCACCTTTAGAAAATCTGTGTACTTTTTTATATTCAGTTTAAGGGGAGATACTCTGCTCAAAATGCAACTCCTGTATGATAATTTATTACTCTAGTATTTAATGTATCTGTTCCTCATACATTCTGGAGTGCAGAACATGTGGTATTATAACTAGATTATTTTAAACTCTGAGTTTTGCTTTCACTTCCATTCCCACTCATCCCACTTGCACCTCAGTGATCAACATCTTTGCTCTTACTGGAGCCTGTGGCAAATTACTCATTTAGTTCTGTCTCAGCAAGATAACTCTTCAACGTTATGCATTCTCACCAGGTATTGATACTCTTCTTTCCTTGCACTCTTTATAAAGATAAGCATTTTACTAGAAGTTTTAGAACACTTTGTAAGCTTGACTGAGCCTGGATTTTGGTACCTCTGATTTAGTGCCTCCTTTTCTGAAAATTTCTGTGCTAATCTTCTCTTCCCACTGCTCTGCACACTCCCCCCCCCTCCCCGCAATGAATGAACATTGCTATTTCTGATTCAATAAAATTCCATTTCCATGGAGTCCTTCCTTAGGTCCTGCCACTCCATGGCTTTTCTTAGAAATGCATTTTACACACTGAGACCAGGATGGCAGTAGTGCCCTGCTCCAAAAACACTGACAAATGAAGACTGCCTGAAGATCACTAGGAGTAGCAGCCTAGAGGAGGCACTTGAATCTTGGCCTCCTCATCCAAGACCAGAGGCCAGTTTATTTCATTTGGGATGAGTATTAGGGCTCTGCCAAGCTCTGAGTGCACTGATGGTGAGAGACCCAGGTGCATACTGTGTGAGCTGGGTACCAGAGGAACTGAGCGAGGGTATAAGATAGGGAAGGGACTTCTGGCTCTTTACCTCAACAAGTGGCAGCACCTGAAGGCAATGACTACTACAGTCATTCTCAAATGGACGGTAGATCTCTGTACCATGAATTACTGAATTGCTAAGTTATCATTTTAGTGTTTTCACTTTTTCTGTTAAGAAATAGCTGTTTCTTTAAATTCTTTTTCCCAAAAATCATGGCTTGTGAGTGAGGAAATCTTGATCATTCTTCAGTGCCCAAGTGGCTAATTTAGTTTTACAAATTTCTGAGAGGGAGCTCAGCTGGGGTCATTTAAAGTTTGTGTTGTGTTTGCTTTTGTTATATTTCTTTAGAGCCTCTTGAAATTGACTCCAGATCTTTTTACTGCACCTGGCAGAAAGCTGTACTTGCTTTCCAACCTCTATCTGGAAATTAAGGTCTTCCCAAACAAGACTCTTCCCTGTCAGATTTCTGCCTTTAGCAATGTTAACAAGAGCTCTGTCCCCCCTCTCACTGTACTGGCCCATGGCTGATTCCGAGGACTGCATCAGTACTATCAGGCAGACTATGTACTTGCATAGTAATTCTCATCAATATGAATGATTTCTTCCTGCTGGAAATCTTCTGTCATGTCATGGTTTCTTATCAATTGCCACTGCCTTCTTTATGTGATTTCCCTGTACATTGAAATCAAGTGAAGAAATTATATGAGCTTGTCCCATTTGTCTCATTTATATAATTATCTATTTACCTAGTTGCACATGAGTTACCCTGCAAGACAAGTCCTCTCTCTGTGAATGTATCCCAAAGTTCATTACTGATGCCTTTTTTTGGCCACTTCTTGAACTCTCTAAAGTTGCTAAGATCTGACGTCCTTCTCTGCAAAGCAACAAAATTCCACTGCAGATGACCTGAGCTTCATTTCTTTCACTACCTTGCTCAGTTTTGTGGGATTGTCCCTTGTGCCTGCCAGCCTCATGTTCACGCCTCGTACCTTGGTCCTGCAGGGCCCTCCCACACGTCCTCTGAATCTCCTTTAGCGTGTCTTCATGCAAGCCTGCCCGGGTGCAGACTGGTCCTTCCCTTCTGCCCCTCCTCACATTTGTCTCTGCTCCCTCGTAATCTCTTGAAAATTGTCTGTGTTCCCCATTGGCTTCAGGCCCTGTCTCTTCCCCATTTCTTCCTTTCTTCTTGTGGGGCTAGCTGCTCTATTCTTCCTATTTTCTCCTGTTTCATGAAGAGGCTTTGAGCAGCCAGTGGGTAACAGATGTGAAGAGCACTCATGGGTGCCACATACTCACTGGTGGCCCTGACATCCTCAGCACAAGACACCCACATTGCTAATGTCTATATTGGCCTTTACAGCACAGCCAGGGGCACTCTCTTTTTCTCTTAACATGCTGGACCTAGTCCAGGACATTGCAAGAGTGAGAGTGGTACAGCTTGATATTAAAGACTGTCTCGCCCATGTCTGTCATATGACACAAATTTGGTTTCATATTAGATAGAATTTAAATACATTTACTTGAAAAATGTGGAATTTGCAACAAAGTTATGAAATAAAATTATGAAAAAAAGAGAGCAATAAGATCATACTCCAGATGCTCTTTAACTGTTCCAATTTCTAAGCTAGCTTGTGAGGTTAACTAAATAGCCTCTACAGCTTACCCGAGGCCAAGATGAAGAGAACATCTTACTTCTGGTGCAGGTGGCTGTCAATGCCATGCAGAATGCCTGCTCTGGGCGACCTGTTCCTTTCCACCCCAGCAACAAAAGCTGACTTTATTCCACTGTTTTCTTATTTACCCAAAGCACATTTCATTTGATAGAGTGCTGGGAAATCACAGGTTTTTTTCAGAGGATTAAGCTACTTCTTTTTACCTTCCTCATTATGTTCTTTTAACTAGCATTTCTATTTATACCATAGTTAGCACATTCTGACTTTGGGCTGCTTTTTACTGCTATATTTTTCAGAATATACAATGGTAAATATTAAAATGGAAATAGCTAAAGTACAGACTTTGACTAGCTTCAGAACTACTTATTGCCTCCAAGCACTGTTTTAAAGTAAAACATGCTATAACATATAATGAAATTGGGAGTAGGGCGCTCGGAGAAAGACACACACCTGCATGCAAATTTACTTCTGAAAGAAATCGCCTTCTCCCAAGTTGCCAAGTATTCAGATAAAGATCCAGGCCACAAAAGTAATGCAGTTATCATACACATATTTTTTTTTCATTTTAAAAATCACCTTATGTTTTTTGTTTTCCTTTTGATTTTTAACCTCATTTTATCCATGTTGTGAAAGAACTTGCATCTCTGCAAAGATGAAGCCTAGACATTTATTTTTAAATTACTTTTCTAAAATGTCAGGATCAGGGTTTTTAGACCATCATCTTTCAAAAGAATCACAGGACAAGCAGATATAATTACACCAAAATGTGTATTTCCGCATTATAATGTGTTGCTCTATAAAGCAACCACCAATATTTTATGAAATGTATAGTTCTGTTCAATATTTTAATCTTCTATAACTATAAAAAAATGCATTATACATATGTGAACTGAGATGTTTTAAAAATGTTAGTTGAGTGAGATAGATACTGGCTACAGAAGAGGGATATGTCGAATTATGTTGCACATAAATGACTGGCAATAGCCATTTTAGAATCATTTGTTGACTAACGTTACCAATTTGTCTTTGAATCGGTATATAAATATTGCACTGATACTCTTTGGAATAAGACTACTGTATTCAGGACCAGCATCCCAAACTTGTTGCTGGGATCAATGTATTCTCAATGCTCAGGGTTGTACTGGGAACTACTGAAATTGTGGGATTTAATGGCATCAGCCTTTCAAACTTTGACATTTCTCTTCGTGACCTTTCTGTGATTAGTCTGGGTTTGCGTAAGGGGAGGCTTTGCAAGTACGCAGCATTGTCAAGTCACTGTCAGCCGGTATGGAGGGAACCCTGCATTACACAAAAGCTGCTGACATCTGTGAGTATGCAGAGACCATAGCATGCCTGTGTGAGATCGTACAGCTTTATCTTGGAAGCCAGCTGCTGCAGTGCCAAGCAGATTTGGCTTCATACAGAGGAGAATGAAGGAAATGAAAAAGAGTAGCTACTTGTGGATTAACTTTTCTTGGAACAGCCTTATTCAGTACAGAGCCGTTTCTGGTCCCAGCAAACTAGCACTGTTCAGTAGAACTGCTTTTGTAACGATTAGCACTAAAGATGCTCATACACAATTTTTTGTGAATTAGATTTTTGGACGTAGCTGAGTTATGCAGTAATCTATCCAGAAGGGTAGTTTCTTTATAAAACCCTGCAGTAGTGTCAAATGTAAGCCATCCATGGTTTTCCCTCTCTCATACATTTCTTACATCAGTGTAAACATAGATATTTATTTAGAATGCGCAAATATGCTCTAGCTGCTGAGTGTGTTCTGAGTGCATTTCCTTTGCAAATCTTGAAGACTGGGTCTCAGTGCTTTGTTATTGCCTTAGCTGAGTGCGAAATTTGACTACCATGTGGATGCAATGCCTTCCCAGCCTGCACAGTGTGAGCATCACCCTGCCCCATCCTGAAGGAATCCCAATATGCCAATGAGTGGGATAGGAGACTTGAGTGTGTAAGGAATAAAGGCTTGGGCTCTACTTGTCAGACCTTCTTTATTTGAGACATAAAAGGACTCTCTGATGGGGGACAGTGAATATTAGTCATAATAGGTGAACCACTCAAAGGTCATCAGACAAATGGAATAAAGAAGCAAATACAAAAACTAGCAACATATTTACAGAAGTTACATAAATGGACATAAATGCCACAAACCCCAAAATCTCCAATAAGTGCAGGAAACTTTAAAGTGTTGGAAACATTTTCCTGGAAAGATGACAAATGGATGTCACAGGCCTGGGTGTTGGTGGGCATACCACACTTGTGTAGATCTTGCAATTCAGCAGTAATTTTCTCATGGCCCTGTGTTTGTGCTACTTGCTGGCACAGGGTTAACTCTCCACTGTATTGCTAACTACACCTGTCAGGGTGTCTTGGACGTTTGTCTTTGGGGAATCTGGAGTATTGGTGGGAAGAGTGGTTTGAAAAGGCGCGTGGTTTGGACTGGCAACTGCCCACTGTGTCCCACAACATTCCCTTGACACACATTCCAGCCCTGCTGTACCTTGCTGTCTGACTTCACCCAGGAGCAGGAAAGGAGCTTTGGCTACAAGTGTTCCCATTCCACTTCTGCAGGTTTACATACTAGCCTATCTAAATTTTGTTTCATTTTTCATTTCCCTCTGTCAGCAATCCCTCAAATAAAGAAAATAAAATAGTGCCAGTGCCATTAAAGTAGCAATAATAGTTGTCATCGGGCCTTTGTTAGCTTTATCTAACCCCAATGACAATGGGCAGGCAACATTTGGGACAGCAAGGGTGATTTTAGAGATCCACAAATTTGGAAAATGAGACATGAGGAAGCTATGAAAATGCAGTCCAGCAGTTTTTCATCCAAGGTGGATGTACAGCTGGTTAACAGAATCCCCCCAGTTTATCAGTGATCCATATCAAAGCATGTAATAAAATACAGGAGTAGACTAAGGATAGCATGGAACATCCTTCCTTGCAATTTTTTAAGAACAGGTTAGACACATATCTCTGAGAAATCAACCAGGTATAACTCATCTTGCTCCAGTACTGGAGACATTGCCTCAGTGGTCTTGGGACAGACCATCCACCTCTACATGTTAGTATGAAATCTAACATCTAACAACAGTACAGTGTTACAAGATTCAGAACATTTGGAATCATCACCTAAATTTGAAATTCTGAACTTTTGGAATTTTCCACCACTAATTCTTGGTTTTCTTCAGTTCCAGAGCCTCCCAGTTTCTTACCATGAATCAAAGGAGATCCTCTAAGGCAAAATTGCCCACTGTGACTCATTCTAATGAGATTGCACACTAATAAAACCTTCACACGTTTTTGGTCTTTTCTCCTTAACTAATATTCCCTCTTTCATGCTCTCATCTCATCTACAAATTTGATACTGTTACTCATCACTTTTTTACCATTCTCCACTTTCTCTAACTTTCCTTATAAAGAAGTCTTTATTTGTAACAGGTCTATGCAGCTTTTTAGAGCTATTGTCTGTTTCAGTTGTGCTTACCCAGGATGAAATAAGATCTAAAGTATTTGACATTTCAGTTTACTCCTTTCATTAAAAAATGCTTGTATGTTTGAAAACAATGTCAAAGATGGGAAGTTGAGTAACTATTTCAAACAATGCAGTATGGACAAGGGTTGTTTGCCAACCCTATTTCTTTTAAGTCTCTCCATGGACCATAATGGGAGGTGGACTATACACTACCCTATTTGTATGGAATAAAGTAAAGCTGCACGTGTCTGAAGAAAACAGGAAAGGCTTCATGAAGAACATTCAGATGTCTGAAAGTGAGATGGTATGATGGTATTTTCCCTAGCAAGTCTACTTCAGTACAGCAAGAGGAGGCTTTTCAACAGCTCATTATCTTCCCACCAGCTGAAGCTGGTGCTTCAAAATCTGATATACTTGTGCTCTATAAAATGCATTTTTCCCTACCTTTCTGAATTCCCAGAGTCCACATTACTGTCAGGCAGTAAGGAAACATCATTTCAATAGCCAGCTTTTCCCCTTTCTCCCAGTTGTGGTGAGCAAAGAGCTCCATCCTTTTTTGGGCCATGATCTTTTGCAGAAAAACGTCAGCTTACTCTGTCTATGGTTTGAGTCACTACCAATGCTGATCCATATGCCGATACAAAAGCTGTAAGATCAGAGTAGCATGGTACTGAGACCAAGTTAATTTGTGCTGCTGGGATGCTGTTGCTTTGTGAGAAGTTGTGTAACTATTACCTTCCAAAGTTGCACCTAGAAATAAAACCAGTATTTATTGAGAATCTTTCACAGACTACATAGCCTGTTTGAAGAATCCTAGCATAATACAAAGTTATCACCTTTTCAGTATTTTTGATGTGATATAGTGGATCAAGATGGAAATTCATGACAATATTGCATCGCTATTGCCAGTAGCTATCAGTGAATAAGTCTCTGAGTTGATAAAACCTAAAGTTAACTTCAGAGTAAGGACAAGGAGAAAAACATGGAAATGCCCTTACAATGCTTTTAAATTTACATTCAGGATCAATTTAGTTTTGCAACAGAAGCATGGGTTAGAAAATTACAGAAGTTTGCAAAGGGATCAAGTTGCCCATTGCCCTTCAGTCTGGTTTTTGGGTTTTTCATAGTGTGAAACCTAAGCATATTGTCTACAGGCATTAATGGAATTTCTCAGAATTCACAGTGTGCAACAAGGTCATTTCTTTCACGACAGTGGGATATTTAATTTAACTTCCAGATCACTCTTAGTTTACTGATACTTAGGCATTTAGTAGGGCACGACTTCTTAACAGACTGGAGAAGAAGAAGTGTCAGGTTAAGGCTTCAGACTGAATGGGGTGGGGGTCCTAATTTACTTCTGAATTGCCCCATTACTAATTACTAACTTTATTGGTTCTTTGGTGTATTATCTATTTAGCATGTGTCAGTGATGATGGTGTGGTCTGATAGATGCCCTTTCTTACTAATGTTTTCTAAATAGCAAAGACAAAAAGTAACTGTCAGTGGATGTCAGGTTTCCTGTGCATGGCCAGGTGACCTGCTATATCTGGAGATCTATAATGAAACTGCTCTCAGTTCATGCCTCTGCTACCACGTAAACCAGCAGGTGTGGAAACAGCAAGATAAACACTATAAAAAGCAAACCCAAAATATATGCAAGGGTGTAAGCCTTGAGCCTTCATAGTATTGAAGCTTTGGCAAACTGAGAGCAGAAGACATATAAAATGGTGCCATTCTGACACGCTTTTCCCTGTGTTTCAGTCCTTTTCTGTCAGTATCATCTATATGCCGAAGTGAGACTGGAAGGGGGGTTCAGTGAGATAAACCTTGTTTACACTGAGCCTAACAGAAAAAAGTAATTCAACAAGCAGCAAGACTGAAGAAGTTTGGTTTCCTATATGTTTGTCTCTCATGGATGCAGGGAGAGGGAAGACAAACCCTGCAAATTTTCTGATGTCTGGTATTCAGTGTGCTGCTATTACCATGGTTAGTGCTTTCCTTTTAATGGCACCTTTTTTCTCAGAGAACATACGAGACATTTGACATTTCAGAGCTCTTCAACCTTCTGGCGTATTTGGTTGAGACTGATAAACAGGGTAAAAAATTACTGTGAAGGGTGAAGTGTTATCTGATACGTATGCAATGGCCCTCCTCTCCACAAACACGGTCACATGGATGACATGATCTCACAATTCTCATATTATTAGGAAATCAGGCTAAAAATACTACGCTTTTCCACATAAATGGCAAGCTTTGCCCAGGACACAGCTGTCACTGACATGAGAATGGAGCAGAACAAAGAGGGCATGGTGGGAACATGGCATGAAACTTCCCCTGGGCTCATTTACACCAGCACAGTGAGCCCTCCAGTTGCACCGGCATAACAGATGTTCCCTAAAATAAATGGGCTTCAAGAAAGGAATGGAGATTTTTAATGGGAGCAAAGCATTCAGGGACTAACCATGAGTGTGGCACTGTGTCAGGCTCTGTGTCCAGCTTCATGCCTGAGGTAGAGCCAGGTACTTCTCACTCAGCTTTCAGCTGCCATTATCTGCTGTGCCACCCATCCAGCCGGTATGAGACCCCCTTCTGTGCACTGCAGAGCAAAACGGCTGACGTGGTCATGTGCTGAACAGATGTTTCGTGGCTGGCTTGCTGGAACAGGGACATCACACTCATGCCATATATCTTCTGAGAGTGAACTGGTGGTACAGTTCTGTGTGCCAGGGGAAACAAACCACCTTCACTACTCTGCTCAGCCTACCAATAACCTCGGATGGCAGCAAGACAAGAAGGGAGAAACTACAACCAGCAGAAGACTCTGCCTTGCCTTTCTGTGAAAGTGAGAATAAACTGAGCAAGTAGGGATTGCACATCTTTCCCAGGGCACAGATGAGCTTCCTAGAAGGTGCCTGTGTTTGGTACAGAGCAGGTTACAAAAGAAATCTGGAGAGCATCCTCTCTGAGTGCTGGCAGTTTGCACAGCGACTTCGCAAAGCTAGATAATATCTCAGAGGAGAAAAATTTATTCACAAAGAGAAAATACCTGCTTTTGCAGGGGAGTCACAGGCAACGAAACTCAATGCAAGAGACAGGATTCATCTGCTGCAAGTTAAACCAACGCACAGAGCCATTTGAAGTATGAAAGGGTGATTTCCTCATTAGGGTCTTACCGAGGAATGAATAGCACTGCGTAATAACGAAGGCAAGAAAAAAAAGCACCAGAAAAAGTTAGCCCGGAAATTTCTCTAGAAAAGTGTCAGCTGTGTGTCTTCCCCCATCACAGGTAACAAATATCTTATTTGTAATTACTTGTGTAAAATGTGGCACCTAATTCCTCTGATGAAATCCATCCTTAATGTGCATCTGAATATAAACTCAGCCAAAATGACAGTTGCAGCTCTTGCAAAAGCTGAAGAATCTGTTGTGAAGGACAGCCCTTGCAATCTGGTGACACATTTTAAATATTTAGGTAGTTAAGTAGCTGACATGGAAACCAGCATTCAGTGTTGAAAAAATCCTGGTCATAACTTCCTTCAAAAATTAAGGATGAAACAGACTTTTCACTTTAAACCAAATGAAGGTTCAAATGGACTGCCATTTTATCTGGGTCACAAACCCTAGTGGTTTTTGACAATGAAGAGACCATTTGAGCTCAGTATTTTTAGCTATATGCACTTATGTATCTTAGGGGTATAAGAGAAGGACCAACAGGATTGGCATGGTGCTATTGCTCCATTTTCCTCCACAAAGGCACCAGCTCACTGGCAGGATCTGTCACACTTCCTCTGTGTGATCCAGCAATTTGGATATCATGACTGTCCTTCCAGCCACAAAGGTATCACTCTTCTGCTTGGGGGAAAATATGAGCAATGTACTTTTTGCTCAGAGTACAAAGCTTTACATGACCAAAAGACAGCCTATGGTGATGACATGTTAATAATACTTGATGAAGACAGAAATAATGCAACCAATGTGTAATAGTGAGACAAAGCTATGTAGCAAGCCCCACTGCATCTGGCTTTTGTCCACTGGAGGAGAGCACATCCTTGGGCTCCCAATGTACTCTTTATGTAGTCAAATTCTTGGCTTCAGCTTCTAAGATCCTACATTATCCAGTATGTTCCCATGTCTCTGATTTCCTTCCCCTTTCCAATGTGTTGTATCAGCATTCACAGCTTAACATCTCTTTAATTATGTTCTCTCGCAATCACCTTATTGCTGTTATACCTTTTTGAAATTGTTCTGTTCATTCCTTCCTACAGACATATCAACACCAAACCACATTTAAACCATCATGGCAGACACACACACACACTAACGTCACAACTTGCTTCTTCATGCTTCTTTTTTTTTTCCTTTTTTTCTTTTCTTCTTTTCTTTCTGTACTCCCTTGGTGTCTGAACTCTCCGCTGCTCTGCAGATGGCTGTCTGGCTTTTGGGAAATGAGAAGGGTGTGGAGAGGCCACAACTTTTGCTGTAAAGATTGTGGAAATGCAGTGGAAAAAATGGGCTGAGCCCTCAAAGGCGCAATGGAGCTACCCTGTCCCTGTACCACTGTAGTATTCACATTGCCTAATATCTTACCACTAAGTGCCCAAGTTAGGAGGTTTCCTTGACTCCTCCTAAAATCACCAGAGATACAAAAATGCCTTTGCAAACAGTGGTTCAGGACACATCCTGCTTTGAATTCCTCTTAGGAATCCATTTCTTTCCATTTGCTCTATGTGTGGAGGGCAGGCTAGGGAGGTCAACCTCCTAATGCAGGCCTGTACACTATGGGCTTCAGGTCAGCCGATGCCAATACCTTCTTGGCAGCCTAAAAATTCTGAGAGCTTATGGGGCCAGCTTGTTTTGGGGCGAGCAGAGCTGGCTAGTTACACAGAGGAAGGCATATTCATCCCACCCACAACACGTCTGAGCTCTTAAGGCCACTCTTCTGTTCTTCTGTATTGCAGTTGCTCCAGGTGCAACTGGTGCAACCTGTCCCTCTAAATCATAAATACTCTGGGCACAGGAACTTGCTTTTTTGGAATGTTGTGTGAGGTACACAGTACATAAGACATAACAAAACTATCACTAATAATAATAGCAACAGCAGCACGCTGTTCACATTATATACTAGAATGCTAGATACTGTGGTCATAAAAAAAAGGAAGAAGATCTATTTGCCTCTTGATAAGAACATTTACTGGAAAGTGAAGAAAAGAATTGACAGGGTATGAAAAATATAAGTGCAACAGCAATTCTTTGTGATGTGTTGGATGTCTTTGGGGACGTAAGAAGTGTTGTGTAAACTGAGAATTTGCTGTACTGTAAGGCAATGGGTCAGAAAAAAAAATGGAACAGTATCTCTGAATTTCAGAGAAAGTGGTAAAAATTTGAATTCCACGCTTTGATCTAAGTTAAACCTGCTTCAGTAATTGTGCATCCATATCACCCCAGCTATATGGAAGGACCCAAGAAAGTGGGAGGAAATAAAATAATAATAATGCTTTCATCATGCTCAACTGAAAAGTGGAAGTAGACTGAAATACTTTCATTTTTTAATTGCCTTTTGATATTTAATTTGATTATTTGATCAAAAGATTCTGGGTTGACTCTAATAATGCCATAACTTGGCTTTAAAAGTTCTTTGTAGTGATGAGAGGACTAAAAGAAAATTTCACAGATAAGAGTGCATACAATATAAGAAGCTAGCTTTAGTACAGAGGTTGGGATGATTACTACAAAACAAATTTATACATGAATTTACAGTGCTTGAACTTGATTGCTTTGTGCCATTGACTTGAAGAAATGTCTTCGCTGCAAAAATTCAGTTGAACAAATACTTCTGGTTGGGCTTTTTCTTTGGTGTCATCATGCCTCTCGGTCCCAGGGACAGAATTTTGTGTTTATTGAAGTGACTTCAGTGGACTTTATATAAATGTAAAATTGATGTGGCTGCAAAAGCAGGTTCTTTATTATTCAGTCGAATTCACCTGCAGGAGCAATGGGATTGAAAGATCTATTCACTGTTAAAAAAAAAAAAAAAAAAAAAAAAGAAGAAAAAACCCAGAAGTGGTATTTCAGTGAAGCACATCCACCTACAGCTGGTCAGTGTTTTGCGATGGCTGCTTCCTCTTTGGAAAGCTCTGCTTTCAGTTTGGTTTCCCTGGGAACGATATGTAAGAAATAGTCTCTGTTGTGCTGTCTAGAGGCTGGACTTATTCACCAAAATACCCATAATATTCCCTTGAGACACAAATACGTTCATGTCCAGAGATAGCTGATATCCATTGGCCTAGCTCATAGAAAGGCTTAATTTAGCAAAAAAACAGCTGATCATGTTGTTCCACCACTCAGATTGTTTTGTTTTTCTACTTGGTTTGTAATACAAAGTTATAACAGAAGGGTCCCAAAATTCTGTTTTCAGGATTAACCACTTCAGGAAGTGGGTTTTTTCCTCCCAAACCCAGAAGCCTTTTTTTTTAAAAAAAAACCTATGTTTGTTTTAGTTTCTTTTGCCAAATGAAAAAAATCAACAACCCCCAAAAATCGTTGCCGATAGACTAAACTTGTCTGTTCTAGCTTGAGTAAATATGTTTGATGTAAAAATAAACAGAGAATTAATTGCCTGTTATTGAAACCTTGTTAGATTACCTATGGAGAGTGTTACTTCTAAGGGGCTAGAGAAAACTGTTTTTTTAAAAAATACATTAACTTCTGATGCCCTACCTCTTTCAAGCAACCATTGTCCTTATAAAGCCCGACTATTCATGTACATCAGGTTGATGTAACACCACTGATTCCCAGCCCTTATTTGCACTGGTGCACAGTAGGCTCTAATCAGGCAATGCTACAAAGCGAGCTCCAGTTGCGCCCCTGAACTTACTACAGTTCAAAGTTCTCCAACCAGAGGTGCCAACAGAATCACTGACATGATAAATGATGCTCATGCTCACTAAATCTGTCACCAAAATGGAAATTCGCTTGGGACAAGAGTGTTGATTTTTGTGTGAAAGGGATGTCTGAACTGAAATGGCAAAACCTAATGCTTCTAGATACTGAGCATCCTGAGGCCCACTGAAGTCCCTAGAAGTTCTGAGTGATAAATACTTCATGCAAGGCATTGAAAAAAGATTATTGCAAAACCTATTGAAGTATAAAGACTATCACTGATTCCAGCAGGCATCAGATCAAGCCCAGTGTGAATGAATATGTCTACACAGTCTTTTGCAGGCAGAATACAAGTTTCTCTGCCCAAGACTTGAGCCAGTTGGATGTATGACAGCCCTGAACTGGAAGCCATGTTACTGCATTTACAGTGCAGAGCCCAAACTAAAGCCCCTGCTTAAATACAGAAAATATCAATTTGTGCTCAGCAACGTGCTCCATCCAAGGATGCATAGAGTGAATGCACATATGCTCAGAGGGCAAACAGAATGATTTCATGCTTGCCTGCAAAAGACCACGTAGAAAAATGTCCTGAAAGGGGAAGAGTATCTAAACTCTGACATGAACACGTAAATATTCATTCCCTTGGACTCAGGGAAACTGAGGAAAACAGATGGATGTGTTCTTTCCTAACAGCATTTTTCCTAGTTTGTTTATTTTCAGATAGAGAGACAAGAGATAGTAAGAGAGGCCTGTAGATAAGAAGAAAAAAATATTAATTAAACTAAATTCCAAAGCCACAAAATGATTGGCTTTCACTGGCATGATCTTTGCAAGCCCCAAAACAATATTTTAAAGTGTTTAAATTTTTCACATCAATTTTAATTAAGCTCTCATTAGGCTCTTGTGCCCCTAGAATTTGGAGGACAAAAGAAGCTGGCTTGCCCAGCAAGTTTCCCAAGCTTGCACAGCTCTATTCCTAAGGAGATTTATCGCATTTTTTTCCTCCTCTTGAAAGAACCTTACATGAACCAATTCAAATGAAAAACACATGGACTAAAAAAGACTTCATCATGCCAGATACCTTTTTATATCCAAAGCAGTGAACTTGTAGTCAGTTTGTCCTTTCATGTGTTGTTTTTTCTGGCTTTGGGACCTAAGAATGATTTTTTACTACGTGCAGTAGTAAAACAACATATTATGCAATTCTATTTTTCAGGGAGAACACTATGTAATTCATAGGCTTTGCAATGCCACATTTTCTGTTCAGCAAATACATAAAGTGACTTCTCTTTCCCTTGTGGGCAGACATGTAGAAATTTATGTTCAGCAAATGGTATTCCAACTTACCTAACTTGGGGGTTTTGGGTTTTAACCATTTCAAAAGTGACTGCATAATGTAACAATAAGCAGCTTCCAAACTGTATTTTTACCCAGTCATTCAAGAACTTGGCACATAAGACAGATAATATCTTTTATCCTAAGGCTTCCAGTCAAAGAATACAGGTGAAGACACAACATACCACAACTAGCTTGCAGCCCAACAGATCTGATAAAAAAGGAAAATCTTTCCTTAAAATGTACATGATGGATTAACAGCTGTGTTAAAATAAGTTGTTGGAAATGTACTCACTGGGATGATTTTGAAAATTATGCTATCTTCCAAAGAAAGCTTTCATAACTCTTTCATGTTTCTTAAAGCCAGTCTCCAAAAGAAGGGTTAGTCCAATTATTAAGAATACTTTTTAAAATGATGCTTTCATTTTGTGGCTTGAAACAGTCATAATTCCGGCAGACTAGTCTTCTAACCCTCCTATGGATTTATTTGGTGCCTAGCATCTTTTCTGCATGCAAGGGTCATTAACTTGCTAGATATGTGTTCACATGATGGATACTTATCTATTGATTTTCCCAAATCAAAGCTCACAGCTCAAAAATTATCTCTAATGTGTAACTGGGAAAATTTCCCAAAGAATTCACTCACCTAGAACTTAGAAACGTTAGAACTTAGAAATGTGTTGTCAAGGAAGATGTGATTATGCTTAAGTATGTCGTTTTCTCATGCTCAGCAGTGGTGCTGAGAAAAGGGCAAGTACAGGTAAGCCTTCCCCAAGTCATGAAAATGCATCTGCAAACCTTCTAGACAAGTTTATGGGAGAATAATCCATTTATTGCTATACAATGATGCTACATCAGGATCAGGAAGCTCCTGGGCTGCAACTTGCTGGAGGCTGGGAGAGTATTCTCCATAGTATTGCTATATGCTGGTCCTACTATTATAGTCTTCCTTACACATCCAATTTTAGGTGTTGTTGGCTCTTCTGTTTAAGGTATGGGTGCCTTTCAAAGGGAGGGTCAAGACCCTAGAAAGAGCTGGTGTAGCCCTAACCAGAAGTCCGGAACTTCTGCAGGCTGGTCAGGATTGAGAGGTAAGGAGCAGTGGGTTTTGAGGTGCTCACAGAAGATACGTCCATGCCTTCCCCTGGAAAGAAAGATACTACAGCAATCTTTCCCTCCACCTCTGCATGTGGATACCCCAGTTCATTGCAGTTGACCCCCAGTTCATCCCGGCTAGCAGCCAGGAAAGGCAACAGTGGCAGAAAGACAGCTATATAGATAATATAGCAGACTGGATTGTAAAGCACGCAGGGAAGAGGTCACCCATGATGAACTGCCATCCTCAGACATCAGCCTAGAGCTCCAGGCACAGCTGACCTGGGCTGCTGAGAAGCCAGTGGTTGTCTGAGTCAAGGTTTGCCAGATGTCCCAGGGAGGGATGATCTATGATCTCCTTGTATGTGTCTCCTGGGACGAGAATATCTTCCTCAAATGTGGTTCTGGTGTTAAAATGGTGTTAAAAACTGTGAAAAGGACCATTCAGTAACAGGTTAATGTGTAAGAAACAGAAGTATCACAATTCTTGTAAATTGCCAGCCATTTACCGTAAGCAGGGAGGCCAGCGCATGTCTCTAGTGAAATCTGCTGATACTACAGCATTGCTAAGATACAGACATACATATGTTTTAAGGCTTTGCAGCCATCCTGGCACAGCAAATAACTGAAGGGGAAATAAAGTGTAGTGTGAAATGGTGGGAGCGGAGGAGCCCATTCTTATGTCCTGGTACTACATGCACTCTCTCATACACACAGTTCATCTTAGCTCACATCTGCACCCAGCTGAGGGCCTGTATCTATTTGACTGCGCTGAAAGAAAAGAAATCCACAATGATGCAGCTTAATAGAAAGTCCATTTGGAATCTTTAGGCTGCAATGCTGGAGAGGCTATGCCTTCATCCTCTATGCTGTCATGCAAACATAAAGTCTCTCTAGCCCCAGAGGTGTTGGTGGAATAAATAAACTCTAGACTGAATCTGCTCAATCTTGTAGCAATTTGTACCTTATAAGCAGACACATCACAGAGCAAGTTGGGGCAGAGTTGTGCTCAGGCACAAGTAGGAGGGAGTGCTAAGCGCGCTTCACTATGTGGCACAGAAGTGAATCCCCAGACTGTCTTGTGCCTGCTTCCTCACTTTGAATAATGCTCTTATGAAAAATAAGAAGATAAAGCATAAGAGGAGATATTGCATGAGATGGAAGAGATGCACTTCACTTTGCATTATCCTTACTCATTCTTGTTACTGGGAAGGACAAATCTGTCTGGCCAGAGTGCCAACAAGAATAGGGGATATGATGGGATTGAGTAATCTTCCCAGAGGACAAAGAGGCCTTTCGCCTCTTATACAGTCCTTCTATTCATGAAATCATGTTATTTTAGCTCTTTTCTCTAATTCTTCCAATTCAGATGGGATCCATCACCTCTTTTGCAAGAAGACCTTCCTTTCTAAGGGTTCCCTCACACCTGTAGTCCTCGAGGGATACTGCTTTTTGGCTTGAGTTTCCAGTTGGAGCTTTGTCATCTTCCCCATGAGTATCCATCCCCATGGACACTGGTGACACAAATGCCAGTGGCATTTAATAATGAGGTAAGTGTACTGACCATATTGTCCAAGTGAAGTGAATGACTTAAGATATGTCACGTTAAGATGCTGTAAGAGAAAGCTGGTTTAATGGTATGCTATACCATGCATACACAAGGTAGGAATGCTCCTGGCATTATATGAGACTTCAGTTAGTTGCTGCATTTTAAACCATTTGATAAATGCAAATGTTCAAGACATTATTATGCACCCTTTGTACTGCAAGCATCGTCTCGCACACCTTAGATCAGAGAGGAAGCTACCTGAGCTCAGTCAGCTTTCAGTGTTCAACCATGCCAGGACAAGCAGACTAGGAAATGATGATAAAGGCACAGAGGAATTAATACCTCCTTACCTCCTCTCAGTGCTGTTACACTTCTTGATAGCTCTAAGAACTGAAAGTCCCATATTCATGATTTAAATCTTTATATTACATCCTCGCCACTGTTACAGATGCCTTTGACTTTGGGAGTACAGGCAAGCTTGGAGGATCTTTTTGTGGAATCTGGATAATGAGGTGGGGTCCCTGTGCTCAAAGAGTGATTAAGACCAACCTTGCTATCTCTTGCGCAACCCAGGGGAGTGGAGACTCGCCAGGCTATCACAGAATGCAGCTAAGGAGGGAGCCCTGCAGAGGCAGGACAGCCCTGCTTGTGGTCAGCAAAGACAGAAAAATAACAGGAACCTGCGTGGTTCTTTGTTTCTTTGAAAGGCTGTCATATCCGATAACTGACTTTTGCCTCATTACCTATGAAATGCATATTAAAACTGACACCCCTGCAATGAAGATTATAGAGATCATGCTAAACATATATGACTATAGCACTCATCTCTTCACCCAAATCATGCTATACATCACATATGGGGGTGGGAATTTCATAGTTTTTGGGGATAAAAGACAGAGAAAATGGTTGTTAAAGTGGAAGAGAAGAACCTTGATACCTGACAGACCAGTTGATGGGCTGCATTCTCTTCCTCCACCCCAGGCAGGGATGCTTCTCTGGGTAAGCTCTGCACCTCTCAGCCTCTGGGTGAAAGTTATCCCCAGGTTGTTGTATTACTATCAAGTTTGCTAGCAACATTAACCTTAATTAGTAGCGCTATTGTAGCTAGTGAATTTATCAACGGCAATCTTGAATCTGTTCTGTTGCTCTCAATAAAATAACTAATTTTGAGTTTTGTGCATCTGCTCAGTGCAAGTCCTTTTGCTGGGGCTCTGATAAATGAATCAGTGAAAGTCCTGGGACTCTGACAGACAAATATTGAAACTACATTCCTTTTAATGCGACACTTTTGAAGCAAGTAATTTACTCAGTGACATTTCCATGTTTTTGTGTTGTAAAGATCTTCATACTCTTTCAGATGATTTGGGAAATTAATCTAACTAACAAATGAAAATGATTTGTGCTTGACCTCTACATCTTCTGTACACTATCTGTTTTGAACTCTGATAATTTGTAACTGGTCCAATATTTTGCCTAGATGAGTGCTACAGTTCCTTTTCCCCGACTGAGCACAATTTCTTGGATCAGACTGCTGTTGCGAACTCTCTGTGTTAATTTCAAATTCACTTTCTGGAAATACTTAGCAATATTTAATTAAAATTTACAGTGACTATCCCTTTTTGCAAGCCAAGCTACAAGAATACTTTGTGGGTGAAACTGCATGGAAACAGACCAAATAATTTCATTTGGCCAACCAGAAAGATGTTCATGGAAAGTTTGTCGCCTACCTCTACTTCACCATAATGTATGTACTATGTTACTGTAAGATTCTCAGTAAGTCAGTTAACTTTTTAAGCATATCAAACACTACACTGTGGGTTAAACACATTTTTTTTTCTACTTTTTGTTGTTTTCTGGAACCTGATCAAAGACAAAATTTCTAATTTCATCCTAAAGAAATTGAAAGGCATAGACTGTCCCTTTTTGCAACCTTTTGTTAGAGATGGGAAAAGTACATTAGAGATATTATACGACTTGGACAGTTCAGGATTTCTCCCTTCAGAACCTGTTTCACATTTGCCAGGGAGTTCACTGCCATCTTACAATACCTCTTACTATAAATTTGAAAACTGTTCCACGACAGCTCCCTATATAATAATGTCTGCCATGTACACCTAGGCAGAGAATGGCAGAGATGCTCTGCTCACTGGCAGCATCAGGAAACATTAATGCTCCTCGGCAGACACATCATCTCCCATTATAACCCTGTGGGCTGGGATAGGCATAATGCCAGAGTCTCCCACGATCTGGGAAAGCCTGTTACTCTGTTCTTCTTGATACAGCTTAAAGACCTGATTTGAAGCTAGTCCCTACATCTTTAGGAAGCTTGAAGAAATGAAGACAAGGGCAAGAAAAGTCATTGCCTAGACTTCCAGCTTCACTGATGGGCAGAATCCCGCTGTGTCTCTCAGAGTGACTGGGCTCAGCAGGTCACCTCACCAATGCCCTCAGCCTAAAATGTGCGGACAGTTTTCATAGCTGTTGTCCAGTGGCCACACCAAAAGAGTGGATGGAGTAATTCCAGACTGGGAAATTTCAGAGGCTGCCATGTAAAGGAGATGGCAAACTTTTTCCACCAACAGATCTAGAAAAACTTGCAGATAAAATAGATGGTTTTTATTTGCCCAATATAGCTTGCGCAAGCTGAGTTCATTCTGAACCAGCTGACCGCTTCAGGTGGCTAGAGGGAATCATTTCATTGTGCAAACTCCTTGTTAAAGATTTGCAGTTAAATTTTGTGTGTGAAATAAAAGTACATCTGTGTTTAATTTTACAAGTTTGCTATAGATCATAACCTCAGAAGGAGCCCTCAACATCATGCAAATTAAAAGCAAGTATTCAGATGATTTGCATACATGTTTTTCTGGATTAGACATTACATTGGAATGCATTGGCAGCGAGTGGCTGTGACTAACGTAACAGAGCCTTACATTTGACATACTGCATTATACAGTTTTATGCACAGTAATGTAATAATTAGTTTGTCAAGATATCACGCTCAGCTCAAATTTAAATAGTGTTGCTCTCTGCTGGCTAGTCTTGTGAACTACACATTTGTTTAATATGAAAACTGCCCATTAAATTGTTCTTGGAGGTAAGACTTCAGGTCCCATTCCACCAGCTGCTATCCAGGCAGAGTGATTTTGCGAGAAACAAGGAGGTAGATGCAGCAACTAATCACTTTGATCACATTCGCTCTTTTCTCTGGCAGATGTTATCCAAAAAACACCCTTAGCTCTTATTCCACAGAATTGCTACCTGGCTTCTCATTAACCCATCCTGTATTTGCATATTGGATCATTCTTCATATTCTTTCATATTTCCTCTTTCTCCTAGCTTTCCCACTTCCTGAATGAGTGTTCTGAAGAGTAATATTGAAGGACACTTCTCTCAGTCTTACAAGAAAGCAGCAGCCAGAACTGCATTTTCTGAAAAAACAGAATTAGTCAGCCCATTAAGCATGCTCTGATTACACCATTTGGGCTGAACTTTTTGGAGGACTTTTGCTTCAGTTTCTCTACCAAAGCCTGACAGACCTAGAAAGCTCAAGTATAGTGGCAAGGTATTCAGCATGTTCGCAGGTACAACCCTGTATGCCAGGTGAATTGTACAGTTTAGGCAAACATCAGATTTCTTAATAACAAAGAGGGGTTTTGTTCTGCATTGGGCATCTAAGTTCTCTTTAAACACCTACTGACCAAGTTCTTGGGATCTTGTCTTATCTTATAGACAGGTAAGAAGAAGCCTGGAGAGAAGACAATATAATGAGACTGTGCAAACCATTCTGTAGTACAGTACAAAGAGTGGTTATTTTTTTCTCTGAACCTCTACTGTAGCCACTGCACAAGAGAACAAGTAATAAAAGTTGAAGTTGGTAAAGAATTGTCCATGTAATTCAAACTGATCATTTAATTTGGTAATCTTGTAAGTTTTGCTGATTCTGCTCCTTACTTACATATACAAGTTCTGACAGATATCATCTTTAAGATTTGACATCCTACTTAGCTAGGACACATGTCATAACTGACTTAAGTATACATAGCATTTTTTCGTTGACCGCATAAAATGAATACCTGACAGTTATCATAGAAAGTTGTTAGTTAATCATAGATAAAGCAAAGTTTTCAGTGTAATTATTGGATAACATATATAAGTAAGTGGGATTTCAAAAAACTCTTGAATTTTCAGTGAATTCTATCATTTATTTAAATTCTATATTTTAAATAGCATTCAAATTGTATGAACTATAGACTAAGCCTTTCCCCTGTTTATGTTTCCAAGTACCAAGAACATTAAGATCCAGATCCTTCATATCTGATCTTATTTAGGTCACCAGCAAAAGCTTCTTGCTGCGTTTACTTCATCACAGATGTGCATTGTATGGATTTGCAGAGATCTTCAAATACCTCTTGGTCTCTTTTTCCTTCCAAAAAGACAGTCCCTGCAAGCCTTCTGATTTTAATTTTAATTATATGCTTCAGTTGCTGCCATAAAACAAGTTAGTCTTGGCTCTGATGTTGTAGATTGTTAGGAAACATTTTATATGGAGAAACAATGTACAACGAGTATATGATATAACTTGTGAAAAAGTTGTGCTTCTGCAGTTTTTACTCAAGCATTACTTCCACTTATTATGGACTTTGTTGCCAATGTTTTCCAATACAACAAAATCAGGACTCAAGAAGAAAATGTATCATGAGTGATGGACAACATATACTCATAGCAGACTGAGGGTTTATTTTGGGCTGTAAAATAGGGAGACCTTGGCAAAAATTCAGTACATAACATTATGTGACAAGTCTCAAATTGGGACAGGGAGCATCACATAATTTTACTTTAGTACTCTTGAACTGCAAATTAAAGGGAATGTTAGCAGAGAAAGGATTGTCCAGAAAAGATTGCAGGGATGTGAGATATCTAGTTTTTATCCTTTACAGCAATCAAATAGTGAGTACAGATGATTTTTTTTTAGGTAAACATAGCTAACTCCCCTATTCCAAGTCAAAAGAATAACATTTAGCTATTTCGACCATTTTTACTGAGATAACTATATCGGTCATTTCACTTGGGTTCCTGGCTAACTTATGTCAGAGCCACTGGGGCACCACGGCTCTTCCTGCTCAATAGCTACTGTCTAGGGGCAGCAGTGGTTCTCTGCAGTCATCATCTGCCTTTCAATCTTCTATGCATCTTGATACTTTTTTAAGGCAGCTGGAGCCAGATTTTTTCTTAAGGTCAACCCAATGTAAAAGAATGAGAACACAGAGCAGCAACTGGATTTTTATGTCCCGTACTGAAAAAACTATCTCCTTATTATACAAAGGTAGGCTTTGTCTTTACCCAGATAGGAGTTTGTTTCTGAGAAGTGTTCTTCTTGAAGTCCTTCTTTTTATACCTAATTAGTTTTTATCTGCATTTCAAAAAAAAAAAAAAAAGATTCTGTGGAAGGGACACTGCAAAATGACCATCATACGCTCCTATATAAGTATGTTGAACTGGATTATGGGAAAGGAAAATGCAGCACAATAGCATTTTCTTTTTTAAAATATAACTACATTACCATGAGAAAATGAGTTAAAAGGAAGCTAAAAAGGAGCAGCTAGAAGGACAATTTTTTTATAGCTTGCATGGACAATGTTTAAAACCACCACATCAGAGGACTGCAGTTAATGAACAGTGCTAATTAAATAGAATGATTAAATGAAAACCCAACTACAAAAAGAAAAGAATCCAGCTTCCTGAAACAGCCAAACGAAAGAGTAAAGTAGCTTTAAAAAAGGCACCCTCCCAAAAAGGTGGAAGTCATATCCAGTTGGGGAAATAGAAAAGGGCATAAACTCTACCAAAGAAAGAGCAAAGAATAATAAAGGTGACCAAGAAAAAAGATTGAGGGGCAACTTGGTAAAAACTGTAGAATTTCTGGAAGTTGTGAAGAGGGAATCTGCCAGAGAATTTCTCTGGTTTACAAATGTTCAAGATGCAGCAGACACTCTTAAGTAAGATTAAGGCATAGGAGAAAAGTAATCTGAAATCTTGGGATTGGCTTCCATGATAAAGCAACTGCTTTGGAGAATTGGTGAGAGCAGACAGGATATCAATACGCTGCTTTGAATGCTGCATATCTAGCATACAGTCTCATCACTCCATATAGTATAACTGGAACTAATGTAGACGAAATAGACCTAGGAAAGGTATAGAGAAGAACAAGAGTAACCAGATGTCTGGAACAACTTTCACACAAAGAAAGAACAAATGAAAAGGACTTTTCAGCTTGGAAAGGAAAGATTATAAAAACATGAACACTGAAGTAGTAAGTATGAACACTGCTGAGCCTTTCCCTCTCTATAGGAGCATGGAGACATAGAAGTTCCAAAGCAATGAAAAGAAGTAGTTTTTAAAAGTACCTTCCACAAATTTAAATATTTCTATTATACAACTCATTGGCAGATAATGTTGTAGAGGCAAAAAGTCCATATAAGTTCAAAACCAAACAAACAAAATTAGCAAAGAAATAAACAGATTCACAGGGCATACACTAATTAAACATGTCAGTCCGGATCAAAACATCAGTTCAGGAAGTCCATGAACTTAAAGAAGTAGGGTAAGTATAGCAGGGGAAATACAATAACCAAAATATGCTAATAACTGAAACAGTCTATAAAAACTCTTCTTTTTATGTTCCTTTATCAAATCATCCATTTCTTTATCATCAACAGCAGCAGGACTTTCAGTAATCAACACAGCTGTTCTCCTGTACATTCGTTGTTCAATATACACACCAGTAAAAATTTTGATGGCTATATAGAATTTTTGGTGTTCTGGATGTTGCCAAGTTTGGAGTGTTTGATAGTGTAGATGGCATTTCTGTCCTTCAGCCCCTCCTTTCTCCTTGTCTTCCTCCATGTTTTGCCATAAAGACAAGATTTCATTCAGTAAATGCCAACGATGCTTCATGTAACTCCCAGGATTTGACTCGTTCTTTGCTTTCTTCTATGCTCCTTGATTTAAATGGGTGTTTTGCCTTAAATTTCTGTTTCCTGCCCGAGTCAATTTGTTTCCCTGTCTAGAAAGCTTCCTCTGGTATCTAGCTGAGGTAGCTTGTAACAGTCTCTTCCAGTGGGCACATACAGCTATCACCTATACATTATGGTCAATATTAATAAATCTAGTACCACCTCAGCTCAAGCCTTGCACGCTGGCCTGTTTCCCACTGTTAATCTACAAGCAGCTGGACCAGTTCTGCGTCTGAAAAATGTGCCCTTGTGCTCATGAAATAATAGATATTAACTTTCAGTTCTTTGGGGTGATCACTGCCTAACAGACTGTGCCTTGGACTTCAGACCGCCGAGACTTACGTATTTGCAGGGGGAAGCAGAGAACCCTCCACCTGGAAGGGCATTTGCTGGTGTCGTAGATACAAACTCACTGCTGCAGCTGACGTCTCTAGATTTATTTTAAAGAGTGCCCACTGATAGTGTCTAAACATTGGCTTTTATTTTTTTATGTATTAGAATGTGTACCTTCCCCTCAGGATTAAACCTTTTCCCCCTCCTCCGCTTGCCTCCTTGTCCTCTGCTTTGACAGGGTTTGTACCCTGAGTTTGATAGGCTGCTTGACAGTCACCATTGCATTTTCTGGCCTAGCATTGTATCTTCAGGCACTTATGACACTGGGCCATTTTATGCTGACAACCTGGTGTAAAATGAGCTCCTCCACATGGAAACAACCCTCAGGAGAGCAAGTTCCTTCCAACTGGCTTCATAATTTGTTTACCGAAGCAGTTTGATTGTCTCTGTGTTATACTCACATATCTTGTAATTTTTCAGTACTGCTTCTATTACTTTTGGTAATTTCAAAGTTTTGGGCCAGGTTAAGTTCTCCTCTGCCAGCAATCGTCCTTTGAATTTTCTCCTTATTAATACCATAAACGAATTTATATTATAGCATGCCCTCTAGGACATTTCCAAATGAACAACATCCAGTTAGCCTTCATTCTACCACACAGAGTTGCAGTTTCTTCTTGCCTCTCATCTTATTATGAAATTCAACACATTCTACAGACACACTTAGCTTTCCTGAGTGAACTTTTAAGATCTTTTGCAAGTCCTCGAAATTATTAATGCAGAAAATGAGGCTGGAATAAAGCTTGTCCTGGGGCACCCTTCTGCCCAAGACAAAAGGAGTTCTACCTGAATGAGCTGTTGTTTTTCTGAGACTGTAACAAACTGAGTAGAAGGAAGTTTTATACTGCCATTGATTAAAAGCTTTTCTTTATCTACAAAACTGATCTGCAAGAATAGGGACATCACTGCTTGCGTAAATTGCTGCTAGCCCTTAGTTGCTTCATTGTCTGTGTTCGGTCTTCCTAAAAAAATAGCTATTCTATCATTAGTGCTTCCCCTGCCCACACCAATTTTGAAATGGGATCAATCGGCTATAGCCCAGAACCTAATTTCTCCTGCAACTGAGCTGGTGTACAAAAGCTGGCTGGTCCTTTGGCTTACCTGTAGAAACAAGTTTGCTGCTCTGAATCCGAACGGGTTAATGGTGTTTACCACAGAATCCCAATTCTGGTGCCTTTCAGACACAGCTCTGGGCCTGGTGCTTTAGAGTGACTTTCTCTTGGCAACTCCGCTCCCTTTTTTCGTGAAGGCAAAGTTCGCTTTAGTCATAAAGGAGGCCGATACAGCTGGGACAGAAGCTCTGCCGCCCCGACAGTCCAAGCACCTAACTTTTTCAAGTCATTGCCCAAGCTTGGTGCCTGTAATAGTTGCAAAAAACAGCCTTAAGGCTTTTAGTACTTCTAATCTCTGTGCTATTGCAAGCAGACTGTGTATTTGGCTGGATAATTTTTGTATCTTCTTTGGCCTTGGCTTTTTCAGCTTGTGTCTTAGTTACTCAGAGAGGCTTTACCAAAGTTTTTGTATCTGGTATCACAGATGTAACACAGAGCTCAAGGGAGATGACATATTTTGGATCCTGTTTAGACTTGGCTTCTCAGGGAAACGTTTACTGTTATGATTTTACTTTGTAACTTAATACCATTTTTGTATTCAGCTCTGAACTCTGCAAAAGTTAAGGAACAAAGCTTTCTGACTTCCCCAAGAGGTGCAGCATTAGTGACATTTTATGTACAGTGGAGTTAAAGGATAAAGTAGTGAAAAGAATTTGGTGACAGAGTCCGTCCTAACGTGGACTCCCTGCTGATTTAATCACTAGACAAAGCCCATCTTCTGCACTCTGTAAGTACCTTCCAATCGTCTGAAAAAACTTCGGGTCCTTGAAGTGGTGATGCTAACAAGTTATGCAGACTGCATGAGGGAGGAAGGCAGATGTACTGCAAAATCTCTGTGGTCTGGATAGATGAGCCTTTGCCTTCTTAATTTTGACAAAGATCTTCTATTCTGTACCGTACTACTTCTCACTGCTGCACATGGAGTATACAAGCTGGATTAAATAAGAATTGAATAAAATGTCCAGATTCTGATCTAGCTGCATTAGAATTGCCCACCTTACATGCCACTTGGTAGGTCTCATTTTTAATGTTTATCATTATTGAAAAAACAGAGTTCCTAAAGGAATGGTACTAGTTTTATACACCACCTTCATCAATGACATGGGGAAGGAAATGCCCAGGGAAATTGGCAAGTTTGCAGCTGATATTGAGATTTTTTCAGATCATCTGATGCCCCGCTGGTAGTGAAGAACCCCAGAAAGACCTCACCAAACTGAGTGGGCAGGCAGGTGGTGGTGGTTTTCAACTCAGCAGTGTTGAAAACATCAGGTTAGGCATCAAAGGAACAGCAGTTTAAACCATGTTTACGTGATGCTGAGCTCTGTACGGACAGCTACAACTCTGGAGGGAGTTCTTGGAGTCATCACTGAAAATCCTCTGCAACCACCAGCTCAGTGTGTAGCAGAAGTCTGAAAAAAACAACAAAATGTTAGGCATCACCAGGAAGGAGAACTGAGAACAAGGCAGAGTGTCATTTTTCATCACTTGTTGAGTATTGTGTACAGTTCTGGACTCTGCATCTCATGAAGGACATAGTGGAGTTACAGAAGGTAGAGAGTAGAGCACGTAAAATGACTAGGAGGATGGAGAAGCTGCCATATGGAAGGACACTCTTCCATATGTGGAGAGGAGAAAGTTGAGGAGGGAAATATAATGTAGCCAAAACTCTGAAGGGGTCTCTGTTCCGGGACACTTGTGAGCTTGCCTGTGGCCACTGCTCCATGCAGGATTTTCAAACCTTTGCATTCAGTTTGTCCTGAAGCTGATTCCTTCCTTCATGGGTTTTTCTTGCTCCCTCCTAGTACTGCATCAGCCCTGCTGATCTGGGTGATGGAAGGACAAATTCTCCTGGCTCTGTATCAGTTACTGAGCAGCTCTGAGGGCTACCCTGACAGTCTATCTTCTAGTGTGACCCTGACCAAGCTTTCTTCCTGGGATGCTGCAGCACAAGAGATCAAAGTCCGGTCCACACAAAGACTTGATGCATCCTCTCCTCATATATCCTGCCATGTCCACGCTGTGCAATTTTACTGTTATCGTTCATTGCTGTAGGAGAATGGACAGGTGTTGCATATACCAGGTTGATTCATCTCCCCTTGCAAATGTTATTGTAGAGCCCCAGACACAGTCAAGTGTCTATGCGGTGTACAACATAGCATAAAAATACATTAAAAAAGACTACATTTCAGAGTACTTACAAAGTTACAAACTGCATGGAGAATGCCAGACAAAAAATGAGACATGCTGTATAACAAGAGATAGACTAAAAATACGTCTTTACCTTTTTTGACAGACAGGCAGCAGTAAAATCATAGAATCACAGAATCATGAAGGTTGGAAAAGACCTGTAAGAGCATCAAGTCCAACCATCATCATCAGACAGAGACTGTCAACAGTTACTGTTGTTCATAATAATGACAGTGATCTTATTTTCTGCTATTGACTTGGCCCTCAGGTTCTAATACATTTTTCCTTGAGTATAAACTCAAATGAGTTACCAGATGATGTCAATAGATTGTTTGATGTCTCTAGCATGTTATTGTTTCCCCTTGTAAATAATGTGCTCTCTTTTTCCATGCCCCCTGCATGAGATCAACTAAGTGCAATTTGCTTAGCTTTTTCCTTGGATGGCTGATAGCAATCAGGCACTTCAAACAATCTGTGTAGGTCATTGCAAAGCTAATTAATCCTGCTTTTCAGGCTGAAAATTAATTTCAAGAAATATGTTCTAAAACAGCTGTCCCAAGTATTTTAAATAGATTCTAATAATATGCACTTTTAGTGCCTTATCAGTATTTCTGGAAAATAAAATTGACTAAGATTCTTTGACAAGACTGAAGCAGCAAAGCTGAGGGTGATGATTCCAGGTATCTATTTTCTAAGCAAAGGAAGGGAAATTGTAAAGCTAATTGGTTTCTGAATGAGCAGTGAAAAAGAAAACCAGTAATACAAGAGAGCCATGGAAGATATCTGAGCTGGTATTTTCTTCCAAGAGGGTAGCATTTGAACCTTAGAACCTTAAGGAGGAGTTGTTATGTCAACACAATAGCTTTGCCAGACTCAACATAGGAGTTTCTTCATCTGTCAAATGCTTTTCTTGGTATATTGTCATCCGATTTTAAATTTTAAAGGTCTGTGGATTCAGAAGGATATAGAGTTTGTGTTGGGTTCTTGGTTTTACACTGGTACTGCATCACCACTTCTTAATTTCAATTTTTCAGTGAAGAGCCTTTTTTTCCTCAGAGCATTGGGCAGGGTGGCAAGAGAGAAATAAATCTGTGCACTCCCTCATATGGTTCCTATAAAACTCTCTCCCCCTGTCCTCCAGGCTGGCCATAGCAGCCTTGGCAAACTTCAGTTTACCCAGTGTTGACTGCAGTTGTCTGTTGAGCTACAAGTCAGCTAATAGCCAAATTTCATATATGCAACAGCAACAAGCTTCTTATCTGGTACAACCAGCTCTGCTCACTTTTTAGCAGATGCAGTCAAATGATCAAGTTCATTCCAAGACATTTCCAAAGCATTAATACATTAGACAGCCATCCTAGGAACCAAGATACCATGCAATCTGCATCCAGTATAGTATCTCCAATAGTTCTTTTGGGTTGCGTTTCTCAAACTGTGCGCATCATGCATCACGGGTCGAGTTTAATACATTGGTCTGTGAAATTAGAAAGAAACCACACATACTCCCCATACTTCCAAGCAAACAGACTTTCTTTCATTTTGTAATAAATGAACATTCAAACTTTAGCCTAATTTTTAGTTGCTTGTAAATGAAGACAATTGTGGGAACACTGTAGAGATGGTCTGTGGGTTTTCCTTCCTAAAAACATCCTTATGGTCATTCAATTAAATGAAATTAAGAAACATTGGCCTACAGAGTGGATGTTTAGAATCAGGTTGTCAACAAGAATTAGACCACCTGGAACTAAAAGATATATAGTTTTAGGTCAGACTCTCTAAGGTGTTAAGTTTATAAATGAAAAATTAGTCTAAAAACATTTTTATATAAAAAATGAATTAGATCTTTCCCGTTGTCTAACAGTGACTACATTGGCTCCCAAAAAATTGCTTGGGATTATGTTCCAAGCTTATAGGTAAATATAAAACCAATTCTGAATGCAGTCCCCCTATTTTGCCTGTACCACCTCTCCTACAGCGTTATTCTGAACCCATCCATTCCTTCCTTCTGTCTCCACAATATTGCCAGAGGGAGAAGAAAGAAGGAAAGATTCAGGGCTATTTCAAGCATCTGGCATCACAACACAACTCGAAGTTTGATCACATTTTCCTTGAACTTTAATTTTCACAATTTGAAGTGTTAAAAGTTTGATTTGACTAGATGGTTTTAGAAAGTAAATGAATCTCCTGCTCAAAGTGTATAATGTCTAAACAGATGTCCCAGCCTTGAATGAAGAAACCACATTGTGGGCTGTTCTGTAAGAGGGTACTGGACCCTGGCCCTTGCTCCCCAATCTCCGATTCTGAGCCCCTGGTCCTCCTTTTCCAGAGCGCAACCCTGATGGACATGGTCCATGTTGCAGCTCCCTCCCAGGAGCTGTGAGTCCCGGTCCACCTCCACACTCATCTCTGTTGACAGTGGTGCTCTTGATGAAGGTGGAAATACATAAAGTGCTTCCTTTATGTTCACAGCTCTCCTCAGCCTAAATCTCTGCATGCCTGCCTACATTCCTAAAAAACTCAGATTTGTGAATCATGGTATCACCCAACCTATGCTTACAGTTAGAGGCCTAAGCCCATGAGACGGGCAGGATTTGAGACATGGCTGCAGAATGCTTTACCTTTTCCAGACAGGCTGTTTCAGGCAGTGTGCCAGGTCACACACTGGCATTGCACCTCTCCCATTCACTCACTGTTTTGGATGCTTCGGAGATCCAGATTTGAAGTAGCGCAAACCTCAGCATCATCATGTCTAAGTTTCTTCTTAGACCTGGGTCGAGGTGATATAGGTGGTCTGAACATTTGATCCACAATTTATAAGAGACTTCACTAAATGCGGGAAGTGTTAATCAAGGGGGGAAAAAAGCTCTAATAAGCATTTCAGCACTGATAATTTGCACAGATGGTTGAACTGGAGGGAATATGCAGAAAGAAGAGATAGATCCTGAACATCCTTTGGAAACAATTTTTCACCCAAATAGAAATAAATTTGTGAAGCAGCCAAATAGGAAAGATTGCTGAGGCAGCAGTGTAGATGTCAGGTTCAGGCAGTAAACAATTGGGTGTCATTGCAATGGAAACACAGTATTAAGAAAGACAATGAAAGAGTTTTAAAGAAACAAACAAAAAAAGCAGTTTTGTAATGCCCATGTCTACTTTCTAATGTGATCCTCACTCAGTGTGACCTTGGATCGCTTTCTAATGCCCTACTTTTCAAACAGGTGCTAGTGGTGAGCACACCGTACTCTCATAAGCAGGACAGAAAGAACATCAATCACCTATCAACCTAAAATATGTATTGCCCCAGAAAAAATACGGGCTGTTTGAAGGGTTGCAAATCTGCCTGTTGAAATAAGTGACATCCAGGCATGACAAGGGTCCTAACTCTTTAACTTATATTATAAATAGATCAGTCTTGCTTTTTTCCTCTCCCATGAGATTGGTGGAAGGAATTTGGTAAGGTACACATGTGTAAAACCATTGCAAAAAGATTTTTTCTCAACTGTAAACACATATTCACTAATCGCAATTAGAAACATAAGACTGAAAAGGACTTCCTAGTCTCAGATGCCATTCCTGTGCTAGTCATGCCTTAAGTGCTGCCAAAAGCTGGTCTATCTACATCTAGAAACTAGTTTGGGACTTTTTTCTCCCTTGTGCCTCCCTGAAAGCATTAGAATATACATATCAGTTATACAAAACCATTTTCCCTTCTAATTAAAAGTCACTTTAGGCTGTCTTAGGTGGTTATTGAATTAGAAGTTCATCAACTCTATTGACGAAGGCATGGACCTATTTCTGCAAAGGCCTAACGAACAGGATAAGTGGACTTTGTAATAAGGATACAGAGTTCTCAAACTGCAATTATAAAGTAACTGCAGTTTGAGTTTGCTGTATTAGTAAGAGATTACTACCATTTCGTATAACTTTAAGGTTAATATACGGCTTGCTTGATATTCCAACGCCAGTACACTTAGTTATATATGGGCGTATGTACAAACACACAAACTCTTCTAACTGCACTGTAAATAATCTGATTCATGTGTTGAGCTTTTTAATCGTATGAACTAGTGATAATTACAAGCATTCTACAGTGTATGCCAGCATAATTCCATTGTAATTATAGTGAGGAAAGTCTTGGCTTTTGCAAAGGCAGTAGCAAAACTCCCATTGTCTTCACTAAGTCAGGGTTTCCCTTACTATAAAACATTATTAGCAACATCCTGTCAATTGTTTACTATCTATTGAGTGGGACTGGTTTTTTTAGCAGGACACACAACAAGGTGCTTAGGTCAGACTCCTTCAGTGCTTTTGGTGTGTTCCTGGGGCACAGACGTGGAAAGCGTAGGTCAGATGCCACATTATGTGAATGAGCTCGTAGTTTGGGAATGGCACAGACATTTTGCGCTTCTTTAGAGGGGCACTTGGAACATGCTTTAAAGGGGTGCTGAAATAGAAAATGGGAGTTTATTGAGTAGGTGAGGAAAATAAGAGAATTACAAATGTGTTGAATGAAAAGGAGATTGCGGTGGAGGTAGAAGCCAGGCAATTTCTGTGACTGGTTACTTCTATTTTTCCCTTCCTTCCCTGCCTACTGAGAAGCTGGACCACATCTCAGGATAGACCATCTCTTCTCTCCTTTGAAGTGACGTAAAATGTTTGTAGGTCATGGAAATAGGTGTAGTTATACATTTAATATCCTTTTAACTTCAGGTGATACTATTAGGTGATAGAAGAAGGAATGAAAAGCCACAAATCATGACCAGGCATCCCATGAGCAACTCTAGTATCCCTAGAAGAGTCATTATTTTGACCACAGAACCCCCTTACAGAATCAGTTTCAGCTTTCTGAGAGTAGAAAAAAGCCATGTGACCTAGTCATCCTACAAAAATTACTGGAGAAACTGGATTTTAAATATTGATATCACACACTGAACTGCTAGTGAGAAATCTATAAAACAAAATAGGTTTGGGAATGCTTGCAGGCACTGTAATTCAACCCACACTCTTCATTCTCTCCACCTCTTTTATTCCTTTATTGCATTATATTAAACTGAATGGATAATTTAAGCAATTAAAAGGCAAAATCATTTTCCTGACCTAAGAAATTACATTGGTTTCATTAGACTTGTTAAGGTTTATATGAAAATTCAGCATTTTGGTATTGGTGTAATATAGAAAGGGTTACATGGATTAGAAAGGCTAACAAAAAATCTTCAAAAGATTAAAATATTTAGTACTTGACAAAGGCATACATAATTAAGTTGGCACCCCCTTACTACAAATGCGTGTTTGAAAGTTTAGATTTGGAAAGGTTTTAAAGGATTACTTTTATTAAAATGTCTCGGGTTGCTAGAAATAGACCTCATGGTAGACAAACAGTAAACCCCACAAAAGGTCACATAATTCTTACCTGTTGAATAAAGAAAAGCAAGCCGGACTTCTTTGCCAAAAATCCCCTTTTGTGCCTTTGTTCTAAATAAATCCAAGGCAGCTCATTTTCAGGGCCTTTCTGCTTCCTGCGCTGCCCTGGCTTAAGATTCCATTTCTAGAAGCAACAGATAATTGGGGATCTTTTGAAATCAAGTACTTGAGTTTTCTATTTTTAGCCACATTAATAATGATGAACTGAAATTCTTTCCAGAATTTCACCTCTTGGGCTTAGGAACGGGTAGTCAAAATTTGTAATAACTCCTTGGTTTGTGTTTTATGTTAATGGCTGAAGTGCCTAAACAGCCTTGGGAAAGGAACAGCTTGCTAGTCTAATTGAAGCTGGCAATATTTCCACGTCTTATTTCAGCTGGTAGGTATTGTAGCAACCAAGGTCATGTAAGAAAATTTCAGCATATGGTAACAGCTGTGTCTGTGATTGCAATATATTCTGCAGATGGTTTATTCATCATTAGATAACAGTCATGATTATTAAGGGACTAATTGGACTTTCAAACAGTTCATCTTAGAAGGTGGAGCAGTTACAGGAGAAAAGTTTAGTGTCGCTCAGGGTGTCTCTATATTCAGCTCCTTGCCAACTCTCAAGTTTTTCTTTAATATGTCAGATAAGATTTCCTTTCTTTATTTGCCCTGCCAAACCATTTCCTCTCCTGCTAGAGAGGCAGTCTCCCTCTTTCAGATCTTCTAAATACTGTCATCTTTCTGCCATGTATACTGCTACCAACAGAAATCCGTGTTTTGATTATACCTTTTAAATGCCTTGTATGCTATACAGTTCATGGCATCAGAGTGAGCCTATCCTTACTCAGGACAGCCTTGCACACATTCATACAGGGTCAAGGAGACCAGATATAGCAAGTTATTGAGTCAGGGTACATAGACAATTGAGCATTGTTCTTTACTTTTAATCATCAACAGGACACTTTCTGCTGCTCCAAATCACAGCACTAAACATGTTCCTGTCCCAAGAAACTAGAAAAAAACCAAAAGGTTATGAGACCAATGCAGATTGTGAGGATCCCAGAGTTACTACTACTGTTTAATCCAGTGCTGTAATATGCCTTACTCTGGGGGTGTGTTATGATGGTATGAGAGGTAACACAGAATTGTTCTTCTGATCATGCAGCCAGAAGTCCTCGCTGGAAGACGGCAAACCAAACTAGCTACTTTAAACTGCTTTTCTGTGTTTTGTCAAGTCATGGCCATATGACTCTTCCACTGATTTTGGAAGGAATATTTGGAAACTGAAGTACCAAACAGGAGTGTAGGTGACAGAATCCATCTCTTAGAGGATATGTCTTGGAAGCTAATGGTAAATTTTTTCTGTGTTCCCTTAGGAACTTGGAGCATTTTGTCTAATAACAGCAACAACAATAGTAGTATCAGGCTGTAAGAGGTTTCTGTAAAGATTTAGCAAACTCAGTAACACCTTACTGTTTAACAATCCATCAATATTTAAATATACAATCTTGAAGTCTTTCAGCTCATGATAGTTCCTGGATGTGGGGTATTAGCTACAAAAACTTATGCACAGCTCTTCAGCAATTAAAAAAAAAAAAAAAAAAGCACCATTTAGTCTTGCTGGATTTCTACATTACAATCTGCTCTTTTACTTCCTTTCTCTGGAAATACGTATTCTTTTGTTTCAGCTCAGCCACAAAAAAGGCTACACTAAAAGAATGCTGATGTCTTACATAATATACTTTTTTTCACTATCTGATCTTTATACTTTCTAGGCTGGTTTTGCAAGTTATTTAAGGACACCTTAAAGTTACAGTACTCTAGAGCATTAATACAATGGCCACAGTTCCAATGTTATGCTTGGGATATCTGTGTAATCTTAGCAAATAAGACAGGGTATGGCTACTGCACCACTTTTGAATATGTTATGATCAGTATATTATGTCTCATCAAACCATACACATAAGGCTTTGCTTTGGTAATATTTCTGAATGGTGATTGTGGTATGGTGAGTTTAAAGACATGGTGGGCTGAGATCCACTGTGAAAAAGATAAGGTGATATTCTATCCTCCAATCCCCTTTTAATGACAGTAAAACATTGCCAGGCTTTAATTTTCTTGAGTTTCTCTCCTCAGAGAAATTTAGGAGACATGCTCATGAATGGAATAAAATAGTATTAAGAACTGTCTGAGAGACAGGAGAAGAAGAAATTAATAGTAGCCGGCAGGTGAAAAGCATGAGGTCTGTACCTGGATAGCAAGTGAAGAACAAAAAGGGACAGGGACTTATATATAACCAAACAATATGTTTAGGCAGGAATGTAATCCTTATTCAGTCATTGGAGTACATCAGTATAGTCTGACTGATTCGGACTCCCATCATAGATGAGGAGAGCAATTACCCTAGGGAGCTGCACTGGTGAAGGTATACCAGTTCTTAGCCTAAACTACAGTTGTAAGAAGTCAGGTCTGCAGCAGAGCAGATCTGCACACAAAGACATTACTACACAAGGGCACATCTGACAGGCTGTATTTCCTCTCTTTATTAAACAAGTGAAGAAAAGTGCACTAAAAGGAAAATTGAAATGGCAGGTAAGGGTCTACAAGAGATCTTCGGACAGTTATGAGCACCACCTGAAGGGACACCCTGCTGCAGGCTGGGGAGAGATAGCATTTCTCAGTATTGCACTGTTCAGATGTGGCACTGTTGAACTCAATGTCAAAGACAAGTCCAATTGGTTATTCATACAAGAACTATAAAAGAAAAGCAGACTGGAGCAGTTTACTCAGCAGGACTTTCTGGAAACCTCATTCTTTTGTACTAAAAAGCATACACTGCCTTGCCAAATGTTCATCTTTCAAACTTACCTCTATAGATTTTATGAATTAACATCACTTGCTGTTCGAAACATAAATGAGGATATGAAAGGAAATGATTAGAACAAAGGCTAAAATTAAGAACTGAGGGTTGTACTCCACAGTTACTTTAAGCGGGTTATTGAAACCCTGTTTCTTAATTTACTGATATTCTACAATGAGGATAATCTTTATCCACAGGGTTTTGTGAATGGAATTTGTAAAGTGCTTTAAGGGCTTCTCCATGAAAGTCCTATAATCTTGAATTGCAAAGCTTG
Organism: Gavia stellata; assembly: GCF_030936135.1. Taxonomy (NCBI): domain Eukaryota; kingdom Metazoa; phylum Chordata; class Aves; order Gaviiformes; family Gaviidae; genus Gavia; species Gavia stellata. The sequence continues at coordinate 14,016,389 of NC_082600.1, forward strand.
ATTAAAAGGTATTAGTGTGTCTAAGAAGCAGGTAAAGCAAACATAAAAGCTGCTAAGTTATGATTTAAAATGTTTATTCTCACTCATTAATATACTAAAGCAGTAATTATAAGCTAGTGTACACGGGTGGCTATAACACCTCCAGAAAGTCACTAGCACCCAGCAACCTATAACTTCCTTGTTTTTAATATATATATTGGAAAATATACTAAAATACAATGCCCTCTACAGTGTACATTGAATATCTTTTCTGATGTTTAATGTCTCATTTCCATTTTTCTTCTAGTACAGTATCATCATACTTAGCACTGTCAAGATTTAAATTATCTTGAAAGATAAAAAAACCTAAATGTTTTAAAGAAAACTTGTTGTTTAAAGAATCCGTGTTATTTACTTTATAACATATTAAACTTACAGCATAAGGCACTACCGGTGTAATAGCTTTTATTATTTCATGTTCTTATTTTGCAGTATAGGTAATTATAATTGAGGATTTTTTGTATACTATGCATGTCAGTTGCATGTTAGCTAGGTTGCTGAAAAGTCAAATTGATCTGTGCTTTGCACAACTCCCTTCTTTGAATCTTAATATAAACATATACTGTAACAAGTAAATAAGTTATAGTCTCCCTTTAACTGGATATTTAACCTTTGTGTGAAGAATTAAAGGTATATGAAATACATTGCAACACTAGGAACATTGTTTCAGAGATTACTTGCTTCATTTACAAAAAAGAAAATAGATTCCTGTGTGTTCAGCTGGCTTCACCTTCCAATTTCTGAATAGTTATGACTTATTCTGTCAGCTTAAAGCTTTATCTACTGCCAACCACCCCGTGAAAGTACTTATACCAAGCATGACTGTGCCACTAAATCTTCTGAGATACCCTTGTCTTCCCAGAAGTTACCATGTGCCTACCCTGCCATGTACATGCAAGCCAGTTTCTGAAGCCTTGTAACCATGGCAGTTGCTGGTAAGCCTGGGGAAATAAGCCCTTCTGGAGGGCAGGATATATTCATATGGATTCAGCATCTTACTAACTTAGTTATCCAGTAGCAAGTGTGAACCAACTTCTACCTGTCTGATTGTGAAAGAAGATGAAAGGCTTCCTTCTTCTGGGTATACATGCTCTAATTCTACAGGTCTCGTCTCTGGATAAGGCCAGGGACTTTTTAGTTAATTTTAGGGGGAAAGAGAATTGTTGCAGAAAAATGTTTTATCTTTTCTTCAAGAAGGAGGTCCAAGGGAACTACAGTCTGGTCAGCCTCACCTCAATCACTGGGAAGGTGATGGAGCAGCTAATCTTGGTAACCATTTCCAGGCACGTGAACAACAAGAAAATCATCAGGAGTAGTCAGCATGAATTCACCAAGAGAAAGTCATGCTTGACCAACCTGACAAACTTCTATGATGAAATGGCTGGCCTGGTAGATGAGGAGAGAACAGTAGATATTGTCTACCTAGACATCAGTAAGGCCATTGACAATGTTTGCCATAAGATCCTCATAGACAAGCTGTTGATATATGGGCTGGATGAGCAGATGGTGAGGAGGACTGAAAAATGGCTGAACAGCTGGGCCTGGAAGGTAGGTGATCCGTGGCACAAAGTCTAGTTAGGCCTGGTGGATGCCAAGTTGAATGTGAGCCAGCAATGTGTGCCCTTGCTGCAAAGAAGGCTAATGATATCCTGAGCTGCATTAGGCAAAGCATTGCCAGCAGGTTGAGAGAAGTGATCTGACCCCTCTACTGAGCACTGATAAGGCCACACCTGGAGCACTTTGTCAAATTCTGGGCTCCTCAGTACAAGAGAGACATGGACATACTGGAGAGAGTCCAACAAAGGGCCACAAAGTTGATTAAAAGTTTAGAGCATCTCTGTTATGAGAAAAGGCTGAGAGAGCTGGGACAATTTAGCCTAGAGGAGAGAAGGCTCGGGGGGGATCTTATCAATATATATAAATACCTGAAGGGAGGGTGCAAAGAAAACAGAGCCAAGCTCTTTTCATTAGTGCCCAGTGACAGGACAAGAAGCAATGGGCACAAGGTAAAACACAGGAGGTTCCTCCTGAACATCAGGAAACACTTTTTTACTGTGAGGATGACCAAGCAGTAGTATGGGTTGCCCAGGGAAGTTACGGAGTCTCCCACGTTGGAGATATTAAAAAACTGCCTGGACATGGTCCTGGGCAACTGGCTTTAGGTGGCCCTGCTTGAGCAGGGGGTTGCACCAGATGACCTCCAGAGGTTCCGTCCAACCTCAGTCATTCTGTGATCTGTGATTTTAAACATAGATTTTCTGGCACAGACAAGAATTTGTCTACAAGTTTTTGAAGAGCTCTAGAGATGGTGTGTGAAGCTCTAAATGTATGTTGTTGTGGGAAGTAATCAATAGTGTAGCTAAGAACACTTCCAAATCAATACACACTCAAGCTAAGAACTGGCCTAAACTGCAGCTGGGAGAAGGAAGGAAAGAAACTTCACAAACAATGAATTCCCCTCATGTTAATGAGGGACACACAGGTTTATCAAAGCTCAGCTGAGTATTTTGGTGACCTCCTTCAATAGCCTCTTCTATTGCTATTAAATCAGATTTTAAATGAACAAGGAATAGAAATCTCCCATAATACTCATTCCAAAATTAGAAACAAGGCTTAAGAACATGTTTCCACATTTAGTACACAACCAGAGTATTTCATTATAGCAATCACAAAGCATTTGAAGAGAGATTCATTTAGGCCAGTGTTGAGCTGGCAGAGGGGGAATGCAGGATTTGGGAAAAGCTTGCTATTCCTGCTGTTAAAATTAGAAGAGATTGGCATATTTTCAGGCCATAGACCAGTTTGTGTCTTTGTTAGGTGTCCAAGTGCCTGAAGTTGTGCTGATATAAAAGCAGTAAGAGTGAGAGAAGGATCCAACCTTAAAAGGAGAGATGGACCAAAACCACAATATTGAAATCATCATCAAAACTTCTCAGAGAAAGTCTCTTGAGCTTAGTTTTGGAAAAGAGGCAGGTAAAACAATTTTCTGTCAAAGTGAGCTGAAATTTCAGTAAGGCAGATGATTCTGTGAGAATAGTTGATGTTGCCTCAAAATATTGATGATTAAATATTTAATTTACCCAAACTAGTCTATTTTTCACTCCTCCCCTGTCCCCCTTCAACCAGGTCTACAATACTTGATTCCAATAAAGTGCTATATTTAGTTTCCCTCTTGGTCAATGCCCCTGTAAAGGCTGCAGCCCTGTTTCCCTTTCTATCACATTAATCAAGTGCTTTGGTACATTATCTTTGCTGAAGTGCAGTTGGGGCCTACTGTCCAGGCTTCTCCTTTTCTATGTTCGTTTCAAGTTAGAGGATTTTTTCCTTTGGCAATATACTGGTTTACTTCTGAGCCATGTGGCACAACATGGGAGTCACATGGCTGGTGCATGGCTGGAGATCCGTCCTGGGGAATCTGGGCACTGGGTCCCAGACCTTCGAGCCAAAAAAGTCATTTGCAAAACACACTTTGGTGTTTAAATGAATCTAAATGAGCAAGATCCTAAAGAAAATAAAAATGAACATTTCCAATTTAAGTATTTTTTTCATCTCAGCTTTTCCAATAAAGTCTGAAACAATTTCCCATGGAGCAGGACTTCCTACTCTTGCTCAGTTCCAATTTGGATACATGTGTCCCTGGAAAAATAAATGAAAATAAGATAGTTTTTCAGATGCTTTTTCCCTGCTTCAGTTCTAGAGCATGCACAGCTAGCACAGGAGTGTGTCGATAGATAAGAACATGATGAAACAGCCTCTTGGTCAGCTTACGCTGACATACAAGATGGTCTATTTTCACTGAGCCGCAGAACACCTCAGGTCTATGATAATGCTCAGCTTTCTTTGTATTTCCGGTGGTATGTGTGGCTCAGTCTGCATCCCCAAATGGGTCCATGTAATAGAAAGTCCCTGTTGTAGAGTAGGAGCTCTGAGCCCATCCACCTACCTTTGCTGCAGCTATTCCCTTTGAATGAAAAGGTTTTTGAGGGAACAAGTAGTAGTGCAAGGGAAAGTAGCAGCAAGCTATACCCCAAGACAAAAAGGAAAAGTCTGTGCACCAGGCCTGTGTTTCCTGTGGTTTCTCAACAGGAGGGGAAAATAATCTCACACAGACCACCCCAAATCATCAAACCAGTATGAACTGTACTTGCTATGCCAAGAACCAGGCATCAAAGCTCAAGTACTTACATATTCTATTAAGTGGTTTAATATTAGAGCAGGGAGACCAGGAAAACTGCAACTTTTTGGTTCCCTGAGGTCTCCTAAAGAAGGCCATGAGGGACAAAACACTGTATTTTTTCTGTTCTTCTCTACAATATTAAAACACTTAATAGAATATGTAAGCTCTTGAGCTTTGATGCCTGGTTCTTGGCATGCCAGAGGCTTTGTTACATGTTTTTACAGTAATTGAAAGAAATATCCATCTGTAGCAATTTCATTTTTTTAGCGAGCTGAACAGATTCTTGGGAGGTAGGAGCCGCAAACATATGAAATAGAATAAAATAGTTTCTATCGAGTGGAATTCTTTTAGTTCTGCTTTTGAGGAAACAATCACAGAGCAGTGTTGTAGAGGAGTCCTGGAATCAGTGCTGGCATATTCACAGTCTTGGTTCAAATAATGCTGCATGCAGCCAACCCTGGGGATGCTTACAGACCTACCACACCATGTTAGCAGATAAGGCTGGGGTTATGCCACCGGATTCTGGGTGTAAGACAGCAGCTCTTATTATCCAGCTCAGACTTGTTTCCTGAGTTATGATTGTCTGCTAACCAAATCTGATCCACCTTGTAAAGATCTTCCCACTTTCTTACCCTTCACTCTGTTATGGTTTGTTTACATGCTTTTGGGGCCGTGATTTGTCTCCTGCTCTGTTTCCATACAGTGTGTCGCAATGGGACCCTGATCTTAGTTGAGTAGTACAGAGAAGCAATATTCAGAGAACAGCTATTCAGGAATCAGGAAAAAATGGAAAAATGGGAAATGCTACAAGCAGAGGTGACCTGGTGTCTTGGAGGAATAGGATAAAAGTAAAATGGAACCAAGAAAGAACCTACAGAAATTTGTAAAGCCTTGTAGACATTTGGCAAGGTGCTGAACGGGGAAAATTTCTTTGAATAGTGGAGAATCAAGTTTCCACAGTGAGGTTTGTTATGGCCTTTGAGAGCTCAGAATTTTTACAGCTTCAGCAGATGGACTTCGCCCAGGTAATATATTATTTTTTTGGAACGTAAGATGTGTGGTTAGCAGCACCCCCACCAACATCTTTCATTTCTGAAGCTGGCACTGTTGCGGGGATTGGCAACCAATTGCCTATGATGTGTGCTCACAGCACTGTGACATCCTGATGCAGAAAATCTCACCACACTGGAGTGCTCCATGAACACTAGTTCCAATCTAAAGGCACAAAAGTCCAAAAAAGTAAGGTTCATGCACCTTCTTACCTTTCTGCCGAAAATCAGCAGGGGTTTATTTACTGCTGTTTGCCCTACATTATTCTCATCTGAAATGTGTAGCTGCAGAGAAGAATTACAGTGAGATTTCTCTTTTTCTGCCAGATATTAGAGTGAGCTCAGTTGTGCATTGAGCTGGGCCCTCCAGAGAGCTGAGCACCTCAGGACAAAGAGAGGTGCTGTAAGTCCACCCTGTTTGTGAAACACATGAGACTTTAATTCACATTATGAACATCAAAAGCCTTTGACTTTACAGCTGCCTCCAGAGAGCAGAACCAGAGCATCTTTGATAGGCAGGGATGATCCCAGCAATGAAACGTCAATTCAGAATATGTTGTTCTGCGCAGCTCCTCATGCTTTATTTTTTATTGCTATATTGAAATGCTGGGACATTCCATGGAGCTGACATCCAGCCTGCAGTAGTCAATGCCACCAGAGAAATCGCACCTTTGGTTATTCTTGCACTGCAAAGCAGAACCATGCCCACAACAACCAGAGCTTCAATGCAGGTGTATCTAGTTTTTTTCGCTATAGTCTGCACCCCCACAATGACAAAACAAACAACAAAGAAAAAAACACTTTCATCTGAAAAAGCTAGTTTTTTAACATCCCACTTTTAGACATACAGAAATCTAGTTACTCCACAACAGAATAAAGGTATTTATAAACCAAGCTGCCTTTGCTCACTGTGTCTTTTTGGGAACAACCTTTTTTCCAGGCTTGGTTTCCAACAACTCAAAATCTGCACAGCCCACTCTCCTCTCCAGTGAGTGTGTCTTTCCCTCACCATGAAGGCCTGGCCACTGTCTGCTGACTGCCTTCTCGGCAGTCTGTTTTCAGGGCAAGTTCTCGGCTACTTGCTGCAACTATCCCTGCCTGCTGCTTTGCCTTGCCCTCTTGTCCCCAAGCCTCTGCCCCTGCTCTGCCCTCCGGGGAAGGCACAACCTCTCCACATCCACCTGAAGGTCCTGCCTGACCCAGTGCCTCTCCTCACAACACAAACAGAAAACAAGCAAATTAATCACTTCATGTCACAGGTGGCTTATAGCAAAGTGTCAGCACTGACTAAAAAAGATTTGAGAATAGCTGTAAGTGTTCTGGCAAAAAGAAAAAAAAGAATGTAATCCTTGATAAAAATGATGGAGGTCAGTAAACTGCTGCTAAAAATGGAGATAGCTATGAGATAAACACCAGCTGTTTTTTAAATCCTTCTGAAGCAGAGTACGAGGTGAATTTCAGGTATTTAAGAGGACATGTGCAATGTTCTTGGAAGACTCACTGCCATAAAGGAATATTAGAAGAAGGAGGAGTATATGGTTGTTGCCGAACAGGGTAAATCATTATTAATGTTTGCAATGGACGTCCAGATAGCAGGCACCAGAACAGTGCAATGGTTTGGCCTTAAAAAGCCTCTAGACACCAACCTTTTTCACGTAGCAAGATGTAAAAGGTCCAGTTTCTGTGTTTTGCATTAGTAGGGGGAAAGTGAATAGAGAAAGCTGACAGCTGCCAGATGGCACAAATAGCTCCACATTACCAAGTACATTTCTAGCCTAAGTTTATGGCAGAAGATTTGCAGTTTTGCAAGAGCTCAGCCTTCAGAAGTTACACCTAGAATTCCTTATTGTACGAATCAAGGTGACCGAACAAGGTTTTCTGGCTTCCTCTGGAATATTCCTTATCTTTGGGGTTTCTGGCCATCAGCTTCAGTCCCTTGCTTCAGTGAATTCTGAATGTCACGTTATTACTCTTCAGTCCCTTCTCACAGCTCCTGCATTCATTGTTACAGCACCTCTTCCAAAAGTGTTGGTGTTGCTTAGGATTTCTGCTGTTTCTCCACCTATCCTTTACTGACTGGCATGGATTCCTGAAATCACCTAGGGCAGCCCCGGCAAGAAGGATGCAGGTCTGCAGATACTGTGGAAGGGAATTGGGTAGGGTCACAGGAAAGGACATAGGTTGTTGGGTTTTTTTATCTTGCTATCAGTTTAGGGGCTTTCAACCCTCAGACAGATTCAAGAGACAAATAGGAATATTTAAACTGGGACCTCGCCAAACTTGCATTGAGCTAGTCTTAAATAAAGGACGAGAGAGCCAAGGCTGAAGACTTCAGTGACCCGCTATAAGTGAAGATCCACTAGCGTAAAAAGGGAAGGTAGCTGATCCGCATGCATCTTCCTTTCTGGGGGTTTCTGTGTGTAGTTCTACTCACCTGGCCAGCTAGAGGACAAAATTGTTTTGCTGTAAGTCAGACTTTTTCCTGTGGAACAGGACAGAAGTAAATAGACCCTATACACTGGCTGGTAGTAAGATGGAACCAGAAAACTTTTCTTCATATATAAAATCACTATGTGTACTCTCTTGAAATAAAGTCTGTAGTCTGGAGACTTGTACAAGACCCCCTTCTTGCTCTGGCTAAGTTTGTCCTGCTTGTTCACCAGGTATGAACCAATAGGAAAAGAGGCTCAGCTCTGAGTTGGTTTTGAAGTTTTAACAACACAAACAGGAAAATCTGTTCTGTGTCATCAGTATTAGGCACTGAATTCGTATGTCTGCAGTAATTGCCAAAAGAGTTCTCACCCGAACTTTGTTGTGATCCTGATGTTCGGTAAATGTCAGTGAAATCAGATAACTGCCCCTTCCCTAAATAATGTCTGTCCTCTCCCTCTGTCCAGGGGATGAACATATTGCCAGGGAGTTGTAAATAGAATGAGAGATGGGGAGGGCTGAAATAGCCACGTGTACTTCAAATTCTTCTTATAAGAGCGGTTGCCATTAGCATAGATGATTTTTGTTCGTTGCATATGTACACTTTCTAAATACAATTCCCAGTATGCTATTGCCCCTTTCTCAAAAAACACCAGGCACTCAAGCCCAAAGTTATAGCAAAAGAAAATTTTCAGCTCTTTAGAAGGCAAAATAAATCATTCTGTGGGAACACAGCCAATCTGAGACTTACTGCAAATGAAAAAACAGGACACAACAAATCACTTTCTTTGGATCAGTGACACCTGTTTGCAGGTAGACTCAGTGTAACTGGTATGCGTGCAGATATACACACAGATGATGCTATTATTTATAGAAAGGTGCACAATCCATTAGAAACCATCTTGTAAAAGCGCAGACTTTTAAATCTCTGAAGATGATTTTAGGAAGCTTCCAGATGCTTGGAGAGTCAGCCAAGTCTCTGGTCCACAAGAGCAGAATGGAGATCTAAAAAAATCAGGTTGTGTTTTTAATTTTCGTCTGCAATATCTCTTGCACTTGGCACCAAAAGAAAACATCATAACCCAAGAAAATCAAAATCAGTCTGAGTTCAAAGGAAAGGTTCAGTTCAGTTTGTGGATGTCCAAACTGGCATCCTCTCCCTACAGGTGGTAAATGCAACTAGTATCTCTCGTGACCTTTTCTATAACACCAGCACAAAGGTTTGCAAGACCAGGTCCAAAAAGAATGAGAGTAGTTGATATTCCACTCTCATCTGAATGAATGGGATATGATTACTGACCTTCCTTTCTTTTTAGCATTGTTAAAAACTTTATCTGTTAGTAAAAGAAATTTATTTTTGTGTGTAATTTTAAAGATCTATTCTAGAAGAAAGCAAACACTAACATAGGGCTTGATCCTGTATAAGGAACTGAAATGAATGAGTGGACTGAAGAAGGGGGCAGAACCGAGTTCTGACTGTGCAGTGTTCATGTGAACATCCAGACATGCAGTAGTGTTTCTACCATACTTGCATCAATTTACTATTCAGTACCATGACATGTTTTCATATAGACGGTGTATCTGAGTTCACCTCCCCTTTTCTTCCCCCAAAGACTTTCTGCAAAGCTGTTAAGCAATGGAGAGTCCTTTTTCTTCAGGAGTGCTCTGTTCCACCAACATTTGCTGCTTCCACACAGTGAGAAATACACTTTTCTCCCAGCTTGCACAATTTAAGTCTTATCACGTAGGTAAAGGCAGTCTACTGGCAGTCAAAACAGACATGTCTTACTTTGCATTTTTCATGATACCAGTACCTGTGAACAGATTTCTTCACAGATTTTCAGATTTAATTACTACTGGCTTAGTTTACTTTAAATGATAAAGTTGTGGAAAAAGAGAAGAGGGCAACTGAATGTGAACACGAGAAAGAACTGAGGTTTTTTGCCGTCCTTTCACTGTTTCCCCCTTAGATTCAGTAGGGCAGTTTTTAGAATGGGATTTTCAAGGAAGCCCGGTGACTCAGGAGCTGGTCTGGATAAACCCACAGTACCTGGTGGAGCGGAGAAACACTGGTGTTGACTGCATGGGCTCTGGAAGAAGAATTAGCACAGCTCCGTCAGTGCACTGCCGCCCTCATCTAAAAACCCACGTAGGGAATGAGTTCATAGCCTCAGGGGCAGCACTGGGCTGACACAGCTATCCTGCTTTCCCAATCCAGCTGAATGCCTGCTTCATGCTCTCCTGAGCGTGCAGGTTAACACTCAGCCTGGCACTGCATGGTGGGTTTTATTTTTTACTGTACTCTGAGTCTATGGAGCTTCAGCTCTACGTAGGATTTAACACATACAGCGAGGCACTAGAACAAAGGGCCATGCCCAGAAAAGTAATGAACACATGCTGTCATAACATGACAATTAAAGTAACCTCCCTGCCCCTATGAAACCTTCTGTTTCTTCAGCCTCCTCAGCACATATGCTTTACAGCTTATACAGCTCAAACTCACTCCTGCACTGGTAAATACGTATTATCAACTACCCTTTGACTACTTTATGCTAACAGAGTCTGTATCCCTGCTGGAAAACATAACACCATTTCGTTGGTTTAATAAGTTTAAGAAGGGTTTACTCAGCTGCAAGCAATACCATGGGTTGTTGCGCAGTATATTTTATCATCTGGCCACAGACACAAAACTAGTAAAACAAAAGGGGAAAACAGGAATTACACTTCTGAAACGTCTTTTCAAATCTTTGCTCTGGGACAAATGTCTTTCAACAGTTCAAGAAGCACTGAGTAAAGAAGCAGCTTTAAGGTAGTAGACAGAGAGGGATCGAGATTGATTTTTTTCCACAGAGGACAGTTAGTATTTCCCTTACAACTACTGTATCATTCATGGAGCAAACCAAGCCCATGGAAAAGATGTGTCCCAAGGCTGAGGACGTAGAAGTCTAGGAGTTTGATGGCAGAAATTAAAGCCAGAACTCAGGACCCTGGCAAGGTTCTTTAATTTCGAGGAAAATAAAAATGCTTACCTGTCACAGGAGTGCCAAAAGAATGAGGTGACATTTGTTAATCAATACTTATTCTAAAAGTATTTCGGTGTTACTGATTATAAAGGAACTCAGACCAGAATTCAGAATGAGTCAAAACTAGTGCATACTAACGTGTGGTTTATATAAGTCAGTCTCATGCTTAGACTGGACATGTTTCTGTCTGGTACTAATGAAAACAGTATTTACATCTGTGTTTTTCATAGGAAAAAAGCATTCAAAACTTAAACGTGTCCTACCATCCAGCCTTTGCAATGATTTTTGTGATAAATCCTTCTAAAATCTTGCACCCAAGAAAACCGTTCAGCCCTACTCCACGAGCGCCGAGTCTTAATGACTTAGTTGTGCTGGAGAGAATCTGAAATGATAAAATCCAGCCAGACTAACCTTTCAGTAATGCTGTTTTAAAGAAAAGTTGGTACTTCTTTTTTTATTTTTTTCTAAATCAGTTCAGTTACACTTTTCATCATGAACAAAAGAGTGCAATTCACATCTCCTTTTCTGTTCCCTCATGACAAACTGTTATCTTTCTTACAAGTAGAAATTGATTCTGCAGAGTGCACTTATTGAAAAAACCTGACCATTTGGGTAGAATGAAAGAATTGCTGGAGCCTTGCTCCAGCCGAACCTTTCGAGCCTCACTGGCAGTTCTGTGCTGAGGCGAAACAAGTTTGCCATATGCATGGTGCACACCGGTTTGTTAAACTACTAAACTTACATATCCCAGCAATCATACAATATTCTCACTGAACTTTGAGAAGAATGCAGTCATGTCAAATGAGAATGCAACCCTAAGGCCCTCTGTGGCTCCAGTTTCAGTTCTAATTTCAGACTAGGAGCTTTATCCTGAAATCTTTATTCAGACACACACACAAAAAAAAATGAATCAAACTGCAAATGTGTTTTCTTTCCACTTGCCCTTTTCATGAGCAAGGATTTCAGACAGACTTTGAATAAACATTACGAAGCTTTTCAGCCTAACAGTCTTAAAATGCCCATCTCTGCCACTGGAAGGAATTCAGAGTAAGGATCTCGGGTCCATCACACTCCAGGCACAGAGACCTACACGCTCCTGCAGGATAACAGACCATCATGGCCAGCTGCATCTTATAATTCTGTGGAATTGTCAGCTCACAGCAAACACGAGGCACCATGAGTTCACTGAAACTAAAAGACAAAACAACTCAAATTACTTTTTTATTTGCTCCAGGATGGGCAGCTTCATGTAGCCTGTAACCAGGGCCAGTTAAGACACAATAACTTGTTATCTGGGAGAGAATATTTTTCAGCCAGAAGCTCTAAGAGTTTGGGAGGGTTGATCTCTGACCTGCAGGAGGTGTACTTCCACTTTTAAAAGGTTTGACGTTTATCTGGATCGTTGTTTCCAATAAAGCTGGTGTTTGCTCCTCTCACACTTGTTTTAACTATTGCATTAATAACTAAATATTCATGACAGCCCAATAAAACTCATGTTAAAAGGATAAGAAGTTTGTATGAGCAGCCCTCAGAATAGTACTGTAATGCTTCCACATGACTGTCAGATTATTAATTTTAAATAACAAGTAGAAGAGACAATCTCTTCTCATCCTTGGAAACCAAGCTGTTTTTTTGCTGAGACTTAAAAAAACATTAGCCTGAGCCAGATACTGAGCATGGGAAACTTGAATGTGGATGATTTGCATCAGACATTGCTATTGCAGCCCCAGCACAGACTCCTAGAAAGAGGCTTGTCAGACAAGTTTCAGTACAGGCAGACTTACTTACAGTATAATTGTAACCCAGGCGATACAAAGAATAGTGAATACGGCTTGCTGGATGTTTGGACAGAAATACTGTGGTGTGTTGTGGGTGGTTTGTTTGGCCAGGTTTTTTGGGGGGGCAGGGTATTGCACTTATTTTACTGAATATATGTTCTTAATGGCTTCAGAGCTCAAAACCCAGAGTTTCACACTTATTCCATGGCTGAAGTTATTCTTCCCCAAAGATGAAGGCAGATATGCATACAGTAATCACTACCAGAGCTTTCACAAATACCTGTGTAAGGAGCAGCTATCACCACTCTACTTTCAGTTTCGATATACCACATGGCAAGTGCACCATCTAGTCACAGCATCGCTCACTGCCACAGCTATGGCCTGCTAAATCACCTTGCAAACATTCAAGCACACACTGTCTATGTTCAAATCACTCCTTTATTTTTTCCTTTTTTTTTTTTTTTTTTTTACAAAATTTTGAGATGTGGAGGCAACAGGAGACAGGTATTATACACAATCAGTTGGATTCACTGGAGCTTTATGGCAAATGTGGTTCCGTAGGAGAAACATGAATATTGGTTGGGCAGAACTTTGTGGACAGCCTTAGCTGGAACTTTTTCAATGGAAACTCACTCGTTTGCAAACTCAGCACTGCCCACAAAAGACAGAACATATGTAAGTGTTTATTACGTTAATACATCTGAAGACCTACTTAGGCTGATAGTTTAATGCTCCAACATTTGTACCACAGCCTTTAATAACATTTGGTCTCCTCTACATCAAGTTCTTCCTAAGACTGGAGGGAAAAATGAACAGCAAGGAATCCTTTTAAGCTACAACTGTTTTTTTGGAAGAATTACATCATGGTCCTACCCAATGAAACAACACTATTTTTGCCTAGCTATAGGCATAATCAGGCTACAGACAGCCGATCAACACCTCAAGCATTTAGGTTAGTCTTTGCTGAATAAACACAAGCTACCATCAATCCCATTTCAGCCTCCTCACTTCCTACCTCTCTTTGAATTGTGAGATGAATGGTAGACACTCATGCACAACAGGACGGCCAGTTTGCCATCATCTTGAGTAGTCACACATACCCTGCTGCCTGTAAGCAATTGGGTAGAGTATCACAAATCTAACCAGCACATCTTGGGGGGAGAAGAAGAAAAGAAAAAAGTCTAAATTCCCTGCTTCTTCTAGCTATGCCACCTACTTAGATTTCCTCCCCTGCCTCAAGCTAGTCGCGCCTGCTAGACTGACAAGGCCTTTGATGTTCATTGTTTTCAGGTTAACCGGGTGGCCTTCATTCCTCTTTTGTCTTGGGGCTCTGTGGAGACCGTCCCACCACACTGTGTTACTTCACATCCTCAAAGCAAATGCTTGGCCTCACCATTCCATTGTCTCTTTAAACTAGGCTGTTTCTCCTTTTTCTTCTCCTCTTCTGTGTGCTTCCACAAAGTAGGACACATGAAGCCCTTTGCTAAAGCTGTTGCTGCATTGATTTGGCCATGATCTTCCATTCCTAAGTGCTCTACCACCACTCTATTTGTTTGCTTTTATTCATGTTTAATACACATTGGCATGTAGTTAGTTTCAAAGGTGGATGGATCTGAGACACTAATATGTACAGTGTAAAACAAGCCCCTTTACCCTCAGTGTCATACTTCTGCAAATGATATCTGTGGACATGATGACCCTGGATCTACCTACTTAGGAACTGGCAGGGGCTACTGGAAAGCCATTTGCATGTCACACTTAATTTTGTAACTTGTCCAACAGAGCTAACCATCTCTAACCTTTCTTGTTGGCTTCTCTGGAGAAGAAAGGCTTGAGGCTGGGGGACAGCCTGAATTTTTTGCACCCTTTCTTATTGACCAGTACTTTTTTTTTGTTAAAAATTATGACCGTAGGACAGAAAAATTAAAAACTCCAGCCAAGATCAATGCAGAATCTGGGTAGCAATGAGCAAAATATCAAAAGGACTAGTACTCAAAGGGAAGACGACACTCCTAGGTAGCAGCAGCAGTCTCATTGAAAGTATTGGATAATTCCAGCTTTCTGGAGGGGAGGACAGGACTGGACCTCCAGACAGCTGTGGAGGGCAAACCTGGTGAAGCTGCAGCTTCTCACTCTTAGCTCCCTCAGCCTCACACATGCTCTATAAAACACAAACTAAGCTCTGCCCTGATGAGCTCACCCATTAGCAGTATAACAGCTCTGCAGTTGTCTAAAGAAAAACTCCCTCAGACAGGGCTCCACATCAGACTTGGTCCTTTTATGGCTCTCTCGACCACTAAGTCCACAGGCGATTTCTTATGCTTTCATCTCTGGCTTCCAGGCAATCTTTGTTCTCCCTCAGCAAGGAGCCATCACTAACTCCTTCTCAGACTCAAAACTACAGGAACTTCTCTAGCACTCCCTGAAAACAGGCTGCCTGTTGTGTCTCTCAGCAATCCAGGCTCCCAGCCATCAGATCAGTCAGATCTCCTTAGTCCTCCAAGCCCCATTATTAGGAAGAAAACCAGGCACAGGTGAGAGTTGAGGCTTGAATCCCTTAAAAGCTTACACTTGCCCCATGATAAGATGCAGGACTCTTGAAATACTTCCAGTAATTTAAAAACTGGAAGGTAGAATGGACTAACTCCAATGAACACCACATTTATTTAGCCTGTCGAAATATTAACTATTCCTTGCTGGAAATGTTGTAGATGGACAACTCCCAGCAAGCTGTGAGATGCCTGCCACTGCTCTGGAAAACTGAGTGAAATTCTGGCCTTGAATTTGGTACAAAAAGTTTTTTAAAAATTACAACATGTATTTCCCCCCTTCCAATTTGAACACTTTTGAAAGTCAGTAACACAGAGGTAGGCAAATCAAAATTTCACCACATAGTGTGGGGAGCACGAGAATGAATATGAGATTAGTGACAAAGTTGCTGTGCATGCCCTTTTGGGTTAAAAGAAATGCACAAGTAAAATGGGAGAGGCTAGGAGTACATTAGTGTATCAAAACCTTTTTATTTACCTGAGTATGTATAAAATATTTTCTTGGTTTTCCTTTCATTGTTCTTCATTTCCTCTCAGTGACTGTTCATTTAAGCTATCTTCATTCATGTTTTTGTTTATAAAGTGCATGCTATTTGTGTTTGGTTTATCAAAAGCCATGAACAAGTTAGAAGAACGGATAAATTTTGCATGCCACAGCTAGCACACCAAAATCCAGCATTACTTATGAATACGTAGACATGCGTATGTTCATGTATGATGGTAGAAGATCCAACCCGTGTATTCTTATTGCAGTAACCTTTCCAGAAGTATCATTAACCCCATGGGTCTGTAGATGTCAGGTCTCTATTCTCCAATTTAATTCCAAAGGAGAACAGTAATTCTGTTGGGGAAACACTGCTGGCTTTCTCTACCAATGCATATGCGGTTTTGATTTTGCTGCAGGTCACCAGGTCATGAGCAGTAGTTACCTACAGGTGAACAACCACAGGCATGTTCTCATTCTCCCTTTTTGCCCTTTTCCCATAACCAGTCACTGGGGATGGGTTACAAACTTCCCGATGCAAAATGCAAAGGGGACAGTTTGAAGAGATTCAAACGGTTCTGTGTTCAAATGCTGCCATCGAGTGGATATACATAGTAGAAGGCTGCAATTAATAGCAAGGATACTGTTTTGAAAGAGGAAAGTGGATGGAGAAAGGAAGAATTAAACAATGTTTTTGTTCCAAGTTTCATGTGGCAAAACATTATAAAAACATTTTTGGTCTAATCAAAACTTCTAGTTAAGTCCCTCTTCTTTGTGTTACACTACCTTCATATTTTAGCATCTTTAAACTTGCTCAGACTTGCCTTTGAGAGACCATGAACATAAGGACGTTGCTCTGTGCCTACAAAATTTGTCTGGAATGCTAAGGATAGGGACTAGACTCTGCATTGTGTTCCCATGAACTTGTCTGAGACCCTGACTCAGATATGAGCTTCAGCAAAGGTCCTCCACCTTGAGGACCTATAGGGGAGTGAGACGAAAGAAAAAGTCTCTTTTTGAGCTTTAGAGTTAATGACCAAAATTAATTGATTCAATGTTTTTTTTCAAATCCCAGAGCAACAGTTCAGTTTGTATTTGAGATTGAAATACTTCCCTTTATATGAAGTCTTGCTCCCCCTCTTGCAAAGCTTTTAAAGAATCATATCCTCATTTCCTTCAAGAAATTTAGGAAGAAACTTCAAAATATTACTTGATGTTATAAGAGCAAAATCTAATACACAGTACGTTTTCTGGATTGATCTCATTTAATGGCCCCAGAGATGCAGCAAAGCTGGCCCATCTTTGTGGGCCTCAAGTGCTGGCTCCAATATGGGTTAAGCAACCACAAAAGTCTTCTCTCAAGACTCTTCTTTCACCTAAGCCAGGCAGAACTGGATATTTTCCTAGGCTGCGTGACATCCAGGAAGGCAAGATTTGTCCATGGCTCCTTCACAAGAAATGCATAGTAAATGAGATGTGTTTTGGAAAATCAACA
This sequence comes from Gavia stellata, assembly GCF_030936135.1. NCBI lineage: Eukaryota > Metazoa > Chordata > Aves > Gaviiformes > Gaviidae > Gavia > Gavia stellata. Next base: position 14,033,413 of record NC_082600.1, read on the forward strand.
GTGCATGCATAGTACGTGTGCAATAATTTAGTGTGCTCTGGATGCATATGCACGTAGTTCTGCCAGGAAAGTCCTGGATTAAAAAAAAGAAAAAAAATAAAAGAGTCCTATATCTGTAGCAAATTGGTTTGTCCTTAAGGCTGTGATGGTAAATAAATTTTGCCAAGGAACAGGCAAATTTGAGAACTTGGAGAGGGAAGGACATAGTTATGAAAAGTATTGTACTCAGGCACTGCAATCTGGACCACTGTCTTCAGTGATGGTTTGTATATGCTCCTGCAGCCACGTCCTTAACACTGCTTCACCCTCAAAATCTGAAGGTCTGTTCTAAGCAGGAATACCGTGGTCCATCTGGACCTAAATATTTCTTTGAAAATAGAACACAGGTTATCAACCCAGAAGAGCACATTAGCTGGGCTGTTGCGGATATACCATCAGCAGATGGTTTAGCACTTGCAAATAGAATCCGTATTAATCAAAAGCAATGCATACATTATTGGTTTATGGACAGATGCCAAGAATGGCAGTAAAAAGAAAAGCCATGCACGTATTCTCTATTCAGACATCTTTTGTCCAGAATTTGGTGATTACTACTTCATATGTTCTACTTTTACAGCAGCCAGACCTCTCCCTGACCATGACCATGAAAAAAACTCCAAACAAAAAACAACCAGAAAAACATACACACCCTGTCTCTAAACCCCTGATCACAGAATCACAGAATCACTAAGGTTGGAAAAGACCTGCAAGATCATCAAGTCCAACCATAATAAAAAAAAAAAGAAAACCACCACACACACCCCCACAAAAAAAAAAACAACAAAACCACCCACAAACCACAAAACACACCACCACCCACACCAAAACAACCCACCCACACCACACAGCACCATGCCCATCAAGCCACATCCCACAATGCCACATCCACACGCTCCTTGAATACCTCCAGGGAGGGTGACTCCACCACCTCCCTGGGCAGCCTGTTCCAATGTTTCACTACTCTCTCAGTAAAGAAATGTTTCCTAATATCCAGCCTGAACCTCCCCTGGCGCAACTTGAGGCCATTTCCTCTTGTCCTATCACTTGTCACTTGGGAGAAGAGACCAACACCCACCTCTCTGGAACCCCCTTTCAGGCAGTTGTAGAGAGCAATAAGATCTCCCCTCAGCCTCCTCTTCTCCAGACTGAACAACCCCAGCTCCCTCAGCCGCTCCTCATAAGACTTGTGCTCCAGACCCCTCACCAGCTTCGTCGCCCTTCTCTGGACACGATCTTTGTGGAACATCTATGGGGGATTTTTTGTTAATGTAGCAGGAACAGAGGCTAAGCTGGCTCAAAGGGAGGTGGTTAAAATAAAAATACTTTTTAATATATTCTCCTATAGCTTGGAAACAAGAGGGAGCTACTGTCCCAACCCATCCTTCAGCCTAACTGTCCTTCCCTCAGCCTAGTTGTCCTTATTTATTTATTTTTTTACAGGCAATGAGGCAGAGGTGGGGTTTGAGGCTCAGAGACATCATTGCCTGACTAAGAGAGAGCATTCAGACATCAAAAAGGTGAGAAATGGCAACATAGGTTAGTACCTCTGGCAATGAGTATCATAGATATGTCGTTCTCTGTCCATTAATAAAAAATATGTAGAAAAAATATAAAATTGAAGTGGTATCAATGTTCTTTGTCTCCTCTTTGCCTTTATGTCAGTGTTTCTGCACAATGCTTGTTTTAAACTTCTTGCTTTGGAGATCCATTGCAGGCTATTAATTCGAACACTGTAGCTTTGTTAAACTTAAATCTTTCTTACCATCCCAGTTTTCTGTCATTTACGTGGTGAGGCTTCAGAGCTATTCATTACACTAACAGCACAGATATGAGAAACTCCCATACATATGTTTTATTCTTTTCTGGAACAGAGAAGCTAAATACACCTATTATTTTTTCCAGCTTTTGGTGTTTAAGGTAACACTTTTTCCCCTTTGGAGAGTATAGAAGAACAATAGCAGCCTTCTATACTGTTCACTGACACCACCAATGATAGGAAGGATACTGGGAGCCAAAATCTGTGGTTTTTTTCCATGCTGAGCTAGTGACCTTCTCTTCAAAGAGGCTCTCCTGTCTACATATGAAGAAATACACTGTGATGGAGGAGTTGCCAACGAGGTCACCATGGCCAAAAATCATGTGACAGTTTATAAATATGAATTATAATTACCTGGATTTTGTATTTTAAACACAAGCTTTGTTACTCAAAGCCTTGACCTGGCCTGGAGCAGAGCAAACTGTAAGGGCTGAGGGAGGCTCTCCTCAAAGGGAGCAGGAAGGTGCACAGCTGAATCTGGAATTTAATCACTGATTCTTAGTGGAGATCTACTGTTGAAACCGGTTTTGAGTCAAAACTGCAAGCTACCCAATGGAGCTATTCAATGTTTCTGATTATCTACAAATTGAGCCTAACATACTTCTAATCACAGAATAGATCACATTAAAATGTACAATACTGAATTACATGTTTAAAACATATTGTTTTAAAAGAAATGTGTAAACTCCCGTGGCTCATGTTTTATGGCTTCAAATTCAACACTGCTTACCTGGTTTTACCTTCATCTGGATTTCTAAGTTAGTCATCTTCGCTAAGACTGATTGAAAAGTTGATGGTTTTGATGAATAGTTGCCTTCTCAACAAGAGTTTTGAGAGGGAGCATCTGCTTGCTTTAGATTTTTCATCCTGTCATCTAGAAGTCAACACTTTCCACAGTAGTATCTCAACACCATTTTTCCTGTTAGCTCTAATCTTTGCACTGCATTGTAATGCTACGATATGTGCGAATATTATCAGTAATACAGTAAACTTGCAATATACTCATAGCAATTAAGAGAGATGTCAACAAAAAAAATATCCCAGGGTAATGGCCTGTATGTGCTTTAAGGCTTTTTTTTTTTTTTTAAAATTTGAGCAGCTGTTAATGGATTTGGGAATAGCATAGTTATCAGACAGTCAGACAGCTTAGAAGAAGCTGCTGTTCCTATCTGGGGTGGCTGGGCTTAACAGCAGCTGAAGACACCTTTAGGCACTGCAGGTCAAAGTGATTCAGTTTTGTTGGTTTTTGGCATTTTGGTTTTTTTAAAGGGACCAGCCAGCATTAGGCTGCCCAGTAAGAATGCGAAGCTGGGAGACCCAGGAAGGTCATGCCCCAGAGTGGGACACGCCCTCACCAACAGCACAGTCTCACAGAGGCTGAACACATCGCCAGAGCTGCTGCTGGTAATGGGGTCCATTGACAGTCCCAGACACAGCAAGTGATGAACCAGGTCCAGGGTCCATCCATGGGCTCCAGTGAGAAGCAAAAGGAGACAGGTTTGGAGCTCAGGTTCAAAGGGTCCGTCCAGCAGATGGGCTACCTACAGTACAGGTCTGAGGTCCATCCAGCAGGCAGAGGTGGAAGTGAAGACCAGCATTCCTACAGCATAGATCAGACTAGGACCAATAGCCCTCAGCCGACCTGAAATAGGCCTGTGGGCAGGGGGAGGGTGAGGTCCCCAGGTGAGGCTCCTCAGGGATGTTAAGACCTATTAGTGCCCTCAGGCCCCTAACAATTTTGTGGCTTTCATGAGCCTTTGCCTGTTTGCTAGTGCTGCTTTTGATTCTTGAGAACCTTGTCCTCCCCTTGAAATATAACTGAGAAAAAGCAGAAATGGAGAATTAAAAGTAGCTGTCCTCTTTCAGGTTACACATTATCTTGTCATTTCTCCAAATGACACAGGTGTAAAGAATACTTCTTTTGGCAGAGTTCCTTGAGGAATATTTATAAAAAGTCAGATTTCGGTCCTTTACATCTCTGCCAGCGTTGTCCCAAAACTTGGGTTCGTTACCCGGTGTGCATCACCCAATTTACACACAGAGTCGAGGTATTTTCTTTTATTATGTAAATGTGCAGATACGGGTGCCTGGTCCAAACCAGCACACCTCCTTGTCTTAATCACACAGCTTACATCACACAATTAATTAGCATACTTCGTAATGATTGGTTGTAAAAATTGCTGGCTCCAATCTAAACAACATAACACATTCGCGCATGCTCTAACTCATTTACATATAATATACATAAAAGTGGGCTAGGATTTTTCTATTCTAATTAGCTAAGTTTGCCTCAGGATACTATTTTGGCACTCTATTCTATTTTCCTAGAATTCGTCCTTGTGTTAATCCTTATTGTTAGTGGAGACAGTTTTTATCTTGAATATGTCTAAATACCAGGAGCATTCATTAACAAAATATCTTCTTTACATTCTTTCCATTCTTTTCACTTATTTTTTGACATTGTATTTTGAGATGTTCTATAATATTTTCCCCCTTTGCACCTTATGGATATATTTTATAATTCTCATAAGTCTCAATCTTTCTGGTTTTCCCTTTCTTTCTGTTCTATTTTTTCTATAAATGGGTTATCTTCTTTTTGTACCATCAGAATGTTGTTTGAAGGCTTTTTCTTAAGATATGGCTTCAGCCAATCACAGCCCAAAGGCAGGCATTGTATCATGCGACAGCTAGTTGTGGAGGAGGCCAGCTACAAACAGTTGTTTTAACCATCCAAAATTGGGCAACCACAAAATTAACCAAGAAAAATCTAAACCCTCTTTCTCTTTGGTATTTTCTACTAACTCTTTCAATTGTTGAGCCTTTCCTTCTATAACCTGAGAATTGTCAGTTAAATTGAAGCAATACATTCCTTTAAATTCTTCACATCCATGATTATGTCTTAAAAGAAGATCGTCAATAGCTGCTCTGTCTTCCAATATGACCTCTCTAATCTGTGTCATTTCCTCTCCTAAGGCAGCAAGCGCTTGGGAAGGAAAGTTAATATTTTTGACTAATTCACAAGCTAGTCTCTTTACATTATGGTAATTCATAGTTATCTCAACTCCAGGTGTAAGGAATGCAGCCTCCGTGATTTCGCTAGGACTCCATAATGTAAATTGAGAGTTACAATTTGGAGGCAGATTGGAAATTTGTCTCTTCTGCCTAATGGTTCTCTTTTCATCTAAGTATTCTTTTTTTTTCTTTTTTTTTCTTTTTTTTTTTTTTTTTTAACATTGCTGTTAATCTTCCCATTGCGCACGGTCCTCCAGTGACATTCACAGCGATATAGGTGTATGCTATCCTTCCACAAAAGAGAAACTATCCCAATGGCAATTTAGTATGAGCCCATGCATAACTCATTATCTCTGTTCTATTACATTTTAATGGGGGTTCAGATCTTGAAAGATTTTCACACTTAGATTGTGGAGTGCAGTTCACAAACCGAATGCAACTTTCAACTGGAAACATGCCCTTAACTTTTTTTCTTAGCATGCCTTTTTCCCTGATTTTAGTTGCTCTTCCCCAAGTATACCTGCTGCTGTATGTCATGTTAATATTAAAAAAAAAATCTCAGAATAGTATAATTTTTCAAAAGTATCAGAGCATTAGGTACTCCTAACAGGTAAGAGGTGAAAACTCCTTCTACAGAAGTTCCTCCAGCTAAACAGAAGGTAGTGGTATTCACTATTTTTCCCAAACATTTGTAGGTCTATCCTATTTTGGGAAAAACACATTCATATCTCCAATGTGGAAAAGAAGCAAAACCAGATAGTTTTTCATTTTACAACCCAATTATGCAATAGTACAATTTTTAAGCGTCCCGCCGGAATGCCTCTCCACTTGTCCTCAAGCTCTGGTGGAGGAGTTGGTTTAACTCGCGTGTAGTGAGTGGATCCAGGAGTTGATTCCTTCTATCTTCACAGTGGTATAGGTGGTCAGTAGGATTGTATAAGGTCCTTTCCACTTCTCTTTCAGTGGCTCATCCTTCCAGGTGTGAATATAAACCAAGTCTCCAGGTTGAAAATTGTGTACTGGCGAATCCAGGAGCAAAGGAGCTCGCTGATTGAGGTACCTGTGTAAGGATGATTAAAATGTGCAAAATAGACAGCAAATATTTTTTCCCCTATAACATGCATTCGGTTGCTTCGGTTACCTGTGCTTCTGACCAGATAGGGTTTTCCATATATTTTAAAAAGGCTTATTCCTTCCCTTGCTCGAGGGCTAATTCTGATTCTCATTAAAGCAACTGGTAAAACATCCACCTACTTAAAATGAGTTTCTTAACATAATTTTGAGATGTGCCTCTTAAGGGTCTGGTTCATTTTTTCTACTTTCCAACTAGACTGTGGTCTCCGTGGGGTATGTAAATCCCATTTAAATTGGAGAAATTTTGACATTCCCTGAACCACTTCTGAAATGAAATGAGGCCCATTGTCAGAAGAGATCCCTTCAGGAATTCCAAATCTAGGGATTATTTCCTTTAATAATGCTTTAACAACCTCTCAAGCCTGTTTAGTGTGGCAAGGGAAAGCTTCTGGTCATCCTGAAAATGTATCTACGAACTGTAGTAGATACTTACATTGTTTATATTTTGGCAACTCAGAGAAATCTATTTGCCAGTGTTCCCCGGGGGTTATTCCTCTTTTCACATCACCTGCAGGAGGTTTTTTTTGTCCTCTTGATATTTCGAAGCCCAGATATCCAACCTTTTCCTTTGCAACTTGAGCCTTTTTCTGGGAAACTCTGTATCCTGTCAATCCCAAATAATTCAGCAAACTACTTGTGGCTTCTAAGCAGCTTTCTTTAGTGTCAGCTCCTATTAATATGTCAATAACATATTGTAATGGGGTTACATTATCATATTTACCTTGCCACTGTTCTAATTCCTTTGCCAATATGTTACCAAACCGAGCAGGGCTTTTTTAAAATCCTTGAGGGAGCACAGTCCAACACAGCTGTGCCTTTCTTCCTGTTGTGGGATTCTCCCATTCAAAAGTGAAGATTGTCTGGCTTTGTTCGTCCACTGGGATACAAAAGAAGGCATCTTTTAAATCCAAAACAGTAAAATAAGCAATTGTTTCAGGTACCAAGGCTAGCAAGGTGTAAGGATTTGATACAGTAGGGTCTATGTCCAGTTATTTGATTTATTGCTCTTAAATCCTATACTAATCTGTATTCTTGAGAATGAGGCTTCCTTACTGGTAGAATAGGAGTATTAAATTCAGATTGACACTCTAAGCAGTCCATATTGCTTAAAAGTATTTATCGAGGGTTCCAATCCTTTTCGTACTTCCAGTCTGATAGGGTATTGGTTTACCCTCACTGGGCTTACCCCTGCTTTAAGTGTAATTTTGATTGGAATTACATTCTTTGCTTTACCTGGCTTCTCTGAGCCCCACACCAAAGGTATTACCGCATTCAATACTGTGTCCGGGATGTGTTGGCTGGGGAAACTTTAATATATGCCTTTGGTCCCCTTCAGTCTAAACCGATTTCTGCCAATACCTCAGCCGTCGTTTCCACCCCCTTTTCCTGACCCGTTTGCCAATGGGGACATTCTCTTTTCCAATGTCCATCTTGTTTACAATAAGCACACTGATTAGGTCCTAATGGAACATCACATTGATTGCTTCTCAGATTTCCATGACCTTCTCCTCTACCTCTTCATCTACTGGGAAAATTTCCCCCACTTTTTCTCTACCTCTTCCTGGTCCATTTGTCAGGGCAGCTGACAGAGAAGCTTGTAGCTTTGTTCTCTTCTGTTTTTTTTTCTCTTCTACTTCTTCCCGATTATTATAAACTTTATAAGCGATGGACATTAGCTGTGAGATTGTCATTCCAACTGTGCTATTCACCTTTTTCTCCTGATATCTGAAGCTGATTGACCAATAAACAACATATTAAATAATTTCATGTTGCTGGGATCGTCTGGGTATAAATTTGTCCATTTTTGTGCTATTTCACATTCTTTCATAAAAGGCAGATGGGGTCTCCTTATCTCCTTGTCTTATTTCATATAATTTGGATAAATTTTTGGGCTTTTTCACTCCATTTTGAATTCCATATAGAATCAATTTCTGGTGTTCTTTTATTCTTCTCATCCCCACATCAGTATTAGGATCCCACACTGGATCTTCTTTTGACATAAATGGATCAGCATTAGGTATTCCCCCATGCTGTCAGAACAGTTCTTCCTTAGCCTTTTCTAAAACCGTTCTTTGCTCCTCATGAGTAAACAGATATTCTAAGAGGCTCTGTATATCTCCCCAATTTGGATTATGTGTTATCATTACAGTTTTTATGGCGCTATACATCCCCTCTGGATTATTTCAATATGATCCTACTGCTTGTTTCCAATTCAATAAATCTGAGGTAGTAAATGGTACATGCACATATACAGGATTCCTTTCCGGCCCCACCGCCTGTCTCAAAGGAGCCTGGACACTAACTTTATAACCTCTCATCCTACCAGCTACTGGACTATCCCCTTTTTCAGAGCTCTCAGATTCATTAACCTTAGAAGGTGCTACCGACAATTGAACATAGTCTTCATTTTCCTCCATCCCAGTCTTTTTCTTACAATCCATACAACAAGGATTCTCTTTTTTCTTTTTAACTAAATACATTCCATTCTGATATTTAGAATCCACTAAACCACATTTCTTTCTGATTTCCCAATCATTCCTTAAAGCAAAAAACAAATCTACATATGGAATCTCACCTATTTGTCAGTTCTTCTACAAAACAACATCAATTGCAGAATAGTATTATAGGTTAAAGATCCATTTTCAGACCATTTTTTGCCATCTTCCAATCAATATTGCGGCCACCATTGATTACATTATCTTTTCAATTTATCCTTAGTCATGGGATCCCTTCCAAATTTATTCCAATATTTCAGGATGCATCCTAGAGGGGAGCAATTGGGTGTTTCCTGAGAAGCAGTTAAACCCATTTTGGTACCAAAAATCAAAACAGGGTTTCCACACTAATTTTTAATATTGTGTATGCTCAATAAACCAGAAACCACACCAGAACCAGAAACCAGACCAGAGTGTGGAAACAAAATTATCCCTAATGCGCTATCCCAAAGCGCTTTATATAGGGTGAAATATTCCTTGTTGAGCAACTTTTCCAATGCGCCCTTACACAAGGTAAATATTTCCCAGAGTTTACCGCTCCTAAAGAAATTCCCCCCCTCCTTTTATTCTTATGTTTGAAAATACCTCTTTTCAACAGCGTTGCATAGTTGTGTTGCTTATCTCCCTGACCTCAGGAGAGGAGCTGACAGAGTCCCCAAAAAACAGGTTGGTGCGTGCTGGAGTCCAGTTGAGCCAATTCTCCCCATCGGGTATGGAAAGACAATCCGGGCAAGGCTGTCAGCGCTGTCCCACCTGGGTCACCAAAAACTGTTGTCCCAAAACTTGGGTTCGTTACCCGGTGTGCATTGCCCAATTTACACACAGAGTCGAGGTATTTTCTTTTATTATGTAAATGTGCAGATACGGGTGCCTGGTCCAAACCAGCACACCTCCTTGTCCTAATCGCACAGCTTACATCACACAATTAATTAGCATACTTCGTAATGATTGGTTGTAAAAATTGCTGGCTCTAATCTAAACAACATAACACATTTGCGCATGCTCTAACTCATTTACATATAATATACATAAAAGTGGGCTAGGATTTTTCTATTCTAATTAGCTAAGTTTGCCTCAGGATACTATTTTGGCACTCTATTCTATTTTCCTAGAATTCGTCCTTGTGTTAATCCTTATTGTTAGTTAGTGGAGACAGTTTTTATCTTGAATATGTCTAAATACCAGGAGCATTCATTAATAAAATATCTTCTTTACATTCTTTCCATTCTTTTCACTCATTTTTTGACCTTATGTTTCGAGATGTTCTATAACACCAGGTCTCTATACAGAAAGTATGACATTGAACACCTTTTTAACATTTTGGTAGGTAAATAGAACTATTTATGGAGGCAGCATCCCAAGCACCTTTAACCTGAAATTAGTATCACAAAGACTTATTAGATTCTATAGAAGGAGTAATCTATTTTACAAGCTTGTAAAAAATAGCAAAACTGACTGGATACATGAGACATCAGTGTGCATTTGCTCCTGTTGATTGCACTCCCTACAGTTTTTATCACAGACAGCAGAAGAATTAGGCAGGGACACTTGTTGTGGACTTTGCTGTAGCATAACATTTAGAAATGAATAAATAAACCAGTATAGCCCTTAACTGCTGTTTATTGAAAAAGCAAAAAAAGCATTACTGAGTATATTTACAGGTACCGTATTTGCCAGATAAACTATGCACAAGACAAAGCTACAATACAGTTCCATTGGTAAATTAGCTTTTATTTTACAAAAAATAGCTGCCTTGGAAAGAAATCAAATTAATATTTCCTGCTTTTTAACCTTTTTTTTTTAACTTTTATTTTGGGGAATGAAAAAATCCTTAGCAATACAGATACATTATATTTCTTCATTATCACTCAGCACAAGCTACAGCAAATGTACCCACAAATACTGAGGCCAGTCACAGGCAATAAATTCAACCTATTTTACATATTGCTATGAAAAGTTGCAAGTTGCTGCTCGGCTTTCAAGGGCCTAGATGGCAGTGTAGTTCTTGGTGTAATTAGTCAATTTGATCTTCTCTGGGAAGATAATATTGACTGAGAGGTTTTCCCCATTGTTAGATTTCAGAAAAAAGTTCTTTTTCTTGCGTAGGAGATGACTATATTTGGCATTAGCAAGCCACATTTCACATTTTGAAAAAAATACAATCCCAGTTGTACCCAGGACAACAAGACATGTAAGCAAGCCCAGTACAACAAAACAGATCACCTGGCTTCTACTGAGCAAGGGATCTGCATTTTGGATTGTTTCTTTCATTGTTATTTTCAGGATTTCTTGTTGATGATGCACTGATCTGTGATGAGCTTTTGAGGGTGGCTTGTAATTCTGCATATGCTTTGTCTCCATATTCACTCCAGAGAAGCTTGTGTTTTTGCTGGGATGTTTGCAGGTCACACCAACAAATTCTGGTTTACAGATGCATTCGAATCCTCCTTGGGGATGTTCACTGCATGTCCCTCCATTCTCACATGGGCCACTTGCACAGAATATGACACGGCTGCTGCAGAGCTTTCCCGTATAGCCATGGGGACAAAAACAGCTGAAATCCACACCAATATCTGTACATGTTCCTCCATTTTCACAGGGGTTGGATTCACAGTCATCTCTATCTATTTCGCAGAAGTTGCCAGCAAAACCAGAGGGGCACAGACAGGAAGCATGTGGTGCAAAACCATTGTCATCAATGCATGTTCCTCCATTCTGGCAGGGAGAGCTAGAACAGGTAACAAACACATAGACAGAACTGAATTAAAGTCGAATGAAAGAAGCTATTAGGAAACACTTTATATAATAAAAGGAGCTGGTTTTCTTCAGAAGAGCCAGTTCCAAATGCAGATCCACTGAAGGCAATGAAGTTGAATCAAGAATGAGTTTGTTCAAGAGCTTTGCCAATGCAGATTACAATATCTTCTGCTAACCCTTCGGAAAGGATTAGTACACCAGTATATAAATTCAACTTGAAGAGCTGCGAAAGGATTTTAAATTATTTCAAACATTTATTCAAATTAAGCTTCCCAGTGTTTCCATATGCTTAGAGCTATTTAGCTGAGCCACTATTCAGACAAGACTGAACAAAGACACTAGCAGCATGGATTTTTTTTCCACCTGATTATTCATAAGATAATCTATGTATTGTATTGGCAAAACAAAACACTCTGCCATAGCAGCTCGATGTAAAGCTGATATTGTTTTTATTCTGCCCTGCCAGTGCTCCATGACATACAAAAAATTTAAAGGCGAACAGATACTTTCCTGCAAACTGCTCTTCAGCCAAAAATTTTGATTCATATGATTATAATAAAAATGATAAATGGGATAGTTTCAGCCTTGGCAAAGGCAGCTGTAATGTGAGGACAAGACCATAGGAAACCAAGTATTTCTGCAAACCCTTTAAGAACTTAATAATTAATAGCCTGGTACTATGTTTTAAGTTATATAAATTCACTGAGACACCTTTTTTTACATTTTGCAATGGAACTGTGCCTTACCGAGTGTAACGCCAAAAGATAGGGTCACCCGTTGACAGAAAGACACAAATGTGCCAATTCAGTGGAGCTATGCAATGTGGACTTGGTCCTTCAACTGGCCGTGTTGGCAGAAAAGGGGCCCTGGGTCACAGGTTTACAAATAAATCTCAAAATCCAATTTCATGGCAGTTCATCGTACATGAACAAGGCTTTTAAAGCTTGCCTTCTAAAAATGAATAACACTTGGTAAAGCTTACAGCAAGCCTCTCTGACCACAACAGCTTTCCTACTACTTATAAATCTCTGAAGACATACAGCATAGTACCAGAATATAGTCGAAAAATCCAAGCTGTTACATTTCCAGGGGAAAGTCCCAGGGGTAATGAACATCACAGCTTCATGAATGCTGACACATCACGTATGCAGTCATCAGTAGCAATTGGCCATTATGATTTTTGATGGTGGGACACAGAGATTTAGGAGGTCTGTTGATGTCTGAGTGAGATGACTGTGAAAGAGATATAAACTGCTGACCACAGATGGTCCCTGACCACCAGTCAGGATAAGATTGAGTTTCTCAAAAGCCCAGCCATTATCCTGGGAGTAGTTATGATAGAGACTACCCGAAGCACCTCTGGCTTTACTGGGGACTGAAGCACTTGGTGGCCACCCATCAGGAGAGCCTGAATATCATGGTAGAAGAATCATCTGCCTGTTTTTTGCTGTTTCCACATAAACTGCTCTGTCCTCTTGTATTGTCCTTCACTGTAGATGTTGGCTGGAAAAAAGGCTGCTGAAAAAACAAATTGGAAGCCTGGCAGCAGTATTAGGAAAGTGAAAGGTGTGGCTGTCCCTGGACTTTGACATAACATTTGTTGGTGACAACTTGAGGTGATAATGCGAACAAGGAATTTTGCCACAATCACTAGCCACTGTGTCTGCTTTAAGCAAAATATGGAAGCTGTAGTTGTACAGTCCTTGAGTAAATGAGTGGTTATGGCCTGTCTTGGAGAGTCTAGCACCCTCTCTTAGCTTTACAGGTCCCATGGAAAATCTGACAAGCTGTTTTGGATATGGCAATGTGTGGCAGTTTGAACCCTCATGGGTAGGTTGAATTACAGTACTTTCTAGGGATATAGGAAGAAATTGCTGGAGAATGTAAGCGTAAAATTTTTTCTGAACCTTTCAGAAGTATAAAAAATTTAAATAAAAAACAGTTAAGGGAAAATATACAGAATTTTGAAAACTTATTCTTTATTTGTTACTAACACTGAGTTGAATTTGCCTAATTTTAATATGTTTAAATAGATAAGGTATTAATATTAATCTCCTTGAATAGATACAGTTACTTTGCATTTTTGGTGCTTAAGGTATGTTCAGCAAGGTGTGGTACATGAAGGACTAGTTGTGGAAACATGGACGTACCACATCTTTGCTTTCCAAATACTCTGCTTTCATTTTAGAAAGTACCACTCGCTGCTCTGCTTCACAGCAAAACTTCAAAACATCACAGATGTCACTAATGCAGATACATCTGCCTGATTTTGTAAATAGACTAGAACAATCACTTTGATTTGTGAACTGTCTTGGTTCCACCTGTGAATATTAACTAAGGAGCCTGCAGCAATGCTTAGTAATATCAACATTGTTAACATTACCACTGAGGTAGAGAGGAACTGAGAAGTGAATGAGATGACCTCATATGATGAGGTGTCTTTCCAGGATGTGAGGTGCACTCTCTGGTGAACTACGAGGTATTAGCAGAAGTGCAGTGCTTATGCTGAGAACAGTTGTCCTTTTGAACTAAAAGCATATTTGCAGAGCCTGCTGCTCATTTTCCTGAAAAAGACACAGCTTCCTAGAGAAAAGGAATTGCTGTTTCAAGAATGTTGTTTCATTATGAAAAATTGTTCATAATTTCCAGACTAGCTTACGAGCATTCAGTTCCAACACAGAGTACTATCACAAAAATGTCGTTTCAGCAATTTAAAAACATAAGGATTTTAATAAAGTACATGGAATTAATCTGTGTTATTTTGTTGATACCATGCCTCACCTGTTCTTTGGGATAATTAATATATGTCCACATAGAATTATTGAAATATTTGCTCTACAGAGGAAAAGTGGAGAAAGCAAGCTATTCGCATCCCCTACGTTAGGCAAGTAGCTTGGATGTCATTCAAGGCACTTGCGAGGAACTTAAATTTCCTCATTGCCAATGAAGAGACATAGGCAGTTATCTTAGACGCCGAAAGTAAACCCAGACAGAACTGTTTGACTATCCCCCAATTAAAAGCAATGGCAAAAATATTCCAATCATTACACAAAGCTGTAAGAATGGCAATTCTTGCCAGGGACAGTGAGAGGTGTTAATGTTCCTTCAACAAGAGTGTACAAGTCTTCAGGAAGATTTAGTCATAAGGTAGATCTGAATATTCATCATGATCTATTATTGAGCAAGAAGAGAACCAGAAGGTACTCATACGGAGCTAGAGAGGAAGGAAGAAGGCAATCTCCAAAAAGAAAACTGTGATTTTAATGTGATAATTTTACCAAACTTGTATCCACCAGAAAGGTATTCTGTATGCTTATGGGATCAGACCCTCGATGAGCTAGAGGACAGCAGATATTTCTAGATTTCAACAAAAACACCAATCCACATTTTGTTTAACTTTGAAAGGTCATCATTTTTTCAAGCAATTCTACCAGTGATACTGCTGAAAGTTTTTCAGTCTGTGCCCATTGCCTCTTGCCCTTTCATTGGGTACCTCTAAGAAGAGCTCTGGCTCTGCCTTCTTTGCTTCTCCCCATCAGGTATTTGTACACATAGATAAGTTCCCCCAAGCCTTCTCTTCTCTAGGCTAAATAATCCGGCTCTCTCAGCCTCTCCTTGTAGGAGAGATGTTCGTTAATCGTCTTCATGGTCCTTCGATAGACTCACTCCAGTATGTCCACATCCTTCTTGTACTAATAAGCCCAGAACTGGGCCCAGCACTCCAGATGTGTCTCGCCAGGACTGAGTAGAGGGGAAGGATCACCAACTTCAACCTGCTGGCAAAGCTGTTCCTAACGTCCCATTTCTCTTAGAGAATGGAGAGCAATGGCCTCCCATATCCTATTCTGGTGGAAGTGAAATTATCTCCTTCAGTAAACTATGGACACACCATTATATGTCAGTTGAGAAAAATGACAGGCTGGCGAACTAGGTGTTTTTGTGCAGACAGCTTGTGCATTGGCTACTGTTCTTATTGCTGTATATGGCTTGTATATACAATTATCTCTCACTACAGGTGAGAACACAGGATGGGAGGTTACTCCAAGTTTGTTTACTAAAATCATGGGAAGGCATAAATTCAGCACAACAAAATGTGCAAATTGTCACTTTTAGTACTCTAATTATGCACACAAACTCATGCTGATAATCTGTAAATCTTTACTGTATGAACAGATCCGATTTGTAAAGTTTGATAAAAATATCAGGAACTAGCAGAAGCAGATATTTTAGCACAGAGATACTTTCACTTAGCAAAGAATTCTGAATAATAGTCAGTAGGAGTGTGGATTTTAAATTCATGTCAGAAATCAATATTTACCCATTAATAATGCAGGGCCCTTTTTTGAGATGGCAGTTTTTTCCTGTAAATCCCTGGGCACACAGACAAATATATCCTCCATCACCAGTCTCTATGCACGTTGAGTTATTGGTGCAGGGCTTTGCAGAACATGGGTGAATATCTGTTTAAAAAAAAAACAAGGCTTAATTAATCTAATGAGAAAGAGTCAGTAGATAGTATGTAATACTTCAAATAAAATATAGCTTTAACAGTCCTTCATCCTGCATTTTATAAATTCCTATTTATTCCTCCCTCTGTTAAAATGGAGTTCAGATTGTTCAACTATTGCAAGCACTTTCAGCTTGTTTCTTTCTTCCTAGCTCCTATTTGTAAAATACTTTTTAATTGTTCCAGTCTATAAATAAGTAACATTATCAATAAAATATTAGTAGGGGAGAAAGAACTATGTAGTCTAGTCGTCCTTTCACAACCTTGGCTTCTCCATGAGCAGAATTCTGATGAAGCAGTCAGGAACTGGGAATTCTCCCCACTCCCTGCCCGAGAGCCTATAATTATGTGCTTATGAACAAACATTTCATAATAACAGAGACCGGCAAGTTACAAAAATCTCTTAAAATTTCATCTTTTGGCTGGGCTGCGTCCAACCCTCACATAACTGTACCAGAAGAGAGAGCTGTATGATGTCTGGACCCAAAGTCACACATCTCCTTTTCTTTACAATTTCCCTGCTGAGCCACTTCCCACTCAAATGATTACTGAATTTTTAAAATAATTAAAAATAAATAAACAAATAAGTGCATATTTTAGCCAACTAATGGAGCAGCTGCAGAGAAGTGCTGACTGCAAGTTTTCTGATGCCTCACACACACAGTTTCTAAGTGTGCACATACACTTTCTAAGAAGATGAAAAGGGATTTAAGGGCATTTATATTTTACTTCCCACAACATAACATGCAAGGTAGATGATATCATGAGGTACTGCAAAATTTGAACCATAGCAAAATATTTCAACAGCCTTAGCTTTCAAATACAATCTTCCCTGGATAAGAGGCTCTGTTTTCTAATGTATTAACCTGTTCTCATTGCAAGACAATCACTTTGCATGCACTTTGAATGTAAGCTCCAATTTTCAGAAGGACCAAAATAACCTTGAATGCTTTTTGGAGCAGTGTTGTTTGCCACATATTTTCACAGGCTTTAAAGGCAGCTTATAAAGCATGAACTGATCTGATCGACTGTCATTTTTTCTTGGAAATAAATTGACTAAACTGGTTTTCCCTTTGTTATATTCAGTGTTTGAAGTGGTACCGGTTCCTGTACTGTGTAGCGTGTGTCAGACAGACACAGAGGGAAACCCCATGCTGTACAGCCTGGTTCCACATGTTCACATACCCGATTTCAAGGCTATGTTTCCAGAGGATGAGAAGATGCCATGGCGTTCAGTTAGCCAGGCTGATGCACGCTGTTGCAAAGAGGCTAACCAGCAGTGATAACACTAATATCAACTCACAGATTTCTTTCTTTAAGTGCCATGTCTGTCCATGTGACTGCAATAACGGCCATAAATGATACCACTGATCCTGGCCTATGTGTTTACAGTGGATCAAGCCCAACCTATAATCCGCATGCCTATAAATTACTGGGAAGGTCATTCTTGACCTGAACTGAGGACCAGGTTGCCCATAGTAAAAACAACAGCTACACAGTCAGAGGCATTAGCAAACCACTTAATGATCTAAAATTACTCCAGAAAAGAACTTCCGTTATTCAAGCCAAGGAGACTAACTTTCCTAGAAAACAAAAAAAGAGTTATCACCACCAATCCAAATCACCTTTTTTTCCTCCCATGCTTAGAAAGCTCATAAGCTGCTGAGACTATATCTATATTTCACAAATATTTCAGGTGTTTACAGTAGTGGCCAAATGAACTTCAGACCCTCCCACAGTTTTCCATCCCTGATTTTGCCATCCTTGTGAGTTGGCATTTGCTCCCAGTTGGTAACACTAAAACAGTGGCTATGCACTAGCAAACGTTACACATTCTATAGCAGCAAAAAGGAAGAATTTCAAGAGAATGCCAGAACTGCAGTACTCACAACCCTTCATCAATCTCCACAGAAACAACAGAAATGTAGCTTTCTAACATGCCTTATCTCATTACGCACCTGAAGTTAAAAATTGTCTCCAGTAGCCAAAAAATGGCACCTAATGTCATATGCATGTGAAAAATGTAACACCTGTGGCCTACTCTCACCAGACACATACATTTTGTATAAGGAGAGAGAGGCAGGGAGTCTGGTACTTCATGGTAAGAAACTGATGGGTTTGTATTTTCATATTTAAAAGACATTTACGTATCTATGCCAGTGATCCCCAAAACAGCAGGAGCCTTCAAAAGCCTTCCTTTTTCCTAACCTAATGAAGTTTCATTTAGTGGTACCTGTTAATGAGTTAAGCAGTCTGTAATGACTCTGTACAGCCAAGAAACTGACCCCAACTCTTCGGCAGAAGGTGATGAGATCAGTGGCTGAGCAATTAACCCGTTTGAGGTTTCAGTGCTTTATTGGGTCAGGATAACAATTTGTAGCAACCTTCCAGTAGCAAGAAAAGGAGGATCCTTCTCTTGATCCCTTGTGGCAAAACAATGCATTTAGAGTAGGTAAATTCACTGAGATGAAAGACTTTCAACATAACATGTCCCTGCGGATGAAAAGACGGTTATTTCTTTTTGGCTGAATATTCTTGGCAGCTCTTCATGGGGATCTAGATTCAAATTGGCAGAGGAGACCCTGAGATGACTCTGAGTGTTGAGAGAAATCATAGTTTCTGAACTTAAGCAAGAGATACCTTTTTTTGTATTATAGAACTATCTTAATGAATATGTATTAAAATAATATTTTTCCATAAACATATGGGTACAGTTTCCAAATCATTGTTTTGTGTCCTAAGTGCCAGTTGCAAGAGGGAAAGCTTGCAAGGCTCAGAATTGCAAAGATATCTAAGTGCCTAGAAATTCAGCTAGGCACTTCATATGGCTTTTAAAAGTATGCCCAGCTTGAAGAATGCGATATTATCTTACAGGAATCTTTAGGTGTGAAGATAGTACCTTTAAAAATCTGGTCCTTTGGAGTCATTGGCAAGCAATAGAACTGAGCCTCCTAAGGTGGCAGTGGGGCGTCATTCTGTCTAGTTTTAGAATTCTATGATTCTAGATCACATATCTAGATCTAGACCCATTCCTCCTCACTGATTGTAATGAGAATCTAGGTGGCTGTCCCAGGTACAAATGCATCTGTGAGAGGTGTCCAGAACCACAACTCTGAGAGCTTACGATCACATCTGCACCATTGCTACTGCAGCTCCTGCAAACATACCTGGACTAGCTTTAACTAAGAAGTCTGTCTTTGCTTATGTGTGCAGCTGGTGAGTATGGGCTGCAAAACCTGACAAGAAGATAAATGAGTACCTTGCACCAAGCTCCATGCCACTGCAAGGATGTGAACTATGTGAAATCTTCTGAGTCTTTCAGTCATCTTGCAAATGTTATCCAGTTCAATCTGTGTCATCATTAATTACTGTTTTGGATATGCATGGGCAGAACACAGCCATGCTCTATAAATTATAAACTGTAACCACAAAAGCCTGAAAGACATGAGAAGAGGATGAGGCCCAGGACACCTGTCCTCTTCCAGCTGCAGCTACGTGGGCTGAACAGGCGCACGCTCCTGGATGCTCACGCGGTTTCGGCCCTCTCAGATCTCTTTGGCTGAACATTTGCCTGTATCAGCCAAAATAAACCAGCTCAGCAAAGGCCAATTCTTCAGCTTCCTTATGCTAAGCTGGCTCATTCTCACTGGCAAGGGGTGAGAGAGTGCACACAAGAGCTGTGCTTATGCCTGAGATCTGAGAGGGAAGTGTCAGCCTGTTCAGGCAGACCTTTTTTTCAGTTATACTAATACTACTCTGCTGAATCATGACTGGTTAAGTAAAGGAAGAAATAAGCACAACGTTTTCCTTTTTAAGAAGTTTTAAGTATTATGCTCACATTTTTCTGAACAGAAAGTAGCATATATATAATGTGTCAGGTAAATATTTCAAATTATTTAATATATACAAGATGACTGGTATTTTTACAGAAAAGGCTTATATGACAACAAGGGAGCCATTATTTGTTGGCCTTGTCCACAATGATCAATGTTTAAAATGGAATGATGAATTTACGTTTTGCTCACACGTATGCCCAGTTACAAAAGATTAAATGATGCATGCCTCTGATTAAATTATTATAAAAGTTCCAGGTTTATGTGCCACTGCCCTGCATCCCCTTATTGTCTGGCACTAACATTCAATCTTTTAGAATTAGTTATCCAGGACTTTTGCATATCTCCAGCACCAGATGATGGGGCTGTTTCACCTCATTTGCTCAAGGACAGGAAAGGATGCGCAAACCTATGTCACAGAGGCTGCCAACCCAGCCCTCCTCACAGATGCACTGCCAGGGCTTGGCACAGCTGCCGTGCAAACACCCAGGGAAAGGAACACACTGATTACAAAGAGCACCCTGCCAACCAGGCTGACACCTGAAAGAGATAAAAGACAAGATAGAGGCACAGTTTATTTTTAATAAACATAATTACAAGGATGTTCCCCTTTTCGAGGCACAATAAATAAACTTTCAGATACAAAATTGGACTATGCAGCACATTTGAACAAAAAGATACCATCAATGCTTCTGGGATACTAGAAGCAGTTTATGTGAAGAAAACCGTTTCATTCAGTGAGAGAAAAATAAACAAATGCTAATCAATGTAAAGACTTTTCTTACTGGAAAAAGTAGCCTAAAAAGGCACCTAGATGTCTATGCTCTATGATTCCAGTTACTGTATCCTAATAGAGTGCTGTTTCATTACAGTTCCATATTTTGAGAGGGCAAATCACTTCAGCTTCTGTCTATTTTACAGGACTATGAATTATTGAAGCTGTCCGTTCTTGCGCTAATAGCCCTGTCTGACAGATCTTTTTACCTGCATTCACTGGGAAATTCACAAAATCCATTCTCTGGGTGGCAGCCAGTTTTACAGTTCACGCCTGGAAGAAGAGATTTATAATATCAAACCAGAAAAATCAGCACTCAAAAAAAAAAATCATATTATGTCCCATACACGACTGGTGTTTTAAAAGAACCCACATTGCATAATGTTCTGATTTTTTTTTTTTCAAATACATGTTTTTGCAACATAAAATTTTAAATTAACTTCATCTGGAGCATGTTACAGTGTTCCTATAGGATAAGTGAAATGACATAAAGAACTAATGGCAGAAGAGCACAAACTAAGTCACTTCAGCATATGCAAAGTATATGTAATATCACTAAACACTACTTTAAAAGGGAAATTTCAGAAGAGATCCATGTACGTCATTTCACAGCATGCCACTCCAACTGCATTGTTTTAGAAGTACTTGAAACACAAAAATACCTTTAGTCAGAAAAAAATTTCCATTCAAAACAACTTATAGTATAAGTAAGCGTTGAATTCATTTCAACCCTACGTCGGATGAAAAAAAATCACCATTTTCATTAAATCATGCATGAATAACGTAAGTTAAGGAGAAGAGGTCTCAGTCACATTTTTTTGTTTGTTTCGAGAACTCGCATCAAGCGCGCTAAGCAATGCTCCTCTGACATGTCACCATTAGCCACGGACACCCTACGCAAACGGCACGAGAAATGCGCTCCGTCGGAGGCGAAGGAAAAGCTTCCCAAAGGCCACCCGCACCTTCGGCCGGAGCGAGCGCTGGGGAAGGCTTTGCCCTCGGGGACTGCAGGAGCGCTCCCGCCGCCGCCTTCCTCCCGGCCCCGGCAAACTCCCAAAACTTTCCCAACTCGCCTCCCCTCCCCGCGCCGCTCCCCGCGGCACACGCCGGGCTGTCCGCTGCTCGCCACCCTCCCGCCGCCTTCCTCCAGCGCTGCCCGCGGCCGGCGTTACCTGGGGCTGCGGGGAGGACGAGGGGCAGCAGGCAGCAGCAGCCGATGAGCCCGGCGGTGCGCAGCCCCATGGCCGGGGCCGCCCCGCGCTGCTCCGCGCCGGCCCGCGGGGAGCTCGGCGGAGGGCGCGCGGTCCTCGCCGGGCGGCGGCGGCGGCGGCGGCGGCGGCGGGGAAGGCAGCACCCCCCGCCCGCAGCCCGCAGCGCCACCGGGCTCCGGCGCGACGGGGCGGGAGGAGGGAGGGACGGGAGGGGGGGAGGGCTGCCCGCCTCCTCCCGGCCCTCCTGCCCTCGACCCGCAGGCAGGGGACCTGCCCGCGGGGCGAGGCAGCCCCTGCCTAACTCCGCCGCTCCGAGCCGCTCTCCTGCGCGGGGGCGGAGCGAGGAGCCGCGCACCTTGCGCACCCTGGCTTGTGCGGTCGCGGGCGAGGGGAGGAAATCTGGAAGGTCGCGGGAGAAGGGACGTCAAGGGGGGTGGGGGGTGGGTGTTAAGCACGCCTCTTATTTCGCTAAAACATACTCTGTCTGTCCACAAAGAGCTAATCTGGGGCTTGTCTTCAGAAATCTGAAGACTTCTCTCCTCAGTCATTCACATCAGAGCACCAACTTTTTAAGGAAAGACCCCAGCAAAAGCAAGGAAGGTAAAACATTTTACGTTTCTGAGGCTCAAGCGTTAAAAAACCCCCAAACCACCCCAAACACTACCTTTAGCAGTCTGTTATACACCGAACAGATCAAAAAGAAACATTACTTCCATCACAAGGCAATTTAATCACAGCGGTTTATTTTGTGACTGTTCCTTCCTCTTTTCTATCTTTTTATTCCTTCTTTGAGCTGTCCCTTATGAAAATAGACTGGCTATTTCTTATTCTTTGTATTCTTTCTTGTTCTTTGTTTTCTTCTTTTAAGGAAGTTATGTCTGAGTTTTAGGATTCCTGAGGGATCAGTTTTCTTCTGCTTGCTGATGTAGTGCTTTCTTCCAGCAGACCTCATTTACCAATTTGTCTGCATTTATGTGAAGCAACTAGAGATCACTATAATACGGCAAGAAAACTCTACAACCATCTACTTTTTCTCTAGAATTACAATGGGCTAAATCAAGATTACCTGCCTGAAAACGTACAGTCTGGAAAGCACACTTCAGATAGCCCATTTACTCATACTTGAAGACAATGATGTCACTTAGGTTGAAAAAATTTGCTTCTATTAACACTGACTTTACTGGCAAAGTGAAGGACAGAAAAAAGAAGAGCAGAGAATAAGGGGTGGTTTAAAAGACAACACTTAGGAGTAAGGTGTGAGAGGCAGACACTGCTGCTTCAAAGCTCTCCAAAAGTTTTGGTATCTGAGGTAAGCTGTGCCTATCTGACTCTATAGGCACAGATTGCCTCCATGCCTTTTCTCCTTGTCTTGCTTTCTTTTTACTACTGAAACATTACTTACTGTTTTGAAAAGGTCACTTTGCTGTCACGGCTTTTGCTGTAGCTCACCAGACCAAGCCTTGCTGGGGTATCGTGAATGACACTCTAGAGAAGGGAGAATGTGGAGTGGTAATGACTGCTTAATCCTTTACTCCACTCTTGTGTGAACCTGTGCTTTTCTAGGATAAATATGAGCAACTCTTTGTTAGTCTGTTCACTTTGCTTTTATTCTGACTTTCTTAGTTATTTGTTTACACTCAGGTTGTTGTAGGTCCAGAGTTGCTTATTCCTCCCTTAGGTCATAAGTTCTCTGCATGGTGATGTAGAAGCCTTGTTATGTTAGAACTTTTTTTGCATTTGTTGACCAAGAGATAACCTGGGTAGTTAAAAAGCCTACAAATGTTCAGTGATTTCAGATATTCCTATAGTAGCTTAACCAACTGGTGAAAGGAGGGCTTTAATCTTTCTGCCTTCTACCCTAGGCAGAAATTTCTCCTTGTGTTCTTTTTTATTCAGACCTTAAGAGTAGAGAGTTTGTAGAATTGACAGGTTTTCTCTGTACACTCATCACTGTCAAATTATCTGTTCTAATTTGCATTGTCAAGATATACTCTGACATATGATGACACACTTCTATTTTCCGAGTTAACTACTGAACATCAGCTGTATTATCCAAAACTGAGATCTTAAGAAAAAATCATTAGGAAAATCTTGTTCTCACAATCCTATATATGATCTGTTATAACCACCATTATGAACTTCAATTTTTGTACTCTTTTTCTTGCTTGTTTTTCATTTTTTGCATAGATACACTGTTAGGCAAAAATATTCTATTTTTTAGAACAACTCTACTTTTTACTCTTCTCTGTCTTGGGGGTATCTGCCCAGACACTAATCCAAAAATAATTTCAAAACAGAAACCCCATTTACAGTTCTGTAAATCCAGACTAATTCTCTTCTCTCCCCTTCTTCCACCTGAGTAAATCAAACTGCAAATCATTTTTGCTTAGCTCGCTTGCTGCCAAACACACTCTGATCCAAATCTCCAAAGTCTTCAAAATAGTCGTTGAAAACGACAGTAACTGTGTTCTGGCAGATCTTAGTGATTTCTATCTATCTGCTGAGAATAACCTTAATTTTTTATTATTTTTCTTTAAGTCTTTGCATTAGAAATTGGAAAGTCAAGAACCTCATATAATCGTTGTCTGTGTATGGAGATCATTCAAGGTGTTAACAATTGTACTCACTTCTTCACTTAAAAATACTGGAGTGGTGAGTACAGATTGAGTGCTGGTCTAACAGTCTGTCATTCTTGGGAAACAGATAGTTTTGTGGAAACCTTGGGACCTTGGGAGGTTTACTTTGGAACGTGTTGCAGGGATCAGGGGCATCAGGCCATCAAAAACACTGACTGCAACAACTGAATCCAGAGAAAAGCCTTCTCGGATTCTTATCCAGAAACTGAGATATTATTATTTCATTTTTTTCCAAGAAAATGGCACACAACAATCCTTCATTTTTAGACAGGAATAACGAACATGTTCAAGGACTGAGATACTGGAAAAAGCAGACTGAGATTGAGAATTTAAGCTTGGTGAGAATTTCCTTTTGTACATTGAACGTAGAAATGGAGTGTTTCAACCTTCTGGTCAGCAGCATACAAACAACTTTGCAAAGTCTGAAAATCCAGAAGCAGCAAGGAATCCTTGAAGTTCTGTCCCGGCTAGGTGTACTCGTACTCCCAAGTGCCTGTTTGCCTACTAATATAACACCTTTTGACTGGAGAGAAGTTCAATCGAAATTTTATTTCATTGTTGCAAGAATCTGGAGATGGAGAATCTGTATCAGTGACAAGAAACACAAAGCAAGTCATCAGTACAACAGCTCCTAAAGGTCCCTGCAAACTCCTGGTAGCTAAAATCTGAGGCTGACAGCAGAGTCACATAGAAACCATATGTGAGACCCCACATGAGAGGGAGAAATAACTGTGAATAATTTGGGCTATCCTTATACATATTGCAGAGAGAAAGAAAAAAGTATCAATTACAGGGCAGTGCCATGTCCCTGGCAAAGCAGCAATACTTTGTGAATGAGAGTATCAGAAGCACTAACATTATGAGTGGGCAGGTTTATCCTTTATCCCTTGAAGGGATATCATCAGCCCTGGATATACACAGGCACAAAGTTTTAGGATCTGTTAACTGGGTTTACAAGTTTGTACTCCGTACTGTACTCTGTGAGAAAAAAGCTCATCAGATGCAGCTGGAGCCTTAAGGAACTATTTTACACTCTTTATGTTAGGCTGTCCCATCCTCAAGTGTGACTGGACAAGACGGGCTGAGCCAGCCTACAAGCTTGTTGGGGTTGAGCAGAGCATCCTCTCTCTCCTTTTCTCCTAACCGCCTTGCCGTGTCCCAGCTGCACAGGTGCATTCCTCTCCTCATGCCAGCTTTACTTCTGTTACCTCTGGCTTTTCAGCGAGCTGATTCGGTACACTGTGCTGGCAGATGACTGACAAGAAAAACATGAAATTACTTCTGCTGTCATTGTAGTCACTTCAACAACATGTTTCTGCCCTCACAAAAGCCAACAGGTGAATGTCTGTAGACTTCAGTGGGGAGACAAGTGACTCGTCCGGCACCTTCTGTATCAGGGCACATACACCAGAAAGTTTTTCTGCACGGAGCAGATTTCACTACACACAGAAATAGCAGCTATCAACAGCTAGCTAGAGATTGCCAAAATATTTTTTTTTATCACAATAATTTTTTCCCATTGGAACAGTAGCCAGCGTGCGTAGAGCTAAAATATACAGCAATAATTTATAGGAGCTAAAGCCAAACCCATTCCCTTGCCTGGCACTGAAAATTCTCATAACCTCCCTCTCTAACTATTGACAAAGCATTAGCTCAGTGCTATCTATCACCCAATTACTATAGCACAGAGAATTCTGTCAGCTGTTTTAGAAAATACATTACATGAAATCTTGGCCACTCTGAAAACTGAGGCAAAACTTTCATCACTAAGGCAGCTTTCCACTGACTGTAACAGTCTTGATCAAAAAATGAATTCAATTTTCCCCTTTCTCAATGTTAGGAAAGTCAGAGATTTTGCCATCCCTGAGATCATAGTCTAGCCCTTCTTTGATATTGTAAAGAAAAAGCCCTAAATGTAGAAATCTGAAATATTCAGTAAGATCCCACATTTGAAGTTATTCTACTGAATTATTAAAGTACAGGGTCAAGAAAATACTACATAAAAAGCAAATCAAGACAACAAAAAACCTTATTCTTCTAGTAGATTTTTTTTCCCATCCTGTTATTCACAGTACAAAAGATGAGAAACTGGAGGAGAAATATATGTAACATAGGCATAAAATAAATAAAATCTATTCAGGAAGTATGATTCTGTCACTAATGCAAACAAAAATGAGACCTTATCTGAAGATATTACAAAAAGTATACATATGTATTTAAAGAAATCTAAGCAAAGACATTTTTCAAAGAGCTGGAAGGGTGTCACTCTCATTTTATATAGTACTGGGCTGTCTATACTTGAAGTGTAGAATAATGTAGACAGGTTCATTGAAAGGCAGTGTGAGAATTGTGGAAGGACTTTTTTAGCCTAAAGAGAGAGAAATGTTGAAAGATACATCCATCATAATGTGTGTAAACAGGAAAGACAGAAGTACAAAAATCTGTAATGGGCAGAAGTAATGGCCAGAACTTCAGTTGGAAGAAATACTAATTTAGCCTGGATGTATAGACATTTTCTTTAACACTGAGGTCGATCAGACAGTATGACAGTTTGCCACAGAGTAGAGGCAAAATAATTAGGTGTCTTTAAGGAAAGGTTAGGTACACTCATGAGAAACAATATAAAACCATCATTGCTTGAAGCAGGTATTTTGATTAAATTATCCAAGATGTCCCTTTCAAAGCCATCATTTATGGTCCTGCCATATCTTTCGGTCAGCAAAACATTCCTTTGCAAACTGATGTTAAAAAAGTCTGAATCTTAAGAGTTTTCAAAAGGTGCTTGACAGTCTGACAGAATGTTAGTAGTAGCTAGGAAGTTTGTATCATAATATGTCCAGCATATCCAACAGGCTTTACCCACTTGGAGATGAAGATGATGTTCAGTTTGTAATTCACACTACCTTGTTATGTTTTGTTTTCCTGCAGTCTGAAAGATTTGGTGCAGTGAATATGCACCTAGATTCTTGATAGTCAACCGGTAAACAGAACATTTTTGTTACCGTATTAGTGATATTACATTTTAAAAAATATTTTTAAGTACTTTCCTGAGGCTAGTAAAGTAATTTTACTTCCTCTATAAAACATAACTAGATCTGAGACTTCATTTCAGGGCAGGGGCTGCCTGTGTATACACAGGAGAGAAAGCAAAAGAAGGAGAAACAGTCTCTCTATTAACTATCACTATGTTCGTATGATTTTTGAGTTGACAGAATAAATTATTCTGTCTTCTGGCTAAAAGGGATATTTATAAAGAAAAATGGATAGCTTGCTGTGAGACAGACATATATCAAAATGAACAGCTTAGTTCTAACCACATGGAGTTTGAAATGATAGTGTCCCATTGAAGATTACGTGTCTGGGAGATTGGCAATGCAACACTGAAACACTGTTCAAGTTTTTTGGAAAACTGTCCATATACAGATAATCCAGAAAAAGAAAGCATTACCATATATTTCTGAGTATGTGTAGAATCTACTTATATATGATTTTTATGATATATATCTCTATATATGGTATATATGTATGGATAGTGAACAGGAAAACAAACAGTTACAGGGGAAGTATATAACAGAAAAAATAAAAGCATGAAGAAATCTTTTTTAAAGATATCATTTATCAGTACAAAACAGAGATACTCTGACAACTTGCAAAACTTCACACTCTGAAACCTCTAGTGTCTTCTGATACTAACAGTTTCAACCTGAACTCTGATACTTAGAGGTGCCTGCTGTTTTTAAAGCTTTGAACTGGCCATGATGGAGGCTTTAGGTGCTTGCAATAGCCCAGGGAGAAGTTGGTGTTTGGCAAAAAAAAAAAAAAGAAAACAATCCACATGCCTTTCTAGACTCATTACTGCTCTCAGAACTCTAGCTGCTATTCAGTCTTTGATTTTGTCTTAATCTCAGTTGGATTTTTTTGCTAACTACAGAAGCAAGCTCTTATTTTCACTCTCATTGCTTTCTCTGGTTTTGTGCCATTTTAAAGGAAAGATGCTGTGCTTACTTCCCTCGTACACAACGCCTAACAGTTCCATTGTTGTTCTACACGCTCACATATGGGTATTTATTGTCTGCTGTTTCCTGCTGCATGCAAAAAGTTCCCAGTGTTTTTACTTTGTTTGTCTTCTGACAAAGAAACCAGAACTTCCTTCTACTCACTTTGTGTTATTTGTTTGTTTGGGGTTTTTTTTGTTTAGTTTTTTCCAATATATATATTTATTTGCTTGAATTCCTGGTTTTTTATATACCTCTACTAATACTAGAAATCAGGCTAGCTTAACTCTGTCATAGTCCCAGATCACAGTCTCTTTTTTGGTTCCCCCCTCTTGCATTATAAACATTGCTATGCTGTACAATTCTTTCCTTTTCCATACTGTTTCTAATTATTTTCTCTGCTGCTATTTTTTTTATGTGTTGTCTTATCATTATGGTTTTCATTGCTCTTTTTAATGATAATGTTAAACTATAAAATGGAACCTAAACTAAGTTCTATTTGCATTATTACGTTTACCTTGCATTTTGTCTAGGTCTATTTAATCTTTATTTTGTTACAGGGTATTATATAACCATTAGTCAAAATTTGTAAGTTTTTATGACATTTCTACTGTTGTCTATCAATGCATTTTTACCTCCTGGGTAAGGGACACATGAAGAAACTGCCTCAAGAGTATTGTTCCAGTTGTAAATGTGAGGATAATATTTTATAACAATTGGTGCCGTAAAAATAATTATTTGAGAAATAAAAAGAATCCAAACCAGAAGGAAGATCTGATGGGAATAATAAAGCAGAGCATGCCAGAAACCATCCTGTTTGCCATAACCAGAAGCTCTTTTCCTCAGCCTAGCACCAAGGACAAGTATAATAGAGACTGGCAAAATATCAACCCTTTATACACATGTAATATTGAGAAAGCAATTTTCACAAAGATATACAACCTGTATGCCTTGGTTTAGTTTATGTCTCATCTCTGCATTTCCCAGGAAATCTTTCTTCTTTCTAGCCTTATCTTGAAATGAAAGAATTTTCAAGTGAAGGACAAATGTTCAGTAGTGGTACCACAACAATATATTTAAAATTGTTAATGCTGGTAAATACTTGCAGTCAGGAAGCCTGAATTCTCACATAACAAAAGTCACGACTTTTTGCCCTGTAATTCCTGTGTCAGTCCTAAGACGTTCTATAACTTTGGAAAGACAATTGTCAGTAAAAGATTTCCAATGAAACAAATTAACTCCTTCAGTAAGCCGATCCAGTACTTAATACATATTAATGTAGAAAGATCAGTGATAGGAATAATTTCATAAAGCATGGTTTGAGATTAGAATTAGAAATTAATTAAGCAGGAATGTCATTGTTGTTGTTGTGCCCAAAACAGCTCCATTCCTTAGTGGTGAAGATTAAGTAGGTGGCTGAGGTAAGACTGAATTATCTGTAAATTGTTTTTCCCCAAATCAGATATAACTAATAAGATTTTTGCAAGTCAAATAAAGACAAATAACTTGGGGTGCAAGAATGAGGTTTTTTACTCACTGCAGAATATGCTGATAGCCTGCTTTTGCACTAGTTTGTTGTTGGCTCCATTTCACAGAAAGAAAAGCTGAGGCACAGAGAAGGAAAGTAACTAGTTCAAACTCACACTCGTGGCAAAGTCAGGTATGCAGGGTCAGGTCTCCTGCATCCCTGTTTCTTCTTACTATATTGCCACCTTTGGAGTGAACCACAGACTTGGAAAGAAGAAGAAAGAAATTAGAGAAGAAAAATAGAAAAGGATCTATTCAGTACAGGTCATGTTAAAAACTGGAACTGAATACAGAGTTCCCTTGCATTTTGAGTTTCCAATCCTGATGGCTACTGGCAAGGGAAATACTGGTTCTTTGTGTCAGAATTGGGCACATTTTCAGTTTCCCAAACTAATATGAACTACGGATCTTCTGCTGGAAGGTCTATGTGCTTACATTCTTGAAATAGTAATTTTTTAATGTTTGTCTTTTATCATCATTTTCACTGCTACCATGAACTATGCTAGCTATAAATTGTTCCCCCTTGCAGGCCTTCTATAAATTAATTAAATGTTTCATCTACGTATTATTTGTGAGTGTTGAACACATGCACAAATATGATATTTCTCTTTCAAGTGCAATAATCCTTAGGCATGTTGTTCAAAAGTGTGATTTTCCCACGATTCCCTTCCCATCTTCAAACAGAAGTGTATCATAAATCTTGTGAGTCCTGCTCTCTTGCATAATGCAGTAACATTGAATAACTTAGTTTTCTGATTTAGTAATTTAGTAATAGATTTTGATCTGTTGTCCCTTTTTGTTATACCTTACAAAATTGATTTTTTAGATGGTGATACACAGTGGACGCAACAGGGCCTTGGGAACTGGAAACAGAACAAAGAATCCATCATATATTGCACAATCACTGACTTGCATTTTGCTTACTATAGGTAAAAGCCTCTAGTGACAAGAAGGAGAATAAAGAGCTATCCCTTTAATTGCAGCTCTGGAAAGCAGTGGCAAGCAGGTCTGATACAAAAGATGCAACAAAGTTCTCAATTATGTTTGCATAAATGCAGAAAACTACTGATTTTTTGCTGATGTGACCACTGTATTTTATTATTATTTCATCTGCTTGTGTCTTTTTTGTGTGTGTGTCTTATTTATATGGCTGTGTCTTACTTTAAATTTATAAATTCCTTAGGTCAAGGACTGCATTTTTATATTGCATTTCTAAAACACCAGTCTCCATGATGAGCCTCTAGTCATTTTGACAATACCACGATGATTTAATATTTGTGTTACATTAAACATCTCGCAACTGCTATCAGGACTGTAATCTGACTGCACAGGGCACTGTATAAATATATAGAAAGTTGCACTCTTACTCAGAAAGAATGTGAAGGAACGCAAAAATGAAAGCAGAACAACAGATTAGGATACCACCACACCCAAATAACATGACCACAATGATCTAGAAAGAGTACACTATCCCCATGGCTCTGAAGGATGGGGTTTTCTTATTGTTTCAACATTTGTTTGTGTCTGTTGCAGAAAGTATGAGTATGTACAAAACCTGTGCAATGTTATAATATTATATCATTTTTGAGGCTGAAAAGTCAAGCGCTGATCTGATAGGAAATAGGAAATGCAAGAATGAAGATGCGTATGCAAAGTTAATTTGGCGTTTTGTGATTATGCTTTCTAATTCCATCTGCAATCTCATCATTACACACTGTGTTTTTTCATGGCACATCTGCCTGATTGAGTAATCACCTTTTAAATAGCTTTTCAGTATTTTGTTTACTCATGTGGCTCCTGTGCCTTACCTCCTGCACTTTTCAAAACCTGTTCTAAAGACAGAGTTACTGAACTTTCTCTGAGACTTTTCGTGCTGTTTGTATTAACATCGAACAGCTACACAAATACAAATGAACATATTTTCAGAACATTTCTGTAACGTAAGGCAGTACTCGTACATCCATTTTACATCTGGAGGACTGAGGAACAAAAGAAATTTAAAAAAACAGTTCCTGCTTGTTCTGCATTGCCAATGGAAGACTCTTTTCAGTGCATTTAGCACATTAGATATTCAAAGCACAGCTCTCAAAGACATGAAAGGCAGTGGTGAAATCACAACACCTTATCAATTCAGGCTCAAATGAGAGACCCAGATAATGAGTAAAATGTAGTTGCCACACATGAATAGTTTGGCTCTAGTGACTTGCTAGCATTGTAGACAACATCACAAAGAGAGGCAGAGTAGAAGATAATTCTGCAGAAGCTTTAATGCAGAGATCAGACTTTCTCCTCCTTCTTCCCTCTGTACACACCTTCTGACCTGTGGGCCTGCTGAATGTACACCTTTCACAGCGTAGCTGTAGCTCATTTTTACAACAGGCTGTTCCATAAAACTAAGTTCTGATTCCTATCACAATACAAGTACGTGACCTTTAAGTAAACCTTCAACCATAATAAAGTCATACAAGCGGGTTAAGAAAAGATTGCACAGAGAAGTGCATTTCTGATGCTTTGCTAGCTTTGTGTTGTTTTAAAGCAGTGTGCAGGTAATAGTCTGGGTTTTTTTGATGGTTTGTTTGTTTTTAAATCAGAAACAGGAGCAGAATATCCCATAATGTGGCATCATCCTGGTGTCTTCATCGTTTGCCTGTGTGTTGGCAACATCTAGAGCTACTGCATGGAACACTGCAGCTTGAGCCAGTGAAGTGACTGCTGGCGATGGCAAGTTGCCTTTCTTGATGGGGCAATGAGACCCTTTGCTGAGGAGTATTACACATATTTGCTGACAGCAGATGAATGGTGAGACTTAGGAATTTTTAATTCCATTCCAAGCATAGCTCCTGCTGTTTCTCCATAAAATCAATCCCTTTGCCCCTTGTTTCCAGCATTTCCTCATTAGAATATTTCATAGCTCTTGGTCCTGTCTCAGTCTCTGTTACCCTTTCTTGGATTTCTCACACCAGTCTTCCTTTGCAATCATTCCCACTTTCTCCTTTCCTAGTCCTCACGCAATCTCTCCCACTCCTTCTTTTCCTCCCACTGCACCGCTGTTCTCTGGGGAGCTGAGCCTTTTCATTTACTACATCTCTTCTCACTCCCCATGGCTGCCTCCTGGGCCTCCTTCTTCTCACCTGAGTTCTTAATCTGCAAAGCTGCACCCAGTATATTTTCATTACAGGCTCCGTCCCCACAGTCTGCTTGCCTGTCCAGTCCCAGTTCTTCCCCGTTATCTGGGACTATCATAAAATCCAGAACCCTTCTTCTCTCTTCTCATTTGCTCACACATTAGATCTGGTCTCTGAAAACAGCTAATCACTGGGTTTAAGTCGTCTTCTTCCCCCAGGAAAGATGGGGAGGGACATTTTATCAGGGAGTGTAGTGATAGGGGTAACAGTTTTAAATTGAAAGGGGTAAATTATATTAAATATAAGGAATAAATTCTTTACTGTGAGGGTGATGAGATATTGGAACAGGTTGCCCAGAGAAGTTGTGGATGCCCCTTCCCTGGTAGTGTTCAAGGCCAGGTTGGACAGGGCTTTGAGCAACCTGGGCTAGTGGAAGGTGGCCCTGCCCATGGCAGGGGGGTTGGAACTAGGTGATCTTTAAGGTCCCTTCTAACCCAAACCATTGTATGATTCTATGATTCTGCTTATCAACTTAAGCTCATCTTCTTGTCTAGTAGTCTTGGTCTTCCACTTGATCCAGCTCCCATCTCAAGAGTCTGCTTACCTTTTTCAGACTACTGTCTCATCCTCCCCTTGGGGGACACTGCACTCCAGTCTCTGGCCTGCAGCATGCACAGCATAAACAAAACCTGTTGCAGTCTTATCTGCTAAACATTAAGGATTCTCTGTTGAGATGTGCAAATAACATTTTTTCAGGGGCTTATATCTTATTTGGAAAAGAGCAGATATTCATAAGGAAAACAGGAAGCATGCCCTGAAGAAAACTGCAGCATCTCCTGATAAACTACATATCCCTGCCCTGTACCATGGGGATAGGGTAAAGTGTGGGAAATTTGTTTATATTTTTTAAAGATTACCATAATTTTGGCCCAGCTCCATGTCAACCCTATCCTGAATCTTGGAAATCTTTTATGAATTTTGGCTGACAATAATGACATAAACTTAAAGAAAATACCTTCTTCATGCAGATGTCTGGCACACACCATTCCAGCTGGAATAGCTATAAACTTAAGTTCTCATCTGTCTGAAAACAAGGCCTCATGATAGAAAGTATCTTGCAATGTAAAGGATAAGTGATGCTGAAAGAGTCCTACCAGAATCTATGGAGAGTGGCAGGATGGGTGTGAGCTAATAGGACCACAGGAGTAGAAGATGAAATGCCAGCGAATGTTTATTACAGAATACACAAAAGAATGGGAAGGAGAAAAGGAGGAAAGAATGGGAATGAGAAAAACCATGAGGAAGGAGAACAAGACTGCAACAGTGAAGAAAGCACAGGACAGAAGTCGTCAGAAGAAATCAGTGCTCAGCAGACACACTGCTTCACAGTCCTCAGAGGATTCCCTCATCCACTTGTCCCACTACATCACCACATTTCCCAGTTATTCCACCACCAGCACTTGGCTCAGCCATTCCCACTTTATTGCCTTTGCTTTAATAGTGTGTTTCCCTCTACTACGCAATGATTTCTTGGAGATCATCATCACTGGTTCCTGGCAGTTGCTTTCACTTCAAAGCCCTTGTCTACACCCTCTAAGCTCATGGACCTAGGCATCTGCATGTCCCTGAGCAGACACCCAGGCCCAGTGCCTCCCCAAAAGGTACTGTGCCCAAGGGCAGATTAGGCAGAGAACTTCGCTCAGTGTTGAAGAAGCACAAAGACACATTCACGCTCGTGCTGTGATTTCTCTTACATGCTATGCAACACTGAAACGGAGCAGGAGTGGGATGACCCATTTGTTTGGTTGCCATGACAATGTGTTACCCAGCGCAGAACGCTGCTCTGAGCAGCCTTGCTGCTTGG
The DNA here is from genome assembly GCF_030936135.1 of Gavia stellata. Taxonomy (NCBI): domain Eukaryota; kingdom Metazoa; phylum Chordata; class Aves; order Gaviiformes; family Gaviidae; genus Gavia; species Gavia stellata. The sequence continues at coordinate 14,068,139 of NC_082600.1, forward strand.
CTGCTGGGGGCTGGCGGTACTGTAGAAAAATAATGTAAGAGAGTCGTCCATTGTCATTGCACTGCACCGCACTGACCTCTGTGAGATGAGAGGTGCAGGTCCTCTGAAATGACAGAGTTCTGCTGCTCAGAATATAGCATTTCTTTGAAAAGAAGGTTGTGGGGTGTTTTTTTTTTTTCCTAAGAGAGATTGGATGAGTGAGATGGGGATTTATTTATTTATTTGAAATTCCAAAGGGGTCATTTAATTTCTGATGCTAGCATGATGCTGCAAATAAAATACACAGGGAAACCAACAGTGGCTTATAGACATAAGGGGAGAACTGTATTCACATTACAGCAGAAAGAAAAACATTTTCTCTGGAGTGGAAGCCGCTGACATCTGTAAGTGCATATGCATAAGGAACATGTAAAGATATGCCTGAGGTCTGATTTAGAACAGTGGATAAAGACTGTTCTGTATCTGACACAGAGGAGGGTAGGCAGCGCTTGCTCTCCCGACCACAAGGAACTACCTCTGCTGGTGCAGATAGGAAAAATACTTCAACACTAGCTTATTAATTTCCAGAGATAACTTGGCTTTATTTCTTTAAAGAAATATTGGCTTCTCAAATGCAGGTCACCCAAGGTATATTTCTGGAAGGGCTTTACTGAGTCTTTGAGGCATTTTCCATACTCCCCACTTAATGTTGCAGCTTGCTGTGAGACAAAGATGACTTTTATCTTAAATTTTGTGCTTTGCTATAGAAGTGTTTATGGTACTATTACTATTGCTATTATTATTATTAATGATGAGAGTAATAATTTGTATTGCTGCAGAACTTAGGAATTCAAATCAAGAATCTAGCTCTAACATACCAGACTCTGTATTTACTTGCCTGTTTCTATTTAAACTTCTGTACTCATTCTTTTCAAAATGCATGGCAGCGAGCAGCGACTATGTAATGTGTTCCCCTAGACCAGGTGCAATTTCTTTCTATTCTTCAGGAGATTTGGGGACGTATAGCTGTTTCTGTCACAGGGAGGGGTGTGCTTTGCAAATCTCTATACCCTTGACAAGAGCCGCTCTTAGCAACAGGCGATTTCCCATGTAACACTCTTGGAGTGGATCTCCCCTCCCTCTGTGTATTTGCTGTTAACTGAACAAGTTTGGGTCTCCTTGGAATTTCTGCTTAAATTGGCTCAAAAACAATGTCAAAGCAAAGTGTTGTGTACACATTCATATAGGAGATGAAACAATGAAGACTTGCCACATGGGTTTCTCCTCAGTCTACATGACCATTTTTGCTCAGCAGTTTTGACTTGCTCTTCAAGAATGCAGAGCTTCTCACCTCGTGTATTAGGTTTGCGTGGCAAGGTTTTGGTAGCGGGAGGGCTACAGGGGTGGCTTCTGTGGGAAGCTGCTAGGAGCTTCTGCTGTGTCTGATAGAACCAATGCCAGCCGGCTCCGAGAGAGACCCGCTGCTGGCCAACGCTGAGCCAATCAGTGACGGTGGAAGCACCTCTGGGATAACATATTTAAAAAGGGGGAAAGAAGTTACTGTGACACAGCAATTGCAGCCGAAGAGAGGAATGAGAATATGTGAGAGAAAGACCTGCAGACACCAAGGTCAGTGCAGAAGGAGGGGAGGAGGTGCTCCAGGCACCCTGCAGCCCCTGGTGAAGACCATGGTGAGGCAGGCTGTGCCCCTGCAGCACATGGAGGTCCATGGTGGAGCGGATATCCACCTGCAGCACGTGGAGGACCCCACGCCAGAGCAGGTGGATGCCCAAAGGAGGCTGTGACCCTGTGGGAAGCCCATGCTGGAGCAGGCTCCTGGCAGGACCTGTGGCCCCATGGAGAGAGGAGCCCACACTGGAGCAGGTTTGCTGGCAGGACTTGTGACCCCGTGGGGGACCCAGGCTGGAGCAGTCTGTTCCTGAAGGACTGCACCCCATGGAAAGGACCCACGCTGGAGCAGTTCATGAAGAACTGCAGCCCGTGGGAAGGACTCATGTTGGAGAAGTTCATGGAGGTCTGTCTCCTGTGGGAGGGACCCCACGCTGGAGCAGGGGAAGGGTGTGAGGAGTCCGCCCCTGAGGAGGAAGGAGCAGCAGAGACAACGTGTGATGAACTGACCACAACCCCCATTCCCCATCCACCCCATCCAGCTGAGAAAGGGAGTGATAGAGCGGCTTTAGTGGGCACCTGGCATTCAGTCAGGATCAACCCATCACACCCTGCTTTTAAGGAAATTCTTTCCTAAAAGAATTTTCTATTTTGAATATGATGGTAAATGGGAAAGACATAAAAGGGGTATAGACATCATATTTCCTTGAATCATAGGCTCTGCAATAGAAGCATAGATGCTATCAGAAAAAATGGATAACTTTCTTTAATAAGATAATTGATTTTCTAGACAACTGAAAGGGGAATGAAACCATCTATCTGGATATCAACAAAGCAGTGTCACCGGGGAATTTAGTTAAGTGGAAAAGTCGGGAATTAAAGTGCAGGAACTGTAATCTGGGTAAGAAGTTGGTTAGAGGGGAGGTGGCAGTAGGAAAAGTAGAAAGGGAAAGCATCTGGCTGCATGGAGAGAGATTACTTGAGTTCTTCTTGGGTATTTTACTAGATCAACCTTGTTTAATATTTTCAGTAATGATCATGGCACATAAAATAGAAATGTGCTGAGGAAACCCCTCATGTTGCAAATGGTCAAGATTTCATAAGATCTCCATAAAATAAAATAAGACATGAGGAAGTGAATAGATTAATAGAAGGTGAAATGAGATGGAGTTCAATCAAATGGCACACATTTGAGGACTCAGATTTTAAAAGTTAGGAGCTCATCCATGGGAAATAACTGAGGAGAAGGACCAGACCACAGTGTAACAGTGGATCTGTAACTGACTACTGTTGCCCATGTTCACAAAAACAATCCACGAATGGGCACTGCAAGACCTTGTTAATTTGCAGTGTCCCCACAACCCCAGCCACACAGTTGCATATGGTCACCCAGAGAAGCAATTGAGCTGTGAGAGGTGCAGAGGGAAGGGAATGGCGAGACCTGGAGAGCAACCAATATGACCAGAAGAGCCTGTTGAGCTCTGCCAAGGCTGAGAACAGCTGCTGTCTATAAATATACCACTGAGGATAGAAAAGAGTTATCTGTGCGGAGGACAAAGCTAGCACAAAACCAGATTGGTTTAAACTGGATGTTAATTAAATTTGGCTGGAAAATTTTATAGAATGTTTATAACAGAGTACTGAATAGTCTTTTAGAAGGAGTATCAAGGGCAAATAAAACACACTTACGGTGAATGGGTTCTTGATATATTTATGAAGAGATCTTGTGGTGCAATTGGTGAAGCTGCTGGGACTCAGTGACCCATAATCTATCTTCCAGGTCTGTCTTTCTACGCTTCTTTTTCCTAGTACTGCCACCTAAATCTCACCTCTAGATGTTCTCCACACTTCCCTAATGATGTAATTGGTACCAACACAGACTGTGCCTTTGACTTGTCCAGAAATGCATCCAGGTACCCAGTGACATCTTCTCCTGCTCTTTAGTAAAAAAGCCACTGTTTTGAAATTGTTAGTGTTTGGCCTCTATCCCTACCATATGATTTGACTTACAGCCATAACGTTTTCTCCTGATAGCTTTGTCATGTGAAGAATGATCAAACTTCTATTGCAGATCCTACGATTCAAGGAAATACCATGTCTAGTCCCATTTTAAGACTTGCTTTTTTCTTGTCACTCTGGTAATTATCAAGTCCCTGTATTAGCAGCTTCCAAGTATTTAGAAACAGAAAATCTCTCTCACTCTTTCCTCTTTAAGGCTGTTGATGAAAACAATTAATTAATTTGTTTATGTCTGCATATATAGGATGAGTGAGGGTGGCTTGTGTATGTATAAATAAATGACTGAAGGGAAACTAAATAATTTAAAATAAATTCTACATTTGGACATGAGAATTTTGAGACTCATGGTTAATTTGTTTCCAAGAACTGCTTCAAAAATGTCATCTCATTTGAGCTCACACATTCACAAGCCTCCACATCTTAACAGTTTCATAGGACAGCCATCATGAGAAGTCACTGCAGAATAGAGATGAGCCATGTGATTTTTAGGCTTTTTCTCACAGAATATTTGACCCTTTGGAAGATTAGAGCTACTGGCTCTGAGGTGGATGCAGTCTGGAATTTATCCTCTTTTAGTAATGAGGTACTTTAATTCAGCTCTTCAGTATTTGCTTCTTTCCTGCAGTAAGCTTTCAGCCTGCCAGATGTGAAGTATTTTTCGTGTATTCTTTTAAAGCAGTGAGGCCTTAAAGCTTTTAAATGCTGCATGGATACCAAGAACAAACTGGACAGCAGAGTCCAATTTCCTGTGTGGTTTCTTCAAATGGAAGTCCAGGCTCACACACAGAGAACTTAGTAACAGATGTTCTGTCTTGAGATTTACGCTGGTGGGTGGAAGAATCAGTGACAAGAAGCATACAATATCTGAAAAAGAACAGGTACTCAAGAGCATCACATAAATATTTACTTGCAAATTTGAAAACAAAAGCTAATGATTAACTAAGCATAAACTGTTTTGCCAGAGTCATTCTGGAAGCATTCTCTATTGCCTGGGAACTGCTGAAGTTAAACACATTCTTGAAGCACCTTAGAAAAATATTTTTTCCTTCTGATCTGTGCAGATGGTGGGCTGCTGCTGATTCCTGCTTGGGAGAAGTGAGAAATCAAATTAGACCCTTTAACAGGATATAGAAGAAGAACAGCGTTCTGAAGGGACTTTAAATTGGCCAGTGCTCCGAGAAGGCTTTGCCTGGACCTTCTCCTGTAGTGATCTCTCAAAGACTGAAATGATTTAAAACTCTAATAAACTAGGTTGTAATGGAACAGGGACTAAAACAGTAGCTTTAAAATAGAGGAACCTGGAAATGACTGGGTGGGAAAAAATGTAAATAGGTGGTTATATACACCCTTTATATGTCTAGAAACAAAAGAAGAAACAGCAACAAGGACATTGAAGAGCAACTAGCAAAAGTAATCAAAACTACTGATAAGTATTCATTAATACTCATCGGAAACAAAAGGCCTGCCAGAAAATTTGTAGGGTCCACTGATGATCAGGATATGGAACAGTGTTCACTGCAGAAGAAACGAGGGATAATCCTATTGAAAAATCATTCTTTATGGGGGATTCATCAGAAACTGAAGTGATGCTGAAGGGATGCTGGAACTGACTGAAAAAATGAACAGTCACATATCACCAGGACCAGAGCATATTCACTCATGAGATCCAAATGAAGTCAAGGATGAAATAGCTGAATTACTAATCATGGTGTATGCCCTTTTACTTAAATTGCATCTATACCTGAGGATTCAGGGGTGACAATGAGATGTCTATTTTTTAAAAATATTTCCAGAGCAGTTATGGGGAATCAACAGGACTATAAAGCCTAATAGCTATATAGAGCAAATTAGTAGAAACTATAATAAAGAATTGGAATAAAGAGAAATAAGAATAAAGAACTGAATTAATGGGCATGTGGTACATCTGGTTTAACTGGCAAGAGTCAACCTGTTTTTTTTTCTGAAGAAGTCAGTATGTTTTGTTGTAAAGGGAAGCTCTTCTTTGCAAATCTTTTACAGTTCTTTCCAGAAGTCAGTAAAAATATGGATAAGGATGATGTGATTGATAAATCCTTAGATTTTCAGAATGTTTTTGATACAGTCTTTCATTTTTACTGCAACTTTGCACCTGTGATGTAGGAGGCTCACCGACAGAGACAAGATAGGAAGGAAAACGAACCTTTGGCTTAACATGGGTATGCTAATGTACTTCTGTTATAGCCATATGTTATGTCCTGCCCACTGTGCCCTTGCAAGCACATTATTGCTCCTGGGGTTGGTTTCAGACAACACAGAATACTTCTGAGTTGCAACAAACCCCAAGCAATCCTTTCCGGCCCTGTGGTATTTATTCCCATCATCTCAGAGACCCAGATTTCTGCTCTCTGTTCCTCTAAATAGTTTCTCAGTCTATGCATGAGCTGCTAGCTCCCTGCTCTGAGCTGAAACTCTCTCAACTCTATTGTGCCACAGAATCTCCACTTCTATGAGCAAACTTATCCCCTGGGAAGCAGGCATCTTCTCCTGCTTTCTAGAGGGGTCCACCTTGTCCAGTTAGTCCCTTCAAGGAACATAATGTAAAACAAGAATAAGCAGCCAAACAGAGGTTGTCCATCAGAGCTACGGACAAAAGAGAACATCCCTGCTGGCAAGCAACCTGATTAGCAGGAAAGCTCTGGAAACACCTGCTGAAAACTCACAAATGGAAGCATCCTTAGTGGGCTCAAAGCCACATAGGCCATTGAGATATCAACTGCCACACAACATCCTGGCATAACAGATGTTAGAGAAAACAGGCAAAGAGACAATGTGATTTCTTCAGGGAGACAAGAGAGGGACGCTATGCCACACTGATCAACAACTGAAAAATCTCCTTTAATAACCATGATCAATTAAAAAGCTGTTAAGTCTTTTCTAACTTACACTCAAGGCCAGGACGCTTGAGAATTTGGCAGTTACAGCTGGGCTCCCTCTGTGGAACAGATCTTGTGGTGGCAAAGAATCCAGTCCTATATGTCCTCAAAGGGAATCTACCAGATTTTACATACCATTTAGATGCCTTTCTGACAGCTGAGAAGTAACTGAGTTCAGGTGACATGAACTGGATTGATATGTATTGCATTCATTTCTCAGCATTGCAATTTTAGTCATCTCTGTTTCAGATGTTTGCAGCTATTCTCTTGCCATCCACTGAGTATCACTGCATCATTAAAGCACGCTAATTTTCATCATTCATCTTTTCAATTCACACTAGTTTCATCAGAGCCTTCAATGTATTAGATACTGTAGAGCTCAAACTTGTTCTTTTGCTTCTCTGGGGTGGACAATACAAGTGTCTTTCGTTGTTTTGCAACTTTTATTTTACAGTTTCAGTTTTGTCTATAAATTGTTGATAAACTTAGTAAGATGTTTCCAGGTGTTTTAATCCTAAAAATGATTGAAGTCCCAATACAGTACTGAACTTAAAATAAAAATAGCTATGCCGGATCAGCCTGGAGATTCATAGTATCTGTTAGTATAAGAAACAGGGTAGGCATTAACATGTGGTGACATATCCCCTTATTTTCCAGCAGTGTGTGGCTTAGGGATTTCATCAGTGGCATAGCTATGCAGTACAGAATATGTGGGGAGAGACCATAAACCAGAGATGCAGTTCTCCCCACATGCCAGAGAAGCATGTTTCTCCTGCTTCGCCTGCTGACTGCTGTGTGAAGGTCAGAGACATGGCTTTAAGATATACAAGAGATAAAAATGGCTAAAAAAATGGGTTAGGTAGGTTGGTGGAGGAAAAGATAACTATTTGCCCATCATTGTGCTGGAGATATTTTAGCCAGAGCTAAAAATCAAGCTATATATGTTTATAAATGTGTGCTATGACATTTAGGGGTGGTTTTTTTTAATATGCCATTTATGTGAAAAAAATTCTCAGCTTTCTCTACTTTTTTACCTTAAAGACACAAAGAAAGTATAGGTCTTAAGCTAGTGTAAAAGATCTCCTTCAAATTTGATGGTGATTAGCTAATTTATACAACATGAGGATTGGGCTCATGTTCTTTGGAATTATGTGATGGACAGCTCCACAACCAGAAACACAGGAAAACCTTAACCTTCAACGTAGAAAAATAAAGAATTTGAGATATCTACAAGAAAAACTGGAGCAAATTGAGTTTGGTGAATGCAAAGGTATGATTCATTAAAATCTTGGAGAAAGTTCAGGAAAAGTAAAGAGTTAATCCTGATTACAGCATAAGAATACCAAAAATGTTATTATCATCCTTCTGTCCTAATGCAAGACACCCTAAGATATCAGAGTGGAATATGTTCCAATAAGTATAATTAAAAGGTTAAATATGTAAGATTTATAAAGAGAAACATGTGAAGGATATGACTGCTCACTCTGCTGGGAAGTGATATTTTAGGAGAAAAGTTCATATGTATCTTATAAAAGGTCTGTAGAAACACTGAGCAGCCTCCTGGCCTTGCTTTCCCAGAACACTGGAGAGACAGCTCTCTCCAATAGAGCATCCAAGTGCCTTTTAGTGGCACAGTACACAGTATGGCTAGTATGGCTAGTATCTGTAATACTGTTTTTTGCCTTCTCTGGTGATAGGGACAACTCATGTCGTACATCTGAGTTTTTCAAGTAATTTACTAGCTATACTTTTATTTTAGAGAAGGCAAGGGCATAAACATGTGTCTGGGATTTCTAATGGAAGGCAATGAAATTTGTAAATGAGTTCTTGGATGAGTCCAATCTACATACAGTTGCTGCTCTGTGGAAAAGACATGTCTTCACCTGTTGTTAGGATAGGTTTCCTTGAAAGAACTCAGAAATAATAATTCCCATCTAAACTAGCAGTTCCTGAGTTGATATTCTTCAGGGGGCACATAGAGTTCTTGAAGTACAAATGACTCAAAATCCAGTGTTACTCCAAAAATTAAAAAAACTTTTACTAAAAGATATGTCTTGGTGGTTGTGTCAGCGGGCTTATGATTTCGTACTGGGCACATTTCTTTACTAGTTACCAAGGTGAGATTCTGGTACAAATAAAAATTTCAATTCAAATAGAAAACTGAATTTTAAGTACAAAATTAATGCTGTTTTATTACTGGAAGAATTCATGTGTACTGGAGCCAAAAACTAGGTATTTTCATCAGCTGCCTTTAAAAAGAAAAAAAAAACCCTTTGTATTTCTATGCACACAAAGTGATGACTTAAAGGCAAAAGGCGAGTAAAGAGCAATTTGCTTAATTTATACATCCTTGTGTGCTTGGTTAGCTGCTGTGAAATATCATTTGCTTTTAGTAGGAAGCCACAGGTATCACACTGATTGGTATAGTATCTTTATGAGAAATTGCTGCAAGTTGGGGGACACTTTCTATTTCGCAGCAGGGCTGTCCTTTAATTTAAGTAACTGACGCACAGTGGCTGGAGGGAGAAATAGCGAACTTTTGATTTCAGGCAGTTTTCCCGAGGTACACACAGATGAGCATACAGATAAAGCGGACAAAGAAAGGGAAAAGCTGTAATTGCAATGCGCTGCAGGCTAGTTTCTGGCCGGCAGCAAGCTATGCCCTAGCTCTGCTGAAGCAGGAGGCAAGCAAAGGACAATGTCGCACCAGATGTCTGCTGTTCCTGCCAGTGAGGAGAGCAAGGGACCAGCTTGGCTACAGCATCGCCACTGCCAAAACTCGGTTAGGCACCATTTCATCACCTCAGGATCTGTAAGGCAACCCTATCCTTTTCAGCCCTGACCTGCCCCCATCGTCACCCAAGGGTGGATCTTCAAAGGCTGAAGAGAGCAACCAGAGCTCTGCTATGAGGACTATGCAGCCAGACAGGAGAAAGAGGAAAGGAAGATCAATGCTGATTTGGGGATACCTCCCCAAAGATGCAGGATGGGTAGGGGTGGATTTTCTTTATGTGACAATGATTTGTTTTGTTAAGATGAGGAGGGCTCTCCCCTTGTGACAGCAGCTCCTGGGAGGGCACTGATGCGCTAGCATGCGTTTCTCATTTAGTGCCCTCAGGTGCTCTGTTCGTCTCATTCCCATGTGTGACTAAAGACTGCCTGAGAGGTGTCTTACCAAAATGACAGTGACAGTCATTTGTTTGGGTTGGAGCAACCAGCAGACCTTACATCCAGGGGGGTGGTGGAGGAAGGGAAACATTCAAAAAGTAGAACTGTCTTTTTTTTGCTTCCCTATGATTCTCTTGCACCTATGGAGAATTTCAAAGGCTGATTCAGGGCAACTGGAGGCTTCTTCCCAGGCACCTGATCTGGTAATGCATCCCTATATTCTGTGCTGACGTGTAGCTGAGTGCAACAAGATTATCCTCAGTGAAGTAAACGCCATTACTGGGGATATAAAAAACTGAATTGTCTTTTGCAAAGCAACTCCAGAAACGAGGAGTAGAAATATAAATAGCTGATGGCTTATTCTTCTCAAAAAAAAAAAAAAAAAAAAAAGGAAAAGGAAAAGGAGGGACCTTCTGCAACACTAAAAGCCTGGATGATGCAGAAACTCAATTCTGGGTTCTGTCTTTTAATAAATACACAATACTGTTGAGGATATTGGCTCTCTTTCCTGAGGAAATCCACCATGCTCTTAACAATTCCTGTACATTGCCAGGCAGACATCAAAACTGCATGGCCAAAAATGTAATATCCTTCTTTCTATACATGTGGATGGGACAAATAAATAACCCTTTGAAACCAGATCTTTTAAAGTTGGCTGAAATTTTCAAATGAAGTATTTTTGGTGGAAAAAATGGGTTTCTACTAAGCAGAAATGTCTGCTCTCAGAAACTTTCAATCTTCATTATAAACTTGAAAATGGCCCAAAACTAGAGAAAATTCTGGCCAAGTTTTGAAATTCTTTTTGGCTTTCATGTTTGTTTATTTTTACAGAAGATCTAAATGGTCTGCAACACTCTTCTGTCTGTAACTAACTCTACCATACTTTTAAGAAAGACACTTCTTATAAAGTGATAAAACAATTTCAGTCATTCTATAGAAATCAATTATTTCGATTCAGTATGACAACAAATAATTTGTAGCATCCAAGTACGACATGATATCATTATCTCACATCTGCAACAAACAACAGTTTAGGAGGAGTACGAGAAAATTATAACCCCTTACTATAAATATTCATTCTTATCCTTCTTACCATAGGCACATGCTCCATGTGGAATTCCCTGGTGTTTTAAAATGCAACGTGCTTGGCCTACTGCTGGGATAATAGCTTTAGTTACATTTCCTATTATGATTTATTCAACCCTATTCTCTAAAACAATTATACAAATTGTAGAGTAAAAAAACCCTCAAGGCAATGTAAAGTGACATTATAGGTTTCATTAAATCTCACTGGAATAGGTGGACTGTTATAACCACAAGACCTTAAGGCACATTCAAAAACATGTTCTGATCTTGCTACAAAAAATAGTTTTCTCCACCATAAATTTAAGCCTTTTACTGCAAACAGTGCACCATGTGGTAGCATGTAAAGATACACTGAGCCAGGTTTAACAAGCTAACTACCACACTAGGAAGAGTTGCTCCATGCCAGTGCACTATGGTACCAAACCTGGTTGGTCTGTCATGAAGACTTGTAAGGATTTTTGCTGTCAATTGTCTTGAGGATGTCCATGCAGGAGCACCAGAGAAGGGCTGAGCAACCAAGCAAGAGCGAAGGCTGCTACAAGACCTAGGTTTTAGTCTAAGCCATTCCTTTGAGATTGACCAAGAGCAGAACACTAAGAATGCCACTTTTCGGGCTGAGTGCTGACTGAAAGAGGTGTCAAAAAGTTAGCAGAGGCAAATATTTCTGTTAGGTCTTCCTGTGTGTAGAAACATCACTTTTCACATGCTTACTAAAGTAATGGGGAGGCATCACAGAAACAACTGATTCCATTACCATTCTTTTTCTAAAAAATATCCCTTAATTATTTAACTTTAAACCACCCAATTAGGATACAGGAATAAAGTTAAATACAAAGGTAGGGATTATGAACAAGGCTCATTGTATTTTTCATTATAAAAGTCCACAAATGTCTTTTCCAGTACTATTTAACTTGTCTTGTAAAAGAGTTTTGAATAGACAAAAGAAATTAACACTACATCAAGACACAGAAGTCACACAGTTTTGTATGACATCTTTTTGATCTTCCTAAACTAGAAAATTTTGTAAATACATTTGATAATTAATAACTGAAATACTCATTGCACACATCCTTAGTGGCGGATACTGAGGATGGCAAAATTGAATTACTTTCTTATGCTGAACAATTTATTTGCTTTGAAGAAAAACAGATGTGTTGAAATTGGGTCCACACAGAGAGTTAGCAGACTTCCTATTACATCTCTTTATATAAAGTCTTGTGTTTAATGCAGGCATATATGCATATATGCAACTTATTTCAGGATTTCCTCTTGCCCTCTCCTATGACCTGGAGCTACTTTGAGCTATACAAGGACTAAGGGAGGAAAACAGTCCTAGTGGGGACAACTAATGGCAGGAAGGGAGGGGATACAAGTACCTGATGGACACATTTCATTCCTTCTTTAGCCTATGACCTAACATACAGTTAAGTGAAGAAAGAACATCCGTAATTGTTCAGCTGGGTTATGAAAAAAGACAAACCTGTGCCGTAGTTTATACAAGGTCTGGCTGACCTTGAACATTCACTCACAGCTTCCCCAGAGTCAACTCCTACAACTTGGATAGCTAAAGACCAGGCATCTGTAAGACAGATGTGACAACATAATATTTTAGTTGTAGTTCAGGACCGTATTACAGCTTCTGCAGAAATCCACTGCTACGAGTATCTCCTTTGTTCTCTTTCCTGTTAGCTTGGGTTAGAGACAGGATTTGAGAGTCCAGTATGACCTGGGAGTTACCAAACCTGGGCTGTGGTCGACCAAAGGAGCAGTGGGAAGCAATGCAGAAGAATACAAGGGGAGCAGTAGGGGTTTACTGGGTTTGATGCTCACTTGCTTAACTGTATTTTTAACAGCAGGTTTGCCATAGTAGTACAGAACAGTAATGTAACTAGAAGAGACCTCATATTCACATAATTTCAGTTCTCTTATTTGGTCTCAAATTCCTGACATAATTTTTAAATCTTCAGCAGTCACTCTCTCTAACACCACTTGTGGGTTAGATTTCTCAGTAGACATACTGTAGTTCTGGCAGATATCACAGCCTGTGATACTCCTTCCTAGCAAATTCCTCATCAGCTTTATTAACGCTGGATCTATATTACATGATGGCAAATCCTATTACTTTATGGTGTACTACTACTCTCTGTGCTACTGTGAGCACTTTACATCAGTCCTGTTCAGTGCCTTTGGACTGAATGTTAATTAGATGGATTAAATCTTCTTTCCCACTTCTCCATTATGAATCTCCTTTGCTTTCATATTCCCTCCTTCTGCTAACTCTCTTCATGTCTTCTTCTGAGATCCTACAGCGGTTTCTCCATTTTCAATTATCACCTGCACCAAAATTTCATTTTCTACTTAGTTTCTGGCAAGCCACTTGGGCTTTTATGTACCAGAGTGTCCCACTGATGGTGGGTTGTGTCTCTGCTTGTAGCTGCCAAGCCAGCAGTGGGAAGCTCCTGCACACCACGCAGAGGTGCTTGACCTGACAGCCGCAGTCTGGACGGCCTAGCACCAACTACATTGCTTAATGCTTGCACCTGCAATCTCTGTCTCACACCTATCCCAGCCAGAGGGACAGAAAGAAACACATCAACGTGCCTGAAACTATGTGCAGGAAACATACATTCCTTTTAAAATAAGAGGCTCACTGGAGGAGAATCACAGAGGTAATAGGAGTGGTTTATTTCCTGTCTCCTTCTGATTCACCTTTTTCTTCTAAGGATATTTCTTACTTTAGGCTTAGAGAATGACAGATTCATTTGCATGCTGGTCTAAGTGATAATAAATTAGCTGCCTAAATCCCTGCTTCCTAGTCTACTGATAAAACAAGAGACATGCTCATTAGCATTTTATGCAGCCTCTGGATACAAGCAATATATCCAGAGTCAACAAACAGCACTTAGATTTCAATATTGAACTCTTTAGCTACCTAAAAATAAACTAGTTTCCTTAAGGCTTGCTAGAAAAGAAAATTGTGTTATGGCCAGGGATTCCCTTGAGTTCAGATCACCATAATAGAGCCGTTCTCACGTCTGTGAGTAATTATCTTTGTGCACTTGCAAATGGCCTGAATTGTGGCCATGATGGAGTTAAATGTGGCTGCTAACTTACTTAGGATTCAAGAGTCTACAGCCTGGCTATAGACAAACCATGGAGCAGCTATTTAAGACTTTTGCGCCTGTAGTGGTTTTTTGTTTGTTTGTTGGTTTTGCCCTTTTTTTTTTTTTTTTTGTACAATTCATAGTTATAAACATAATTCTGTTTAACAATAGCAATTCTTGCTCCAGGCCTGATTAGGTCCTCAGCAGTTTCCTGGAGTCATGATTTTCTTATTATTGTCCTATGAAGAAGAGTGAGAGTCCATAAAGGGACGTTGTTGCAACCACTTCTAATCACTACATCTCTTTCATGCTAGCTGCTCCAGCTCCTACCTTGCTTCTCTGTAATTGGTTCATCATTCCTCTGAGTTTCTCATGTTCATTGATTGGAGAAGGTTTCTGGAAGTACTCTAAAAATATCCGGAAGGAACTGCATTCTCTAGCCTTGACTCTTGAAGCTATTTAGCCTTGTATTTTTGTCACTTTGAATCACATGACTCTTACTTGATTATTTTTTCTGACCCTTGGCACCAAATTTGAGCATCTGGTCTTCTTTCAAGAAGTTCTTTGAAGCTGCATTTCAGTTATATTTCTACTTTCATGTCCATCTACTCCCCTTCCTTCTATTTCCTTCTGCCAACCTTCTCTGCCTGCCCACTTGTCTTTGCTTTTCCTTTGGTGTTTTAATTACCCATTAAGATTGTCCCTCTGGTGTTCCAGCTGGTTTTTTGGTCTTCACACAGATCCCTTGCTGAAACACAGCTCCACATTGTCCTTTAAACAATCTTCCTGCAAATAAATCATTTAGACACACACCCATGTGTGCACACCTTGTAAAATAACTGCTGATTCCAAAAGCGGTTGATTCTATTTCTGACTTCATTTTACTTTTGCAAAACCATAATGCCCTACTGGCAGAAAAATCCGCTGTCCTTTGAAGAAAGTGACCAATACATAATTTTTCCTGTGAAATGTGAAAAGCTTTATTTGTGAGTGGAAACAGGTACAACAGATCCCCTACAGAACTATAAATATAAACAGGAAAAATTGTCTTAATATCTATCCAAGAGCCATTCTGCTTTAGCCAACTCACAGAGTACACTGGCAGTTAAAATAATCTGCTAAGTGTTTTGTGTGGAAGCTACTGACTGATTAGAATATTCCTTAATGTGACTGATGAGAACACACTCAAAACTCCTGTCCAAACATTGGATACATCTCTGTAAAAGAGATTACATATTCTTTCATCATCAATGACCAGATATATGCTACCTTTATTTTAGATTATTAGTACAATGCCCCAAAAGAATAAAAGTCCTGTCTTTATGAAAGAACAGTATGTACATTTGTTTTCTAGCAGTCTGCCCTAAGCAGAACACAAAATGTTTCTCATAGTCTACAGAGAAAAGAACTTACAACTCTGCAATTCACAGCAAAAGATTTTACAAACGTATCTCTAAATGTCCGTAAAACCAACACTCTGCAATTGTTTTCTACAGAGAAAGCAGAGAAGCCAGCAGTTCTGATTCTAGTATGTACTTCAGAATTGCAATACCTGCTTTGCCTGAACACCATTCTGTTAAAATGTTTGTGATATGTAAATGCATCTAAATCACCAGTCCTGCATCTAATTCATTGTAAAATCACAATGGTCAATTAAATCTATAGTCTCCTTCTGACTTCACAGACTAATGGCTGATAAAGATACAGGCAGGATCACAGGAAGGCATCTAGTGCGTTACCCCGCAGCAAGCTAGGAACAGGGAAACCCAATCCACTCCTCATAGATGCTTTTTCGAGCTGTTCTTAAAAAGCTGTAACCATAGGGAGCCCATGTTCTCTCAAGGTAAGCTATTTCAGTGGTTAATTATCACCACCAATAGAGAGTTTTCCCTAATGTCTATCCTAAATCTCCTTTGATCTAATTTAGCCTCATTACTTCTTGTCCTGTTCACTGTAGATACAAGGACCAGATAATTCTCTTTCTCTTTGCAGCAATCTATTCCATGTATAAGTTTTTCCACTGTAAGTTCATATTTTCTAAGCCTCTCTATCTTTTGGTTACAGGCAATGATTTGCCTGAGCATTTATACACTTAAAACAGGTTTGGATAAGACCTTTTGCAAATTTGGAAACCAAGAGATAAAATCTTTCATGCAAGGCTTAATCCAAGTTGGCTGCATACTAAATGTTAAAAGAGCCTCATGATTCTTCACATAAATCTTGCCTAGAACAGGAATAAAACCTTATAAATATCATGCCTGTAAACAAATTTCTTCCTGGATGAACAGAAATCAAATTCCATGATTAAGAAAAAATAATACATCTTTGCTAGTCTGACCTCAGTCTCTGCCAGTCTCCTATTAACTAAAATCGTAATAACTTGATAATTAAAGCTTTCGTTACTAAACAATTAGTACTTGGGTGTGGCTGAAAGTGGTTCATAAGGGAACATTGAGCCCTCTGGCCATGAAAGAAGAAGCAGGAGGCAGGGAGTGGTTGTAGCTGCAGATTTTACCCTCTAGCAGGAACCCAGGTTCAAGCAACAAAACAGCCTGCTGCCCTGCTGATGGCCACTGCTTGCCACTGCCCACCTCCATCCACCCTGTCCTAGTTCTCTGGTAGATAAAACTGGTAACCTGTAGGCTTGCCAAGCTGCAGTGGAGCAAGATTCTCTTCTATCAGACATCGGCAAAAGAAATATAGTGGATTATCATCATGGCAAGGAAGGGGCTTGCTGGAGGCAGGTTCAGACCACAGCATGAAGTGATGATGTATGTGGAAGCTCACAACTCCTAAATAGTGCTGCTTATAGGATTATCTGGTTGTGAGAGGTAAGGACCAGCGCCTGAGAATGAAGGCATTGCCATCCCAGCAAAACCTTCCCAGTCAATCACAAAACCTTCTCACACAAATATAGTGATATTTTCCACCTGTCTTAAATAGAAAAGATGGGTACCACTGTTACTCTTGTTACTAGTTCATTCATGCTACAATGAGAAGGAAAGTTTAATCATCTGAAAAGGATTAATCTCAGTTTTCCACAGTGCTCAGAAAAGTCACAATTTTTTCTCGCAATTTGCCAGCAAGTAATGCTACAGAACATGACAGAATTTGCTGCAGGTAAAAGAGCTGTGGAACGTGACCAAATTCCATTGACACATCCAGAGATGCACTGAGAGCAAAAAATGTTATATTGTAAGATGGCCTTGCAGTACAGGTGATCAGACCTGGGCTAAGCTGTGCCCAAAACCTGTGTTAGCCTTTTGACTGCTCTTTGCAAGTAGAGTCATACCCCAACAGGCTGGATACATCAGCAGGCTAATAGCAGACTTAGATAAATGTTAAATGGCTAGCAGTTCAGGTTAAAATCTTGTATAAAATTTAGTTAAGGTTTAGCTGATGCTAGAGCCGTCTCTGGAGAGAATGCATGACTTTTCACATAAAGCAGTGGGAGCGTGGGACTGCTCAATATACAGCAGAAAAGGCAGAATCAGAGGCAAAAAGAATGAGACAGGCACATTTGTCAGTAAAGGAGTGTTCATTAAGGAAACAATTCTGCTCTGTAACGCCCACAATAATTACAAAGATGAAAAGGTTAGACTGCGGGTGTGCTGAGATATATCCATGAATACTTTCTTTGTCTTTGAAAGAGGAACTGTTTTGTGTTCTCTGTTTATTCACAGACTACCCCAATGAGTCCTTCATCAGACTTGGGCTGCTGTCCCTAAGAGAGCACAGAAAGTGTTGGGAATGCTGGTCATATGGAAACAACTTAGTTTGTTACACCTACTGGTTACACACTTGTAATTACTATAAATAGAAAGTATATGTGTAAACATAGCAGCCACATGGTCAAGCCATTTTCAAAACCAGTCACTTAGATTGGGGTTAATTTTAACAATGTTCATAGGAATTTATATGCATATCCAAAAAGCAAACTGTCCCTATTGTGGAAAATAGGGTACCTCATTGAGCAGACATGATTGAAGAGTAAGGTATGCAATGAATAACATTAAAACCAAGGGATTATAATGAAATATGACCATTAAATTATATGTAGGAATTGTTCATGTTTCACTGAATCATCCCTTTTAATACTGCTGAAAAAATAACATGCATCACTTCTTATTACTCATATTAAGAAAATCGTGAGAAGGCATAGAAGTGCTTTGTGCAAAACTGACTAAAGTCAAGGGAGTGTTTATCAATGCATGTCTAGAGCTGAAGCTGGAGTATAAATTCATCATATAAAGTTAATGGCCAAGTTAAAATCACTAGGAACCTGGAGTTTAAAAAATTATTTGGAGGCTGATATAATTTTTCAACTTTAGCTTATGATTTCCGGAAGTTTTAAATGTTTGTGGATTTTAGTGATGGATTGAATGATAATTTATTTCAGGTGAAATTTAACAATCTTTAACATAAAAGTTCTGAGAAGTTTCTATTCTTTTGTTTAAGCAACAGAAATAGAAACTAAGCATTAATAGAAAGGAACCTGGCATGCACCAAATATGTTTCAGTCTTCCAGTCAGGTACACATTAAGATTATTTGTACTGTTATGACATTAATCATACTCATAAGTACAACCTAATTACATCTTCATCTTTAGACTATCAGCGGCTGTGTCCTTTCTGACACTAGGGCTACTGTCCTGTCATCTCAAACAAATTTCTAATTCCTCTTATCTGTATAAGATTGTCTTTTAAAGCTCTCTTACTGCTTAGCTGTTCAGAGAATTTACCCTGTTCTTTACCACATCTTGGCTAGATGTAACCTCACAACACTTGTCATAGCAAAATGAGAAATCGGCATTTTCAAGACCAGAATAATAACTTTTACTCAGAAATCTTTCTTTTTGGTGTTTCATTACTTCGAAGTTGCTTTGGTTACAAAGAGGGGAACGAAAGTGATTCACAAACAGATTCTAAAGGAGCAAATATAGCTCCAAATCCTGGTTGAACAGGGACAGAGGTCTGCTGTGCTTAAAAGTCTGTTGGTCAGCATGGTGTTTAGAGATGAGCTTTGAGTTTATGGACACTTTTTCTCCATTCTCTCCATCAAGATGCATGATTGAGTCTTCAGTTACAAGCTCTTCTGGTTTACATCTATGAAATGTGAAGAAAGACTCAGACAATGCAGTTCAGCCTTCACAAATCAGGTGCAGTGGGCTTTATAGCATGTACAAGGGTGTCCACTTGGAGTATAGCTCAGTCAAACAAGAACAACTTCTAGGCTTGCATGTTTAAAACATTATGTGCCTAGAATGCACTGTTAAATACAGTTAATTCGGCTTATATCCCAGCATTAGTATTTGGTTGAAGTAAACAACTCAGTAATGATACAGTGATTCTTACATATTCTTTGAACAGCTGTTTCTATTCTTCACCATACTGTTTGTTCAAAAGCAACAGCATATATTAAAGTGCTTTGCCATCCATACGGTACATAACGGTCTGATTCAAATGCCCAAATTAAAACACTGTCAGTCTTTGGAGATTTCAAGATGTGGATCTACTTTCTGAAGCTGTTAGGACATAGATGGCTTAGTGGAAGGAGGGAAGAAAACAAAGAATCAAATCAGAATAAGCTATTAGCTAAACACAACCTAGGCTCCTGCCACTTGCTGAGTTCACTGAGAGGAAGGAGAAACACAAGGTACCTGCTTTCTTGCATGCTTTATCACAGGGGTAGGTCAAGTAGACCACACACGGAAGTGAAGCCCTGAGCATGTCATGAAACTAGATCAGTTCTCAAAAGAGCAGTGAAGTAAACCTTTTTGCCCTGGCCAAACATCTGGATAATTAAATTCTGAAAGTCCTGCAGCTTCAGTTGCATTTGAAGTAGAAGATGCTTTCAGGAGTCATCTTGTTGATTAGAAGTAACTTTTTTTAAAAAATTACAGAATTATAAAAGATTCCCCCAGATTAAAATCAAACCATAAAACTAGATTATCAAGGTAAAACTAAATATAACTAGGTTGTCAGGGTGACCTTTTCTGAGCTTATGATAGTCAGACTAATTCCCCAGCATTACTTCAATGTTTGATAGTTTTTGAAAAATTTTGTTTTCTCCTATTAGCCATTGTTTCTACAAAGATGAAAATAAAGGAAACATCTGGACACTTCAACAACAAAGGCAGCTCACCTGCAGAATTTTCTTCTAGGTTGTGTATAAAAATACTTACTTGTCTGTTAGTTCCACCATCTAGGAATACCTGTCCTAGTAAATGTTCTGGCTCTACTAGCATTAGCTTTTGTATTCAAGATTTGTTTAGTATCTTAAAGAAATGAGAAATATCTTTATGAAGTGACTCTCCAGTTGGGCTTGCATTCCTAAATCACTTAGACATCAGAAAAGCTACTTTTTACCCATTTTCAAAGGATAATTGGAATGGTTTAAATGGGAATAGAGAAGTGTATGAGTTACAGTGAAAAAAAAAAGGGTTGATTTCTGCTGGGAAAGGTATCCTACAGAAGTAAGAGATTATAATTTTCATTTCCACCTTTTTCCTTATATTAGACTGTGATCTCTCTGGGACAAGACTAATCACTTTAATGCATGTGTCAAGTACAATGGTGACCTCAAACTTGACTGGGCAGCTCTAGCTGAATCTTTTCAGACAAGACTCTGGAGACAGAGAAAGCATGGCCTGCAGCTAGAATCTATCATCATTCTACAGAGGTGTTCAAAGAAAAAGATCCACACCCAGTTGCCTAGTTGCAACTGAGCTTTTGTTATTGCCCTGACTGCAAAATTCAATAAAAGAATAGCTTTTAAAAATGGATTCTTATATATCAGAGTACAGATAATTTTTCTCCTGGAGAAGGTCTATTTATAGACAGTAAATTATTAACTAGTACATTTTCATAAGTTTGATACACTAGCTCACTTTCTTCCAGCTACGGTTTGTACCAACAACATGAGTCCTCAAGGTGCCAATCTGAATCATCATGTCCCTACCTGCCTGATTTGCATGTACAATCAGATGATTAACAGTGCATTTGGCTTGGTGTCCTAGTTGTTTGCAAAATGCTCAGATAAACTTTGAATGCAGAAATTATGTTTGCAATAGAGAAACCTGCCTTTTGCAAAGTATTAGTCTTTATATGTTTTGGAATAAACTTAATTTTCTATATGGGAACAAACAGTCCAGGAACAACAACTATGTTGTCTCTCAAATGAACGGTAATGCAGGTGACTAAGAAATTCTAAAGACAATATTTATGTCACAGATCTTTTTCTGAGCACAGAAACATGAGGCATTGAAAGTTATAAACTTGCCTAAAGCAATAAATATTTTGCAAAGAGACCCCTATTACCTATCCTCCTCCCAGGCTTACCTCAGTATATGCACTGTGGCTTCTGGATAGACTGCTTTTTAATTTTGAGCTTGCTGTACCATTATGAAACACTAGAAGCAAAGGAGACAATTTTATATGCAAAAATAAGAAAACAATCAGTTGCATTTAAAAGTGAATAAAAGCCTACTTTCTAACTTGTGCTGGTTTGCCATACAGGAAAAGACTTTTTCTCTGCCAGTGATAAATTATTTTCACTAACACTGAGCAAAGGAAGAACAGATAAAAATACAATACGTGCACAAGAAAAAAAATCCTATTCTACATGCCATCCTGAAATAAATCTTCTCTTTTTGTCAGAGTGGGAAGTGAGAATTGATTTTAATGTATCTGCATTTACAAAAATCTACTAGCTAAATACCTCAGGTATGGTATCACTCCAGCTCACATAGGTGGATGGTGGATTTTCCATCAACTAGTTTATGACTCCGCATTTTTGTGAGTTTTGTGGCCCATATGCAATTAGACACTGTTATCCTCATAGGTCACCTACCACCAAGTCCTGAGAACTCAGTCAACTGCATGAACTCATTGTCTTGATTGTTATGGGATCCTGTGATAACTGTAATAAGCTCTCAAATGGAGACCACATAGTATGGAGGAATGAAGTGTCTATCATTCAACTAATCTGCAGGAAAAGTGCACCTTCCAGTGGCATTCATCACCTATGAGCTGCACATCCTGGAGGGAAGTCCCTTTCTCACTCTCTTTAAGAAGCTGACTGCCAAAAGATCTTTAGTTCTCTTGATATTTCTTCAGCTCCTTCTCTTTCTGTGGAACCCATAGTTCCACAGAACCCATAGGCATGAGAGGGCAAATCACGCTGTTGAGATGTCACAAGATAGGAAACATGTTCCCTTCACAGAATTAACAAGGTTATTCTGAGAGCTGGAATTAGTCATCCAGGCTCTGCATATAGTGAAGGTGGGTAGCTGAATCCCTCCAAAGCATAGAACACTCCCATGAAATGAAGAAAGGTAGACATGGCCTCTAGGTCCTCCACCTCTCCAAAGAATGCAAACCTTGAGTTTTCCCTTACCTTGACAATACCATGGGAAGTAGCTGATATGTGGAAGCATCTACTCCTCCTCCCATTGGTACCACTGTGCACCTCAGAGGGATGGGCTCAGGGCACCAGAATATTTTTCCTTTTGGAAGAGTGATTTTGCTAATGTCCTACATTACTCAATGATATCTGTCATTTTCAAGAACATCAGGTTGGGAATTAAATGTGATAATTTTTTTTATCTTAAAATTGCTGTAGTTGCATTTTTGGGATTTTTTCCTGAAGTTTTTTTACTTCAGTTCTGAATTGAAACAAAAACTTACGGGAACAGTGGCTTTTCCTGCCAAGTGGCATATTGTGCTTATCTATCATCTGTGCTTACCCCCTGCTTTGTCCAAAATGTTTCACTGGTGTGATATCTTCTAGAGACTGATTTTTAATTTTGAGCTTAGCTATACCATTATGAGATGCTAGCAGCAAAGGAAACAAGCCTTGAAATGTCTCAATACATTAGTAGTTTGGAAGATAGACATGAAAACCAGCAAACCCTGAGGCACACACAGTAGACCCACAGTTTCCTATGCTCTGTAGGATGTTGATCAGTACCTACTTTCTCCACAGAAAGCAAGGAAGAAACGGTTAAAAGAACATATGACTTTTCAAAGCATTTGAACCTCTAAGTTTGACCTTTACATAGGCCAATATTTAGGTTATATGAGGACAGATTTTATGCATGTGTCAGCTTAAAACTATAGAACGGAGAGAATAGCTTGAGAACCTGGCCCAAACGTCGCTCATTCCTCATGTGCCCAGTTTTTCTTCTTTAGCCAAAAAACCCAAAAATTACACCACTGCCCCTTTCTGGGAAAATTATGGATGTGATTTTTTTAGGAAATCATTTTGGTTCCAATAATAAGAATCATCTGTCTCACAAAGGTTTGTTTGCTTTCAGACATACTGTGTGACAGTGAACATTGTTACAGAAAAACCCATAAATTATATGCTGCTGTGGTAGCTTTAAAAATGCTGGGCAAAATTCTCTGCTGTTTTAAATGGGTGCAGTTTCACCCCATTACCCTGGCAGAAAATCAAGCCTACTCTGTTTCTGATGTTGTCAAGTAAAATGACATAACCACTTAAAGAAACATCAGGTTAACTTTTAAGCCACCGCCTGTGTTGTCTGCAATAAACACTGCACTGTAGGCTTTATAATTACCATACTTTTTCTTGTTTTATTGTCCATATGGGACTATACTATCCAGACAAGATGGGAACAGGGGTAATTGACTTTAAGTCCAAATCATAGCAAGCAGAGAATTTGATTTTGTACTGGAGCTTTGAAAGGTTTATGAGGTTATAAAAGGAAAATCGTGGGTAAATGTAGGAAACACAGCAGAAGAGGTACTATGCCAAATTACTGTTAATTTCAGTGGTCATGGAGTAAGGTCCCAGAGATGCATTAATCTGTTGAAGTCAATGGTACTCCATTCAGAAAAGATCTTCTAGATCTATTACAGGTATGCATCCATACTTACTCATAACCCTCTGTCCTGAAGAAAGAAATAATGCAAACACAAACATGGTGTGATCAGAGTCAGTCCAAAGAGAGAAAATTTCCTATATTGATTATCTACCCTATTCATGATGCTACCAATTATTATTCAGAATTGGACCAATTATTATTATTGCATTTTTCTAATACAGACTAAAAATGTAATACATTTCAGCCATTGCAAGACATATTACTGTTCTCAAAAATGGGAGTGTAGCACCATTCTTCTCATCTTGTTGTATCCAGCTTGATGGGAATTTAGGTACAGTTGGAAATGTAGTAACATTTACTTTGCAAAGGGGAGTGCAAGTTTGATCTTAAGTTGGCTAACTTTTATCAACACCACAATCTTTGCAGATAAGGCGCTCACTGTTGGGCAGTTTACAGCTTCAAAGGTTGTCAATACAGTTTCTGAATGTGTTAACCTGACTGAGAAAAACCCCATATCTGTTTATTTCTGTCAATTCGAGACAAAGAACCCTCAAGAGAGGCTGCAATGCAAATAATCTTTGAGTAATGGTGATCCCAGTTTCCCCTACTATACCAGGTCTGCTCTGTACAATGTGGCAAAAGGGATTTTTCCTTTCTGGGCTATTGGCTGGCTGTTCAGAATATAAAACACTACAGAAACCCTACTTGACTAACAAGCATTAAAAGGACTCTACTCACTCTTCCTTTCCTCCCTTGGACCTCCATAAATGCCAGCTAGAGCAGCATACACACAAGTTCCTCCCCATGAGGACTGGCTGAAGAGATCAGCAACCCAAGAAGAAATAGCCTAACTCCAGCCAGTCAGCAAAGCAGGAAAGCTTCTGGGTACCAACACAGATGCCAGCTAGCAAAAAAGGCTAGGGAGAGTGGCTGTGTTTGGAAAAACACAAACATTTGGTGCCGGGCCCTGAAAAGGGTCATTCAGCTGTAACAAACCATTGATATTCAGCTTTTTTGTAATGCCAGTTGGCTCTGGGCAGAACTGCCGAGCAAAAGTAGGCTTCCACTCCAACTCTTATAGAGCCTGCAGTCTGTCATCCATCAGGGAAGCGAACAAAGCATGGGCAAGACTGTGAGCCAGCCCTTGGCTGGAAGGGAAAGCTAGTGACAGCCAGCCTGCCCTGTGGCAGCACTGTGCTCATGAGTGCAGTAAGCTTTCATTTGGCTCCTCTGATTAAAACACAGGATTGTCCCTATGCATCAGTTCCTGGTTCATTAGTCATCTCAATTTCAATGAAAATTTGGCATCATCTCTGAGCCAGGAATAATGAAACTGATTCCCACTTTTAGAAACAATTTAGCCTCATTGTGAAAACAATTGAATAAAGCCTTCTCCAGCTTTGCCATAAATCCAGTGTCCTGAACTGAAACTGTACTCAAGAAATCATACCTGTATCTGTGTATTGAATCTGTTCTTTATGGAAGGAGAAGCTGGAAGATAAGCAAGAATAAGAACAATGAAGCAGGTTCAGCAACCTTTTCTCAGCAGTGAATCCTACGCTAGCCCCTGTTTCTGCTAACCTCAGTTGGGTTTAGACTACAGTGTTCCCCCCTCCTCCCATCTCAGATTAAAAATCAAAAAGGTGAAGAAAAGAATCAGATTGTGTTCAGTCCCCAAATACTTTCATATTTTCTGAAAAATCCTTTTACTGGACTGGAGCAAAAAGCCAAATTTCCCCCTGCAGAAGCACAAAGAAACAATTCACTCCAGTTGTCACAGCATCAGTAAGTGTTGTCAAGGCTCTTTGAATCCACCTGCTAGAGAAAATAGCTTGAATCACATTATCAGCATTCATTTTTCCTTGATTATATCTGGATGCATTTGTTATTATTTTCATGGCAGTACACACTCATGCTGTATGCATGCCTGTTCCTGCAAGGGAAGTTCACAAATCTTTCTGGCTCTTAGACATCCATTTCAGGTGAAGAATTTAGGTCCTTCCGTCTTTCTGTGTTTTGTTCTCCTTCTCCTTTCCTGTTTCTGTTATTCCTATTATTATTACCAGTATTATTAATTAAGTCTGACGCTGGAGCTCAGGTGAGAGAGCCAGCGTATGTGCTAGAGTTAGCAGCTTCACTCCATACCAGAAAGCAATGTGCTGTGCTGCACAGAAATGTCTTAGCCTAGTTTATGCCTTGGGAGATTAGACTGCTCCAAATACTCACAAGGTGTAGCCAGAGTTTGAGACTCAACTAGGTATCCAGGGAAGTTGTTTTAATAAATTTTAATGTTTTAATGAGCAGATGGCCCATGTTCCTCTTGTAGCCAAAGATTTACCATTTCCTTTAATGAAAGAAGGTTTAGGCAACCCATTAAATCCAGATCAACTTAATCAGCTGTATGATGCCAGCTGACTGAAGAAAACAAATATGAATGAAACACTGTAGTTTTAAAAGCAGTGAGGAAAAATAGCTGACAATGCAATGATGCCTACCACAATGGGTTCCCACTGCAGACCAGGGCTCACAAGCATTTGTTTTAAGACAGGGAGAAGTTTAAACACCTGGATGCTCTCTGTACTGTCCTTACGACCATGCATTAAATCGAAATTCTTTGTTTGTCCTATTCACTGAACCAGACCTTGACAAAAACCAAAATTCCATACATTTTCAGTTTTCAGTAATTCGCTAATGGAGTAAACATAATAGGACACTTATGTAGCTGCAGTGAATTGTTACTTGTAGTTGGCAGGATTGTAAGGGTTAAGAGAATGATTATTTTGTAAGCCGAATTTTGTAAAAGAAAGAAGAGACATGTAGTGAAGATTGAGGGCGCTGGAGGATGGAGGGGGAACTGGAGCATTGGTTATGTCCACACCTGTTGTTGGCACTGTAGAACACAAAACCTACAGCAATATTTTACACTGCAGACTTTACAAAGGCATCCAATTGGATAGGTTTGGACTTTTTGGGGGTCACATATTTGGACTGCATGTGTTTGGGTGGGGGAAAGCTCCACACTGAAAGCATGCCTTCCAATCCCATATTTTAATGATGGCCATGATTTGCTTCTATGCAGAGAGATCAGTGAGAATAAGCTTTTTCTTGTTTTGTTTTTGTTTTTGAGTATTCTGTGCATCTACGTAGGCATGAACATTTGGATCAGCAGTGGTTGTTTGAAGTGAATCGCTCTCTTACTTCACTCCTTTTACTGTGCTCTGGGTCTTGCAGCATGCGAGCAGCATCCCTTCTGAATGAAACCAAATCAGATGATGTGCTCCAGCTGTCCATGTAGTACACCTCAGCCATCGACAGGAGTTTGGGTCGCTGCAGTGGAATAGGAATAGGATAGTAAACCCCTCAAATGTGTACAGATGTGGAAATCCGTTCCCTGACAGCAACTGTTTCTTTCTAAAGATCTGCTTTGTCAGACAGCACCACTTGTGAATGTACATAAATCCTCACAGATCTTTTTCTGGGATAACTTTCAAATTTTAACCACTATTCCCTTCCCTTCACATATCCTGGTCTTCATAACTGTGGCACTCCAGCAATTCTATAGAAGATGATGGCACAAGGGCAGAGGAAACAGGGACTAATTGTGGTGTTTAAAGTTCTTTAGCCTCTCCTTGAAAAACTGTGCCTTTGTGAGCAAGGATCCAGTTTCATGATGTTCAGATACATGACATTGGCTCAATTTTACTGTCAAAAACATTGTCAATCTCTAAATGAAAGAGCCCATAAAGCAAGACCATGTGAGACTAAAAACCCTAGAATCAGAGGGCTGATTTGGGAATATTTAGTAACCTAAAGTCTTGAGAGAGGAATGCTGACATGAAAAGGTAACTCAAAGCCTTGAGAGAGGAATGCTTACATGAAATGGTATAAGAACCTGAGGAGAAAAAAAAGAAAAAAAAGCCCTGAGTTTGAAAAGAGCAACTTGGCAAAGATAACGATCAGCCTGTTCCAACTAACAAAGTTCCAAGTAACAAAGTTCTCCCCTGATGGCTCCTTAAAGTTTACGTGTCCATTGAAGACTTGCCTGTAGTGATGAGGTGGGGGTAAGCCTGCAAACGTTTGACCTGTTAGCATGTTAGTCCCAGCAATTTACTATGTCTGTTAAACAATAAATATTTATTGTGCACTCACAAATTGTGCAAAATCCTGCTTTCAAGATGCACAAATAAAGTAATTCAGAGAGCTGAGGTTTACGTTTCCTATGATCTGAAACTGCTTTTAGGCCACCTCAAATCCAGAGTCATATCTGTTTCCGTTCTTGACAGTTTGCCCCAGGGAGCCAATTAAACTTTTGAGAATGAGAGCTAGGTTCAAATTCTGCCTTACGCATCACTTACAGACTTGTTAGCCAAGCTGTAGCTGCTGTATGTTTGTAATTTTTTCCAAGCTAATGCATGAGCTGTAAAAAATCCACCTGGGTCTCTAATCCCAGGTTGACTTTGAAAAATGAGAATAAAAATGTTTTTTCCTTATAAACTGTACAAATTGGGTTTGCAGTTGTCACGTAACTATGATCATGGAAATGTTTAAAGATGGGTTTTGCATTCATTATTATCTAGTTATAAGAACTGGTTCTCTCTCACTATAGTTCTTTCAAGGACTGAGCTGGGTTTGTAGACATATCAAAGCCCACAGCGTTCTTTCCACCAGTGTCAGAAGCTGCTGGAGTGTGTTCAAAACCAAAGAATTGATGCTTGTACTCAATTTGATATAGAGTGAGACGTGAATAATTTATACACTAACATTTTCTTCAATGCTTCAGCTATCTTAACTTGATGCAAACTGTACATACAAGGAAGTCGATGCAGGTTATGTTAGAATAAATCAGATCTCATAGAGTACTTTTTAGTTTCCTATGGGAATTTAAAGGTTTTCCTCCTTTAATTCTTATCGTAATTTGCCAAAGAAGCTGTTCACTACAAGGTGCCATTTGACTTAACAGTGCCAGAAAAAACAAAACCAAAACCCACAGAAGGTTGACAGCTTTAAGCTCCCTCTTCCTTTCGAGCAGTTTCATTTCTACTTTCATGTTTTTCTCCTGGCACTTTTAGAGACGATTTCATAAAGTACCACTTCCTCACAAGATACTTATGCAAATTCAGGGAGGGTGAAATTCCTTCCTGAAACATTTGAAGCAGGAGAGAGCCCCAAGGCTACTCCATCACGCAGCAGGATCATTGTGGAGAGCAGCCTCTGCATGAAAATCTTCTCTCCCATGAAGGGAAGTCAGCTCTCTCAGTAGCATGGTGACGTCTGATTCCAACTCCACACAGGCTTGGGGTCCACAGTCCAAGAGAAGATGTTTCTGCACTGTTTTGGGAGGGTAAGAGAGGGCAGGGATCCACAGTATGCACCCTGCTGGCCTGAAACATATGTGGAATCTATCAGGAAGTTAATGCAGCATAAATATCATATGGTCAGGGCTCATCTATTGTCATCCTTTAATGGCAGACAGCAATGCAAGCAGCACAGATGGCTGCATTTATGGCCACGTTCAGTTGAAATACAAAACCCACTTCCTGAAGCTTTTTGAGTGCTACAGATAAAGGAAGTGATTTACATTTCCCACTGTCACATACAGGGCTTACTTACGGCAATGCAGTCACTTCGCATCACGATTAATGAGGCTTAAGCAGCACATGGTCTTCAGCACCAGTAGCAAAATGGGTCTCACATTTCACTTCTGTGGTAAAAGGCTTGAATGTCAATGGATTCAAGGGGAGTATAACATGCAACAGGACTCAGTCCACATCCTTTTTTCTAGTGGGCAAGCTTGCTGCACTACAACTAGAATCTATTTGAAAGTTTAAAACCAGCCTTCATCCTGATGTACGTTAATGCACTCCAGGTAGTGTCAATGAAGAGTTGAAGATGAATTTTGACTGTTTGGTATATTTACTATGAGGGATGGGAACAGAGGAGTTTCACTGGCTATTTGGCAAGATTACTTATTCAGCTCCAGGAATTTGGTATTTCTGCCTGTTTACTAAGTTGGAACCACATCATTCCACATTGCCTTATTCTGAGTTTTCTCCTATCAGATCTCAAGTCCTACACAACCCCATAGAAGGAGAAAACTGAATAAGAAGCTTATGTGATTAATAAGTAACTAAGGCAGGAAATATAATTAATGTCACTCAGCATGAATTCGTAGCATCCAGAACCTGTCAAATCTGATACTTTTTTTTGAGAGTACAAATATAGTTGGTGAATTCAATAGTGTCAATGTAACATAGATTTCAGTAGATTGTATGGGCAAGATAGCATACAGTGCTCTGAATAAGAAAGGAGAAGAACAGAAACTGGAGAGCCTGTGAAACGGATTTAGAAGGGGCAAAATGGCTGTCAGGGAAAATTAATTCCAAAAGGGAAGTAATCATCAAATGTCCGCTCCAAGTGGTCTCCCATCCTTTCTTTAATTAAAACATGGAAACTCTGCACCAAATTTGAGTTATTTTAAGCTATCCTCTCTTCCTCAATGTAGTACGATGGATTAGACAGTCTGCCACAAATTCTATAGTCCTGACAAAATGTTATGCAAAGTAACAGGTTGGCAAATCACTGACGGTACAGTCATATTAGGACAAAATGAAACTGCCTGCCGTTTGCCAGGCTATTCTGTGAGACCACTCAACAAATTCTCTGGCATCCCTGCCGCGCTGGCACTTTTCAGCTGTGGACACAGTTTACAGCACGGATTCATGTTCTTAGTAGATCTCTCTTCAGACTCTGCTGCCCCAAATTTACTGTCATTTTTGGCTATTATTGATTCATCTTTCTTTGTGCCAGCATTCAGTACCTGAACATAGGAATTTTAATTTTATTTTATTTTAGGAGAAATGTCAGTGCCAAATTTCCCAGTCAGTCACCACGATGATTTTAAATTGCAAGCTCCTTTATCTTTGTTATACTGTTTTACCTTCCTGTCAACTTTCTAGTCCTGATCGCTAATTTTTACACCCACTTCTGGTGCGTGCATTTGCAAGAGTTCCTAAAGGAGTTTGCTGTTATTTTATGATTCCAAAAGGAATTGTATTTAGCAAAAACATCTGTTTACAAGTGAAAATCAGCTGTTTGCAACTTACGCATCTGCTAGACTGTAGATGCAGATTCTTTAAAGCAAGTAACACCTAAGGATCCTTCTCTGGAGATTAATGAGAATTTTTTTTAATGAGAATTCAGCTTAGCCCTAAAATATCCGTATGAATAATTGACGACTTCTGCATTATTTTCCTCACAGTCTTTCCAGAAACAAAAAAGATGACAGAAGGATATAGCTAGACAGGTGTGAATTGTGCAAATAGCGGATTTTTCTTAAAATAGCCATATTGTCAAATCAGAAAAATAAAAACAAAATAAAATTACATTGCACCAAAGAAGATTTTTAGATGAAAGAATAAGAGAGGGGTTTGAGTGAGTTACTTTAGAGCAGGATTCATTAATTTTTTTTTAAAAAAACTCTATTAATTTTTTTTTTTTAGTAACAGAAATATTGAATAATGGCAGATTTGGGGAACAAAACTGACCAGTTCCACAATGTCTGTGCTACAAAATTTTCAGATTAATTTCACTTGAAAATTGTGGTGAAAGAAATTCAAGAGAACTAGCTTATGCTGCATATAAAAGTAAACATTTTTCATGTAATCTTTTTTTAACCAGAATTAATCAAGTGATTAATTTGCCTTGGGAAACTGCATTTTAAAAATGCAAAACCCAGGTATTCCTCTAGATCTTGAGAAGAACCTTTAAGAAATGTATAATGTACCAAAAGAGTCTGCAAGTAGTGAAATCCAGCAGGTGCATTTGGGTCATTTATGTACAGCTGTTAATGAGATGGAGGGGATGCAAAATACTAGAACTTTATATCTGAAAAGTCTAAAAGGGATCATTCTAACTCCACCAAATACAAATAAAATAATATTACTGGTGTTTAATCCACACAGAGAAGCACAGTGCCAGATCATTAGCATTTCATTTAGTGAAAGTACTGTCTAAATCTGCAGACCCTCTGGAGATATCCATCTGTTCTCATTAATCAGGGCATCTGTTTTGGCAACTAGCTATTAACAAGAATTCTGTAGTCTGGATAGAAAATCCAAGAGCCATTTCTTTATGAATGTGATATGAGGCACCTTGTTTCATCTTTAGCAGATTTTTTTTAATCCTTTCTCTTCTTTCTTGCCCCCCTGCCCTGTCAAATCCACACCTGCAAGTACTTTACTGAATCGATGCCTAATCTGTCTTCATCATAGGGAAAGCTTACAGATTTCATCTGGGTGATGAGAATATGGATGTTTAAGCATCCTTCATCAGATGCATCAACCTTGAATAATTGATCTCTGCCTTCATCATCCATGAATTCAGTCACACTTTTGCTGGCATGGGATTGAAATGTAGTCTCTGCAGCTATGCTGAGAGGAGAATTTGTAACGTTTCTAAAGCGTTCCTTAAAGTCCAGTGCCTATAATGTCATGGAATATTATTTTCTTCTGCATTTTATTGAGATGAACTGAGTCTGACATACAAAGAGAATTGAGTCTAACACACTAAGACAGCAACAGCTGGAAACAAATAACATTTTTTTTGAGAGGGGGCGATGTTATTCAAAATGTCTTGAGATAACTGGATATAACTTTCAAGAAACAAATAATTCATTGTGTGATCTGTACATCATGACATACATGAACAAATTTCCACCCACTACCTTCAGGTTGTGAGGAGAAGAAATCCTTTTGCTGGTAAGAAAAACTCCTACTTCAATTTTATTAAATTAAAAGTTATCATTATCACAGGTATGTGGAAATAAAAGCAATTGCACCCCATTTCCATCTTCCCAACAATAAAACCAAGAGAAAAGAAAAAAAATAATCTGTGAAACATAGTCTCTCTCTGCTTTCATAATAAATGAAAATTACTCATGAAGTAAAAAGAGGTGATGCATTAAATTGAATTATGAGACTGTTTCCTTCATATCCAATTATACTTTTCTGATTTGTTACACCAGTGAAAAGGCTGTTCTTATTAGTAGAATCAACTTCACTATGAAGCAAAGCACAGTTTAGTGACCTGCATACATGCTTGGGAATGGGGAACTCGAGTTCTAATTCTGGTGCTGAAACTAATAACTTTGGTGGCCCCAGGCAATGTGTTCTGGCCTCAGATCAACACTCTATCCCTTTTCAGCAAAGCATTTAAGCACAAGTGTAAGCACATAAGGCTCTTCGGGATTTAAGCAACTGGTTAACTGCTTTGCTTGCACTGCAAGGTATTTGTTGTTTATTATTAAACCTTTGGGTAATAAAGGAGACATAGAAGCAATTAGATCTTTGAGGTGTTAGCTGAAGCCTGTGTTAGTTTTTGTAATAGGTATAAGAGTATTTGACATAGCAAAAATAAGCATAGGACTTTGGACACAGAAATACAGTCATTTAATATAAAAGAGAGAGAGATGATCCCAGAAGATGAGAGATCTAAAATCTGTCATTTGTCTTGTCCTTGCCAAGCTAGAGAGTTTGCAAATACAGTAATGACTACTAATGAATTTACTTTATTAATGCTCACCTGATATTAATGAAAGTGTTAAACTTATATCATGAAGTTTCTGATGTAACGAAATACAGTATTTCCTAGCATAATTTTAATAGCTCTCATGTGACTCTTTAGAAGGACAAAACTCATTAAAAAGTCTAACCGTCTACCCAAGTAGCTTGATCTTTAGAAGTGACGAGCAGTAATAGCTACTGAAATCAGTGGAAACTGGCATTATTCCGCACTCTGCTAATTCAGACCCGAGATTTGCCTTTCTTCCCTGTTTATAGAGATTATAATGCCTATTCACCTATCTGGGATGACTGCCATCAAAACCAACTATCTGAGACTGAACAGTGAGATTCCAGGGTACATTAAAAGCCTGCCAGTTCAGTATACTGAAAAAGTGTTTGCTTTTTTTTTTTTTTAAAAATCTAATTATTAACACTTTACGTTTTAATGGGAACCATCACAGTAGGAACTGAAATAACTTCTGAATATATTTGATTTGAGGCAAAAAAAAATCACAGCAACATAACTTTCTTTAACAAAAGAGACTTTTGTGAAGAATAATTTTGCCCAATAAGTCATTACAGAACTCTAGTTGTGAAAATAAACAGGTGTTTAAGATTTCATAAAAAGGGACTTAACATCTGGAGAATGCATACTCAATTTACTGGCTGAATATAATCTAAGGCTCTCATTTTCCACATGTATCTGATTATATCCACAAAACCAGTCAGAAATTCAAAGGCTGGCAGAAAGACCTCTTTGAAGTAAGGAATGAAAAATTAAATAGCCCTTCATCATTTGACTGAGGAGAGTGTATGGGTGGTTCCTAGGACTAGCTCTATTCCCCGCAAGGGATGGAAAAGTCAACCTGGCTGTGAAAGTTCAATACTTTGACCGGCAATGATCCTCTTAAGGACTCTTTAATAGAGAAAGGGTTAGGTAGTAGGATATAATAATGACTGTTGTAAGACATGAAAAGTATCTTTTCCAGATGATTCACAGAGACAAATTTGGAGATAAGGAGTGGTTAGAGATTGTGGGGGATGATATAAGGGAATTTAGCCTTGACAGAGGGGCTGTTTCTGGCCTTTTTTGGGCTGTACTAGCCCATACATAGGTTATGTTATGTGCTTTTCCCTGGATGCGGGCTTTTTCCCCAATGATACAGGATAGGGAAAGAGTATGGTATAAAGAGGTGTTGGATCCTAATGAACAGAAACACTGTGAAAATGCCACTTGATTACTTTGGAAAAGGATAAGAAATTCCTTTAGACCCTAATGGAAGATAAATATGTAATGTACCACAGGACACGTGAACTGGCAGCAGTCAGCAAGGAGGCTGCTACTGTCAGTCTTCTATCTATATAAAGGCCTTACCAACATCCTTGATTAGAACAGAATAACATAATAAACCCCAAAACTTTACTGGTCAGCTGGCAATCTCTTTTCTCAGACTAATGTAATAATTTGCAGTTTTTACCTGAATGTTTAGGGGAAAAAAGAAGAGAAAATAATTGCAAAAATATACAATATATACCTATTAAATGATGATGAGAATGTATCAAATTTTTCTGTACTGCTATACCTTTCCTATGAGGTTGGAAACATCAAAGAAAGTATGTTAAAGACAATCAAAATCTGTCAAGAGAAAATAGCCTGTTAGTAGTATGGTTCTTAAATACCGAAGATCTCCCTTCAACGTACAGCTATTAAGACATATTCAGCCAGCACACTGATAATTTCAGACTGGTTTTGATGATTGCAAATACAGGTTGTTGGAGCAGAGATATTTTTCTGCCAAGCAGTTGCTTGAAAGTAACTTTCAGTGATATCTAGTTTCAGTTAACGTGCTACAACTGATAATGGAAATTTAAGGGAAAAGATTCATCATAGTAATACAGTGTTCAAGTTAAACAGGTAATAATCTCTCTTTGCTGAAGTTAGTGAAAGTGCTACTGACTTCACTGGGCCCAGGTTTAATTTAATGAGGCTTTAGATCAGCTTTAACCTTGTACTGGGTGCATCTAACCTTTTAATCTCTTGTGGTCTGTGAAATCTTGGTTAAGAAATGGCGAGAGTGCCTTCATGTAATGACTTCTTGACTAGATCATAGAATCATAGGATGGTTTGGGTTGGAAGGGACCTTAAAGTTCATCTAGTTCCAACCCCCCTGCCATGGGCAGGGACACCTTCCACTAGACCAGGTTGCTCAAAGTCCCGTCCAACCTGGCCTTGAACACTGTCAGGGTTGGGGCATCCACAACTTCTCTGGGCAACCTGTTCCAATGCCTCGTAACACTCATGGTGAAGAATTTCTTCCTTATGTCTAATCTAAATCTACCCTCTTTCAGCTTAAAGCCATTACCCTTTGTTCTGTCGCTACATGCCCTTGTAAAAAGTCCCTCTCCAGCTTTCTTGTAGGCCCCTCCAGGTACTATAAGGTCTCCCAGAGTCTGCTTTTCTCCAGACTGAACAGCCCCAACTCTCTCAGCCTGCCTTCATAGGAGAGGTGCTCCAGACTTCTGATCATTTTCGTGGCTCTCCTCTGGACTTGCTCCAAGAGTTCCATGTCCTCCTTATGTCGGGGGCTGGATGCAGTACTCCAGATGGGGTCTCACGAGAGCAGAGTAGAGAGGGAGAATCATCTCTCTTGACTGGCTGGTCACGCTTCGTTTGATGTGGTCCAGGATACGGTCAGCTTTCTGGGCTGCAAGCACGCACTGCTGGCTCATGTTGAGCTTCTTGTCAACCAACACGCCCAAGTCCTTCTCACCAGGCTGCTCTCAACACATTCTCTGCCCATCCTGTATTTGTGTTTGAGATTGCCCCAACCTGTGTGCAGGACCTTGCACTTGGCCTTGTTGAACTTCATGAGGTTCACATCGGCCCACCTCTCAAGCCTGTCGAGGTCCCTCTGGATGGCATCCCTTCCCTCCGGCATGTTGACTGCACCACACAGCTTGGTGTCTTCAGCAAACTTGCTGAGGGTGCGCTCAATCCCGCTGTCCATGTCGCTGACAAAGATGTTAAACAGCACCGGTCCCAATACCGATCCCTGAGGAACGCCACTCATCACTGGTCGCCACTTGGATATCGAGCCGCTGAGCTTAGATCTTCCATAAATTTTTCCTGAATCTTCTGGAAATTTGTTTTTAACAGAAAATGCTATAAAGTGCATTTATAGAATATGCTTTGTGTTGAAAATCCATAATGCCAGACAGGAAAACATAAGGTGTTTCCATTTTCAATACCCTTGATAGTTATTAAACTTTCTCCTGCAACGTTACTCTCTCCTTAAGAGAGAAGGGGTTTTTTTGTTGTTGTTGTTTTGGTTTTGGGTGTTTTCCCCCTCCCAGGCTTCATTGACCTGTAACTGCATTGGTGCCTTCCCGAATTGCTGTCACAATGCCTGTAGCTGTGTAGGGCTGAGCTGCAAGGTGCAGCCTCATCATGCATTCTCTCACTGTTCTGGATCACTTCCCTCTGATCTCAGAGCTGCATATTCAAACACAAACTTCTGCATATACGATCATTCATAAAAACACAAGCCAGCAGAAGCATTTATAAACACCCAAGATAATGATGTGCAAGGTAACTGATTTATTCATATTCAATAGAGACTAAAGCTTATAAATAAATTTTACCTTCATATAGAAGTGAACTGAATAAAAGTGGCACATACATTAATAACGAATTTTTGAATTATTCAGTTTGTCTAGTGAAATTTAGTTTCTCTGAGCAGAAGAAAAGTTAACATAACAAAAAATAACATTGCTTTCAACCATGATAATATCGACAGAACTAAGAAACTTCCAGCATTCCATAATTTATTTCAATCCATGCAAGTCAACTGTGTACTGAGACCTGAAATGTTTGCTTCATGGGAACTAGCCATTTAGAATAAGGTAAAATGTAACCCAAGAGGTTTGCCCTGCACGTATTTCTTGTAAAAGGCACTTACTTTCATAATATTCTGTAAAATGCTAATTCTGTGATGTTCAGCCACAGGCTTCTGAAGTCATGTGCACCCTTCTGTATCCTTACGTTTGGCATGCTTTAAGCATGTATTAAGGTTCAAGCAAGGAGTATCCTGGTATCAGTGTAGCTGTTGCCCCACAAAAGATGGCAATTGAAAACAAAAGCCTAAAGAAGCAGAGAGAACAACTGTTTGATAGAGATGGAGACATCAACAAAAGTAGCTCACCTAAAATTAGAGCCAGATGCCTCACTAAGCCCTAAATAACACTGTTTATTTTATGCAGTCTTAGTTTACCAGATTTCATCTCTGCATGAATCATAAGAATGCACCTCTGGTTCGGACTAAATGGTACCCAAAGCTAACAGAGCACACCCTTATTTTCTTTCTCAGTATCCACTTAGGTCCTAGTGTGATAGAGAAGTGCATTTATTTAAATGAGTGAATTTAAAAGCAGTATAGCTCAGAATGCCATTTCTTTTTCCTACCTGTCTATCCACCCTGTCTGCTCACCATTCTTGAGGAGAATCAGACACCGCAAGCTTTAAAACTCAACAAAAATCCATCACAATCTGGTGACATCTGTTGTATTCCATAATTGTATTCCATGAGGTCTCCAACATTGCATTTGAAGTGATAACAACAATTTCACTTCCTCTTTGTGTGGAAGCCAATATCTGACGCATGTAGCTGGAAGGTAGATCTGTACTGTTTAAATAAAAATTATCCTGGTTATGAATGTTTTGACTCAGATTGGCCTTCCCACATTGGCCAATACCATTGCTTTGAAATTGAAACTCTTAATGAGAAAGTGTTTGTTTCAGTGAAACTTTCGTGAATAAACTCAAACAGATTCTGAAGGCCACACAGACCTAAAACTCTGATCTCAGAAAACCCACTTGCCATGGAATTGTATCTCAGAGTAGATTACAATGACTGATTTGTTCTCTAAATTTCTTTTGGTGGAATATCCACTATGCCTGGGAAACTTACACTGTAGTCTGATGACTCTTACTCAGATTCAATTCTTTGCTCAACATGTGGCAGAGGAAATACTTGAACTTGGGTCATTCATGTCTTAGAAAGCACTTTGGCCACCTCCAATGACTTGGAAGGTACTGGGAGCTCCTCTCTGTTTCAGAAGGCAAAGGACATTATAACATTACAAATGTCTGGGTTTATATTTGATCCTGAAAAAAAAAGGAATTGGACAGGAATCTGAAGATGGAAGTGCAGTGAAAGGGAGCATGAAATAGTAGAGTTCACAGTTCTGAACTCCAAAAAAGAGCAAATTCACATAATAAGGGTAATGAGCTCCCAAAGTAGGCTTCAAGAGACTCTGGGGACTGTTGTACGGTCCCTTTGGGAAAAAATTCTAAGAGAAGAAGGGAAATCAGAAGAATTGGCAATTGCTGATAAATTAGAAAATGTATCAAGAGCATGAAATTAAATAAAAAGATAGTAAAGGAAACCTTGCCCTTGTAATAGCAAATATAATCTGCAGAATATAACCTGGGCAGAGTAGTATCGGAGGAAGGATCTGGGGTGGGGAAGATATATTAGGTGACAAACTGAACACAATTTAATACTGGACCACTGGACACCCCTACTGCAAAAGAGACAAATGTCATTCTGACATGTATCAATAGGACCATTTCAGATAAGGTATGAATTGTCTGAGGGTAGCTGTTGTTGGGAAGCAGTCACCTGGAAGACTGAATCACACACTACGATTTACTGAAAGAGATGACAAACTGGAGAGAATCCAGCGGAAAGAAACAAGAGGGCTGAGGATTTCATAAACCCTGGACACTGAGTTAAGGACAAAAAGTGTTAAAAGGCAGTTAAACATATTTAGGTATTTGTTCATCATTTGTTTGCAGCAGATTATGTGTGATGAAAAATAAAAGTAATGTTAAGCACTGGCAGAGCTGCAACATTTCTGGAGATCTGATGAACAGGTTAGATGAAAATATGCTAGTGTCTCAGATATATTTTATCCCACCACAAAGCCGAGAGCAGAGGGAACAACACCTGGAACTCCCCTCCAGCCTCACTTTTCCACATGTGCCTTCATGCTTCTCTGGTTTGTGTGCTGAGGAGGTGGCAGTTTGATGGTGAGAAGTGTTATCATATAAGGAGTTAACTAACCAGACTGAAGAAGAGGAAGGAAAAGCGTCAAAGTCATTCTTCACAGTTATGCTCATCACTTTTTAAAACAAGGATACTGTGCTATTTTAAGCAAAGTTCCTGGAAACACAACATGCTGAATATTCATTATCCACAATAAAAGCTACAAGATGGTGAGCAATATTGTTCAAGTCTTTCTTTTCTTTCACAAAATGGGTGATTCTCAAAGCTGTATATCAAGTACTTGGGTTTGTTTGTATAGTATTTTGGAATTAGAGGTGGCCAGACAACTTCCAGCAAAAGATAACCCTCTTAAAAAAAATTGTTAATCATTCAAAGTATGTTTTCATTCAAGATCTAGCAGGTACCATGGCTGGCTGGTTTCCTGATGACTTGCCTGCCACCTCAGCTGCCAAATTGGGAAGATCTGGTCAAAGATTCCATCAGGGTATCAAAGTTTCTAAACTTTCAGGAGGCAGGTGAGCCCAAACTGGAGGGCAATCAGGCACTGAACTTCCCTGTGAAATGGACTTTATTTCCCTTGTGCTGCTGAAAACTTTTGCCATCACTTTCAAGGGAAATTAAAAATTTCCATGGGAAGTCACTGGAAACTTTGAAGTTTTCCATATGGAGATTAATTTGTTTGTCTTCATATATGGGCTTGAACAACAGGTACTACAGAGCCAGGACACAAGGGAAATAGTAAAATAGTTGCTTAAGGGATCAGCACTCATACTATGCAAAGCATGAGGAAGTGGTCCTCCTGTGAGGGCAGAGAAAAAAAAAATATGAGCACACAACATTGTACATGGACAGGGACCAAGCTGACTTTCTGAGGTCATCTAGCATTTCCTAGGAAGAGAAGCTTCCCAAGTGCTCTCCTAGTTGATCGTCTTTTAAAATAGATTTTGTGCATATAAAACTGATGTGAGTTCACACCAGCGCATCTCATGACTCGGTGTGGCAAACAGCCAGATGAAGATCACAGTCTCACTGACAACCTCATTCTTCTCAGTCCTATTTCAGAGCTCACAGCTACCTAAAATAGATTGTTTTGCAGTAAAAACAGTCTGCTATGTAGCACTGCATACCTTTGAAAACCTGCATCATTTGTGGAATCATAAGTAAAAGGTAGAATGGACTATCATATAACCCAACTCATCTTTCTCTGTAGTCATGGCATGATGGTGTCAGTTCAGGTTAGCGATGTGTGCCAAATGGCTTTTGTTATTTTATCTGCGAGGCCTCGAAGGTCTTATTGCCAGCAATATTTCCATCGTGCATGAAATCTCACTCGTGAATAGTGTAAGTTTCATAGGAATTCAACAGAAGCAAGAGTCATCATTGTATTTCTAAGGGTATACAGTCTATGAGGACCTATATGCTGTGAACCTTCTATAGCTTCATCAAAGCTGCATATACACTTCAAGTACTTCATACACATTTTTTCCCTCAGACCTACCAAAGCTACTTCATATTGCTTTGAGTACTCCTTGCTGATCTGTTAAAAAAAATAATCAGTGGGGTGTGTTTTGAGGAGAACTTTGCAGTTCACCTCACTTCTCCATGGGTTATGTCTATACCTTGAAATTCAAGCATTCCCAGAAACATCTACTGTTAAACTGCTAGAACAGTCCCAGAGACCTTTTGGCATGTTCTACATAACACTCTCCAAAGTTGCTCTTGAGACTGGCTGAGGAGTTAGCGTACACCACAGACCTTTCCAATGGGCAGCTCACATACAGCTGCTCATTTTTGGAGAAGTGAGTTAATTTACTAGCCCAGATGTAAGCCATTCTGTGACAGTTGGCTTAAGTACTTAGGAATGCTCATGGCACACTTAATTTACTGCTATAGACACGTCCATAGAGAACAAAACAAAACAAACAATCAAAGGGTCAAAATGTCCACCTGGCACCAAGGGAGTGGAATGACCAGAACTAGGCAAGAGGATGAGGGAAGTTACTATTCAGTCATGTTTTGTCACATATATACATATCCATGTCGCACACAGACTTAACTACTTAGCAGGGGCATCTCCACTCTTCTGGTATAGCAGTCTTAAGTCTGTTTTGCTGTTAATAACTAAAAATTATATATATAACCTGTTCCTACTGCAGATGTTATTTATCTTTCACTTTTGCAAAGATCTTTTTTCTACCATTTGTTTAGGTGTTGTTTTCACCTAAAGTACAGAAGAATACCCCAGATCTACTCAGCTAGAAGTAATCAAATTATGTACAATAAAAGACTCAGAAAATGCAAATAAATTCTGTGCTAGAAATACTTCCTATATGGTAACTGAAACAGAAGAAAAGGAAAGGCGTGTTGTAGGTACCCCACAAGTAAGGTGAGTCAAGAATTGTCATCTATATTTTTTCCTAGCTGTGTTACAGGTTTTCTTGTACCTCAGGAAAGTCATCCAAAATTCTTGGATTTGTATTTTCCATATAAGCACATTGATTCAGCTGTCACTTAGAAGAAGCTTTGGAGCTTGATACCATTCACATTTTTAAATTACTTTGTCTTCTTCAGGTGGAAACAGCCATAAGGATGCAAAATATTATTTCAAAGTCTGAAATGACTTTTGAGTTCTGCTCAACCATGTCTTGGTATGCAAAAAGACAAGAAATTAATAATAAGCAAATGCACTTGGCACTTCATGTAGCAAAATAATAATGACTATTTTATTAGAAATAGGAGTGAGTCAAAAGGTAAAAGAAAAATGTATAACATCAATTTGCATGCCTGTATTTATATTGCTGTCATGAGTTCAAATGAGAAAAGTATCCTAAGTAAAGGTAAGTAGGAAGATACTTAATTTAACTTAGACTCAGGCAGAAGCAGAGAAGGTATATAGTCTGAAAACAGCTATCTTTTTTTCCATGGATAACTCCTGATTCCATTTGTAAATATCTACGGTTAAGTTACATAAAGCAGAGATTTCTTAACATGTATAATACAAGAGAAAGGCAGTGGTCAGGGAAAGACACACTTCTTTTTGTCTTCCAAAAAGCTGCTCTCTTTTGAGCTGTTATTCATCCCAGGCCCCAAGAGCTGTATACACTATGTTTTAAATTAATTGTCTCTAAGAATTTCATACAGCAAGAAAAGCATCTGTCCCCTGTCAAAAGTTCAGATGAATAGACTGTGAGGTGTAAAGCAGATTTGCATCCTTATTCTTTGGTATGTAAAAACACATAGATCATCACTAATAAACAGACCTCTTAGCCTTCAATTGTTTTGCATAGATTTGGGTTATTTTGTTGACTGGCTTGTAGTCAAAAGAGACATGTAGTTATAAACTATTAAATTCATAAAATGAGTCATCCCACACAAGGAAGTATCTGAGTGTTATGAGATAGTTTGGCACAGAAATACAGATGAGTCCATTTTGTAGAAAACCTACAGATCCAGGTAACGCTGAACTCTACTTGCATAGACAGGAACGGGCATATTCGACAAGATAAAATTTCCTAACTTGACTGTCCAAGTGATCTGACATAAGCTGGCATAACAACTTCAGCAAATAGTTTGTTACGACTGTGTAACCCACCTACGTGCTCGGTTCCCCCACAGACCGCACAGACAGTACCATTCCAGCAGGGTCAGACCCATGCCATGCAGGGTTGCAAACCATAAAGCTGGATCCTTCTTTCTGTCCAGGTAAACAGTGTGGACTTCAGGTACTGCAATTCTCATACATTTAAAAAGAAAATCTGTCTTCTCTCATCAAAGCTGCTGTGATCATCTTTGGAGCTGGGGTCTCTTTGCAATGCATTCAGGACATTTGGTGTATTTCTTCAGACAACTGTAATGCTTATCATAGAAGTAATTAACACAATACAGTTGAAACAAAGATTGAACTAATCAGGGAAAGAAAGAACTAGTGAGCTTTTCTTTGATGGCCAGGTAACTTAGCTTTCACCTATCTCCCTTTAAGCTAGAATGGGACATTGTATTTATCTTTCCAACTTTATCAGCAGTTGGCAAACCTTAGGCACCCAAGGGAGTATATGCTTTTTGCTAGGCTTCTGTTGGGGGCCTCCTGGCAAAGTTTATGCTTTGTACCAAGGAGCCTCAGTACTTAACTGATTTAGCACCTACTACTTACTCTCTCTCCTTAAAATTATTCCATACGGCTATACCTTTGGCAAGTGAGGAGGTATTTCTCCTGCATGGGACCATTCTTTGTTCTTTCCATGGAAATGAGAGGAAGGGATTTGCAAGAAACACCTTTACCAGGCTCATGTGCTTCTGAGGCCAATCACAGTTTCTAGTAGTAAGACCTGCATTGTGGAAACAGAATTTACTCCACTACATCCTTAAGGAGAAATTAGATACGCTTCAGCTAGAATAAAACTGTCTGGGTTGTACAGAAATATTCAGAGCAAGCAAGGGGACTCACTCGAGAACACTACTTCATATACAGAATTATTAAGACTATCTCTATTAGCCAGAAAATTAAATCCTATTACTGAAATACTTGCGAAACATTTATGAAGAATTTGAAGGAAAGATGTTAATAAGTATTTTGATTGAGAACTATTAAAGGGCCATTTCATTTTTACAAGTACACAGGAAACATCTGAATTGTAAAGTATTTCTTTATACACAGTTCATTTATTTTGAGGAGTTCTGAGGCTCTTTAAGTTATTTTACTGTTGATGTAGATGACTGGTCATCAGCATACTCTACTTTCTGTGGATGGTCATACTAGCAATTTGTGCAGGCAGGTCATTAGCATATTATAACACCATACTGCAATGTTTATGGATGAGATACTAGTCATTAAAGTCTGTTGGATTCTTGTGCAACAATCAAGGAACTCTGAAGATTTTATCTCTAATACAGCACTGGAAAGAAGGGAGAGAGAGGTGGGTGATGAAGAACACAGGAATCATAATGGGGTAAGAGGTCCAGATGGGAAGGCCAGCCTGTTACAGCACTCTTCCTATAGCCTCCTTCTCCAATGTGGCACAGTTGTACTCCGTTATCTAGTATATGTCCGCCTTTAAAAAAAATTAAAAATCCAGTATTTGGTATTTTCCATATGTGAAAACCCAAAGCTTAAAGATGTCTAATTGAATGTGTTCATGGGAAAGATGCTGGGTAGGGCTAGGGGCTCCAGGGAGAGGGATCTGAGGAAAGCTGACCTTGTGAGGAGAGGAGCTCTGAGTAGGAGGAAAAAACTGGGAGGAACTTTGGGGTACAGCTAGTTTTAGGGCAGGAAGAAGGAGACTGTGACTGCATGGAGGAAGGGGCTTGTGGAGGGGTTGAGATGAGCCAGAGGCTCCTTAGACCAGAGGAGCTGGGAACTGGGGGCAGATCAGATCTCAGTTTGAGGGGTGGGTCAGAAACCCCATACACAATATAGCCTAGCTCCCCTCTAACCCTACTCACCCAGCATCAGCATGCATGCATTAACCCCAGCCTCTTGCTGAATATACTTTACGTTTTGGAATTTAGCAAACCCACAGGTCATTAATAGATTTTGTTATGGTAAAGGCACAATGAGACTTCCCATTTAAATGACGTTGTGGTATTGT
This sequence comes from Gavia stellata, assembly GCF_030936135.1. Classification (NCBI taxonomy): domain Eukaryota; kingdom Metazoa; phylum Chordata; class Aves; order Gaviiformes; family Gaviidae; genus Gavia; species Gavia stellata. The sequence goes on from NC_082600.1 coordinate 14,113,097, forward strand.
AAATTTTGCACTTGCTTGGTAAGAGACTAGTCTAACAAAGCCATGAAGGGTATCCTTTTAAATGCTTTGAATGAAAACGTACCTCATTCTTGAAAAAAGGACCATCAAAGTTTGAAAGTAGACATAAATCTGTAACACTAAATACAAGCTTTTTTTTTTCCTTTCTTCTTTTTTACTTTTTTTTTTAATCTTACAAAAATAGGGACTGACTGAAAAACTTGCATCTGGAGCTTATTTCTCTCAATTGTTTTTCTTTTTAAGTGTTCAGTTTTTGGTTTGGACCTAGCTGTTGAATTATGAATATTCTAAATAACAGAATTACATTGAAGCTGCCTGACTGGGGTGGTGGAGAGTGGGGACAGGGAAGAGAAGGTTAAAATGAATATCTGAGGATGAGGGTAACTAATTAAAGAATCATCTAACAAATATGCATAAATAAAATAACTGGAGGGGAGAAAAGAAAACCATGGAAGCCACAAAATATGGAAAAAGGAAAAAGATCATATCATTCACAGCTCCTTTAGGAATCCTGAATATTAACTGAATCACAATAGCAATGAACTTTAAGTTTTAAAATACTTGTTTCTTGACTCTCTGCCAACAGAAATTTAGCGACATGAACCCACCATCTTGCAGAGATCTCCAGAGATGAAAAGACTATAGATGTGCATAAAGTGGCCTAGATTAATATGATGACACTTCAAAAGCACAAGTTGGATTATTCCCCATTTCATCTTGAGTTGTGAATAATTCATCATTTTAAAATATGGGGTTTTTAAAACTTAGATGCAAACTTAGATGCATAATTATTGCATTTCCTTTGATGCACATTGTTTGTTTAATCAGTTACCTAACATTAGGAAATATGCTTTGTAGTAATTGTAATCTGAGTTTTCTTATGTAACAGAAAAGGGGGAAAAAGGAAAGACTTGAATACAATACTAAAGCATGCAAAGCCATTTTTACAAATTTTCTCAGTAGTTCTGAGTAAAGGCTTTGTGTTTCTGACATAAGACAAGGGATAACTAGATTCAGTTGATGATTCAATTCAATGTGGCATTCTAACTTTGATTACAGCTGCCTAACTTTTATTACAAGTTTATCTAGAACTATAGAAGATACAGGCACTATAGAAAATGTACAGGTATCGTGTTTTCATGAAGTTCCAGTATCTATTTTTGTACAGTATAACTTAACAGATTAGCTTGTTGTAACTCTGTTAATTATACTACACATGTGCTCTTATCTCTATACAGAAAATATTTTAAGATATTATTTAAGCCAATGAAACGTGGTAAATGATCCTTCTTTTGTGTTATTATCCTGCACTGTTCCTGTCAGCTGTACAACAGAAGATGGCTTCTATCCCAGATAAACTATTTATAGTAAAAGTGTCTTTAAGTAGGCTTAATTACAAACTAAGATTTATTAATTCTCCCAACAGATCGGTTTCGCAACTTTGATGAACATGGCTCACTGTCTTTAGGCGTGAGGTAAGATTACGACTTGAAGACATTTTCTACTACTGAGCACAAAACAAAGCTATCTTTGAAATCTTTCCAGTGCTCAACAGGAGTGCAGCAATAGTAGCTCCACGCAACAGGGAGCAGCATTCACAGCTGTGCTTTCCAAGCTGTCTGCTGGCCTTAGGGAAGAGGGTTATAATCCTATATCCTCCTCGATCTCAGCCAGCACAAGACATGGTAACCCAGGAGCCCTACTTATTTGCATACATACATAAAGGACATAATTAGGCCTGGAGAGCAGCAAAGGCAAGTAAGGCAAAGGAAACTATACTTATAGCATATTAAGCATACCTTAAATGAAGACTAACCCCTCTTTGGCCCATAATATTTTGTCTCACCAGCTTTAAAAGTTCTCCATCTGAAATCAGCTGAAAAAGATGCATTTGTAGACCCCTGAGTTCAGAAAAGCTGTTCTACCTTTGCTCAGTCAGGGCTGTAATTTGTTTAGGAGAGCATTAATTACCTAAGAATGGGTGAAACAATGTTCTTGACACTGGGCTGACTGAAAGACATGAAACTATCCTGAAGAATGCATCTGCAGTGATCTCATCCTTTGGCAAACACATCTCCATTTCCTTTCAAATGTGCAATCTGTTACTCCCCAACCCATAAAGCCTCAGGATTCAAACTCAGCTACAGTAATGGAGACATTCCTCTTACGCTTTAGAAATACTAGGAACCTACGTGAAATCCTGCCCCTGTTGAAATCCACAGTTTCCACAAAGTTTGTAGCAAAGCTGAAATGTCATCTGAGGCCCCAGTGCAGAGCACTTTGAAGACAGTGAAAACATTGCATTGACTCAATGTGTTTGGGGTTAGACCTATGATACTACAAAACTTGTTCCTGTAGCAGTCCTCAACAGACTGAATAAGCCCAGAACAAGTTTTTACTAGAGAATATAAGAATGGTTATCTTCCCCAGTCTTTGCATGGGATAGAGGGTAATAAAGGGGTAAGTGTACAGTGAAACATCCTTCCATATCCTCCAAAATGGAAACCAGCAGCTGCGTCTCCTCTTTACAACAGCCTACCTGGATTTTCCTTCCATTGGCATGTGTAACAACTTTTTGAACACAGCTAAGCTACTGGCATCCACAGCATGCTGCAGACATGCAGTGGGAGTTGCGTGGAAAAAATACTTCCTTGCCTTCATTTTCAACTTGATATTTGAGTGTTTTATTTGCTATTCCCTTGTTACTGTGTTCTCAGAAACAGTGAATAATATCCCTATCCATCATATCTAGAATATCTGCCTTCTGTCATATCTTTTCAGGCAAAGGGTCCTAACCCAATTACTCTCTCCTTACACAGAAGCTTCCCATCACCCTTGATGTTATTCTTTACTGCTTTTCATTTCCTCTGAAACCTGAAAGGGAACAACTGCAAAGTTGCATGTATTGTTCAAGACGCAGGTGCGCTATGAATTTAAATAGTAGCATAACTATGCTTCCTGCTCACTTCCTTACTCCTTTCCTAGTACTTCCTACCACCCTACTTTGCTTTTTTGACCACAGTTGAGTACTATGGTGATGTTGCCAGAGGACTAGCTGAAATGACTCCTAGATTCCTTAGGTTCCTTCCTGTAATGGATTGAGAGCTAACTTAGAGATATTTGGTGCGTGTGTGTATATTTAGGGTTATTTTTCCCTGAAAGCTCAACTGGCTTTTATCAACACTGAATTTCCTCTGTTATTATACAGCCCAGACACTAATGTGAGATCCCTCTTTCACAGGTGGATTGACATTTGTCTATGCTAAATAATTTTCTCTCATCAGCAAGTTTTGCCACCTTACTTTTCACCTTTTTTCCAGGACACCAACAGACATGCAGGATAGCACATATCCCCTCACAGACCCCTGCGGTGGGTGTGTCATTGATACCTTCCCTCTGCTGCAAATTTGTTCTAACCCTTTGTTTCCTATGCATTAACCAGTTATTAAGCCAGGAAAGGACCTTCTCTTTTATTCTATGTTAAGCTTTGGTTTCTAAAAGAGTATTCAATAAGAAACATTGGTCAAAAGCTTTTTGAAGGCCTAAATAGAGGCATAAAAATTGAATATATAAAAATATATATATATCAACTGAATTTTAGTAACGTACTCCATCAAACTAATAGGTTTGCACGACAAGGCTTCTTTTACAGTAGCTATATTAGATGTTCCTCTATATGCCTAAAAATGCATCAGTAAGTTTTAATATTTGTTCTAGGGTGGGGTTTGGGCGTTTTGTGTTGTTTATTTTTCTCCAAACACTAATGGAGGTCAGATTTACTGGTATATAGTACCTTATATGCCATCTGAATAATTTTTTTTTTTTTTTAAAAGTGTCACTTTTGCCTCTTACTATTCCTTTGCATTGAGACCATCTAAAACACTGTGTCATACAGCACACTCAACAAATAGCTCAGCAGCTTCATCTCTGAACTCTGCTGGTACTCCATGACAAACACCACATGGTGTTGGTGATCCTGTTTTATTTACACTTTCCTAAAATTCTTAGGGTTTATGTATTGTTTTCTTTTCAATGAAGATTCACAAATATCTTGTTTTGGAAATTCCTTTTTAACAAAAGCCAACACATTTCTTTATTTTCAAATTTAAAGACATTTGAAAAACCTGTGGACCATCTCAACTTTTCACATTCCTAGAGACATTGCTCATCTTCTCCTTACAGAAGGTCACAAACCAGAGGCAAATGCTGCCACAAGAAGGTGTGGGAGGTCCATGCAGCCCCACTAACCACATGGCAGGTGATGTGGGACTCAGCAATGGCAGCAATCCTACAGCAGGACTATCCCAGGAAAGTGATCATCAGAACAAAGTAGGCTCAACCCCGCAGTCAGCAAACAGATACCTCAAGCAGAACTCCAGAGATCATGGGCGTGAGACAAAAAATGGTAAAACATCCAGAGAAGGGAATTTTAAAGACTGTCCACAAAGAAAAGGCAGCACTGTGCAGAGTGACCAAGTACAGCATTTTTCTTAGGAATAGCTGGACATCTGACTGGAGCAGATTTAAGAAACTTTTTTCCTCTGAAAGCAAGCCTGTGGCAGGGAAATGGTGACAGACAGACCACTGGCAGCCAGAGATTGTCAAATCACAGAGCTGCAGAATGAAACAAGTTGGAAGGGGTCTCAGGCAGCCATCTGATCCAGCCCTTGCTCAAAGCAGAGCCACCTTCAGGGTTAAATCAGGGTGCTCATGGCTGCATCCAGGTGCGCTTGAATCTCTCCAAGAATGGAGTTTCCACAGCCTCTGGGCTCCTCTTCCAGAGTTGGGCCACCTGACTGACAGTTTTCCCCCCCACCTCAATACCAAACAGCATTTCCCTTCTTGCCTAAAGCCTCCAGTGAGGCAGCAGAGGTTTCCGTGCTGGAGGCAGAGGACATGCCTGCACGAAGGGGCAGGGAACATCTGGGAAGTTCGCCCGCCTGTGCTGCCTCCCTGGCTATGGAGACACCCATTGCCCCTATCACTAGCAGTGCTGCTGGCGATATCTTGTGGCATTTGACTGAGAGGAAAACCACTACTCCTCCAGCTTTGGCCAAGCAAGACACCTCCGCACGCCCAGCACTCCTGCTAGCAGCACAGTTCATCTGTGGGTGAGTGCCCTCTTACTGGGGCCACTCCTCACTGTTAAACATCCTCATGCTGCCTGCCTTCCTCCCTCCTCGTCCCCTGGGAATTTTGGCTTAAAACATCTCCAGAGGTTGGCTTAAATTCACGACTATTAAAGATGACATTATCCAAACAGGCACAAACTGGATAAACCTCAACCAGTTAGTACAGAAGCTGCTGAGACCTTCAGGCAAAATTCACGTTCCTGGCATCTGATTCTGTTGTGTAAAATAAAAGAAATTTCCAAACTAATACAGAAATGCCTCCTCAGGCTGACCTGCTTGTGTCGCACCCTCCCCTTACAGCCAGTTACTCCCAAATCCTGGATCTCCCACTGGAGTCCACAGCCATTCATTTCCCAGTACCCCAAAGGCTCCGGCAGCCAGGAGCCATAAGAGAATCCTATCAATCAGAGATGATATATTGCTTACCCAATTCAGTTTCAAAGGTAAGGAAAGTATTACATACTCCTGAGCTAATATGTTGTTTAGGCATTCTTATTGACTGCTGGGCACGTGTTATCTTTCGCTTTGCAGGATTTTAGTTGTAAATGAAGGGATCTCTCTTTAGGTGTCTTATAGGATTAAAAAAAGAAATATGTACAGATTTACTATTTACCAAATTTAGTAAGCATTTAAAGAATCATCTCATCAAAATCTGCTTTCAGATTTGTAGCAATAGAAGAAAGGAGTAAGCAAGTTTAAAAAGACTAGGAAAAACTAAAACAGACTGTCTAGATAAGAATTAAACTGAATGCAAAAATTTCTTGGAGTCAGTCCCTGTATAACATAGACTGCACAGACTGAATAGTCTGCACGATTTCAAGGCTTTGCTCTAAATATTATTTTGTCAGTTAAGAGAAAAAACAGATTCACAAAGTATTTGAGAAAACTATGCAGCCTCTGATATATTCTGGAAAAATTCTGCAAGTAGGATGAGGAAAAGATTCAAATCACGTTAAGAAAATAAGTTTGTGTTGTTTAGAAAGAAGCTTTACCATTAAGAGAGTTTCAGCTCTCGAAATCAGGCTTTGTGACCAAAGATCCCAAGGAAAACATTCAAAATCTTGCTTGGACGAGGTGTTCATTATACTTACTAGTTTTTGTAAGGATCAGTTCAAAAAGTTACAGACATTTTTCACCTGATTACAACTGGACATGAGCTAGAAAAACAGTCTTGGGTAAACCACATTGCTTCTCAAGTCAACCACCTCTGTTTTGGGATTTTCGGAGTTTTTTCTGCCCAGCTTTAAACACGCTGTTCAACATCCAAATGCACAAAAATATGCTCTCTACTAATGCATGAGATATATTTTATTACCAAGCATCTATGCAAAACATTTAAAAATAATGAGCAGATTTAATGCACTGTAACTTGTATTTAAGATCAAGAGACGTGCACAGCAGTTGTTACAGGAGAGAGCTTCTAAAACAAGGCAAAAATATAAATTACAAAGCAAGGATAACAGAAAATAATCTCAGTAGTACAGCAGCCAAAGACAGATAAACAAGAAGAGCCATCAGAGCGTGATATACAAGGTGTTCATTACTCATGACTGAGCAATAACAGATAACTTTGCATATTTATTAATTCTTGTATTACAATTCTGGCAATAAAGTGTGGTGTTTGTCATGAAATGTTAGATATAAAAAAGTGGGTAGAATAAATTAGTTTAGGCTCTGTACATGACTAGAAACTGTGTAGCACCAATACATAAATTAGTGCTCGAGGGACATTAATTTATTTTCATGCATAATTCTCTGTTGTGTTCATGTCACATTAATTCTTGATTTGGACAGGTGAGTAGCTGGAGCTCTGAGGGAAAAGTATAACCCCAAATGTTACGTACATTAGGGTGTACACAGATGAGCAGAAAAGGTTTGTGTGAATGTTTATTTACTCCCCACATCCACTGAAACCAAATTATAGCCCAAAGTATTTCCAGAATATGGAAGTTGGGATGACATACCAGTGTGGGTCTCTGAAATCTAGTCAATCCTTCTAATATTCCCCTCTGGCTCCATCTCCTAGGGACAAGCCATTAGTAATTTTTCCCTGTAACTTTTAAGCACAGGGACAGATCAGATGAAATACAGACCTCTTAAACATCAGCATTAGGTACTGGTGCACATAATTACCAAAAAGCACAGCTGCTTAACTCAACCCTTGGATCACGATTGCACCAGCCACTCCATGCCCACATGACTGACTTACTTTCTCAGGAAATTTGTAGCTCTTCCTCTTTTCCAAATGCCCCTTGCATTCTCCTCTGAACACCTTTGATCAACAGATGTTACTTTGCCCTTTCAGTTTTCATTTATTCTTCAACTTCATCTGAGGCCAGACCAACATATTACCTGTTCCAAGTTTCCTCCGATACAGAACTTCACCACTGTTCCTTTGACAATCTTCACCTAAAAATCTGGACATCTGAAGACAACCTAATTGGACCTATTTGACATGACACCAAAATGGCTGATTTGTTGCCGCCTATGAGCTGATGGGGCTCTATTCTCCATCCAAGGAACTGCTCGCTGTTAGCAGATAAAGACAGTAAATCCTTCAGGCTTGACAAGCTGACTAGCCAGTAAACATTGGTACATTGCCTACATAAGAAACATCGACTTATACTGACATAAGAAGAAGATGCATAAAAAAAGGACATTCATATCAAGATCACAGATTCAAACCCAAGTCATATACAAATACTCCAAATGCATGATACATACATTTTCAGGATACATTTTTGACCATAAATGGTATGCAAGATCTCATGATTTGAGAGAGAAGGTTGGATCAGGTGACCTTTACAGGACCCTCACAACCTAAATTATTCTATAATTTTAAGAATTTTTCTTTATTTATGCCAAACATCAGCATCATGAACTTTTGAAATTCAGGCTCCTTCTGATGTAAAGCAGCAAAACAAAACCTTCCTGCTTCAGCTTTGGTCCAGAAGTATATACATCTCCATATCCCTTGGGTCCACATCTAGGGAAATTAATCCAAAAGCTTTTCACCTTTGGAGGTGAAACACTCTTAATCATAAAGCCTAGCATTGCTACACCTCAACTTCAGCAGTATGAATGGCTGAAACTGAATGATTGAACAAACCTACCAAGTAAACTATATCTGATTAATGGAAAGTCTCCCTTTTACCTCTTATCCCTTCTCTGAAGCTACCTACTTATAAATAAAGATCTAAGAGTGGGAATTTATTCCATGAAGTATTATGATTTATGACTCTTCTGGATGTTTTTGCTGAAGAAGGACCAAGTCAGGTACCTGGCATTAAAATAAAAAACACCCACAAAAAAAAAACCCCAAACCAACCCCCTCTCCTCCCAAAAAACCAAACAAACAAACCAACCCCAAACCAAAACCCACTGTGTTTGTGTGGATGGTGCCATGCTGCCTTTGCAGGAAGCTATGTGTCAGACAACTGGCCGTGTCAAAGATTTTGCCATACCAGGTTTGTACAACCACATTAGTACGGCTCAGTTCATGTGCTGGCTGTACAGTCCATGAGTTCACAGCACACTAACCATTCTCAGGCCAAGAGGAGATGTTTATAACCCTTCCTCTTGGCCACAGGTTGGAAAGCCTGTAATTAACCAGCCAAAAACCTAAAATTCTAACGGGGGAAAGCTGAAAGTCAAAGCAGAATATCATATTTGATGAACCACAGTAGTTTAATATGTCCATGTTAAAGTGAGGCACATTCCTGTTTGGGGAACATGCGTGTCACCACTTGTGTGCTGTAATCTGCTATTTATTGGTGTTTTTAAATTATTTTTTTTTTAATCCATCTATTTAGAGCCATATTCTATCCTCACAAAAGGCACTTCAGGGACAGCAGCCTGTCCTTGGATGAGCAGCAGTTCAACATGGCTCCATTCCAGCCTGGAACGGGACTGAAGAGCCTCACTGGTGGCCGAGAGAGGTCAACAAAAACGTACAGTACCAGGAGCTTTGCTTTTGGCAGCTGCTTTATCCAAGAACCCAAGCAATTACTGAACACTGTTTTCCAGTGATTGAAACTCAGCCTAAATATTCCACAATAGAAATACAGTACATAGACAGAGAAGATCAGGAGAAAGACAACATCTTTTTCAACATCTCTGAACCTGGAAAAAACAGACACCATAAACCAATGCTTTGCCAATTTTTTTTTCCAGTTTTGTTTCTTTCTTCTGAGTCCATTACCATTTTGATTTTTCTCCACACTTTTGTGTTCCTAACACACAAAACCACCTTCGCCTCCTTTCTGACTATTGTCAGCTGAAGAACTCCTAAGCACAGCTGGCTGTGGGTGGCAGCAGGAGGCTGAATTGGCAGAAAATTTCTGGCTGAATAGTTATCAGCAAAGGCAACTTTCTGAGGCTACTGATGGCTTTTTGCTTCACATTTTCAGGGCAAATTTCTTTCTCCACTTTCTAACGAACAGTGTAATTCAGCAATTGTTAAATGAGCTACAGATTATATTTGCCTCTTACATATGCGACTGCAAAGGGCTCAAGTCAAACATCAGTCACGTGAACAAAATCTAGGCTAATAAAGTCTGAATAAATTCTTATTCTAATTATAGGTGTTTCCAAATAGCACCCACTCAAGAAGCAGTATTTTCTCCATATGAAATTCTTTATGTAGTAGCTCTAACCTTTATTCCTCCATTATTGATGGATCTTTTCAACTACTACCTTGATGTTCTTAAGATTAATAGTTATTATATGTTGTCAGTAAAACCTGTGTGGGTCATCTGGCAGCAACATACTAAGTTTCGTATGTGACCATCTCATGTTGCTCTTCCAGGAGCTATTTCACAGTTTATCAAAGCTCCAAACTCCCTAATGAGTCAGCCAATTCTTAGTGTGAATAAGGTAGATATTTCCTTTGCCTGGCTTGCTTTTAAAGGAAAAACAGTGTGTTAAGTGTTGTTGAGTGATTTCAAAATTATTTAGGGACAAGTAGCATGAGAATGCTACTCTCCCAAACTAATTTGATAGGCAATTAGCGCATGAAGGTATGTGTATTTTCCAAGCATATGTAGTATTTACAACTACATACACAGTGCTTAGCACTATGTGCATTCTTATATAGGTAGTTACATATTAGAGCTTACTGTACCTGTATGCTTTTCTTTTCCTATAAAATACTGTGAAATATTGTACCTGCGGAAATATAATACGGAATAAAATGTTTGATCTGTTATATAGTTTAAAATAATTAATTTCCTGTTGGAATGGTTTATTTAGTCCTTATCGAATGTTATAAGAGGTAAAGAGACAGGCACATCCCTGCATATACATTTATGTTTGCACACACTGAATGAGGTAATGCTGCATGCGAAGAAGCATTTAGATGTTTCATTTTTAAAACTAATGTTCATAAAGGCTTCTGTGTATATGTTATGTCCATAACTAGAGAAAAATCATCTCGATTCTGATTAGCCCTTTATATTACTGAAAATGCACATGGGATCCTATTGGTGCTTTTTACAATACCAGTGCATGGATTTTATCCAACAACATGAATCTCCTGCAATGTAAAGGGAATTTGGAAAGACTTTTCACAATGAAAAATTAAGGTGACAAAGCATGGCAGATTATATATAATTTCTTCTTGTGGAAGTAATGCAACTCAAGCAAAACTGCTGACCAAGAGTTTTGAAAGAACCTGTCAGAGAGAATGTCTTATAAAAATGGATTAAAAAAATAAAATTCCTTGATATTTTTTGCTCAATTTTGGGTTTTTTTTGTTAAGAGGAAGAACTTGCCAAAATAAAAGCACTTTTTAAACTGAACCTTGCCTTTCTTCCTGTCCTTCCCACAGAAGAACTCCCTGTCAAAAAAAATCCCCAACAAAAGTCAACAACAAATCCCAAAAAACACCACCACCACCTCCCCATTAGGAACAAGAACATTTTTGAATATTTGTCCTAGGTGGTCTTTTAGGACACTTGGGACCACTGAACTGCAAGTATTTGCGACAGGACTATCTTTACGTCCATGACTGCCTGGGGCAGGCTGTGCAGGGCAGAGGTGGATCACATCCGTCCTCACTGGGTACAGACCCCTCCCCGGATCAGACCCATGGCACGGTGCCCAAGCAGTGCTTCTGCTTGGGAGCATAGGTGAAGACAGCACAGGTTTTGTTCACTGCAGTGAATAAAGAACATTTGGATATTGCTTGCTCTGCTCCCCACCTGACTGCTAGCCAAGCACCCCGTTTCAGAGCCACCCCACATTCTTCCATGTGTCCTGCCCAAAGAGGACCTAGGGATCCTTGAAGAGCTGGTGCAATTGTCACAGAAGTCATAAGAAATTTTGCCGTCCATTGCAAGAAAATGAATCAGAGCTTTACCCTTGTGGTAGAACTGGGAATAAACCCAACATCTCTTAGTTACAACAGTAGTGCTACCAGCTTTTACCTCCTACTCCCCAGCACTGGGAAGAATAAAATTATCGCAGTGGGTAAATGCTAACTACATTGTGTCAGATAGGGCAAAAACCCAAAAAATGTTACTTGAAGCAGGAAACATGCATAGACAGAGTGCTTGCTGAGCCCAGATGCCTAGACTCGGATTAAAATAAAGGACTTTGACTCATCATTGCCAGTAAACAGCATGTTTGTTTTACCCTCATGGTAACCCATCCAGCTTCTGGAATTCAACATTGAACAGGATGAACCTGACCCATTTCTGAATCTGTACTGACAGCCGTGCTGAGAGACTGGAGTTGACTAAGTAGCTGCATTAACCTTTTCCAATCTGCAAAAAAATATTCTTTTAATACTATTCTGTGCTAAAAGACAAGACTTTATTTTCCCATAATTCTTATTTCATTAGCATAAGGTGAAAGTGTTTCCATAGAAACACTAGGGATATATAATTTCTAAATAATGATTTCTCCACAAAGAACCCAAAAAGTCATATTCAGATTACAATACAAAAATCTCCAGACACAGTTCACTTACTAATATTACAGAGAAAACATATGTAAAGACTTTGAACTTTAAACTGTATATGAAAGTTGTTAAAGATAAATTGGGTAGTTTAAAATTTCAATCACAGAAAAGAAAAACATGGGGAAATACTAGAAACCAAAGTCAAAGTTACATTAAGTGTAATTTCCCTGTCTTCAGTGATCAAATTAATATGTCAGTGTAAAATATGATAGATCAGTGTATCATCTGTACATATTCATATCACTCTAAATTGTTCCCTCTGTTTTCTATTTTCACTATAAAATGTTTTATGCCTATAATATTGAGACTACAGAAAAAAAGTTAAGATGAAAAGATGCATTAAAATGAAATAAAAATTTTCTGCTTGTTCATCATCCATTCACTTTGGACAGCACCTCCAGTTAAGTGCTAACAAATACTAAGTTGGATAGGATGATTATTAAGAAGCAAGTCTCCCAGCTGGGCTTTAAAATTAATTGGAAAAACATCATCTACAAGAGGGACAAGTTATAAAAAGACAAGGATTTCTCTGAATCCCACTCTCAAAGGAATCAAAAAGGCAAGATGAGCAGAAAAAAGGAGGAAGAGGTGTTCAGGAAGATGATATACTCCCAGGCGAGGCAGTAAAGAAATCTCAAAGAACTTTAGGGCTGGAGAGGAAGGGGATTTGAGGCTGGAGAGGAGGTAGGGATTTTGTATTTCTTTCACATGTCACATCTTTCTTGTGTTATTTAAGTATAAAATGTATCGGAGTTAGAAATCCTTTTACGGTGTCTTGACATTGTTTCTTCATATATGTCATTTTCCTCAGGGAGAAAATTATTTCTATGATTTGGATGTTTGATGTTGCACTTGGTGAGGAAAAAAAACCCCAATTATATTCTTCTTTATGTATACGGTTAAGTGAAACAAGAGGAACTGAACCTTGCCTTTCTTCCTGTCCTTCCCACAGAAGAACGGTTATGTGAACGGTTAAGTGAAACAAGAGGAACAACACAGATGAGGCCAGTGAACTCAAATGCCGGGGCCAGTCAGCGGGAGGTGGATCTGTGGGTGTATTCCAGAAACAGTAAATGGAGGAAGAAAAAAAAAGAAAAAAGACACAAGCTGAATGAAATGTCAGGCAGATCCCAAAAACAAGCACTTGTAGGTGTCTGGTCAGAGACGCTATCTATAATACTTGTGAGATAAATTGCTCTCATCTTTCTCAAAAAAAGTCTGTTTTAGACACCATGCATCCAAGGGACAGATTTTTTACATGATTTCTGTAAATTAACTTGAATATACATCAAAAAAATATGAAAAATTGACGGCAATCAACTCTTCTAGGTGGAAACAGAGTCCCAAAATACAAAATTTTGGCTGAAAGCAGAGACTAAGGTACAGCGTACTGTACAGATAGTTTCCCAATGAGGGAGAAAGAACACTTACAAGATGAGGATGACCAGGTGGTTTACGAAAGTTATCCAAAGATACTTTGAAGTGGTGCACAACTGTCTACTCAAAAAATATGGACAAGGGACTGGAAACTAAGGCCACAGGCTCCCACAACCCAGAGGGACTTGAACAGTTACAGTTACAAGGAATTACTGTTAGAAGAAACTTGCTTTGAGCATGAAGAAAATTAAGGGTGCTACTCACAGCCGCTAAAAGGCTTCCTTGCACAGTTGCTTGAAGAAGCACAGCAGCTGTGCCTGTTAGAAAAGAACACAAAGTGGGTCCAACACACGGCTCCTGGGTCTGAAAAACCCACCAGGCATCCTGGTCCCTGTCAGGTTCTTAGGATGTGCAATGTTACTGTGTATGCCACCCTCACACACTGACCTGGCCCACTGAAAAGAGTGCAACCATCTGCAATATCTAAGAAATTTTTTCCCTGAAGAGGGTAGGTGCAGTATTTGAGCTCAGGCCCTTCCTATCATGTTCTCTCCTTAGAAAAAAAAAAATATGAAAAATGGAAAACATATGTGGAAAAGCTTTCTTTTCTTAAAGATTGAAAAAGTCTTTATTTCCAGTCCAATGCCTCTTTCATGAACTACATTCATCATGAGCTTCCTTGATTTAATGGCCTGGTTTGTACTTCATCCCACATCCCTAATAAACACTGTGAAAATTGAACTGTCTGGATTAAAGCTGTATATGCCCAGCAAGTCAAATTTGAGAACAAAACTGTTCAAAGAGTATAATTAAATCCACTAGGACTTATTCTATGAAACAACAGCCTGTCAGCTAATAGTTCAAAAATTATTAGTAAAATATGTGATCCTAAAACATGAGAGCAACCACCTACCATATGATTCATTATTTTTTTAAAAATGGAAGGTTTAAATTCTTACAGATAAAACCAAATAACAGCTTTTGTTAAGGCATGTTTAAAGTGAGAAGGTGACAGGTCAGGTCAGTAAGTTGCAGCATGTGTTCTCCCGCAATGCTTTCCACCATGCCCCCTCCTTAAATCCAAGTCAAGTTTTGTGAGAAATGAGCTCAGTATCCAGCCCAGGCTCCATAAAAAGGAACAAAGTTCTCTGTTAGTATCACTCCCCCCTACCAACTGGCTTTCACTGTGCCATGCCGTCAAAGCTCTCATCCTGATTAAGGCTAACTGACATTGGCTTTTCAACCTAGGTAGCAGGGGCATTTCCATTTGGATCAGGGGGAGCAATTTCTCCTTGTCATTCTACAGTTCTTAGAGGATGGAGCCAACTGCACAGTGACAACAAACTTGGGGGTCCATGGAGTCAGCTAGCTGTTATAATACCTCAGACGTCAATGTCTTTATTATAAAGCCTCTACCCTAGATCAATGTGTTCTACTTTAGCACTTGTGTACCTGTGGAAGACTATTATGACTCCATTACAGCAGGACCTTTGGCATAGAAACATTTTTCACTAATTTTATTTCTAGGACAGCGAGGCTGTCATTCCAGATTACTTAACTGTAATTATCATTTTTACTATAGCAGGCAACAGATTTTACCACTATCTCTGAATGTGCAAGTTTTAATTAATATATTGAAGCTTATTAAATCAACACCTCACATGCGATAACATGGCTAAGCACAGAATATTGATAAACTGTCCTTCAAGACCTTATTAAATTGTTTCCACAAATTTTGGAACATTTTAGGGGCCATTGCCTTTTGTTGTTTTTTGGTTTTTTTTTTTTGTTTGTTTGTTTGTTTTGTTTTTTGTTTGTTTTATTTTTTGTTTTGGTTTTTTTTTGACAAAGCAGTTGTCTAGCACAGTAAGTTATGATTAAGTATATGCAGCTGGAATGTTTACTGCGTGTTTGCACCTGCATGTTGAGTAATAAGACCCAAGAGATTTGATAAACCCACAGAAATCACACAGAAAGACAAAGGAGGACAAGGGATTGGAGAACAGCCTGCGAAAGAGGGTGGGTGTGACACTACAGACTTGTCTTCTTAAGGGGTGTCAAGAACCACGTGGGCATTCAGTTGCCTAGTAATGGCCTAAATATGAGCAGTCTTTATTAATAGCAGTTTTTATTCATCAGTTTATATTCATACTTCCCGTATTATTTAAACATGAATTAAAAAAACAATTTTTGTGTTTCTTGTTAACAGGAAGTCTTCCAAAGATGGTTCCTGAAAATGCATATTATTACCCTGAGGCACCATAACATCCATATTAATCTCTCAAGAGAGCTCTTGGGAGGGCTGTTTTATGATTATATAAGGTGGTTTTGAATATCTCCAGAAGGTAATAAACAGTGTCATCTTTTCCCACTGCTTTCATTACTAAGTTCTCAAAAATTAGTGCATCTTTTGTTAACATGGTTTTGACTAAAACCTGCGTATTTCCTGAATAATAGGTCAGACTGGCAAGATAATATATATAATCAGATAATTGCATTGTTTCACAGTACATTTCTTATGAAAGTTCTGTAAAATGTATTAGAATACCACAGCACTGTCTCAAGTATAAAGACAATCAGAGGGTGGAAAAAATTTAAAAAAATCCACAACAAACTGCACAACAGTATGTTTTGCCTTATGATCAGTCCTTAGTAAACCACTTCACTATGTGTAATTAGTAACCAGATGGAGGAGCCAAGAGTCTGTTCTTATAACTGGCACACAACCCTCCCCCCACCATTTCTACCACTATGGGAATAAAATAAGAGCACTAAGTAATCTGAATGTATTGTCCTTTTCTGTGCTTTGATATTCAAGACCAAATTAATATTCTGGTCAGATCCTGACAGTCTAAGTCACTCTGCAGCAAGGCACTAAGCAATTCCTGATAAAACTCTTAAAAGTGATTATTGAAAATGGCTATTTTGGAAAATTATTCACAAGAAAGCTGTGTTTTACAGTGAGGCTGACCAAATTCTTGGCTCAATTTGAAAGGCTAAATGCATAAATATATTGCACTAAAATCAGTATTACGTAAATGTTTAGCAGCTTAAGTCAGACAGTCAAAACCTAAAGGTTGGCTAAGATCTGTTGAAGATCACCTGAAAAATCCATTTTTGGCTGTTTAAATACATGCTTTATGACATAGCCTTACTCAGGCACCTTACAGAAAAAATACTTTGCAATTACCTGTCTCACTCAGTGAAAAGGAGGAGCATTACTTAATTGACAAGCTTTGACTTCCCATCGTTGTACAAAATGTGCCGTAAATAAACCCCAAGGCCACACAATTCAAACTGTTCTTGACAGAATTGTTTCTCTCCTCGCAGGTATTTAAGCACTGCTCACTGTTATGAACTCACCCATTTTAGGGAGGCTTTCACAGTCACATTACTGCAGCTCTCCTGGCATCCTTGAAGCTGCCTTTCCTAACCACACACAATGGGTTGCATGGGTGCCCCTTAAAGCATGCTCTGACTTGTGAGTTTTCCCCACCCCAATGCCATGGGACGACCCCAGAGCCCTTACAAAACAGGTAACCTGCATCCCCTGCATCTCAAAAGGGGATCATCATCAAAAACACCTGGTGTTAGCCAACACTTTTTCTGCAAAGCAGCAGCTCCTTACCATGTACTTGCCCATGACCCCACATCCCAGCCACTTTTTTTTAGGTAGACACTCTATTCCACTTAAAATATGGAGCCAAAGCACTCAGACAAATCTGCTAGCAGACTACAGCTTTGAGCAAAGTTGGAGTGAGGTGGAAACCTACTTGTTCCTCTCTGTACAGGCAGGCTACAGAAGAAAACTCAGTTTCAGAAAGGCCATCCAGAATTGCCTCATCTTTGTGAAGACGACTTACAGCTGGGATATGCTCATACTGGTGAATTGCGCCATCACCAAACAAAAACTCAAGGGGGTCCAAATCGGGCTAAAGATACCAATTTTTAATTGAAAGCACTTCTAATGCTCCGGAAAATCCTCAGCTCAACAAGGGATCCCACTGACTCCTGTGGTCATGCTCTATGGCATATTTTAGCAGAAGAGAAAAGGAAAGAGGCGTCATAATCTACCAGACAGAGAAAACATGACAAGATCATAGCACAGAAATGCCCAGTATACTCATAAAGCTGAGGCAGAGACTGATAGTAGCCAGAATTAAGCTGAAAGTAAGGCTAGGATTGCTTGCTGGTGGCAATAAGATTCCTCCTGCCAGGGCAGACCTTATCACTATGCCAGTGTTGTGACTCCAGCTAGCCCTGCACCGGGCTCTTGACTCATAGGTCAATACCTGCAAACTTTTGGCCACTACTTCTTTGGGATTCAGAAAAATATTCATTTAGCAGCTGGACACCTTTCTCCAAGTAGCAGCTGGGCGGCCCTTCCCAGGGCTGGATAGTGTCTTTACTTCTCGTACTCAGCAACAAGCAGCAAATTCTCTGCCATGGGGTGAAGAACGCCCTGCAATGCTGGTCAGTGAAGGCTGGCTTTTAGGGTTTACTCCTCACTAAAAGCCTCTGTATTGAGGCAGATACGATTGTGCTTGACAATAAGAAAGTATTTTACACTTGACAACATTTTAAAGTATTTCTGTAATTCACCACATGCATTTGACCAACAGTAACAACTGACTGCTGTTGTCCTGCTCTGCCAGATAGAGATGAGAACCATGCTTTGCCAATAGAAAATACTTTCCTTCAGGACACACCGCATAAGCCTTGGATTCCCTTGCAAGCATTGGTGGTAAGGGCCTAAAAATAGGCAGAGCTGCAAGTTCTGCCAAGTTGGACCTCTTTTTTCGAGAGACAACCCAACCCCATTGCTGATCGCTTTTCTGTGACTCCATTCTTGGGCTCACCTTCCTGCCTCAGCTGCTCTAGCATTACCCCAGCAGTTTATTTTGCCTCTTTCTGCCTTTATACCTCACGCTCTGGAGGACCTTAGGAGGCAGCTATGCTCCTCTGCCACAGTCAGCTCTTCCAATTAACCACCATCTGTTTCTCTGGATTCCTCTTACATGCAAAAATTTTAGTCCAAACGGATAACATATAACAAAGCCATAAGGAACTGAAAACTGAAATCTTACCATTAGAAGTGGCTGATAATTGTGAGAGGTACTACACAAAGCTGTTCCTTGCCCTGTGAGCAAGTGAGTACGTCAGGAAGGGAGGAGCTTTCTGAGAAATTACTTAAGATAACTTTTGCAAGGTGAATTTCTAGGGCACCATTACAGCTGTTGACTGAATGCTGACACCTGGGGCCCATTGGCTATTTCCTGCCCCCCCCCCCCCCCAACAAAAATTGGCTCAGAAAGTGTGGTTTTACTGCAATTAAAGTAATCCATAGGAAAAAGCTTCTCTTTCAAACCATCAACTATTTTTTTTCATTATGATTCTCCAGTCCTTAAGCAGTATCATCAGTTTTTCACTTAAAATGAAATTTACTTCCACAATTTGCTATTTAAATATATACACATATATATGTATGCTTTACATTACTTTCTTCTTCTCTCCACACTGAGAAGTCTAGAACAAGTAAGAAGCGAGGGAATACAAAAAAATGATGACTTGAAGTAGTGTTAAAATTGGGCTGAAACTATGCTTAGGTGGTAGGTAGACCTTTTGCCTGGGAGGCTGAATTCCCCCAGACATACTACTCCAATCAAAACTACACAAAAAATACGTATAATTTTTTTACAATACATTTGGACACTTTCCTTAAAAGGAGAACTATACACAAATATGGACAGATGGCAAGAAGCCACCCTACACCTCTCTGTATATCTATCCATCTGCCAGCATTGGCCTCCTTCAGTGCTCAGAGATCTCTCTTTGAAGGAGTGAGTGTAAGCTGGCCCTTTCCTCCTCTCTCATGCCCAGTGGACCTGTTCCCCCAGTGCCACCAGCTAACAGAGGATCCTAACACCTTCCTTTCCTTCCTCCCTGCTCACAGAACCCCTGTCAGTCTCAAGACCATCAGCTGGCATTATGCCCCAGTATTTAACTAAGCCTAAAATATAACTGTATTTAGGTAATAAATAGGGAAGAAACAAAAATACAGAAAAGAATTATGGGTCAGATCCATAGAGAAATATGAGCTTTGGATCAAGCCCCTATAATTGTTTTTTACATTGTACATTTGCGAAAACCTAGCAGTGATCAATTCTTCCTGGTGTGAATAAAGCATTTTGAACTTATTTTGAACAGATGTGTCATTATTACCTTAATTATCATGGCCAGGCAGAACACCTATTTCCAAATCGCTTTTGAGCTAATAGCCTTTGTTCCAGGACACTACTGACATTAGCTTTAGTATAACATGATGCTCCTGAAATCAGTTGAATCAGGCTAGAGATGAAGTACTTCAACCCAGATTTGGAATACCCTCCAAAAAGGATGGAGAATTCAGACTTCTGTGGTTTGGTTGGGCTTTCTATTAAAACAGAAGTTCAGACTTTACCCTGAACATAGTGCCTCTATCTTCTTTTGCTCGTCTAATGCTAAGTTTGTGCATGAGGTTTTGTGTACAGACTGGAAAAGATTTTGCTGAAATAGAAAAGATATCATAAAGAAAGAGCAATTTGCTTGACTGTACAAAGAATAATTTCACAAAATTGCCATTACAGGGCCCTGACTGAAATTACTGTCAGCTTACACAGCTGCAAATGAGAAGGTGATTTTATCAGCTGTGAAAACGGCACCCAGAGGATGCATAGACAGAGGCAACTCAGCTTTAAATGTGTGATGTTTCCGCTAGCAGTTGGGGATTGGGTAAACAACACCCACTTGAGTTTTCTTGAAGGAGTTCTGCCATCATCTTTTTTGGTCTGATGCCTCTGGAAATAATTAGCAAGCTCTCATAAATGATGCTTATAACATGTATGTACTGACAAACCCTGAACTATACAGTTCAGTTTTAAAAAAAAGAAAATACATAATGAATGATGATCACCTACGATATGAATTCTAGATTCTGTGCAAGTTAGCCTGATTCATGATTATGCAGTACTTAAGGGTCTGCTGCTACATTTATGTTTTTACATGAGCCTTTTTGGTTTGTAACCTCTTGAAATATAGATTAAAACTCCACAGCCAGGTGATTAATTAAGCTCAAAAACCCCCTGCATGCTTGATCTCCATGTATTGACAATGAATGCAGTGCAGTTTTTACCCTAGATGAATATCCAGCTCTGAATTTGAGTGAGACCCTAGGACTTCAGGACTGAAGCTTTTATTTACACAAAAAGTAGACTTCTTGGAACATCAGTTCCGTAATGTATTTTTGCTGGGTGAGAGAACAAATGCAATCGTATTTTGATATGAAGTCAATATGTTTCACAAATTCTTTAGATGTAGTCTTTCATCTGGAAAAAACCACCAAATTGTGGATCACTTAGTGGAAAAGTCAATGGAGAACAGGAGACTTAGACACAAAAATTAACCAATCTCTGCCCAAAGTGTGTGGTAGTAAGAAGTCCCACATGGGAATTTAAAGAAATTGACTGTGTGTATCAGTATCTGGGCTGTCCGACTGCAAAAGCTGATAAGAACATCCATATTGCCTAGAACAGGAATAGCTCTTAAAACTCTTGGAGAAGTGAATAATGTGGCTGAATAGCGAAGCAGTGGTATGTGTTTTCCAACACCTTGTTTGTGCAGAGAAAATTTGTCTTCCAATAAATTATTCAAAACATAACTGCTAGCCTATTTTAGTTTGAAAATATGTGTACTGTAATCAGGAACCATGTTTCTCAGCTGTTTGAACAGCTACACTCCAACTCTAGCATTCTCTAAAATGCCTGCACGAAACAGTAAATGAAAATAACTATGTCCAGTGAACCATTCTGAGCAGTAAATCTTTCTGGGGCAGTGTGTCAAAGAAATCTAGATGTTCCCTAAATATAGAAAAACCTATTTAAGTATAACTTGCAGAAAGTGTGTAAAAATACTTCCAATTTCTGCAAGTCTTTCCAATGTAACTTTAAGCATGACAGCTGGCCCATTCATGTCAAAGGGTTAATGACATGTCTTCAATAATTTATCAAGGTTAAAGATTTTTCTCTACACAAATACAACTTCAGTGAAACTATTTAGATACTCAGTCTGCCTTTCAACATGGAAGATTAAAGCTGTAGCATTTTGCAATTTTAATTTACAGTGCATTTTCCAGCACCTTCCCATTAGTTTCATTTTTAGGAGAATCAAACATTAATATAGAAATCATGTGATCAGCAATTTTATGTAATGTACTGTTTTACCCTCAGCCATTGTCAAGGAAATAGCACTAAACTTAGAAGCAATTTCAGTGCTCTAGTATTTGAACCAGAAACAATTACAGTATTAGTAATTAGTGTTAAAGCACAATAATATGCTCAGATAAGGCATTTCCTAAACCACCCTATTTATACGTATATTATAGAAATTCAGTCTAAAATTGCCAGATATAACTCATGGGGGTTTCCCCTTTCAGTGAGGATTTTTTTGGTTTTAGTTCTGACATATTCGAAAGGATATTAATTATGTGGTAAAGGCTGCTATAACGCATTTCCAGCATCTCACGAGGAAAAGATGCATCAGATTTTATCATCATATTTGGAAACTGTTCAAAACTTGTGATTTGCTATCCTAACATTTTTAGATCTTGCAAGCACGTGTGTACCTGATTAATCCCATGTTCTGTGTTTACATCCACAGAACTTTTCAGTTAAATACATGGTTGAGTTTTTGTGGGCCCAAGACCTCAATAATGTGGTTTGGATCTTCAGTAATGTGCTTTGGACTATGTCTTGCACTTGCTTAGACAAGTATTTGAGTGACTGGTAGGTACTCCAAGTTTCAGACACATTAAGAAGGTCAATAT
Source organism: Gavia stellata (assembly GCF_030936135.1). Classification (NCBI taxonomy): domain Eukaryota; kingdom Metazoa; phylum Chordata; class Aves; order Gaviiformes; family Gaviidae; genus Gavia; species Gavia stellata. The sequence goes on from NC_082600.1 coordinate 14,135,445, forward strand.
CTAAATAAAAATATAAAATACTGATTTATAACTAACACATAAAAATACTAGTTTATAACTTTTCTGCAAAAAAGAGGTAATTGACAGAATATAAGGAAAGACATCTTGGCCTGCTTGAAGTAAATGGGGCACTTGTTTTTGAATCCACCTGTCAAGATTTCACCAGTGCTACACAGGTGTCTGCAGAATCTCTCTCTCTACATGTAATACAAAGTACATTAATACTACCACTGTTGCAGAATCAGATACACAAAATTTAAGAACACCTATGCAACCCTGAGGAATTACAATGCAGCCTTATGCTATTTTTTTCCAGAACGATGACTTATAACAATATGACTACAATGTAGTTCTACTGATTTAATATAAAAATACTGTGTCTGTAGGACATGTGGCAGATGTGTGAACTTACGTGATGTGTGAGACAGGGGATTCCAGCCAGAATAAGGGTCATTTCAAGATTAAGGAATTTGAATACTGCCTTGGAGAAGTATCTGCCTCTACTACATCATGTGGTGGAATATATGTCGTTTACACTGAGAGCCTCAAAAGTGGACACTAGGTGTGTGTCTCTGCTTATGGATATTTAACAAATATATTTATAGGAAAGTTGGTTAGTCCTCACTGCTTCTGGAATCAATGGGAACTGTGCCTTCAGCCTATCAACGGGTTCATTTTCTTGAAAAACGGGTTGTGGTCATTCACAAATAAATGACAATTCTTGATTTCAGTCAGTAAAAATAAATAATTAAGGCTTGTGATGTGCTTAGATACTACAACAATTTGAAAAAGAAATTTGAAATTTGAAAAAGAAAAAAAGAATACACGAGGAAGCAATTGTGTTGCCAAAGCATTTGAACACCATGCAGTAAATGAATACAAGCTGCTCTCTGAACAGGGTGAGAGTGGTCCCTCCACCCAGCTGCTCTGCCTGTCCTGGGGCAGGGATAAGGGGGTCAGTGGGCAGAGGCACCTGGCTCTCAGAAAAACACTGTTCCTGCACTGAGCAGCAGAGAATTAAATAAAATATTGAGCAGTTCCTTCTGAACTGAGCACTGTCCATTCTGCACACTGAATCCAGCCTACACTACTGCCTCTGGAGTTTCACATAGGCAAAGAAGGTGCCGAAATGAAGATGCTCAGAAAACTCTCATGCTGGAATTCCTAAAAAGAGTGGATGCACATTTTCCATCTTCAACGAAGTCAGTCCAAGCTCATCTTTTCAGTGTCACTCCCTGGCTTTTAAAAGCCAGAGCCCCAGATGCCATCATCTAGGTTTATACTGACACCGGTGTTATTCAATAGAAGGGTTTGAACCTTTGGCTCTGCTAAGGAGATTGCAGTCATTTTAGCTAATGCAATAATGGGTAGCAATCTTAGGTTGTCATTCTCTGTCTGAATCAGCACTAGAGAAGAATGGACACTTTACTAGCTTTTTTCACAGATATTTGTGACAGCAGAGAAATGATGATTCCCAGTTCATTTCCATGCACTTGATTGAAGTGTGCTCTCCTAAAGGCCTCAATTCTCCCTGATGATTTCCTATTCTCCCCTCTCCTCTCAAACTGTCTTTTTCACAGGCTTGCGTCTTAGCTATCTCGTGGTACTCATTTCATGCTCCTCTCCTCTCAGTCCCGATCTTTGCTCTGCATACCCCAGTTCAAATCATCTATGGATTACATCTGAACTGAGGTTTTTCAAAGTCCTAGAAGCAAACCCAATTTGCCACTGATTCCTGTGTTAATAGCAAATGCAAAAAAAAGTCAAGACAAAAATAAATACATATGTGTATGTATTTACCTATGTAGAAAGTTCTGGTGCTGTCTTAGCAAAGAATTTTTGTAAAATTTTCTTGGACCAAATTTATTTCCATTCATCCATGAAGGACCAAGTCCTATAAATTTTAGATTTTTTGGACAGTTTACAGAAAAAAAAAAAATATGTTGATCAGGCCGATGGCACTTGTGACATTTTTATCAAAGGTTAATAGTCATAAGATGTGATACATCCAATAAGTTAAGTATATTCTAAGTTACTTCTATAAGTTATATAGCTATCAATTATAAGATCCAGAAAGATGGTATCCATGCCTCCTTCCTAACCCTACCTATATCTCTGTTTGATTTTGATTAAACCTATCTCATTGCTCTCTCTCCCTTTTTTTTTAAATAATTTTTTAAAATTTTCTCTTGTTACCACAAAACTACTTTCTAGGTTGTAAACTTTCTTGAACACAAACTGTAACTTATTGCTTTGAGCGGTACCTACGCAACTTTCAGGTGAGTGTGTTCATGTTCTACTGCAAATCTGCACTTCAAGTTAGCATAGGTTATAATTAGACAAATAATAATAGAAAGACAGATTGCAGATCCCTTACAGTGCTGAGCTATTACTCATGTGAGCTGCTCTATGAAATCAGTCACCAACTGCATGACTCGTATGAAAAACTGAGCAGTTAGGACTCCAATCTGGTCCATTATCATTATGTAATGTTGTGCATTTGTGTAAATTGTTCTAATTCAGAGGTCTCTTCAGTGCAAATGTCTCTTTGAATACACTCTGCTGCAGTAATAGATTAACTTCCAAACTGCAACACCCCAGCAGGAGACAGCACAGCAGCTAATATGAGGGGATGTATACAGTATCTATAATTAGATTTTTAGATTAGATTTAATATAAGTTAAATCATCCAGGACATCAACATCCAAATATTTGAGTGTAAGCTACAACCTTTTGAAGGGATCTGCAAACATGTGACAAATAGCAACGTGACTGTTCTAGTCTTCCAAAATTACTTATGGTATATCTTCAGGTTATACTGACATCCTTTTCTGAGCCATGTTCCCACGTTCCTGGGAGAGAAGACGGCATGCTGGATGGAAACACGTAGGCTGGTTTAGGACACGAGTTGAACAACAATAGCTTAGACTATAGACTTAGAGAGATATGAACACCCTCTCTCCTCTCCTGTTTGAGCCTCTGCTGACTCTGGTATTTCTACATCCATGGTGGCACCCCTTCCTGTCCTGCTCCAAGATATCTGTGGCCAGGCTGGCAGCTATGGCCATCATCCTCACAGCCTTCTTTGCTGTGATTTTTCCTGGTCATAAATAGTCTTCCTCAAATGTTGCTGATGGCTGAATATTTTTAAGAGTTTGAAAATGGCAAGAATGTATTTCAAAAGCAATTTATTTTCAAGCAGGAAATAGCAGAACTAATTAATCCAACAGGATGAATTAATCAATTGGCATTAAAAAGGATGCTTTTCACGTTAGAAACTAGTCATCAGTAATTTTATTTTATTTTATTTTTTTTATTTGTTTGCTTGAAAATAAATGTTTTGTCTGTCACAGGTTTTTTTGGAAAAAAGCAGTGAGTCAGAGTATGGAGGGATTTTTCAAGAGGAGCTTAATCTGCTGGATGGCTTTTTGGGCAGTGATTCATCCTTGCCCACACAGCGCAGAACAAGAGCATGTCATAATTTTGGACTTTCAATTTCTACTACTGCTAACAGGTTTCCAAATGTGCTTTACATTTTCTTATAATGGTGGCTATTCTCACAGAAATTGCACCAGTGTGCTATCAATACAATGCAAATGCCCATGTGTGTCTGAACCAGAAATAGTGAAAAACAGCCAGCAAGGAGGAATTAGTGTGTAAATGATGAGTCTTCTTTTCATTTTTAGGTATTGAAATATTATTTTTTTCCCTGAAATCAGTCACTAAAATGGGATTTTTTTTTGGTTGTGTTCTTTGGGATTTTTTCTGTTCCCCTTTCTTTTTCACTTACGCCAATGAGTACAATCAGCTAAATGACTTCCAAGGTATTTTCCCTAAACCATCCCCTTTTTCCTAATTTTGATAGCTTTGAACTTTATCGAGCTTTAATTTTTTGAAATGTGTGGAGTACAGAATCAAGTAAATTAAAGGTATCCCTCAATCTACTGAATACTTCAAGTGTTGCGACGATTTGGAAAACGAGAGTACAGAAGGAAAAGCACACTTCTCCCAAAACCCAACTCTTAATATCAGATGTTTGAGAAAATTCAGGAGCAAAGGAAGAATAAGGAAAATGGAAGGAAAAGTACCCCAAAGCTGAAAAGGCACAAACTGGCAAATTTGATGACTTAGGTTTTCAAAATGAAAAACAAAATTGAAACAGATCTCTAAGTACTTAATTCATGCTCACAGAGCTTGCTCCCAACACACACCAGAGATTTTGACTTTATAGTGAGCTAATAGTGATTTGGCAGTGGCTTGACACAAAAAGGGGGCAGTACCTGTTATTCCTATCACCTGCCTTGTGTCGGCTTGGAATCATCTTGCAGCTGGGAGGACAATCTAATACTTTGCTTATGCAGGTGACAACTGAGTCACTGTGGCAATTTGTAGTTACACTGGCATAAGACAGTAATGAAATTTCTGGTGAGATTTGAGAAACAGATGGAAGACTTAGTGACATGGAGAATAAAAGTGCATTCTAAATGGGTCCTTACCTAACACAATCAGCTATCAGGGAAGAGGCTCCATTGATTCCCAATGAACAATCAGAGCAAGGGAGAATGAGACAGCTCCAATTTAGAAACTCACAGAATCACAGAATCATTAAGGTTGGAAAAGACCTTTAAGAGCATCAAGTCCAACCATCAATGCAACACCACCATGCCCCCTAAACCATGTCCCACAATGTCCACGAGTTCCTTGAACACCTCCAGGGATGGTGACTCCACCACCTCCCTGGGCAGCCTGTTCCAGTGTCTCACTACTCTCTCAGTAAAGAAATTTTTCATAATATCCAGCCTAAACCTCCCCTGGCACAACTTGAGGCCATTTCCTCTTGTCATGGCACTCGTCACTTGGGAGAAGAGACCAACACCCACCTCTCTGCAACCCCCTTTCAGGTAGTTGTAGAGAGCAATAAGGTCTCCCCTCAGCCTCCTCTTCTCCAGACTAAACAACTCCAGCTCCCTCAGCCACTCCTCATAAGACTTGTGCTCCAGACCCCTCACCAGCTTCGTCGCCCTTCTCTGGACACGCTCCAGCACCTCAATGTCCTTCTTGTAGTGAGGGGCCCAAAACTGAACACAGCATTCGAGGTGCGGCCTCACCAGTGCTGAGTACAGGGGGACAATCACCTCCCTACTCCTGCTGGCCACACTATTTCTGATACAGGCCAGGATGCCATTGGCCTTCTTGGCCACCTGGGCACACTGCTGGCTCATATTCAGCCGGCTGTCAACCAGCACCCCCAGGTCCTTTTCTGCCAGGCAGCTTTCCAGCCACTTGTCCCCAAGCCTGTAGCATTGCCTGGGGTTGTTGTGACCCAAGTGCAGAACTCAGAACATTACCAAGAGTCTGGGAACACATCTAGAAGAAAGAACAGAGGATAATTGTCTCATACAAGAAAATTACATATAAGACAACATCAGCTATGTTTTCAGAAGTAACATTGCCAGTAATTTATAAAATAGGCATGCTGGAAGACCAACAAATGCAACTCAACAGACTGTCAAAAGGCAATCAAATATCTGAAAACACACACACACACACACACGCACACATGCACACATCTAACTTAGACTGGTGACAATTTAAAAATCTTACTCTTTGCTAGCTGTTAGACAATGCAGGAGTTGGTAAATGAACTTCTGTTTTCTGATCTCATTTCCCAAAGGAATAACTTTACAGAAATACTAACCCAATTGTCAAAAGTTATAATTCTCTACATCCAGAAAGGCCCACATAAACAAAGTAATGATCCCAGTCTGGCCAGCGTTAGGCTGGTGACAGGTTTTGCACTAACACTGGTCATCTTTCTGTTAAACTTGGTCTCCCAAGCTGCTTTTCAAAAGCAGAATAATTTCGGAGATATACTCATGTTGAATGCATTGTCCAAATGAACACTTGAGCTGCAGGGGAACCTTGATCAGGATTTACAACTATGGATCAGAGAGAGAATCTCGTCCATGATCTCCATCTCCATTCAGATGTTGGTACCATATACAGTTCAGGAAGCAAAATTAGATTATGCTCTGGAATTGGAGATGGAACCACTTCCCACCAGAGTCCAGACTGGAAACCACCCAGTGTACATGGGGACTTAGAACTGTGTGAAAAAAATGCCAATTTCTTTACTTCTCTTTTTTTCAAGTCACCTACAACCTTATTTTGTTGAGTAAAAAACAAAGGACAAAAAACTCTAGCTATTTATTTTAAAAGCCATTTTTGAGAACACTGAGAATTTTATTTAAAAAGACTTGTGACAAAATTTTCTGAGTGGCCAAATATTTTCTATATTGATCTGTGCTTGGTGGCTTATTTGAAAATTAATTACATTTAAAATGAACTGTGATGGCAAGAAATGCATAGGTTTTTTGTTGGCTATCTTGGACAGAATAATCCATGCCCAGCACTCTGGTCTTCTGCAGAAGAATGTCCTTCCAAAACAACCTGGAGGCAAACCACCACTACCAGGCAGGGAAACTTTATTGTTTTTGCTCTACATGCACCTGTGCCACCAGTTTCCAGCATTGTCAGATCTATCATTCATAAATGCTAATCTCATTTTCAATAACATAAAAGAGCAGAACATCAGCAGACAGTTTCCTCTGGCCAGGCAATTTTTTTTTGCAAGTTTATGGAGGAAACTTTTAGTTTCCTGAAGAAAAAAATGCCCTTATCTTCTTAAGGAGTGGGACAATACCATATGTGACACACCTCTAGAAGTGATCTAGTATTTTCTTGCTGCACATGGTTAGCAGCGCAACTCTTTCCACTGACCACAATATTGATATACTGCACTCAGCAATTTCAGTTTTATAAGGCTAAAATACACCTTACAGGTTTCTAAAGCTTAGTTGCCAGTAGTTGCTGTTTCCATGTTCCTTGTGGCCAACAACATTTAGTCAGAACACATATAGTTAAACTAATATGCGCTGTAATGTGTATACATTATTAAACACTTCTTTTATATTTAACAAAATTTTCTCTTGCATTTTTAAATATGCTGATAATTCCTTTGATTTTTTTTTTCATATCAAACATACGAGAATGAGCAGTGACTACACAACAAAGCCCTTTGCCCTCAGAACAATATAATAAAAAATTGTATTGGCTAGTATAAAAAAGCTGGATAAATGAACAATGTAGTTGGATTTACTGAACTGGGATATTTGACTGGAAATCTGTTTAATGCTCTTTATCAGCCAGAACACATACGTGCAGGCTACACTGCACGTGCACAGCAAGTACGCTATGAACAGGTCGTTAATGATCTGGAGCTCAGAGGCCTGCAATGCAGAAGAAAAGGAGGCAGAGGCTACTGGTGCTCTGTTGCAGTGACCGGCAAAGAAACAAAGAGCTAAGATTTGGGGTGAAACATGTCCTGTTCTTGAGCTTTCTCAAGCAGGCATACAGAAGGCAGTGAAAGGAGGACAAAAACCCAATCCCCTTTCCTTTTCAGCTCTACATAAAAGATGGCAATCACATTAGCAGAAAACACTTGCAGCTCATTCAGCTCATTCGTCAGCCCTTGTTTGGGCTTAGACCCAAATCTCATTGAAGTCAAAGGGAGTATTTCCTTTGCCTTCTGTTCTGAAATGGATTGAGTCTTTCAAAGTCCTCTGGGAAGGCAAAGAGCTCTTCTTTAGCAAAAGCTGAAAATGCTTTTTCCTAAGCAGCAGAAATGCTAAAGCAATTGCATGTCAGACATCTCAAAGTGGTCTGGCAGAGCTGCTCTTACCTTCCCACAGCATGCTGCACCTGGAGAGAAGCCATGGTAAAACGGGAAGTGCTAATCCTTCCCAAACCTACAGCACCATCTATTATACTTCATAAAAATGAAGAATTTCTTTCTTGTCTATCTGCACGAGAGCAGTGAGGCAGAGCTCTCTGGTGGCTCCCATGAGCAGAAACTGAGGGGGAACTTTTTTTTTTTTTAAACCAGTAGTCTATGTAAGGCGATTATTTGCAAAGCTGTTTCTTTGAATAACTCCAAGAAGCAGCAGTTTCTCTTGCACAATATTCCTTTCACACATAACTCAAAATACTATTTGTCGGAGCACATTAAAAGTTCCTTGCTATCACAGAGTACTCACAAAACCCCTTTCACTGTGCAGTTCAGCTGCTCTCTGACTTTACACAGACACAGGCAATAGCTTTTCTCTGCCATCTTATTTGCTACTGAAATGCATGAGGGGTGTCCTACTTCCCCCACCAACCCCAGCCCATGTAGCAACAATAGAAAAAGCAGTTAAGGCTTCCATAAGTGTGGAGATCTCTGATTTTTTTTTTCTGCAAAGTTAACATATTGTATGTGGAATTACTTCTTCTCACTGACAAAATACTACTTTTTCTGAGACAAGGCTTTTTTTTTTTTTCCCCTCTGTGCAGCAGCACTAAAGCTCTCACAGGGCATTTGTGAACATATCCATTCCTGTTCAAGGGCTTTCACGTGCACCAGTGAATCATCTAAGTATAATCAACATGCCCACAGAGACTTGCAGAAAGTACCCTTTCCATTAACCTTTTAAACGTGACAGTCACATTGTGCAAATTGAAATCCATCACTTTAAATTGCCACAGGATTGTTTCTAACTGAGACAAAATTCTCTTCTCTACTCTTTGGCTCCACTTACTTCTGACAATGTGCCCTTTAAGATCCCCTCTGGAAACCAGCTATATTTACGACTACCTTGACCTTATTTATTCCTCTGACTTCTTGTAGTTTACACCAAATCTGGTGCTGCTATTTTTCTCATGTCACACTTAGGTCATCTCCAATCTCATATATGACTTAAGGAGCTTTTCTCCATGGCCCTTCGCTGTTCACTCCTGCTAATAGGGGAGATGGCTTTGAAGGGGTGGGTTCCTCATGCTGTGAACTTCTGGTACACCAGCATGATGCAAACATCATTATGGATAGGTTGGCAAGAAAATTTTTTATTTTCTACCCCATTTCTAACCTGAAGAGGTCCAAGGAAGAGATAATGGCTTGTCTTAGATAATGTATTATCTGTTAAAAAAATATTTCATTGGGTTTCCATGATTCAATTCAATAGCATAATTTTACTGATTGACAGGGAAGACAACTTCAAAGGTGAGATTGTCACTGTTATCTTAGGCGGTCAAGACAATAATACAGCAGAATCTAACTCAGTAATTGAATTAGAAATGATACAGAACTGACTGATGTTTAATAAGGACCAAAATAACATGGTTTGGAGCCTGTCATCATTGTGTTTTGGCTAGCTAAGAGCTAGAGGGGGAAAAAAAAGTGGCTACGTAAGCTGGCAGAGGACCTCTGAATATTTGTGCATTGCTGAGAACTTCAGGGTGAAAGTGGCCAATAAGCTGGTTTATACATTCTTTGCTTGACCTGAGCTTGTAGATATGGATGTACTGATGGAAGTCAAAGACATTCAAATGTCTGTAGAAGAGGCTGAAGAAATTGAGACTTGCAATTGCATGTCAGTCCTGAAGTACACATAGATGGAGGGCTTGGGGAAATGCATGACATTCTTGAGTGGCACTACTCAGGTCAGAAAAGGAATTGGTAATGGCAGAAAGGATTGGCAGGATAAACACAAGCTTTCCAGAAACAGAAGATACTACGGAAATCCTGACCATGTCAGAATTTCTAAGAACAAGCCATAACTGAGCCACTAAAATGAGTCACAGTTCTACTTCACGCACAAGTAGCACTTTTGCTGCGGTGGGGCACAGAGTCTCTTTTCCCATGCTGAGTTTTCCTGATGAGCTCTGGCAAAACAGAATGACCCAGAGGACAAGGAAAAGGCTGCTCTCATAGAAGGAGAAGGCCTCTGACAAGTTGAAGAACTGCTTTCCAGTTGATACAATGCACTGCTGAGTTTCTACAAGGGCTGACTGGGTCTTACATGCCAGTCAGATGGCTGGATGTCTCCACAGGAGACCCAAATACACGCTGAAGCCTTTCAACAAGAATTACTTTTTATAAGCAGCCCTCATGATCCTCACCCAAAGAAATGTGTTTTTTTTTCAGATGAAAGACAATTTTACATTGAGGGCATTACCTGGGATGGGGTCATGTCCCCCATGCAGCTTCCCTTTCCCCAAATGAGGTTGAGCCAGAAGAACTAGCTATGAAAAACCAGTGGTGAGGTATAACTGCTGTTTCCAAACTGCTGTCACTGGTCATGTAAGCAGGGCAAAAATCCTCACCTTTCTGGAGTACACAACAACAGAATCCTTTCAGGGCTGTAAAGAAGTCTGAAGTACTGCTTCTGAATTTCTTCCCTTTCACATTAAGAACCAGGGCTAATGCTTTGTGGTTTGGAGGGAATGGAAAGCCTGAGGGTGGTGACAGCTTGTGGCAGCAACAGCTTCGGTTCTTCAGAAAAAAATAACAATACAAATTCTCTGCCCAAAAGGAATTATAATATTGTTATAATTTGAAATGGGCTGTGATTAACTCTGAAAATTGTTTGATGTTATTTGAGTGAGAGCGGCATTGTTTTGTGATGGTAATCATAGAATCATGGAATCATTTAGGTTGGAAAAGACCTTTAAGATCATCAAGTCCAACCGTAAACCTAACCCTGCTAAGTCCACAACTAAACCATGTCCCTAAGTGCCTCATCCACACGTCTCTTAAATACCTCCAGGGATGGTAACTCCACCACCTCCCTGGGCAGCCTGTTCCAATGTCTGACAAACCTTTCAGTGAAGAAGTTTTTCCTAATATCCAGCCTAAACCTCCCCTGGCACAACTTGAGGCCATTTCCTCTTGTCCTGTCACTAGTCATTTAGGAGAAGAGACCAACACCCACCTCTCTGCAACCCCCTTTCAGGTAGTTGTAGAGAGCGATGAGGTCTCCCCTCAGCCTCCTCTTCTCCAGACTGAATAACCCCAGTTCCCTCAGCCGCTCCTCATCAGACTTGTGCTCCAGACCCCTCACCAGCTTCGTCGCCCTTCTCTGGACACGCTCCAGCACCTCAATGTCCTTCTTGTAGTGAGGGGCCCAAAACTGAACACAGCATTCGAGGTGTGGCCTCACCAGTGCTGAGTACAGGGGGACAATCACTTCCCTAGTCCTGCTGGCCACACTATTTCTGATACAGGCCAGGATGCCATTGGCCTTCTTGGCCACCTGGGCACACTGCTGGCTCATATTCAGCCGGCTGTCAACCAACACCCCCAGGTCCTTTTCCGCCAGGCAGCTTTCCAGCCACTTGTCCCCAAGCCTGTAGCCTTGCATGGGGTTGTTGTGACCCAAGTGCAGGAACCGTCACTTGGCCTTGTTGAACCTCATACAATTGGCCTCGGCCCATCGATCCAGCCTGTCCAGATCCCTCTGCAGAGCCTTCCTACCCTCCAGCAGATCAACACTCCCGCCCAACTTGGTGTTGTCTGCAAACTTGCTCAGGGAGCACTCGATCCCCTCATCCAGATCATTGATAAAGATATTAAACAAAACTGTCCCCAATAATGAGCCCTGGGGAACACCACTTGTGGCCAGCCACCAACTGGATTTGACTCCATTCACCATAACCCTTTGGGCCTGGACATCCAGCAAGTTTTTTATCTAGCAAAGAGTGCAGCCATCCAAGCCATGAGCAGTCAGTTTCTCTGGGAGAAATGTGTAAAAATGTGTAAAATCCTTTAACACCGATGCTATCTGTATAGCTGCTTAGCTGGAATTCACCAGTTGTATTTGTTATGCTATTTTATTTGGGATGTGTAGTTCAGAGTGTCATTATTTTAATCTCTATCAGGATATCGAGCCTTACAGTGGTACAGTGAGTTGAGTAATTCCTGTTGAAACTGGTGGGTGGGTACTGCTACTACTGAGATTGGCAAAGATATGAAACAGTTAACAATTAACAGTGAATTATCTATAGATTCTGAATACTGTTATGATAACGCTGTTGTGCTGAACACTCACGTCACAAGCTGTCACCATTCACACAGAAAATACACATTCAGAAACAAGATGAAGGACTACACTGAATTTTGTTTTCCTAAGGGGTATGTGCAAGAAATTAAATAAGAAACACCCAAAGAGAGATGAAAAGCAAGTTGTCAAGGGAACATCAAGGAACATGGTCTTTAGAAAAGCCTTGTGAGAATCGTGGGGCAGGTGAGGGACACTTTCCTATCAGAAACCTCCTCTGTTTAGGAAAAAGGTATACATAAACTGAATTGAATTGAAGATGACCGGTGAACCACATATTGATTCACTATAACTGCAAACAAGTTAATTTCTCTATGATGGCTAAATAATCCCAGTTGCTAGTGACATGAAGCATAGATTCACGAGATACTGAGTTGCATTACACAGTCCCTATGTATAAATAACCAAAACCATCACAATCTTGGTGTGAACAAGTGGACCTTACCCACTAGGTTAATGGGCGAAGCGAAGTCTCAAGAAGTGAATATAGAGAGAGAAACTCAAGTTGTTTTCATATCCTCACTAGTCACAAGAGTGCATGTCCTGCAATGACAGGCACTGCCTCCCAGCAGCCGGGGTGTACATCCGGAAAGACTCAAACTCAGCAAATGGTCCCAGCTGAATGAAATACTTAAGATCAACTTTACACATGTTCCTTAAGCATTTTACTAAGTGTGGATAGACTTAACATGGTGCTAGGTATTTTTCTGAATCCAGCTAAGGTGCCTCACTCCTCTTTTGTATCTATGACTCAACTTGATCCCAGGGGCTCTGTGTATTTCAGCTTTCTCTGAATGCAATGGGGAAAGGGGCTCCTCATCTGTAAACAATTTCCAAGAGAGCTATTAAAAAATTGCATCTCACACTATACTATTTATTCTTTTCCATATTGTGGCAGAATTAATTTACTGGATGTGAAAAACTGAAAGGCCACCCCAGTCAGCATTTTCAATCTCTGATCCTGTTCCACATTCATGACTTAGTCCTGTGCAGAGAACAAAATTCTTGTTTCAAGGAGGGCCTGAAGATTTCTGAAATCTGTTTTGAGATAGAAGTGAAAGTTGACCATTCCAAAATTCTCCACAAAAGGTATGACTGAAGGCATTTTGTTTTGAGTTGATCAGAAATGTTTCAGTGAAGTTTTTTTTATTTTACTGTTAACATTGTACAATCACACCTTACAAAGCAACAATACTGAGCAAAGTAAAATGAAAAATAAACATTTTAACAATTTTTTGTACACTCTGCAAATATCTTTTCTGACCTACCTGAACTACACTCTGAGATTTTTTTTTTCCAAAATACTATCTCATCAGGTATGATAGACTAAGCAGATTTGGATAGAAACACTTACTAGCCAGCTCTGTTTATGTGAATACTCACAGAAACTTATGACAGGATTAAAAATAAGGATATTAAATGCCTTCAAATCTGTAACAATAGAATAAATGCCAGAACAGTCTTTCATTTAATCTAATAATATAAAATCTACCACGTTTGTATTTTAAGTCAGACAGCAGGAGCTATTTTAAAGAACTTCTTTTAGCAACTGTGCTCCTATGTAGTGGGTGACCCTTTGTTTTGCAGGCATCGCTCAGTTGTCATAAGTGACAGAGACGCTCACATGCAGTGAGATCACTGGGATGGCAGGTTTCCAAGAGTCATTCTCACCAGGTGAGGGCAGTCATATTCCTTAATGAAAAGCAAGCAGCTGTCACCTTGGGAGAAAATCAGATTGGCCGCCCACACATATAGCCAGAGGGCTCCTGCTTGGCCTGAGCTTTGTGTATAGCAGAGGAAAAGGAAAATCAGAAACAAGGAAGAGAATCTTTCATGAGCATAATTTATTTGTGGTTTTTGTCTCGCATAGCCTGTCCTATTTGAACATCAATTGCTATCATTTTGGCAGAAGTGGGGGCACTGGGATAATATACATATTTATGTGCAAAACAGAGATGGAAATGCAGTCATCTTTGTCCTGACGCAGAGAAAGACTGTAACACCTGCATATCAATAGCCACAAATTTGATGCAGTTCTCAGTAGCATCATTTCAGAGAAACTCAAGGCGGGGGCGGGGGGGGCAGTTCTTAAGTCTTTTTTCCTATAGCACTGGCTTGCTTTTTTCATATTAGCAATCAAGGGGCCAAATTCAGCAGAGTAGATGAGGATGGTGCAGAGAATACCCACCTGGGCCCCAAAACCTCACTGTGCTCTGAATGAGGGAGGAGAAACTCACCTTTGCCTCCACTGGAGGAGAGAATGACTTGTCATCGTACCTCCACGGGAATTTAAAGGCAGCTGCTGCAGTCTGTTAGCTAGGTTAGTTTCTCTGGGGACAGTGCTGAGCCCTTCTGGATCCCTGGGGAATGGGAGGAATGAGATCAATGAGTGCAATAGCTGCAACCTGTGTGTGCTGACCCATGAGATCTCCTCCAGCTCTACGACCCCTGCAATTGCTTGGGCTCCTAAAGAGAATGGACAACTACTGAATATCCCTGTTCTCACCCTCATCAGAACAAATTTGACATCAATTTTGAAAGAAACCCAGGACTTAAGATATACATTTTGCACTTTTCTAAACATCAGCTATTGGTAACTGTCGGAGACAGGGCATGGAAGACGGCCAGAGGGTCAATGGTAGCTCTTTCTTCCTTCAGGTTTCTTCAGCAAACCTGCAAAAGGAAAGTGTACCAGGAAACTGGCATCAGGCTGACAAAGGCACTGTGGCCTTGCATCATATAGTAAAACATCTGCTTCCAGGGCTGCTAGTGAAATGCCTACTATGAATGCACAGGAAAGAAAACAAGTACCACAGGTGCTGCAATGCTCAAAAGCATTAAAAATATTTTTATCGGGTGGGAAATAGGTCAACAGAACTGACAGTTTTTGTCATCACTCTTACATTTCCCTAGTAGGAATACTTCTAAAAATCTACTGAGCCAAAAATTAAGCTTCTACAGAAATATCAGGCCTGTTTACACAATCAGATGTTCAAAGGATTCCCCCCCCAAGTCTTATTAATATTTCCTTTAGTCCTCAAATTACAGGAAATTATCTGATACGAGCCCAGTGCATGCATGAGAATGACAGAAATTCATCCTGCAATGTAGAGATTACTGTTAGTAATTTATAATAAAATTAATAACTATTTATCATTGTAAGTAACTATGTTTCACCTAATAGGGTAAGTTTAAAATTCAAAACACCTTCCACAGAATAGTGATTATTCATGTTGATGAAACAAACAACAAAACCATTGGAAAAGGGAGTTCCCAGCCGAGTCAACAACATAATCCTTTCACATCTTTGCATTTCAGTTTAAAATAAAGAACAACATAGATCCCTTTTGAAAACTGAACCAAACAAATCACATATGAGCTGCTTTTAAATGGGGAAAAAAAAAGTTAAGAGGAGTTGTTTTGAGTCAGTTTGCTTGCACAGCCTCTGTTTCTCAATGGGATAACTAAAAAGGCATCTCCTCTTCCTGTGTACATGTCTGTATTCCTCAGGATATTTCATAGTACATGTGTGATTCTTGTATGTGTGGTTTTGTTTTTTTAAAGTTTTATAATAAGCAGATTTCTATGAAATAGCTTTTTCTTGCTGACAATGTATTCATAAAGACATCTATCAGCCACAGGCATGATGCACCTATATCAAGGGTAAGCAAACATTATCCTCTGTATATTTCATTTTCAACTACTTTAAATAGGGTTGTGTGATGAAATTGTAACTGTTCAGATAAATCAGATATGTTTTTTTTAACTTCCCTTTTATTTGACAGGAAACACATAACTTATTACTTGATTTTCAAAGTTCTGCATTGCATGGCAGCTGCACATTACAAATCTTATTGAGTGGTAACATCTAAAAATACTTAGATTTAAGAGACAATTTTTCTTATTCTTATAAAGAATGCATTCTCTTTCACTTGATTTTAATACTGAATAGGGGAATTCTGGTGAAACTTTTGCTATATTTAAGCTTTAAAAAAATTAGATGCACAAAGTTAACTATTGTGTTCCCATTCCCGCATGCTCTAAATTGTTTTGGAAGCTGTTACAGGTTTAATTCTTATCTTCTAAAATGTTTTCTGCATCTCTAAGAGTAGAGAGGGAACCTGCCTGTTTGTGTTGATTTCAAAGCAGATCATAGCAGCAAAAAGACAGATACACATCCCTTGTTATCTTGCACAAAGACTCCTTGCTTTCTCATGCTGATCTGGCAGTAAAATGTCTTTGACCGAAATACTCATCTTCCCCTTCCATATGAGACAATACCATAAGGTCTGTATTGTAACAGTTAGATATGTTTACAAGAATAGCCAAGGATCTTTTCTGAAGAGCAGAGCCTGAGCTTCAGCTGCCAGAAATGCTACATCTCAGGGAGGAATTTGAGGGAGATGTGACCTGCTATTGGTCGCTATTCTTCTGGTGACGTAACACACCATCTGCAGCCTTACAGTCACCTTTACAGCAACCAAGTGCTACAAGAAGAGGACTCAGTTTAGGTGAGGAATAAGCAACGTGAACAAACCACTTCTGAGCAATAAAACTCCTGGTACCTTGCAAGTGTCCCTAGTGATAAAGAATAAGGAAGCAACTTCAGTTTTTACAGTACAGTTTTTAATGGAAGGGCTTTATAGACTTTTCCATAAGATGTTGGAAGGTCTTTAATATCCACTGTTGAACTTCTTTTTGAAATAATTTCTACACATTAGAAACAGTGCTATTGTAGCAGACATCTTGAAAGGTCATCCTCTATAGAACAGTGGAGGGTATGAGTAACCTTACATTTTCCTGTGGAGGCCGTCTCTATTGCTACAATTTCAGTTGCTACAATTTCAATTGCAATTGCACATCAGGAGGTACTGTGACTCAGAGGCATTCCTTATTCCCCAATTCCTACTTTCCTTTCTTGCACCTGAAGTGTTATCAGTAAGTCAGGACAGTTTGGGTGCTAGCTTCATTATACTGACTTGGAAGGAAGAAAGACGAAGGGATATAAGAGCTAACTTGCTGCTATTAGAGGTCTGAAATCCATCAATGCCTTGCTTTGCATCTCCAGGAAGGAAAAGGAGATGCGCAGATCCTGCTGCAAACACAATCATGGAGTGGGAAGCTTGAAGGAGAAGACTTCTTTGCTATTGCTACTTTCCATTAGTATGTACTTCATGATATGACCAAGCCCTTTAGTCATGATCATGTCTTCTTAGTAGTGGATGTGAGCAAAGCCTCAGTAACTCCAGACAACACAGTCCCATTCCCTCAGGTTGATAAAACTGTTTTTCCATGTTCTTACTCTGTGCTTCAGGGACATTCTGCAATTTCACTGCCTGGAGCCAAAGTCCTTACCGCACAGCTGAGAATCTTTCAGCACCTTGTTACTCATTCCAGAGAAACAGGCTGGATTTCCTGATGGTTTCATCATGTCATGGTAAATATTTCACTACTGCTTTTCCTGTCCCTTTCTGCCTGTTCACCTTCAGGTCTCATTTGACTAGACCAAGGTACAAGTTTTTGCAGGGCCAGCTGCAATATAACCTTGTTGCTGTATTGGTTGTAATGAAATGCATCTCTTTTTGCCCAGCATAGCCTGGTACCCCCATGGAAACCAAATTAGACACTCACCTTCTCTCAGCTCCTGCAGCATTAACCTTCTCTCTCCCTCTCTGACTGGATTTTCTTCAGATGTTTTCAGGTATCTAAAATGCAATTGAATGGCCAGGGAAATGCAAAGACTTGGTGAAGAGGGGTGGAAGCTGTGGTTTCCAAGCACGACTGGAAGGCATTTGGCAATCTTTACCAGAGCATAACTATACCTTTTTTACTGCAAGTTCACGCTTCAGTTGCCTTTACATTTAATTCACAAAAAGTCATTATATCCATCATCAGACTAGTTGCTGAATACACATAGGTGTGATATTTGTTACTGTGGAGTTAATCAGGTGTACAGGGGAGTCCTACTCAGCATCTGGAAGGAGAAAGTATCATCTGACATTTTCTTAACTTATGCACCAGTTGTTTATATAACCCCTGCTCTTTCTAACTTCATCTCTATACTTAGCCACCACACCTTCAAATTATGGCTTCACTTCAGTAATGCATTTCACGATGGCAGAAGGAATTCCAGCCTTGATGCTAAAAAGCAGGAACTCTCTTTGACCAGACCTGCACACAGAGCAGCAGATTTCTGGAAATGGCTTTTTCCGCATCCAGAGAGCTTTGTCATCCATCCCAAACCAAGGAATCAGGATATGCACTTCAGCAGGGACGTAAACGTTTTTCAGTCATTTCACATTTCTTCTGCCATGTATAATATACTGATGACACTTCACTCATCACTGGAGAGCAGCATGGGAGAAAAGAGTACATAACAAACAGGTAACTTCCTCCTTCCTTTCTGTTTTGCCCATAAAGGCTGAAATTCAGATGAGTGCGGGAGAGCAGCTCCCAAAGAGCTATTTCAACACAAAGCCATGAAGAATCACAGAATCACAGAATCACAGAATCACTAAGGTTGGAAAAGACCTGTAAGATCATCAAGTCCAACCACAAAAAAAACCCAACCAAACAAAAAAAAACCAACAACAACAAAGAAAAACACCCACAAACCACAAAACACACCACCACCCACACCAAAACAACCCACCCACACCAGACAGCACCATGCCCATCAAGCCACATCCCACAATGCCACATCCACACGCTCCTTGAATACCTCCAGAGAGGATGACTCCACCACCTCCCTGGGCAGCCTGTTCCAATGTTTCACTATGCTCTCAGTAAAGAACTTTTTCCTCATATCCAGCCTGAACCTCCCCTGGCGCAACTTGAGGCCATTTCCTCTCGTTCTATCACTAGTCACTTGGGAGAAGAGATCAGCACCCACCTCTCTACAACCTCCTTTCAGGTAGTTGTAGAGAGCGATGAGGTCTCCCCTCAGCCTCCTCTTCTCCAGACTGAACAACCCCAGTTCCCTCAGCCGCTCCTCATCAGACTTGTGCTCCAGACCCCTCACCAGCTTCGTCACCCTTCTCTGGACAAGAAGTGACATGCATTTTGTGTGTTCACGCCTGGGGACAGACACCAGGCTGGAAAGTAGAAACTACAAATCCTCCCCAAGGACAGACTTTCCAGTGACCTTTCAAAAGCAATATGCTGTTTTTCAGAAATGTTCTTATATCCACATTTTGTTCTCTTCAGTACTTCCAGACTGAAAACACAGTGGTCAAACAGTGGAAAGCTACAGAGCAACAAAGACTGGTCTTTTAAATCCCCCCAGGGCAGCTGTCTGCCTCCAAACCAGTCTGCAAAGAAGGTCCATGTGCATTATTGAGTGCTTAAGTTTTTTTTCTAATAACACACCCATATTGGTAATAGCAAGATATAATCCCCTCCCATCAACAATTTGATTCTGTCAGAAATCTGCCGGCTTGCAAAAGTCCTCAATAACAACTTTGACAAAAGCTGGCAGTTCTGACAGCCAGTCTGTCTCCCTCAGTTCTCCCACACACCTGTATACATCTATATATAAACACAGAGCAGGAGGGAGAGAAAATAAAGTATCTCCTAGAATTGCTTGTCCACATCTCTTTGCCACTGGACAAATAGCATTTTCCCACACAGTCTTTTACATATTACCTCCTTCTCGTCAAACTTACAGAGAAATGCTGGAGAAAAATGAAATATTGAAGGATTAATCCTTTATTTAAAAAGCCACCAGATATAAATGGTTCACTCTAACAATTTATTACCAATTCTGGGAAGACTGGGAAAATAAATGTTTCATATCTCTTTCCAAGTGACAGATGAAAGGAGTAAAATACTCGTCAGCTCTGGAGAGCTGCAACTTTTCACTTTCTGAAAGAAAATTCAAAAAATATCAGACATTCAGGTATTTCCTTGCTTAAAGATCACTGCTGATACTTTTCCAGGAGAACTTTCATCTATTCTTTCTGTGTTACACCCACAACGGAGCATTAGAATCTTAGATTAGCTGTTAAGTGAAAAGGTCAGCATAATTACAGGTTTGTACTCTCAGGTCAAGAGACATTCTTCTGAAGGCACATAACACCTCACTTTTTTCCTCCTCTTGCCCAAATTCTTAAAAAACTTTTTGGGTCTTGAACTACTCCTTAGCCTGTTTTCCAGAACAGCTGGCTAAGTGGTGGCACCTTTTCTATATATTTATTTCTACCACTTCATCAGATATTTTCCCTCATTGCAGCCACACTTCCCGTCTCTCCCCTCTCTTCTTTTCAAACAAAACTACTAGTCATGCTTAGAGAAACAAATAATAAAGTACTGTACTTTGCATTTGGAGGACAATGTTCTAGCTGAACCCATGAAAAGGCATGAAAGACCCCTAAAGGAGTAAATTACACTCTTGAAAGACAGCATGATGAACTGCCTCTGCTGTATCCAAGACCAGACCTGTAGCAATACTCTTCACATTAGAATTAGGTTAAGAGAAATAATTACCTGGTAGAGGGTATTTGGAGAAATTATTGCTGAGTGTCTGCTCTATAAAACTGTTCTACACTTCCTCGCTGCAGATGGGCATCTGAAGAATGGTTGAGAAAAGCCATAATTTCAGTGTCAATCAGCTGCCCTGCTTGCATGGATCTGAGTGGCTCAGCATGCAACAGGCAAGGCAGAAGGTCCCCTCACAACATCTACACAGCAGGTCTGAATACAAATAGTATGTTGCTTCACATATTAACTCCTTCATTGCCATTTCTAAGGAATACCTGATATAGGACTCTCTATTTTGTCAGAGACAAATAATTAACTGTGACACCATAAATGGCTTTTTGCAAAAATTATTTGGATAATACATCCACGGTAAAGATCGTGTGGCCAGTTCCATTTTCTCTGCCTACCTGCTTAAATGCACACGTAAAGGACAATGTTTTCTTAAAATCTATTATTCCTCTAGCAATGGTTTAAATTTTGAAATTTATCATTGCTCTAGCAATGGCTTTTAATTTTAAGATGACTGTTGACTTTTATGCCATCATTGGTATGTATCAGTTTGAAAACCATCAACTTGTGGCTTATGGTGCCTCTTTGCAGTAAAGAAAAATAACAACCTTGTTCTGTTTTTATGCTGCTTCCTTGTTCTGAGCCTCCTCCAGTGTTCAAATGCACATTCAAACCTGCTCAGATCTCAGTGTCGCTCTGTGGCAGTCATACTGATTTTTGTAGACAGGCAAGCAGGGGTGTATGGGTCCATAAATACCACTTTTCTGCATCTTCTCTCCTTGTGTTATCACAGAAATAAAGTGATCTGGATTTGAATGGTGAGAAAAAAACACAGTTCTGTTAAGAAGAGCCTATACACTGGGTCCTGCATCCTTCAGAATGGAAACCCTGAGCAGATTGGCATAATGATGCCAGAGTGAAGTCCCACAGAAGATTGTTAACATCTTCCTCAAGCCCCAGGTGGGCTTTACAAGAAATGGGGTAGGCTTTTGGACTGCTGTATGAGTACTAAGCTAATTTTGAGGCTTCAGAGACTAGCCAGCCTTCACAGGCAGACTATTGTCAGCAATGCTCTTTTCACCATTCTCTTAGCAGCCTGAAAACCTCATTGGTAGGTAGGTTGTATTTTAGGTAGAAATCAGTAGGTGTTTGTGAAAGTAAATGAGCAATAAGGTGCCCTGGTCCTCAGTAAAAGTGATGCAAAACAGAAAGGGATTTGCAAAGCTATTGCAAAGGTATGACCCCCTTCACTCCCTGAAGCCAGAGAAGGCTTTTCCCTCAGTAACTCTGCTAGAGACATGTTTATGAAGCTTGAAGATGGAAGCCATCGTCCTTCACATGGAGGTGTCTACATTAGGCAGACTGACCTGTACTGGATGAGTTGTAGCTCAGATATAGTCCCTAGGTGTCCTGCTAAACAAAGCTGTCATCTAATTAAACTACATCCTTGTATCCAGGATAACACACAGTTGTTACGGTGGCCCCTGCAGAGCTGGCAGGACTCCGTGGCTGCTTTGGTTTCCTCCTTTCCTCTTGCAGTTCTAAAGGCTGTGAGAGTCTGACATGGAGATTTGCAGAAGACACCAACTTAATTAAATAGAAGTTGTTCCTGTAAAGCAATGATAGATTATTTAATTCTTTCTAGTTGTAGCTGAAAGGAGGTACAACAGCCAAGAGAAAATATAGGACATCGACCTCTTCTCAGCTGAAGTTTTTAGATCATGAGTATTTGTGCACTTAATATAGAATCAGTGTAAAAAACCCTGGTTCTAGTCAAGTTACACCTAAATTTGAATTCTTACTGTAACTGAACTAAGGTGAAGTGTGTTGGACTGATAATCCTGAAGTAAGAAGATGAAAGCTAGCAGCATCCTCTTCGTATACACATATGCATTACAATTCCAGCATAGATTTCTTGCTGTTCTGATCAAGCCCCAAAAGATTAGTTGCCTTAAAAAAGATTTACAGTGTTGCTATGCTCTGAGTCTATCACAAATTGCTTTGTCCAGTCTGCTAGACGCTTCTTTCAGGTCTCAGCATCAGTATCTGGAGTCAGTCTATTCACCACTGAATAATACTAGCAGGTTTTTAATTCCAAAATTCATTTCCAGTCAGCACTTGCTGGGATTTTTGTGTGGCTCACCAACAATCAAACCCAGGGGCTCAAACTGTGATAGAAAAATGAATACAGAAAGTGTCATGAAAGCTGCCAAAAGAAAATTCAATCTCAAGTGAGTATTGGCAGAAATATAGCCTTCGTCATTATAAAGACCTACTGTGAAAGCTGGTTTTGCCATGAAAGTTTTCCATTGTAACAAAAATAAAACTCACAGCAAAGGCCCTTTAGTTCCTCCAACCAATGATACACAACATGCTACACAAATACCAACCAAAGGCAAAAATCTGAACAAATTTCCAAATACATTTTAAAGTTCCTATTTTACTCAGAACAAAGAGCAGAGACACATAATCCAGGTAGAAAGGCTGCTCTCAACTACTGAAATTATATGGAAGGAATTAATATTCTCTGGAGATAAGCAAAGGTATCATTTATTAATTTTTACAAATATTAGTTTTATAGAGCCCTATTGGTTTCATTGCTGTTAAAATAAACAGAATTTCGCTTATTGGAAAGCACTTACTAAAAATATGAAAAGGATGCAAAAAGATCTGTATATTTCTGCACAAACCCGGGTGTATTATGTGCCATCAGCCCGCTCAGAGTAGATAGCAGAGGTAAAATTTCTGGAAAACATTGGTAGCCTCCCCTCACCGACATTTTCATTGGCAGTAAAGCGATGGAAAGACACCCAGAAAGGGAGTTCAAGTATACAGGAGACCTCATAGACCTGGGATATTCATTATGTTTTCTTCTTCAACACCGTGTGCCATACCAAATCAAACATTTATTTTGAGGAAATGGACTTTCGTTTTCATTGCTTCCTCTTTAGCTCTGTTTGCAGAGATGAACCTGTGGCTCTTCCATTTTGAAGGGGGAGAGCCAAAATTTAAATTCTGAGTTCATCCCCTTGAGCAATTGGTGGGTGAACTCAACTTTCTGTTTCTACCTTTTGGTTTTAGTTTCTTGAGAACTAGAGTGTGACTAACTTCAGTGCAAGCACACCAGGTATGAACTTGAAACAGCAGGAGGAAACTAGCATAAATATCTAAGCACTTTTCTCTTCGATCTTGTGCATTTATGGCTAAGATATGAAGAACAGAACAAATACAAAATAAAGGTGGGGAGGATGGAAAAGGAGAGGGTGATAACTGTATCCTGTATTGGAAATCCCATGAATTGTTCTGAGTTACTGATAACCTTGATCTGTAAAACTTGAGTATACATAAATCACTACTGAATCAAATCTGATAACAGTGTAAGCTAGTCCTTAAGCCCATGTTTATGTACCTGGAAAGAAATGAAACTATATTAGCAAGGACTTTGACTGTGGAAGCAGACACAGGAGGCACTCTGCTGCCAAAGAGTAGAATATTATTCAAGTCTGTAGAGCAGTCTGTAATTTCTTAACTCAAGAGTAATTTCACTTCACAAGCTAGCTCCTGATGATTTAATCACTGGACTGATATTGAAGGATGCATTGGAAACAATGTTAATAACTCATTGATCTTGACTGAAGTAAGTAGGATAATCTCAGAATAGTTTGTTGCACACACACAAGCACAGTTCATCAAGAAGGTTAATTTTGCCAAGGCTCAAGAAAGTTAATAAAAATTAGTGGGAAGAATATTAAGAGAAATTGGGATTTCTTAATAAACAAATTTTACCAGAGACTATTAAAAAGCTATAACTCGGTGGATGAATGAAGGCAGCAATTACCATTGATGGAAAATGACAGGGAAACAGGAGAAATAGATGTCAGTGTAAATTAAAATTTATAAAATATAGAAAACTGATGAGAAAATCTAAGGACACAAGGGAAAAATCAACATTTGGCAAGAAAAAAAATGTTATGAATATTTATGGAAACATAGCTTCCACACTTTTATGTACATACATAAGATATATGATTTGGTAGCAATAAAACACACCCTATCTATTACTGATAGACGTGATAAAATTTTAAGTCATACTGAGAAGGCAACACTATTTGAAAATATTTATAATCTATACTTGGGAAAAAGCAGATGATGTAAATATCCAGAGAGAACACTTTGTAGTATACTAGCAGATAAAAGGGATGTTAAATACCCTACATCAGTGCTTAACTTTTTTTTTAAAGCAAGTATTTCTGGAGAACTTGCACCCAAGAATCCTACAAGTTTTCCACGGTGAGCCCTGGGCACTAATTTCTCATCTTAGAAAAAAATTGTGGCATAAGTAGGAAATACAAGAGACACGAATAATCTTAATACTTATGAGTACTTCACAAGGATAAGCAAGATGACCTAGGCAACAATAGGCTGGTGAGTCTAATGTCAATCATGGCCAAAATAATGGAACAGTCATTTTGCTGATAAAGGACAGGAATGTAGTTAGTGCCAATCAACATCTTTTAATAAAAAACAGTATTTGTAGAACAAGTCTGATTTCATTTTTTAGGAGAAAATTCTGATGTACATAAGCAACTGCAAAATACGTCTGACTTGTTAAGCGGTTTTTCCACATTACTGCATTCTCTTGAAATAAAAAAAAGCTCTCTGCAGTATAGCTGAAATACACACTAAGTGAACAAAGACCATGGGAGTGGCAAACCTTAAAAAGTAGCTCTCAAAGAAGAGAGAAATGGAAATATCTTTAATGAGATCCATCCTTATACAGGTTCCCCCATTAGTTTCCGAGCTTAGCAAACCTACATAAAATAAATGTTTGCAAAATACAAATAATGGCAAGTAGAGAGCATTCTGGGTGACTTTAACTGCATTTAAATTCCATTCATTAAAACAAAAAAAATGTTTCCTCCAAATGAAAAGCTTTCTGCCAAAGAAGGGAAAGGCAGGTCCTGTCTGCAGAAGGGGACCCCATGGCTGAACGCTGTGGCTGGAATGGGTAACAGAGCACAGAGCAAGTGGACAACATGGCTGAATACTCCATCTGGAGACATAAAAAAAAAAAAAAAGCTTTGCAAGGATGGAGCATATAATTAGTTTAGGGGGGAAAAAAAGTTGTTTTTCACTTCAATTTAAAGAAGTGGGGAAATGCAACTGCCTCAGTATTGTAGTGGACAATCACAAAACTCATGGGAGCACTGCAAAAGTTCTTCAGTACTAGATGTCACAGTGACCATATAACTCCCAAGCCATGCTGGGATAAAAAGTACTGGGAGGGTTCAAGGTGTTTTAAATGAGTATCAGGAAAAAGAATGTTCCTTCTGCCTCCATGGAGAACTGGCAAGGCTAATGCTCAGTCCTGATATGGTGTTCATGCTTGTTTAAGAGACCCACAAAAAAAGGACTTAAAATAGAAAAGGGCTGTATCATAGGAAAATACAGAAGATATAGAAAGATAACTTGATTACAGAGTATGAAGTTCTCCACCAGGGAGAAAATATCAGGTATTAAAAGGCTATTCCAGCTTCCCCCCCCACCAAACTAAAGTGAGGTGGAAGGAAAGCTGGACAAATTTTGTTGGGGTTTTTTTCAGTCAAACAAGAAGATGTGCTTAGTATGGGGATAACCGAGTGAAAAGTAATTGCTTGTGTTATAAACGAAACCTGGTGATATAGTCTAATGATATCTTTGGTCCCTAAACTTGAGGACTATAAGTCTGCTTGCTGTTTTCTATTCCTCCCAATTACTGAATGATCCATCCTGAAGAGGTAAGTTTTCCTCTCATGGTTGCTCTTCTCAGTGCTTTTTTGCAAAATCTCAAAGAATTTCCCAAGCAATATGTCCCTTGTTCTCAGTGAAAAGTGATCTATACTGTAAATGCCACTTCAAAATTAAAAGCAGCAGGGAGTCAAGTTCATTAAGCTGTTTTGTCTTCTTGTCAGTACACTAGGCAACAGGCATTCCTACAAACTGGAAAACAGCCATTGAAATGGGCAAAGCTGTGGTTACAAATAGAAGGACTGGTTAGAGGCAAGGAGGGTAGGCAGAATAAAGGACCCTTCACTAAAACACTATGCATTTGAATTTCCGATATTATTGGATCCAGGACAAGAAATCCCATTGTCTGCACAAACCTATCATCTATGCCACCACAGCAGTGAGCATTACTTCTTTCTTCTACATTTTTAATATCATTTTTTGCAATCAGAGTCTGAAACCACTAGGCTGCACATCTGAAATGCATGTTGCACATTGTCCAGGGCCAACAGCTGGATTTTCAGAAATGGCAGCATGTAAGTACAAATCCTCCCATTGTGAATAAACATGAAGGGCAGGTATTAGCAAGTACCTAAGAACCACTGAACATAGAGCCAGTAATACATGCAAACATTTGAGAGGCACATTAATTTCTGAAGCTTGAATTCAATTATGCACTACTATTTTGACACTAAGATGTCAGTACAAAATATCAATGCTATTATTTGTACTGATGCCTTTGTTACAGAAATATTTCTGCCTAATGAATCCTCCTTTATTCAGGTCTTACCTCTTTTACTCCTAGATGGAGGTACAGTGCAGATCTAACTCCTCTCTACTTGATTGTTTACCCCTATTACTAGTCAAAGCACCCCATTATGCACAGTATCAAACTACTATATGAGTCATCTGCTTGAAATAAGAGAGGCTTGATAGGCCTGAGTGTACCACAGAACGCTGTAATCATATACTTTCTTTGCAAGCTTTCTCAGGAGCACACGAATTGCCATCTTTATTAGACACCAGAAAACATATTTGGATAAAACCAGAGGCAATGCATGCTATCAGTTGAACCACAAACCAAATTAAACATAAGCTTTTATACAGATTATAAAAAAATTAGGGCATTGTTCCTTCTAAACAAGAATATTTATATATCTGCAGTTCTTGTCTGGGAATAAACAACATTTAAAAACTTGTCCCAAATAAGACAGCACTGGCAAGCTCCTAAGCTAAGCTCAGATAATTTACAAGCATCTCAAATCCAGTGAGACTTCTGATGTCTAAACAAATGGAAAAAAATCTCTATATACTTTGCTGTGAATATTTCATCCGAAATGATCGCGCATGTTTGCAGAGCAAAGCTGTCTTCTTTGTTCCCTTTAACATTATTATTTCGTAGATAAATAAGGGTGTGCTGACATGTTAAAGAAGAAACACAGAACCTGTGCACATATACCGTAAATGCTGCACCGTAAATGATGATCAAGAGTTCATGAGAACACACATACTTTGGAATTAATGAGAACTGAAATAGGAAGTATGAGATCAAATGTCTTATCTAGATGCAGAGTGACCAAAAGAACTCCTTCAAGATGAACCCAAGCTATACTCCCTTGAGGCTAAATACTACGTGCTTAAAAAATGCAAGCTGAGCTGGCAAGTCTGAACGGTTATCTTACTGATCCCAAACAGGAACAGCCATGGTTTCACAGCACTGCCCCAATTGCAGAGCCTGTTTCACAACAGAGACCTGATCATGTACAGTGCTGGAATTTCCACAGGCAAATACTATTTTTCCTGCAGCAAACTGAAATGTGATTGAAATGTGACAGATATCCGTCTGTTAGGCACCCAAGAAAAGCAACAGCAAGGC
Organism: Gavia stellata; assembly: GCF_030936135.1. Classification (NCBI taxonomy): domain Eukaryota; kingdom Metazoa; phylum Chordata; class Aves; order Gaviiformes; family Gaviidae; genus Gavia; species Gavia stellata. The sequence continues at coordinate 14,163,507 of NC_082600.1, forward strand.
ACAGGCAGGCTTTCTGTACAGTTATTGGATGAACTGGAAAATGAAATGCGCATTAACCTCATTTTTTTCATAGCTTTAATAAACATATTTACACCAGGCCCTCTCCTTCTCACTCTACATTTCAACGTATCAGTCTTTTCCATTTGGCTTCACAACCTTTTTCACCCCTTTAGAAAATAACTTTTATGCTTATTCTTTCATTACAGACAGAGTCAACTCCCAGGCACCACTCTGCTCTTTAATGTAAAAGTCACATCCTGGAAGCATCAGTCAATATCTGCCTTTTCAAGAGCACCCAAATCTGCTGCTGTCAAACATGTGGGATGCTCACAGTCAGCTTTTCTGTCCTTACCACCCACTCCTTGCAGTCCAGTGACCTTTCCGGCACAATAAAAGCTGCCAACATACTGCAGACATGGTAAAAGTATGCAAATGCCAAGTGCTATTAAATGTGCCCATTGTCTGTTGAAAGACAAGTTATTGCTTTCTCTCCGCCACAAGAAATCTCTTAGAACCTTGTGCAAATAAAGGCAACTTGAGGTTATATTGATTTACATTCCTTAAATTCAAACAAGCCTTAGGAATATGTTTAAAGGTGGTATGACTTCTTTAGAAGCTTGCAGAAGATATTTGAAGTGAGTGCATGCTTTGTAGATCACATGGATATTGTAGTCATTTCAAAATATTGAGGTGAGGGCTGCCAAAGGGAACCAGCTGTCCTACTCACTGTGACTTCTGACGACAGCTGGACACCTACTTCCCTTTAGGTCTCAGAAAATCATAAAGTCCTAACAAAGAGGAAATCAAAGTCTTTTAATGAGAACTTATAGTTTATTGCCTTCTTACCATACAGCTGACATGAAAGAGTTTTAGGAAGAGAACAATGACAACCTTTCATGCAGCCGAAACTTGATCTCAGTTGTGTCAGAGTGCGGGATAGCTTTTTAACAAGAGGAGAGGTAGAATTAAACAAGTCATTAATGCCCACTGGTTTCACAGTTTGGCACAACATATTTTGCTAGCAGGTTGGTCAAGAATTAAGATTAGTTTTAGCTCAGGGTTCTCTGTCTCTCCTTTTATGATAAGATTTATATGTTAATTAGGGTAAATGAAAATGTAGATAAATAGGTATTTCTAGTATAAACTTTTAATAAAGTTCTACAAATTTTGCCAACTGATTCTGAAGCTGACATCAGTTTCCTCCTTAGCCATCTAAGTTTGAATAAGGGCAAGCCACCAAGAGCAAACACAATGATAAATTAAAAAATAAAATAAATATAAAACACTGTCTCCTACAGAAAACTGTAAGACTATTGTGAGAAGCTGAGTCTTGAACTCAAAGATTAATGCATAAAATCCAACTTTTAGAGCATCTAAACAGTACATTCCTGTCAATGTCACAGAGCAACTAAGATGAAAAAAATCTTGGCTAAACTGCAGTAACATAGTAAGTGTAGATATTGTACTTTCACTTACACATCAGGCTAACTAATTTACAACTACCACATTTGGCCTGATAAATATGCAGTCACAAGTCAGTGCTGAGACCTATACAGACTACAGCTTTTGTGCTAATTTAACTCCTCAGATCTTCAATCAGACCCATTCTGGTTGAAGAGAACTGTGTGAAGGACCACAGGCATCAATGAGAACAGAATTTTATTTTCTTTACGCCTCCTTTACTTTAGGCAGTGTTAATGGAGTCTAAAGGGGAAAGTGACTTTTTCTGAGGGAGTCAAAGTCTCCACAAGGAAATATTTAGAAAATGAAGGCTAGAATTCGTTAATTAATACCCTTAATGAGAGGACAGGAGATAGCCTTAGATAGGTATCTTCTTGTAAAAATTTATTTATATCATTATATTACCTTCATCATGTCAACAGAAGAGAGTAGCAATGTTAAATTATAAAACAAATCCACATTTTCTGTTTTTGCAATCGTCATTTCTATTGGTATTCATTATCCAAGCTGAATGCAATGACCCCATGGGAAACTAAGTTTAATTTAGGACCCCAGCACACAAAAAAAGCAAAGAAAGGAAAAAAAGGCACAAAATAAATAGTACAACTTTGTTTCCTGTGCTAGACAGAAGGTAGTTGGGCACCTAAACACATGGGTATGTCTTTAGCAGGATTTTCAAAAGTCATGTGAATTCAATGGGAAGCAGGACTGAAAATTTGGCTAGAAACCACTAAGAATTGAAATGCTCATTGAGTTTAGTGTAGTCTGGTTAATGTATTCTGAGAAGGGGAGTTCCTTTTCTGTGACAGGGAAAAGAAGATACACCAAAGCCTGAACTCTCTAGTGAAACTACCTCGGGAATTATTACTGCATCAATTAAAAATCAAGCTTTAGCTATTCCTTTTCAACCAGTGTGGCATATTTAATTTTTGTTTAACTTTTGTAAAGAGCTATATAAGAGCAGAAATATGTTCTGATCTTACCTTTTCTGCCACATCAAGTGATTGCTTTTCTAAGCAATCTTTTCTTTGGGTTTCATAAGGTAACACAGCTGCGCACATAGATCTACAAATAATAGTAATAATAATAATAACAACAACAACAACAATAACAATAATAAACTCAAGCAGCCCTCTTTCCTGTTCATTACATTTCAGAATTTTGCCTCAAAAGTTATAGCTCATGCTAATGAGAATCATAATTGCTCAAAATTTTCCTAATTGTAAAAATAATGTCATACTTCAGTTATGGCTGTATATTTTAATCAAATTGTCATTTACTGATTTTGCCCAATAATAAAAGATAAGGTAACAATGCCTTGCCAACATCCAACAGCATCTTTGCTCAGTTAAGCATAATTGTAGCAAATTTAGACAAACATTGTACTAAAATAATCTATGGTGCATTGCTTTTTGTAGTTGAAAATACAAAAATACCTGCCTGTATTTGTTTCCGAATGTATTTCACAGAATCACAGAATGATAGGGGTTGGAAGGGACCTCTGGAGATCATCTAGTCCAACCCACCCACCAGAGCAGGTTCACCTAGAGCAGGTTGCACAGGGATGCATCCAGGTGAGTTTTGAATATCTCCAGAGAAGGAGACGCCACAACCTCTCTGGGCAGCCTGTTCCAGTGCTCTGCCACCCTCAAAGCAAAGAAGTTCCTCCTCATGTTTAGATGGAACTTCCTATGACCAGGTTTGTGCCCATTACCTCTTGTCCTGTCACTGGGCACCACTGAAAAAAGACTGGCCCCATCCTCCTGGACACAGTACTCCAGATGTGGCCTCACCAGGGCAGAGTAGAGGCAGAGGATAACCTCCCTCGACCTGCTCGCCACACTCTTCTTGATGCACCCCAGGATGCCATTGGCCTTCTTGGCCACAAGGGCACATTGCTGGCTCATGGCCATCCTGTTGTCCCCCAGGACTCCCAGGTCCCTTTCCACAGAGCTGCTCTCCAGCAGGTCAGCCCCTAACCTGTACTGATGCATGGGGTTATTCCTCCCCAGATGCAGTACCCTACACTTGCCTTTGTTGAATTTCATAAGGTTCCTCTTTGCCCAACTCTCCAGCCTGTCCAGGTCACGCTGAATGGCAGCGCAGCCTTCCGGTGTGTCAGCCACTCCTCCCAGTTTTGTGTCATCAGCAAACTTGCTGAGGGCACACTCTATCCCTCCATCCAGGTCGTTGATGAATATATTGAACAGGACTGGACCCAGTACTGACCCCTGGGGAACACCACTTGGTACAGACCCCCAACTAGACTCTGTGCCACTAATCACAACCTTCTGGGCTCTATCTATCAGCCACTTTTCAATCCACCCCACTGTCCATTCATCTAACCCACACTTCCTAAGTTTGCCTATGAGGATGATGTGGGAGACGGTGTTGAAAGCCTTGCTGAAGTCAAGGTAGACAACATCCACTGCCCTCCCCTCATCTATCCATCCATTTCCTCCCATAAGCTTTAGATATAATCAAATTATTGAGCTATATAAAACTGTTTGTCTAATAAAAAGATTGAAACTGTAAATCCTAATCATAACATTCTTAGGAAATACAGAACATAATTAATATTAGAATGATGTAAGTCTCTTGAAAAACCCTAGAGGACAAAAGGCAGCAGAAGAAACCTTCAACGTTATGCTGGTGCACACCGTGGTTTTTTCTTATTAAAATTTAAATTCATTATCATTTTTATAGCAAGCAAGACTGTTTAAACATTGTACTTAGAAAAAAATGTTAGAAATGCTCCTGCCAAAAGGACATTTAGCAATGAAAATGCAAATTTGAAATCTGAAATAAGTTGCTGGCCCCCTCACAGAGCTTCATGGTGGTAGAAAGAAAAATTAAGTCTTCGGTATAGGGAGAGCTGATCTTGTGGAGCACATAGCACAAAGCACATCAAGATGTGGAGCACATCTTGATCTGATGTGAACCCAAGTATCTTCTCATATTAAGGATTTTTGTGAACTTTTCTTTGACAGTTTCTCATACTGCTACTATCTGCCATAGTCTGGTATTTAGCAGAAGGTTTAACACCTGGCTCAGAAGTGTCTTTTCTTTGTCCCCTGAATTCTATTCAGATTTGGCAGACATATAAAATTAAATATTGTTACTTCCTAAAGAGGAAAAAGGATAAGGACATCACAAAAACAGTTTCCAGGTAAATTCCTTCCCAGAAATTTTTATTTGAAAGTACAAAACTTTTGAAGTTCTATGGCCAATTTCATAGCTGAGTATGTAACACATATAATATACACACTGTCATTCACATTTTAAAGTGAATTATCTTGGGAAGCATTCAAATTTCTTCTTAATTCATTTTTCTATATATTTCCAGTGATGGGAATATTTGGCAAAACACTGAATGTTGCAGAATATTTAATTGATAGAAAACTTATTTGAAATATTGCATTAGAAATTTAATTATGAAAGTAATTTTCCTCTCTTCAGGGACCAAAAAAATAGTATTTTTTGTTCACTGAAAACCACAGTGATGAAGACTTACAATAATTCTCCACTCTCATTGCTGTCAAAGTGAGAAGTTTCTGAACAGGAAGCCGGTAACCATGGTCTAACTGCAAAACGGGGTAGCAGAGACAAAATGTCTTGAACAAGGTCACAAATTAGTATCTGAACTGGGAATAGAATTCAGATTAACTTGTCAGGTGTTCTTTCACATCTCTGCTCATGACTTCATAGCAGCTTGCTAATCAGTAGAATAGAAACTAAGAGCAGCTTCTATATCAATTCATATGGTGAATACTGGATTCCAGTATTGCTCTTCAAGCACTGTCGTAAAGAAGGTGCCATACTCATTAGATAAATACTCTCTGAAGTCCAAACACTTCTGCTTCTTAGCCCAATTCTTGTGACAGTAGAGCTCAATAAAGGATATGAAAAATCAGCCCACTTGGGAATTCTAAACTAGGCTTTAAATAGTGAATTAACAAAATGTTATTTAGTACAGATGTGTCTTAAACTGTGATGGAATCAATTAAGAAAGTCTCCAAGTGTCCTTTATGTTCACAAGCTGTTTTGGATACAAGGAATGTTCCCATTTTTTTTATTTTTTGAACTAGAAAGACTTGGTCTGCAGAACAGCCAGATCCTAATCAGAGGGCTAGAGGAGAAACTGCATACCCATATGTTTAAGTGATGTTTCCATGGTTACAACTGGCTTGATTTGCAGTTTGCAAATTTACCTTCAGTAAGTGGCAAAACACATTCCACCTTCCCAAAGATCTGAGTATCAGGATATAGACATCGCCTGCCCATGCAATGAATGTGAAACCAAGGATTGGAGTGAAGAACCAGGGAGAAATGCACTTGACTTGCATTGCTAATCTGACACACTGCAGCAGGGTGGGTCATTTCGTTGGTGTAAGAGACATTTAGGCAGGAATAGTCAACTGCACAAATACAGACCAGGAAAAAATCGGTTACAAAGGAGTCCTGGAAAAAAGTATCACATGGATACTGTGCGCCATCAACTGAACATGAGCCAATAATGCCATGCTGCTTCAATGAAAAGCGAATGCTGCGTTAGGCTCTGTTAATGGGAACAGCTCACCAGACATGTGATGCAATCCTCTTGTCCAAGCCCTGGCTGGACTATCGACTTCTATTCAGACACCCACACAGAGATGTCTAGAGCCATTTCAGATGTCCATGGTGGGGAGAACAAGAAGCAACGGGCATGTATTGCAGCAAGGAATATTCAAGTTTGCTTTTAGAAGAACTTTTTAGCAGTAAGTATAGTGCAGGCATGTAATATGCTGTCAGGGGAAACTCTGAATTCTCCCCAACCATGAGCCATCAAGAGCAAGAGGGACAAGTCTATCAGGAATGACAGAAGCATAGATCATCATGACCTGGGGCTGGGACACAGCCAAAATGGCCTTTTGAGATCCCTCAGCTTTTGAGGGGCTAATGTTTCTTTAAAATAAATTGCACTAAAACACTAGGAATCACTAAATACTATGGGCATTCCCGATTTTCATCAGACTAACAGACGATCTCACCACATCAAGTCCCAGAGTAAATTAAAGTTAACATCTCAACAAAGAGCGATTCTAAAGGTGGTCCTTTTTCTAAATACTTTTTTTATTCATACTAGAACTACATCAGTCTTTTTGACACACAGTTGTCAATTTTGGCAAAGCCCTCAGAATCCAGGAAATTACTTTTTGACACGAAGGAGATGCAGAGATGTATGTTAAATGCTTCGTTCTGTCCTCACTTCATTCTACACAGTCTATCCAAAGTCAGCCAAGAAGTTCATTTGGATATGCAATGGTAAGGATGAGAAGCAAAGCCCAAGGAAGCCCTGATGATGAAGGCTTTAACAATAGAGACAGATTTACATGTAAAGCTCCTGTAACCAGTCAGAGATAAAAAAACTTTACCCAATATTCAACATTTCCATTCATTACTCAGTTTTTTTGAAGAAAATGCAGGGATACGATGAGTTACAAGTTACAACAAGGACCATCAGTGGGAACAAGAACATATGATTTTTTCTTATAATTAAGAGGAGGACCTCAAGCAGAGCATCGATTATCTGAAACTATATCTACACGGTAGGAGGCAAAGTGTGGACTTCACTTAATTTAAGCCTTATTACAAAACAGGGGCATGTCGCTGGGACATTACCTGATGGGACAGGGCAGCAATGTGGGGCAGAAGCCAGGGAGAAGCTTAGGACTGCACAGTGCTACAGGTTCTCTCCATCTTCCCCACTCTGTGCATCAAATATGGGGAGCTCAAAGAAAATTCATAGTAGGCAGTGGAAGCTTACAAGTTCCTAGTCTCATGGCAGAGGAGCAGAAGTCAGGAACTAGTGGTAGGGTTTGTATTCTTTCCATTTTTCCCCAGTAAATCTGCATCTGAGTGGGTTTCATCTGACATGCTCACTGTAAATCTAGTAAAATTCCTTGCATTCACTAAGATGTTAAGTTAGCTCTTTCCACCAAAAAAGATTTAAAATCAAAGTAGCTGGTCTAGTGGTAACAACAGCAAGTTTCTGACAGTGTTATAAAGAGCTAATTTGATGAGACAAGGTTTTATTGGTTGATGTGGTAGGTAGTATTTACCAGGTCACTTGAATAAAAGCAATGGTTTCTCCTTATGCTGGCAGGAGCTATTGTACATGTTAGACTGAATGATGAATTTCCTTCTGAAGATTTAGAGATAATTTCTTTACTGTAATTTCATACTGCACTGACAATCTGAATGCCGTTTATCACAGTAATAACTGAAATTAAAAAGTGGAATAGTGTCATTTGAAGATGAATACAAAGAACCTAGAAAGACTTGCATGTTGACTCACTTGAGCTATTCTTCTCTCTACCTGTTGTTCTGTGTATTCATAGTCTTTCAGTGGAATTTATTTCAATAAGAGCAGTGTTTCTTCATTTAAACATTTCCTAATGGATTTTGTATCTCTGGACCACACTCATCTCCGATATAGCATTCAAGCAATTAATGGACTGTGTTACAACATATCTGGCTTGGACAGTAAACCTGAATTATTTAAAGGAAAAAAATACCATTAACATATGATGTAAAGACATACTGAACTGAACCAACAATTGGAGGTGGGAACAACTGGGAAATGGGCTTTAAACCCACACAATACTCCAAACCAAAATGCTACTATGGACTCTGAAATTATCAGAAATCATTATATTTCTCTCTAGTCAGGGAGGGTGCTCATGGCACTAGGAATGGGTACCTGAATTAGCAGACTATTGTCCCTCAATTGGAGCCTCTTAGAAGCAGTTCCGGTCACCTAAATATTTAAACATTTGAATATTTAAAGGTGTTTAATGGGAGTTGAGAGCTTTTTTTTTTTTTTTTTTTAATTCCACTTTAGTGCTGAGAGCAGTCCAAGCTAATTCAGGCACTTGAAAGTGGTGCTTGTGACTTAGCCAAGCCAACCTATTGTCTGGCTGCTGTGCACAGGGGTAGTCCCATCAGTCTCCTGCAGCTCCAGGCCCGGCCATGTGCTTCTGACTCCTCCCTGGGACTTGTCTAATCACATGCCAAGTTGGTTTATGGTGTTTAACCAGCAGAGAACCAACCCTAAAGGAAAAAAAAAAATAAGGAAAAAGTGATTACCTTTCTTCTGGTTTGGCTTTCTTAACATACTTCTGGGATCAGATGATCACCAATGCCAGCAGAAAGGACAGTACTGAAAATCCCATTGGAAAGAGGTGGGCAAGGGCAAGATCACACTTCTTGCTGGCAGCTAGCTATAAGATGGCTTTAGTGGTACTGTAAGGCCATGCACCAAGGTAGATGAGATGATGCAACTACTTCCCACAGTGTCCAAAAATGGAAGGGTAGGGGAGCTCAGAAGCAGTCAGAAGCGGGGGATGATTATGAAAACTCTGGCCAGCATTCTCCCAGTGAAAGGCAATTTTCCCTTTAAAAGGTGGATGGGAAGCAGGAGAGAGGAAAGATGGGAAGTAAATTTAGAAAGATTGCTGTCTGCATCGCTGGCCTGCTTTGTGTGTCAGAAGTGATGGATACAAGATTCTTACAATTGCACTCAAGATCAGAAATGACAAGGGGAAATAAAAAATTAATTTACAAATACATTTCACAGTTCATGCACAGTTAGGTCCAACTTATTTTTTTAAATTCCCTTCTCTATTCAGGATTCACTTTACTTGGAGTAATGTGTTGTTTTATACTTATGGGAGTTGACTTATGAATAATACAATTAGAGAGTTTGGGCTTTCAGGAAAGGTCTACACTTACTGGATTTTATTCAATTTAAGCAAGAGGTACTTTGCACTTTGCCTACTGCGCAGAGCAACTATGAGGTAGGGATAACTCTGTTGAAATAATTGTTTGCCTCTCCTTACAGTAAGACTGAACTAGACTCGCCTCATTTAAATTCATGTTAGTATCTGAGTATAATAGCGCAATAGCATAAGAATCCTAGCCTAGGATTCCTATGGCTCAAGCAAATACAATGCGTAGGCTGGTGTAATAGGCTCTGTTTCTTTCACACCACAATTAGCACAGTTGTGGGGAGAACACCAGGCAGCCTCACCCTATGTGCGCTGCTCCTTGAAGACCATCAAGGTTTTCCTATACATCAAGGTTTTCCTATACATCAAGGTTTTCCTATACATCAAGGCTGAAACACATGTACCCAAAAAAGGCAATTGCAAAAGTTGTTCTGAGAGACTGAAAAGTTACTATTACATGTGATTGATACAATGTTCAGTTTTTAAACTTGCATGGGATGCCTTGCTAGGGTAAATCAGCATGGGTACCAAAATCGAAGGATGAACACGCAAACATATTTTGCGGATGCTATCACAAACCCATTATCAGTCCATTGAAAGACTGAAATTATTAAGGTGATGTTCCTTAATGTTATTTAGCTTTTATATCATCAGTGCAAATGTTAGCTTCCTTTTAACATTCACTGTTCTCCTCACTGTAGTTTCCTTAGAGCAATACCAGTACACACCAGCTAGTGATCTGCTATCCTTGATCACAGACTAAAACCCAAGATGTTGGAGTTGATCACACATTTTGTGGATTATGTGAAAAATTTTTAAATTTGCAATTAATCTGCAGTGAGTTCACTGTCTGATTTATGTCATCAAAGAGGTTTTCTTCGGATCTGATCAGGAGACTCACAGACTGTGAGTTGTACAAGAAACAGAAGTAAAAGGCATTTTTTTCAGCAAATCTTTTTACAATGCTCTCTGAGTGAAAATAAAGCACAAGTGAATATCTGTCTTTTCTGAGTCAGATTAGGAGTAACAAGAGGCCAGGACTCTTGGTCAGCCCTCGATTTTTTGAAAATTAGTCTTGGCAGAGGTTGAGTCCATGTTTATGAAAGGACCGTAATCTTATAGCCCACTTTCTTTTCCAGCTGTCTTCCCAGCCCATAAGAGGCTATAGATTCCTGATAGTTAAACACTTATGTGCCTAATACACATATTCTGGCATGGCAAAACATAAGGTAAAGATTGCCACCATTGCACGTGTAAGTGAAGGACAGTGTTCTGCTGTATCACTCAGGTATCTGAGAGAGTTCATTTTACTGTGGAGTTAAAGCATTCCTGAGTCATTATGACAAATTATCACCGACATAAGCTGCCAATGCAGAAGCCTAAATCTCTCCTTGCAAAAAGAAGGCCACAGCAAACATAACCAATTTGCTAATACATAAGCTTGTATGCTACCAGCTGCAACAATCCCAAAGAGAAGGCAGCTTCAGATGAAGGCTAAGAATACTATGCATGTGAGTGTGGGTGGTTTGGTTCTGAGGCTCTGGAACTGATGGTCAGAATGGTTTCAAAGAAATGCTGAAGATCTGCTCAGAAAAACTCATTTATGTTAAAGCCATCAATCTCAAGCTGGTCTTCAAGGCTAAGAGGTCTTCGATGTTGTTAGTCATTTCAGGCAATTTAGGAAAGAGACCATAAATTTTGGTTGAGCTTTTTTTCCAAGTGTTACCATAGGCATGCAAATATATTAGTTATTATTTCTGAAGATCTACTACTCTTTTGAGTTAGAGACAAAACAGGACAAGAAATTTTTAGAAGGGGCAGCTTCTGGCATCATGATCAGAATCACAGTCTGAACATCATATAAGGAAAGAGTTAAAAATAGACAGTTTCCATTCTTTGACCTGCTGCTGCACTTTGTGCACACATGAGCAGATGTGTTCATTTATCAAGTGGTGGTTGTTGACAATGCTGTTGCACTGGCACAGAAGGATAATTTGCCCTAGAAAAGATGTCAGTTCAAAGTAGAGTTCATCGGTTAGCCTCAGTGAGTAGTTAGAAACATCTCCCTATATGTCAGCAGACATTATACGCCTCTGGCCTGAGAGTGAATGAGCTGGTCCCCAAATCAGCTCAGCAAAGCCTCCTGCCTTTGGCAATGCTCCCAGCTCTGCTCTCAGGGCTTCCTTAGCAGCAAGCCACAGACTGACCTTTGGAAACAAATAAAAAGCACAAGCTCTTGGGTCCCATCAGACTCCTCCCCACAATTTTCCCTGGTAAAAGAGAAGAAAAAACTGCATAATATTGCAGAAAATCACAATGAAAGGGATGGCTGAAAGTCGTTACCTGTCAGATCCGCTGCCTGAGCAAATCCATTGAACCTAAACATCCTTTTAGTTTTAATAGAGCAACCAAAGGAGATACTGTAACAGAAGAAAGCCTGCAGTGCTATCTAGGCCTTATAAGCCTTTAAACTTCCTAACCTGAAAATGATACAAAACTGAATTAGTTAATCATTTTACCCACATGTCAGCAAACCTCCTTGATCACTCAAAATCTCACATGCCTGTCTGAATTCAGAAGGTTTCAAGAACTCACTAAAAACAAAATCAAACAAAATAGCCTGCCTTTTTTTCCCATTGGTTTCGGCTTCCTACAGTATTTGCATTGCTTTAAACTGTCTTGCAACATTTCCAGCAAGTCTAGTATCTCTGTGCTGCATGCATGACTTCTCTTAATGCAGCCATGCTCTTCCTTGGTTTTACTATATTTATTGCAGTACTAATTGTATTTAAAACTGGACATGTTATGCACTTGTGCAACTCTTATTTCCATGTCTCTAGTACTAATAATTCTAGGCAATTCTTTTACTGTCATACAGCCATTAGGAACAGAGGCGGTAAGCATTTTGATTTTATGCTAGAATCTATGGTACTCGGACAACAAAAATCTACAGAAATTTAAAGGAACCATATGGCAAACCTTTGTCATATTTGAAATGCCACCCAATAAATAATTTAATTAGACGGTACCTTAGCTGAAAAGTCATTCCTTCAACTTTGGTGCCAGAATATACATTTTCAGAGAATGCTACAAAGAAATTAGTAATTAAATGTTCTGCGTATGCTCTGGGCTAACAAATTTTCCTCTCCTTTTCTCCATGAAGATTTTAAGGGCTATAGAAGGTAGAAGGCTTAAAATATGGATTTCCATTTTCAATTAAAGCAAAAAGAGAGAGAGCGAGCAAAAGATTGTGACACTTTTCAGTTGCTTTATGGGAAACACATGAGCATCCTGATACAGAGAATTGTCTGAAGCCCATGCTGTTTATCTCATGCCCAAAGGGCAGACAGCAGAGAATTCACAGCAGGCACAAAGAATGCAAAACTTTGGCGAAATGCACCTTATAGGTCCCTTGATGCATCATTAAGATAATGGGCCAAATCTAGCCACACTGACAGATTACATCTTCTCCCTCAAGACAAAAAAAAAAAAAAATATACAGCCCTTGCAAAAAAACAAAATTCATATTTTTTGTTTTAAACGACCCATTTCTGATCATAAAAACAATTTAAACTTCACAATCACTTCATAATCTCTAAAATTGGAGTGAAAAAGGAGGAAAGACTGTTATGTCTGATTAATTTTGCTGGTTTGTGGAACCAGTACGGTTGTAGTTTAAGCTGCTGTGTAAAATGATTTTTAAAAACTTACATGAGCTCCCTTCGTCCCAAGCAAGTGTTCTTGCTCTCTTCATGGTCAAAAAGTAGGCCAACACGTTGCTTCTCCATTCCTGTTAAATACACTTCCCTTCTCTTTTCTCTCCAACACTTTTATAGCAGTGAACTAAGTATTGTCTGAAATAGGCACCAGGAAGGTGCAAATGAGGATCCATACTTATATTAAATATAATGGTGGGTATTAATGAATGTCCCTGCAAAACTTTAAAGGGTCAGGCCTCCAAATCTTTTCCTTAGCTATGATCTGACCTTTTTTTTTTTTTTGTGATTAGCATATCATTAAGTAAAGATTGGATCTTCCAAGCTTTCTTCATTGATCTGTGTCCCTGTTGTCTTAGAGCTTCAGACTTTTGAAAACTTGGGTATCTTAACTTCCATTAAAAAAAAAAATAATATCACACACTTGGTTCTCATGGTTGCAAGGAGAAAAAATTGAAGCAAGGCTTGAACTGAACAGATGCAACAGTGTGTCCCCCCATCCACAGAGAACGGGGAAGGAAACCCCCAGACAGCTGACCTGCTTTTTCCACCAGCCACTGGATCCTTAGAGCTGAAAGCCACTTCCAAAGGAGAGCAGGGGGGCACAGCTCAGCAAAGAGCCAAATAGCTGGGATTTCCTGCCCTCCCCCCCCCAAAAAAAAAAAACCAAACCCAAACCTACAGCAGGTTGCTCTGTGCTAGAGAAAAGAGGGATGTCCAAGAGAGAAGATGTAGAACAGGGAGGAGAACAGCAGCATTGAGCCCTAAATCAGCCATTGCAAAGGACTGGCCATGGTGAGTGAGGAGACAGATGGACTCCTCTGAAGCCTGTTACTCTCTGCCTACCGCAGGTGCAGTGGTCAAGAAGCATTTCTGGCTTTGAACGTTCCTCACAGCAGCAGTGTATCCATTTCAGGTACGTGCGGAAGCAGTGGCTGCTCAGACCATTCTTGTCAGTAACAATGGCACCCATTCATTATCCCATACAACTAGCAGGGATCTTATAGCTTGTACCATAAAAAACTGAAAGCTTTAACTTCTCTATGGAAGGAACATACTCTGGAAAGATCTATGTTAATGAAGTAGGATGGGTGCGTGTGCTCAGGCCAATATTGGCTGTCACTCCCACTCCCACACAGTCAGCCTCTGCATCATAAAGGTAGCCATGGATTGCCACTAGTCAGTCTTTCTGTTCTTCTCCTTGTATTCATACAATTTATCTGAGATTTTAAGAAGTAGTTTCTTTAACAGTGCAACTACAAATCAGTACCTCTGAATGATGACAGGTACAATTCAACCAGCACTCAGCACTTGCTCCATGGCTGTAAATACTCAGAAAAGTATACTGTACCGTACTGAGGCTGATCTCTGTCCTCTGGTCTAGGGAGACAGAAAAGTGTGCTGGATTCACCCTCTTCAGGCTTGTAAATGAAGCTCCTGCTCTGAGTTAGTCCCTCAAAGAACATCATCTCACTCCAGCGTCTACAGAAGTAACCTACGAAGCTTTCTGAATGAAACAGAAACCTGATTTCCTATTTACAAAAAAAAAAAAAAAAAAAGGCCAAACCCCCCCCCCAACCCTTTCAGCAGAACTGGGACAAAGAAAAAACTAAGGGAGGAATCTGTCTTCTGCCCCCAAGTTTTTGCCTGTGTTCAAAACTTTTATGATAAGGATATAAACAAAATAAAGGCTGAGGAAACAAACAGGAAATAAAGGCTGAGGAAATAAGCAAAACCTGTGTTCTCCCTTCTGTGCACCCTTTCTCCATGCTACTTCTAACTCAGAAGTAAGCTAGAATTTCCCCAGGACCAATTAAGACTTTTATTGGCAGAACTACAGACCAGTACCCTTGGTAGTGCTCTCCGTTTAAATCTTTAATATGCATGTTATCTGATTCTGAGCAACCTTCCTCTAAGTAGAATTTATGTACTCACTCTCCCTTTGAATGCCCCTTGGGACCGGAGACTATGTATAGCTCTAATTCACTTAAATTTCTCATTTATTAAAAAAAAAAATAAAAAGCTCACAAGTTCTTCCAAGCCGATTTAGGTTTCTTTGTAATGATTTTAACTGACTGCTTCAGAGCATCATCAGAATACAACGATCAAGAGTGGCAAGAACAGCATGCTCATACATGACATATTAGAAAAAATTTATATTTCTTGTTTGAATAAGGAAACAATAAAATGACCAGAGTGGGAAAAAGCCCCCAAGAAATCACAATTGTATGATGTTCAAAATGGAAATCAATCAACCAATCAATAAACTGAAAAAGAAAGACTCACTTTCCCTGCATAACAGAAGCTTCTTGTCACATTTTTCTGCAATTTAGAGGACCAGTATTTGCCTGCTTGGGTCATTTCCAGATCATTTGGCTGGCAAACACATTTTTAAATCTCTTTGTAAAAAAACCCTGGGTTTTAAGGATATAGCTATTATTTTAAGAAAATAAAGAAATTAATAAATAAAAAAGCTTTTGAGAAATGCAGCTATTAATGTTGCAGCTGGAGGCCAGGGGATGCTGAGTGTATTACATCTGGCCACAGCTTTGAGTGCCGAGCACTGGAAATCTGAACCTGTGCCATTTTGGAGCTCTGGCTTTACTGGAATGGAGCCTAGAACCTTGTCTGGGAATAGTCTACACTGAATGACCTTCATAGCTCATCTTTCATCCCCTCTTATCCACATCTGAAGCATCTGTCAGAAAGTGGAAAGATGGGAAAAACTATTTGAATGAGTAGGTAGGGAATTTGTGACTGACCAGCTTTGACAGCTGTATACAGATTTTATCATGTTAAGGGAACCTAAAATTATTGGAGAAGAACCTTTTACATGCTATATATCCAGTCATCTCTTTGGCTTTCTATCACCTTTTCAAAAAATCCAGATACAATCTGTAATTTATGCTGAGTACCAGAACCAACTTACTGCACACAGTGCCTCCACTCCATAGTTTTCAGCACTGAGCACTATGAAAAAGGTAACTGAATGTTTGATCAGATCCCTGGTGCTTTTTGAAAAATGCAAGAAACTCCACTCTGCTTTTGAGAAACAAAGTTGACATGCAGTGTTGTATTTCCATAAGGTGCTAGAAGTTGTCAGAACTCTGAATTTCTCAAATTCTGTTGTGGAACAGTTCTTGTACAAAGCATTTACTTAGAAAACAACAATTCAGGGATTAAAAATAAGGTGTCTTTAAATTTAGTAAGAGCCGTCAGAAAGACCAACTATGGGAAAAGACTTTGTCAGCTGCAGCTTCAACCTTGCAGACTGAGTTTAGGTCTTCTGAAGTTGGCTTGCACTCAGATCTCATGTAAGGCTGAATTTCTACATGTGCACCTTCTACTGGTGTTGGAAATCCCACTGTTTACCGCTGCCAGTGCCAAATTACCATTAGCCAGAGTGAGGCAGTGCTATTTGACCATTTTATCAATTTCTTTCAGAATAAGACTCAAAATGAGAAGTTTTGGATGTTGAAAGGATTCTTTACCCCTGAAAACAGGGGTGTATGTGGAACATGAGTACAAAAACTGAAGTTTGTGACTGAAAACATAGACTGAAAAGTTTAAAATTCTTTAAAACACATTTGTAAATGCTTCTCCATGTTTGATCTAGCAAGGAACATGTCTCTCATGCTGATGCTAGAGCATGCATTTCCAAACACAACATGATGAAATCGTTTTGGCACTGCTCAGGCATCCAGCATGGCCATTGGCCTCTAGTTAGGATCAAGTCCAAAGCAGTTCCCTCTATAAGCTGTCCTGTGGGATAGGGAATTGCCTTTCTACAGATGACAGAGAAAGGGGTTAAAAGAAGGCTCATGAAGAAAAAGAAACCCTGACTGGTCATGACCACATTTAGGTTAGTGATAACCTGAGTAACTGCAACATCCAGCAGGATCTCCAAGCACCACAAGAGACTTATTGTCCCTCTGAATAATGTACATCTTCGTCGGTAATTTGACTGCATCATACTGGTTATAACAGTCCTAAATTAGGACTAAAGTAACAAGACCTTCAGCTGACCACTGTCACTTCATCTTCATGCTGCCTCATTCCCTCCTTTCACATTGCACAGTACCTGCCAGTACTGCTGAGAAACTGCAGAGCGATTGTCCATATCTCCTTACAGATGACTACAAAGGATACTTACTCAGCACATTCACATAACTGCTTTTGACCTCATGCCATATGGACTGCCCTTTCATGGGTTTTGATTCTATAGATCCCTGATTATCTTCAGGGGGTAAAAGAATTTAAATGCCTTTCTTTGGTTTACAGCCAAATGCTTTTCATACAATCTAAAAACATCTTGCAGCTTCCTTCACAGCCCTGCCCCTTCCTCCTCCCCTCTTACATCTGCTGCTATAAAAACCAGCCTGTTCCATATTTCTAAAAATTGAAATCTAGATTTCTGAATCACTTCACCTTTGGTTGCCACTCAGATTATTAATCTTTGTATCATAAATAGAGGCTCAGTTGGCTCTAAGCAACTGTTATTTTAGTGTCTGACAGGCACAGGCTTCCTTCTCAGTCTGGGGACTTATTTACATTCCTGTATCCTGGCCCACTATTGAAGCTTTCCCTAGCTCTCATTCAGACAAAATTCCCACTGAGAATTTAAAGGCCCCCCTCCAATGAATCATTAGCATCTCTCTCATGTGTGGTACTCAGGATAATGGAACCTGAATCCAAGCTGTTTGTGCTGGTCCCTTGCTCGTGGCATTCTGCTACAGTTCCAATCAAGTGAAAATTTACCCAATTGCTATAAGAAGGAAAGGATGCTGCCAAAGTGTTCTCAACACACTGCCTTTTTTTGCAACGCTCTGCATTTCCTCAGTCCAAAATAACCCAGATTTGCCTCCTGGCATACTCCAAACCAGAGGCTTTCCAGGTGTCGCTGGGACAAGAATTCAGTTTGACGTGAGGGGTTGGACTCTCCTGCCCCTAATCAATGTCCTTCTTTGTGTAACAAGATGAAAATGACAGCAATGGCCAGCAAATGAGTCACAGAGGGTGCCTAGCTCCTTAGTGCCCAAGGCTGGTGACTCTCTGATGGCACCGAGAGAAGGTGGCAGAACTGGCCTCACAGAGTCATGATCTGTGGCCCCCAGCACCCCACACTGCTTACCTTGGCAAAGCTGCTCTGGCACACAGTGCGGCCACAGCCAAAGCCTGGCAGCCACAAGAGCTCCTCTGACAGCAATTGTTCTTCTGGGCAGGTGCCACCAGAGTAGTACAAATCAGCGATGAAAGATGCAACAAGGGGACAAATTGCCCCTGTCAAGCAGTACCTGGGGAAAATCCTGTGTACAGACACAATCACATGAAGGCACCATGTTCTCCTTCTGAGGCACTGCTCCCTGCACTTTGTGGCACTGGGTAACAGGTCTATCCCGATGACAGGAACAGGCTTGCTTCATCTCTCTGAGAGACATAAGACATCCTTTCCCACCAGCAAGGCACTTGCTCTGGCAACTCCTTACCACGATGATTTTGCTGACTTGATTTCCATGCAGAGGGCCAACATGTCTAACAAAAAATGTCCACATGCAGCTTCAGGGAAGAGAGCAATGGAGATACCTTTTATTCCTCCACAACCAAAATCAAGTCAGAGTCCCTCACATCTTGCCTTGGAGCACTAGCTTGAAAGTCCTTAACTATCCCAAAGATATAAATGTTTGAATGTCTTTTTCGCTAGGCACTGGAGCTAATTTTCCTATTCAGTGATTCTGTCATTTTGTAAAATGTGTACAATATGCAACATCATTTATTATAAAAAACAGAGAGTGCAAGAATATTAAAATTCTGACAGAGGCGTATTATCTTTGCTTGGCAAAAGAAAAAACTTCATATGTTTGTGAATCATTCCTGAGATAATCATACTTTTTTAAATACCATAAAGAAAACAATTTTCATGTTTTTTCTGGAAAGCATCATGAATATTAATACAAGACAAAAACAATTTGTCCATTTTGGGGAATAATGAGCTTTTTTCCTTCAAAAGATTTTGTAATGACAGCATATAGATTTCGAAAGGCTAAAGACACTACTAATCTGAGACAGATTTGTATGTGAACATTTGTACCATAAATCTGGTAGATATCACAGTCAGTTTTAAAAATAAAGCCCAAATGGTAGCTGTTTGAGTCAGTTTGTACTCACCCCTCTTATGTGAGAAAGGTGTGCAATTTTGGAGACATTTAAGCTCATAGCGGCATACTGCCAATGAATACTTCGAGGAACTCTAAAGGTTTTGAAACTTATTTTGAGAGAGGGAGGAAGGAAGAGTAGAAGGAGCATCTTAATTTGTATTTAAAGTGTCTTTTTTAACAGTAAGTAGGAGTCTGAGTCACATATATGTAATGGATACTGTTTGAATAAAGACAGAGCCTTTCAGCTTATGGCATTCTCCATCATCTACCTACAGCACAGCTGAAGCTTAAGGTAAAACCCCAATGCTTTTCCCATTTCACCTTTTATCATACCACATACTTGTAGCTAATGCACAGGATTGTGGAAACCAATGTTCAATTCTCCACTCCTCAGCAGAGCCTTATACAACTAGAGAACGTGTCATTTAATTTGTGTTGCAGTTTTCTGACATGAATAGCAAGTATAATGATATATTGACTGGCTTCACATATGTACTGAGATAAAGTATTTTTAAGGATGAACAGAAAGTGTTTCTCTGTATTTACAGCCATCTTTAACAGTATAGTTGCTGAAGAGACCTATATAACAGGACAAAAGAATGCAAAGGTGATTCAGAGACCAGGAATTATTCCTATCACTCACCAGAGCACATTTTTCAGAAAACTGCAGGGAAGGGTTGCAGGGAAATGGTCAGACAGAGGTAGTAAAGGCCCTAGTTAGGATGCAAGAACATCACAGTTATATATGACAAAAAAAGGTTGTTGCTTAAGACATAGTTTATACACTTAACACCTTAAAACATGTCAAACTTGATCTGGGAAGAGTTGGAAACAAAGTTATCAGTGCTTCCCTAGTGACACCAGAATATAGGTTTCTTCCTGTGTTAGCCAGATTTGAGACAAAAATAAGTGATGAATCTTGCTGGTGGGAATCACTGCTCCTGTTAGCATAGAAAAAGCAAAACGAAAGTCACAAGTACTACAGTTAGTTTATTGAGATAGATAGTTGGCAAAAACCCCCACCCAAACCAAAAGAACAAAAATCCAAACTTTTGTTTCTTTCTTACCTTATATCCATAATCAATTCTGAGAAAAAATATGTAAGGGAAAAATGTCATTCTGGATATGGAAAGATTTCTAAACCGTTCCTACTTTGGTGACTACACAGAAAAGCAGGAAAGAGGGGACATGGCTGATTTTCTGACAACTGGAATCGAATACAACAAAGAGCCAGTGTGTTTGTTGATAAACTCTGATAAAGCAAAATCCAAATCAAGGACTAGAATTCATTATACAGCCCAAAATGCAAAGGAAGAGATTGAAATAAAAACTGCTCTCTCTCTCTTTTTTTTTTTAAATATAATCTAACACTTTGCCAATACCACATTGAGCAAGTCTGAACCATTTTGAACTCATTCAGCATATGGTATATTGATCAGCAGAGCCCAGAATAGAGAAACAAAGCTCAGACACAAACAAGTGAATTTAATCAATTGAAGTTGCCCAACAGCTAGCAAAAAAGAACGTGGATAATTTGGACCATAATATAGTTTTATGAGAGTCACGTGGGTTGTTTCTGGGGCAGCGTAGGGAAGAAGAAGAACTGAAATAGAACTAGCCATTTTTTCCGCTGCACTAATTGCAATGTTTAACTTGCTTACTGGGATTTTACAAATCTAAATGATAAGGGTGGAGGAAATATTGGAAAAAAAAATCAGGTTTTCCTTTAATTATAGGAGTTTCAAAATGATAAGAGAAAGCTTGGGAAAAAGCTGCAGGTTAAAAAAATCAGTTTAATGTGACCCAGAAGTGTCAATGAGAAATCTGAGATACTGAGAAAGAACAACTAATGTTCCAAAGCATAAATGTGGTTAAAGCCTTTAGTGATTATTAGCTGCTGGAACTATGGTGTTGTACTGTTCTCAGGGAAAAATAAAAATCTTATCTGTAAGAGTCTAGATAAAAAAAAGTTATTGCAAACCAAGTGGTTCAAATGCCCTTTGGAAATGTTAAAGATTGAAGTTACAGACACAGAGAACTGCTACACAGGAGTAATAAGCTCATGTCTTTATCTCACATCAAATAATAAAAAACCATTCAAGCAGTTATGCTGCTAAAACAGGAGGTTGCGGACAGTATAATCCATTTAGCTTCACAGGACCCCAGCTTTGTTTTGATTTAAGCTCAAGGACTGGATTAAGCCTGTTTCAAAAATAGAAGCACTAGCATCAAGGCTTAATTAGAGAAAGTCTCTTATCTCCTCCTCCATGCCTGTGAGAGGCTGTCAGGTATGTCTCACCTTTGCTCAGACAGAGGGATAATGAGTCCCTTCTTGCTGGGGAGCTGAGCTCTCTCATCCTCTGACTCCTGCTCATGCCAGGAGGCACTTGTGTATTTAAAGGAAGAGCCTGGCCCCTTCCGTGGATATTACTGTACAGGAGAGGTAGGCTTCCCCAAGAGGCAGCTTATGACACGAGACCCAGAACTTACCTCTTTGGCTATGTATTGTGGATATAGTCCTTTCCTATACATTTAGCAGGAAGCACAGTGGTGCTCATGCTGTAGTGGAGATCATAAGGTGGTCGAGTAAATAGGTGAGGTTAGTTCAAGCACAGCTCAGGCGCAATCACCATTATAATAATTTCTATTCACAGTGCAACTATTTTACAAGGCAGATTAACTTAACCACACTGGTTGTTTAAAGGTTCTGATGCAAGAAATAAACATATTTGTACATGCCTAAATAAACACGAAAACCACAAAGTCCAGCAGAAAGTATCAGAAATTGCCTGTACTGTCAGAACAATGTTCCCTGGTATAAATACTTGTGATCATGCCATTAAAGCCTGTGTCATAACGCAGTTGTTTCATAGGACCTCTTGCCACACTCCATGCCCCATTTTCAGAGTATCCAGCTGGACACCACAGGGTTGGATTTACAGGTGTATTTGAGTGCTTGCAAATGTGGCTGAAATCAATGAAAGCTAAACCTAGAGAGCTGTCTAATTCTAAGGATTCTTCAAATTCTGATATCTCAAATGAGACATGGTAGAATAAGCAGGCACATTTTACTTTAGTCTACATTTGTCTCCTATTTTGACTTGTAAAATACTCGCTATTCTCCAAGATTCTCTTCCCTACATCAGCCTTCTTATGCAAGTAGTTATACCACCCCCCACTAGCTCCATGTGTAAACTACCCTTCTTTATCTATCCTTAGCTATGTCCCTGTCCTTAATTCTTTTTCTCTATGCAATCACTCCCTATCTGCTTCTTCATTTTCAGTTAATTTCTTTCCCACTTCAATTAACTCCCATTTCACTTAATTTCTTCATCATCCCACATTTATCAGACTCCTTGTCCCCATCTTTCCATTTCGTATTGCAGCTTTTGTTCTCTCTGCTTTTGCATCAGGTATTCTTCCCCCTCCTGTTTCACCAGATGTGGGCACAGATGTCACAGAAGATGAGAAAAAGACAGACAGCTTCCCTGCTCTGTGCTTTAATGTTCATGTTTATCCTGGTCCAGAACAGCTATTACAGCTCAAGTTCACATTATCTCAGTAGCCTGAGCCTGACTATATTCAATCGTGATGGAATATTTGGACATATTAGCCAATAAAACTGAAGTCTCTCTTGAGCTTGTGCAAACTTCAATTAAGTTTTTTTTCAATTAATTTAAGACTTGTACCTTGGCTAAATTTCTGCAGTATTTCAGGCACTGAAAAACACACATTCTGACACAGAAGGCACTGCTACCAAATTTAAAATCACAGTTCATGAGCTTAGAGACACTATTGATATTTTACAAGTTTAGCTGAATTATTTGTTAATTTAAGTTTGTGCTTAGGAATGTTTTCTTTCCCAAGATTGACTCCAACAACTAGCATTTAATATTTAGCCAAACTTTAATCTTATATTCTCATTACAAACAGCTGAAAGCTTGATTAACTTTCAGAAGAGCCAGTGAACAAGATCTGCCCATGAGGAGTTCCAGACAAAGAATTCTAGTTTGTAAGCAGATATTGTTTAGGCTACAGTACATCAGATTAAAAGCTATATTGGGCCACCACCATTTTTCTGCCTTAAAATTACATATAAATAACCAGAATGTTTCTTCAAAATAAATGCCTATATAAAACATCTTCTGTTTTTTCATAATGCCTCTGCCACAGCACTGCAATTACAGTCAAGTTAATTCAGCTCAGAGATTCCAGACTATTAGGACTGAGGAAAGTACATAGCACAATTTATTCTCTAATGATATTGTATAAAGGCAAACCTATCCCTTGCTGTTAGTGTTGAAATATATGGCCTTAAATGAATAAGGAAACATAAGTTAATTAAACACTACGATGATCTTAAAGGTCTTTTCCAACCTAAATGATTCTGTGATTCTACCCAGTCAGGTTTCAGCACCAGCTGCCTACTCCCAGTTCTGAGCCAAGGGAAAGCAGCAGTGGATTAGCCAGCATGGAGCACTCCAGCTGCAAACAGTGAAATGCAAACTGCCTGTCCAGTCTGTAAGGAAGGCTGGCAGCTCTTCTTCTCAGCCAGCTAAAATGGCTGCACATCCAAGAATCCCTGGCTGGAATAGTTAGCTCATCCTGATTACCTGCAAGACAGTTTTTTCTTGCAGCCTGACCCACATGCTGCATCTCCATCTTACAAACAAGACTCTTCATGTCAAACACGCACTCTTGAGGGTGAGTTGATAGCACTAGGGATAGCACTCTTTTCAGTCTGAGGCACTTAATGTATTTTTTTATAGAAAAATATACTCAACTAACAATGCATTACTTCGGAAATATTCCAATTCAGTTTAAATTAGACACATCAGTTCTATACTAGGATGGCCAGCATCCCTGGAGGAAGTAAGAACAACTGTCCCCTTCCTTTGCAGCTCAGGTGGGGCATGGGACAAAAAGTTCCCTTTGGTGATATGGGGAGATGAGCCCACATCTCCTAACTACCAGCTTTCTCTAAGTATGATGAAAATCAGTAGTTGGTTGGAAGTATGTCTGCAATCCTTCTTTTTGGTCTTTCTAAAAAATCTGGTCTTCTAAAAAAGATTTAGTCTTCTAAAAAATGTGTGCTTACTTTTTTAATCAGCAACAGAAACCAAAATCTTTTGTTTCCCTGGTGGAAGTCCAAATCACTAGGCTAGAGACTCATGTTTATTTTCTTAAGAAAATCTCAGCACTACACTTTGCAACCGTAGAGCTGTAGATCCACCTCAGAACTGTGATACTGTTAACCATCAACCTACATACCTCAAAAGGTGCGATTCATCCTCAATCTAGAGAACACGAGAAGAACAGCATTAACAGGAAAGGTCAAGGGCAACTGAATTCTAAAGCTCTCCTATTATGGTTGTTAGGGCATTTGAGAGAAGCCTGCACACCTCAGGTAAGAAGAAAGAATTGCCTCAAGCTCCCTCAAGCCTTAAAACCTAATTTCTAGGGCAGTTAAGAGGGAAAATGATTGATAGAGCACTTCCTCTTTTAGCATTCCTGTAAATCTATTCCTCCTTTTCCATTCCTATGTGCCTGTAAACAAAACATTTCAATAAAACACTTGTGTTAAATAAAGTAACACTATTTTACTTTTAATTTTGTAAGTCTTTTGACCCAACCTAAGAGGTCTCAATGTTTTGAATTGATAGTTACACCAACCTACCAGCAAGCTGCAGAGCCACTACTGTCTGACGGATAAACATGGGCAACTGTAACTTCTGACAAGTCTTGACTAGCAGCAACAAGGGTCAGGCTTAGATTTAAAGGGCTGCAGTAAAACTTAGTCCTGATACTCTCAATCAATCGAAGAAAGTTAAATCTGGCATTTAATGAGCTAATTTTCATAGTTTTCAAACATGAGTCAATTGCCTTCACAACATCTTATTAAAGGAAGGCAAGAAAGCCCCAACATAGTAGATAACTAGAGGAGCACTGCCTAGTTCTACAGAGTAAGCAATGCTTTTTACAGTCTTTACCTCTGCTAAAGCCAGTTGGTTGCTTTTAATCTTGGGCAATGTCCACTTTATGGTTGTGGGCTGTCAGGTCTGGCCTGTCAACAAAGCTTAACTGAGGCTGCCACTGATCTGGAGGTGATCTGCCTCCATGCTGCTGGCTGCCTAGTCCCTTCTTGAGTGCCTCTCCCTTCTGCACTACCTGATCCTGGGAGGTGATCCTCCTCACTTTAGCCTACTAACAGCTGGCTCTCAGTGCTTTAGCTCTGAGCCATGCATGGAAAATGGAAGACTAATGCAGTCCCCCAGCACAGAGATCTGAATAGATGTATCTTTGCAAGTCTCCTGTGATATGGAAATGTCTCCTACCCTTTTCCTTCCCTATTGCAGGACGAAATGTTTGCATTTCAACAGCTCCTAATCTTTTGCTTAACTTTAAGTTGACCTTTCAGCCTGGGCACAATAAGGCATTAATTAGTTACCCTAGACTTTCAATGTTATTAGAATTACAATTTTTTCCCCACTTGAAATGCTTTCTTTCCTCTTTAAACAGGATAGCAGCCCCAACCTAATAAAACAACAAAAGTGGAATTCAGACCTATGCATTGATCCTTTTCATTTATATCCCCTTTGCCCCCTGTAATTTTTGAAAGAAGAGGCGGGGGGTGGGGGTGGGGGGGGCGAGGGGAAGAGTCTGCTTTAGGCTATAGCCACTGGCTTTATCCATGGAAGGCCTTTCCTGTGCAAGTTAGAGCTTGAAACTGTCTGTAGCCTCAGACATACCACTGCATAAAACATTCCTAGACAGTATTTTTGAAATTTTATTAGTAAGAATAAAGGATCAAAACTTACCCCTACAACACAATTTTAGCTTCTTTTATGATTCCATACCAAGGAACTGGACACCAATGTCACAAACCTACACTACCTTTGCCCAGTACAACTAAGGCCCAGTTAAGTCAAAGAAATGTCTTTAAGAACAGTAAATATAAGCCACTCATAGTAGTGACACAAAGCCCAGTACAGGAAGAGTCTGCATCTTCAACACATTGTTTTTATTTCTATAAGGGTGTTTTTCCAGTGCCAGGATAGGTTCTAATGGAAAAACTCCTTCCTAAACCTTCCAGCTTCTAGTAGTCACTAGAGCAAAGACCTTCTACAAATGCCCTACCATGTCAATCCACACAAAGTAGAAATAGGTCTGTACACACCCTTGTGTATACAGACTGAGTTTTTATGCTCAGGACAGAACACAGATTCCTTTTCATCTCTGAGTCAACAATGTGTTGCCCACAAGACAGAACCGCAAATATCTTAGTTTCAACATTGAATTTGGTATCTGAGCAGCCAGATCCACTCTTATTTTGTGTAACGTACTACTTGTATCTTGTGGTCTTAGGGGTTATGTCAAAACTCAGATTCCTACTCTTCCATTTAATTTGTAAAAGTCAAGCATGAAAATTTCTAGATGCAAGTGGAGAGCATGTTGGGCTACTTTTCGCAAAATCTTGTAAAGAAAAAGCAAAAGCAGTCCCTGTCTAAATTATCTATTAAATTAGTTCTTCCCTTGTTATCTTTTAATATATACAATCCAAACATAACATTTCAGTTTAGGTTACTCTAATGTTTAAAATTAAGACCATAGCAAACAAGACACTTCTCAAATGCCTTCTGTACTAGTAAACAAGAAAACCCCATGAAGTGTAGGGACAGAAGATACAGAAAACTATCTTTTCCTTCCATCTCCATAGTTACTTCCTATACTTTACTCCTGCTAGTCATCTTAAAAAGGAAGACATCCAGTAAAAAGACAAGCAGTTTTGTCATGCATGCATATAGCATGTATGGAGAACTATTTTCTCTACTTTTTGATTGGCCAAGCTCCAATCCAGGCGGGTAAGATTTTTAAACGCTGCCCTAATTCCAATGTATTCCAGTTCAGAAGTCAACTTCACTATACTGCAGTCTCTTATCTCCTGCTGTCACTGCATGGACATCAGTACCATGTCAGATTCCCTATCAGCATTTGTACAAGTAGTTCAGTGGGTATAAGAATTATCCATGTTTGAAGCTAGGTGTCAGTCATCTGTTTTTCAGTATATAGCCAGTCTTGCTCATCAGTGAATAATCATATTCCCAAACACACTGAAAATATCTACTGACTAAATACTGGGAGAAAGACAAGTTGTGTATTTGACAGTGATTTTAATCATGGCAGGCTCTGTTTTTTTCTGCCAAAGCCACAAACCAAAGGAGTTTTATTATACTGCTAGTATTTCATTGTCATACAAGAATCCATATGCAGGCCTTTCATTCTGCATCTTTATGCTGTGTTGTGTGTCAGAGAAAAATGATAGGATCATGCAATTCTTAGCATACTCAAACTGTCATACAGCAGCTGGCTTGGAGATCTCACATCGATAGTCATATTTATTGATGAATAGCATTTTGGAGCAACAGATTGCAAGGAACTCTGTAAAGATGAGCCAGGGATTTTGTGTTGTCTGTAAAACAGAATTCATACTGATCACATGGATAGAAAGCTGACAGGCAAGGCTTTTTGTCTTAGCTTAATATGAATGAACAATCAAAATATCCCACATTTTAGAAGCAAAAACTCTTTGAGATCCAAGTAGTAGACTTCAGCCAAAGTCTATGCCTTGCACAATAATAACATCCAATAAAATGCATGAATGTATAATAATGCATTAGTGACTGAGTGTACATCTCCAAACAGTGATTAAACTATTCATTATATTCAGTCAACATGTTTGAGAGTCCCTGGAAGACACCAGCTGATTGACAGAGGTACTTTGGGGAATGAAGCCTGAGCATGTTTTAGTAATTATGTATTGAAGTTTTGTCTGCTGCAGTTTGTTCTGAGAATGCATTTGCACTCTTTCTACAGAATATGTTACTGTCAGATACCATACTGCCCAGGTACAAGGCTGAATAAATCGCCAACTCTTCAAAACAGTGCATTTTCTTCAAATTCTCTGGAATGTTTCTTTCCAAACTGTCCTCTTTAACAAAGAAATTAAGAAACAGACAACTCTGAAAATTGACCATTTCAGATGATGGTTCAGCATTTTTAGCCCCTGATATTCCTGTTTTATAATTTGTAAAAGAAAACCTCTTTGGGTGCATCACACCAACCAGTTTGTGCAATGCAGTGGTGTATAAAAGGCAGCAGAGTATATACATGTGTTGGGTTTCATTCCTCTCATACTGAACAACATATCTCAGCATCTTCCTGGTTCTCTGCTCTCAGTGTGTCATAACTCTTCCACCTCATGCCCCATGGGGTTTTACAACTCCTCTGTAGTTCCTGGGCATTCCACTATCTGGCATGGTTTGGTCCTTGTGAGGTAATTACACATTTGGAAATGGATAACTGTGGTACCAAAGACTGGCTTTCCCAGGCTCACGCAGTAAGTAGTGGAAGGCACATACCCACTCTAAAGGCCACCTTATCTGCCAAGGCACCTTTAATTTATGTAGTTGCATCTTTTATTTTTTTCTCACCCCATCTTATCTCTTCCTTCTCCAGTCTGCCTTCTAAGCCTTGGAAGGGTATCTCAACCACATGGGAAGTGCCTTTTCCCTCTTTCAAATCTCTTCAATGCTTATCTCATTGCCAAAAGCATTTCCACAAATAAGCTTGTATTAGGTCAATAATGAGCCTTAATTTTTCCCAGAATCAGGAAAGACTTTTGCAAGAACACTGGAAATAAAGTAAGTAACCATGAAGAGAGATGTTATATTCAGACTTGTCTTTGGTGGCAACAAAAAAATGGGAGATTTTGATCAGGTGTAATGCTTTTATTCACAGGTCAGTTTGGTTTCATGTCAACAGTAATGGAAGTGATGTTATTTTCTGTTTTCCAATAACACCTTTACAGCATTATGTTATTTTTCATTTTCAGATGATACTTGCAATGATAAGACATAAATCAAGCCAAAGCAGAGAGAGGACTTGATTGAAAGACAATTTCCCTTGCTGTGAGTGAGTGACCTTTCTTAAAAGTTCAGAAGCTGTGTTGGAAAACCATTCATTTATTTTATCAAATGACAAATAAGTACCTTCAAGTCTGACTTGTTGCCAGGGTCTCTGTTCCTCTTATTCAACTTCAGTATAATGCATGAACTAACTATATTAATTGATTAGAACTGTTCTCTAAAAGTGGTCGAAAATCAAACCCCATACTTTGATGATGTCAGGATCTGGACATGAAAAAATTCATTTCAAGATACTTCATCCTTTATTGAATCTTGTCAACTTTCCTTTGCACTCTGGTTTATTGGTCATTAGCAATAAAAGAGATTGAAACGATTAGGAGTTTCCACAGTAAGTGAAACTGCTCTTCCACATGTCAGTATAGAAGATGTATGTAAACTTTATAGTTTTCCCTTCTCCACCAGCTTCTAGAAACCCATGCGGATATACCCCTTGCAGGATTTTGATCTTCAAGGAAGGAAGGCAAAACAGGAAATACCAAGGTATCTGAGCTAACCAAGGGCAGCCTTAGAAGCATTGTCCATTGTTCCCTTCCCCTTCCTTTATCCTTTCTAGTCATTTTATCATGCACAAGTACATTGGTCCTCTCTTTATTTAATAAAAGGTAAGTCACTAGTGCTATACCTCAGGTATGGATACCATGGCTAATATTGTTCAGGGATGGATCCCTGGCTAATATTATTCAACACCTTCATTAATGACCTGGATGATTGTACCAAGTGCACCCTCAGCAAGTCTGTAGATGATAGAAAACTGGGAGGGGTGTTTGATACAAAACTGGGAGGGGTGTTTGATACACCAAATTGTTGTGCTGCCATTTAGGGAGGCCTTGACAGGCTGGAGAAATGGGCAGAGAGGAATGAAGTTCAAAAAAAAGAAAATGTGAAGGAATTCCTGCACCTGTGGGGGAATGCCCATGCTCTGGTACAGGCAGGGTGCCAACAAGCTGGAAAGCAGATTTTCTGAGAAAGGCCTGAGATTCCTGGTAGGCAAGAAGTTGAACATGAGCTAGAAATGTGCCTCTGTGCCAAGGAAGGCCAACAGCATCCTCAGCTGCTTTAGGGCAAGCATTGCAAACAGCTGGAGGGAAGCTACTCAGCCCTGGTGAGATACACCTGGGGTGCTGGGTTCAGTTCCGGGCTCCCCAGTACAAGGGAAACTTACTTCAGTGAAGGGCAATGAGGATAATGAAAGGTTTGGAGCATCTGTCATATGAAGAGAGTCTGGGTCAGATGGGGTTGTTTAGCCTGGAAAGCAGGATCAGGGTGGGGATTTTATTCATATGTATAAAAATATGATGGAAGGGAGTAAAGGAGATGGAGCCAGACTCTTCTCAGTGGTACACTGTCAGGATGAGAGGCAATGGGCACAGACTGAAATACAGGAAATTCCTTTTAAACATAAGGAAAAATTTTCTTACTGTGCGAGTGGCTAAAGACTAGAAGAACTTGTCCCTGACAAGATGTCAGGACATGGCCTGAGCTCCACACAGGCTTTGTACCATTTTGAGTATTTCAGGATTTTTAAAGAAATGTGATGCTTCCCCTTAGAATACCTAATTCATTGACGTCAGTGTTTCATCCTGCTGTGTCTAATGCATCCAGCTAAATTAGAATATTTTCTACTGGCTTGACTGTATTTTAGCTTATACCCACTGGTGCAATGAAATGATTTTTTTTTTTTTTAATTTGCAGACTTTAAACAGATTATGTCTTTTCCAACAATATCATCCTAAGACCCACAAAATTCTGCTTTTCTTGTAATGAATAAAAATTAATTTTCCACTTTAAAAAATCTGTAAAAATAAACCCAAGTGGTTAAATAGACAAAACTTAGAGCAATGACCACTGAGTTCTTAAAAATAAAAAAAATCCAACTGTTTTCAGGTTACTTATGTGAAATTACTCTAGCCATGGCAATACTGGAGGTTTTCAAGATGTGATTGGAAAGGGTGCTAGATAATCTCATCTAGGCTTCCTTTCCCATGGAAGGTTGAACCAGATAATCTTTCTAGTTCCCTTCCAACCTGGGCTGTTCGATTCTATGATACCACTTCCCCCTTTACCTTTCAAAAGCAGAAGCTGCTCCAGCAAACATTCTTCCCATTTCAACCCCCAAAACAATATTTTTGAAGTGAAAATGACAAACTGAGAAGAACTTGAAATACAATGTTCAACGCTGTCAAAAGATTGTAACGAAGGCAGATTTCCAGCTGAAACCAGTTTTAATTAGCATAGTTGATGCCATGTTTTTGAGATGTCCAAAATTCTTGAATGACCAATGCAATGACTGTAAATACACACAGAGCACCAAACTTGGTCCCTAATCTTCATAAGTCTTTATGCAATAAAAGATATTTATGGGCTGTTCACTTGGTTATGTAAGGATTTGCAAGGTTACTATCATGGAGTACAGCGTAGCTACAGCATACATTCTAAAGCTCCTTAACTCCTAAACTACATTGTGTATAAAATAATACATTTTCCCAGTCAAGAAGTCAAGAAAGCATCCCTGAAAGTTTCATAAAAGATAGCTTGATAAACATTATGGCAAACTTTCTTTGGAAAAGTAATTATTCAGACTAAGTTTGGGGGGATTTACTTATCACCAGCAATGACAAACTTATGTATGCTAGCGCTAGCCTATTCCTAGGCATGGATTATATTTATATGTGGTGACACAATATTCATGCTTAGGTATCTAAAGTTAGAATTCCTAATCCATGCACTAAGGAATAAAAGAAGAACATGCTGATTTTAGACTGTACTTGTTCTAAGCAATGAGCAGAACAGATGAGTGTAAAAGTACAGGTGGGGAGGTGGGGAAAAGAGGAATAGAAATAATGAAAAGTGAAATTAGTGCTATTTCTGGGAAATTGGCATCATAGAATTGACAAATGTTGGTTAGGTAAAAGAAGCAGCTACCCAGGAGGACTTTCTGCATGGAACTCAGGAAAACACTGAGTTGAACCATTACGTTGCATTGAAGTTAAGTGAAACCAGCTGGATAAAAATAAAAATAAAATAAAAACAGCACCAAACCACAATTTGATTGTGACTCTTTAGTAGACAAAGAGCTCACTGGGTTATTCAAGACCCAAACATAATGAAAATAGGTGCAACAGCATAGTTCTATGAAATAAAACAGCAGTAATACCAAGACTGTTATCTCAGCTGAGTTTAGACAGCTGAAAATTGGAGAAGAAATAGAAATATGACACAATGAACCTCCTGTGGCTTTTTGATAAACAGTTACAAGAGATGACTTCCTGGTAGACCAGATCTACCTATGTTAGTGAACGGTATAATGAAACATTCCTAGGCAATGAAACACAATTGTCTATGCTATTATAATGAGATTATAGCCTGGCACAACTTTGACTCCAGATAACTAGCCTATTCCTAAATAATTCCTGGGCATAATCTAAGAATTAATGTGGAAAAAGGAACATTCCAAGTAGGAAATTTGCAAATAACTTTCTTATTTTGGAGGCTAAGAGAGATCAACAGTATGGACAAAGTTATTTTGTGCCAGTTAGCCCCAGTGCCAGTGCTGTTAATTTACTAGTGTATAGACACAGCCAGCCCAACTTGCAAAATTAGAGTCTGCAGACCCAAAACCAGATATAGTTTTGCTCATCACTTTAGTGGGACTTGGACCCAAAAGTTGTTGAGCTGCTGTGGTCCAGCAAAAATGTCAAAAGAACAATCTTCTTTGGCTATGTATGAGGGATGTAAGTTATCTTATGCTAAGACTAGTGTATAATGCACCTTTACTATGTGCTGGAAATGAAGACTATGATTAGCTCAGTGAATTAGGTATTTCAAAATTGAGGTATTAATAGCAAAAGTGTGGTAATTACACCATATTTATCATGCAAGAGAAAAAGCTTGGTCTCAAAAGTGCTCCCCGAGGAACAGAACACTTTGCCTTATAAAGAGGCATGACGAGCACAGAAGTGGAGGCTACATGGCACTGTAACTGTCAGCCAAATGTTTTGTCTGAGAATCTACTGGGTAACCCATTTTGAGCAGAGCAGTGGAACAGGCATAAATGGCAAAAGGCATGACGCAGGGCCAGTTGCTAACTCAAGTAGGCATTTCACAGTTAAAGTTATAACTCTCCTTTCTTTGAAACAAGGTGCATATTTGCACCATGCTGAACACAGTGATGGCACTCAAGTAATTAATGAGAATCTGTGCCATTCTATAAACTGAAATACACCTCTTCTTTTACGCAGAGATCATTTCATCCATCACTGACTGTAGGCACCTCAGGAAGATCCGTGGGAACTGCTACATAGCACAGTACTACATAAGCAGTTCTAGCTAAACAGCAGACAAATGTAATCTCCTTAAATTGAAATTAAAGGGAAAGCCTTATCAAGGGAAAATGAAATTTCCCCAGTTGCAGTTTGACAGTAGGTCTAGTCTAAACAATTATTGGTCAGAGTAAAACAGGAACCTTTCTTCCTGACATCATATATTTCATGTATTAAATATAGTACATTGCTCTGATAAATAGTACTTTAGCTTTTATAACCAGTGTATTTCTGTCAAAATCTAATGAGGGCTTTTCACCTGCATAAAAATGCATTAACTAGATATTCTGTACTCTTGACAAATTCTGACTCTGCTGGTTCGGCCTTTACTTATCCTACATTGGACAGGTAACTGTAAATACATTATTACCACAATCCAATCATAGCAAAATATTATGCAGCATTTGGGAAAATATTTCATCTCCTCATTTGCAGCAATTGACTTGATAAAGTACCTCATATGTAGCCCTTATACTTTATTGTAAAGTTACTAGCACGATTGTTTACTAGGATATAGGATCTGAGTATCTTCAACTGGAGAAAATATGCTACAGGAAGGAAGGGACTTCATCTTCCTCCAAAGCAGCCTAATTTGATATGGCACAAGGTTTCATGTGAGATACATAATTCCATTCATGCAGGATATATAATTTTCTCAAAATTTTCCTGTGGGGGCTATGTCTTTGAATAGCTCTTCATGGAACTGCTAGAGCTGACTCTCTGTCCTGTAGAGGCTCATGGAGCGTAACTCACATCTACCTGACTTCAGGCATTCAGCAAATTTTCTCTTGTTTCTCCTCTCTGAACACATATCAAAACAACAGTATTGTTCACATCTGGAAAAGATGGTAATAGATTTTGCCAGAAAACTACTGGCCAAATTGGATATGCAAGAAGGGATCTGGGGTGGTCACTGTGGCCCGGGATCTCTCTGATAAGCAACCCCTCCTTGAAGGTTGACAAGGCCAAGCCCGAAGACATTGCTAAAGCAAGAAGATCTACTGTCTTCTGAGAAAACTGCTGGTGCTTCAGGGCAGCAAACACAACCAAGAGACAACAGTCATCTTGTTCTGTGTATTAGTGAGTCTCAAAAAAATCCAGTGCTGAATGCTTGGGTACTAACACATTTAAATATCAGGGATTTGATTGAATTTTCAATGGCAGTAGCATTGAGCACTTCTGAAAATTATCGTCCTCTAATGTCATGTAACTGTCTGAAATACTTACATTTGCATTCAGATCAGCAAAGCAACCTTATCCAAATTGCCCTGAAAACATGAGGATTTCTGTATGGTAAGTATGCTAGATTGGATGAGAATTTATCCATTCTCTTAATTCATTAGCTTCATGAATCCACCCTTCCTGCTTTCCTTCTTCTTTAATACAACATTATATTCCACATATGTTAATCTCTCTAAGCAATTCCTCCTACCTGCTAGATTGCTTCTCTTAGCCTGTGGTCTACTATATTACTTAAGGCGAGTTTTGCAATTTTGCAGATAGATCATTTACAACAGACAGCCATTTCTGTTCATTCTAGGATTTGATACAGTGCTAGTCCACATAGCTGCTGTGTGCTACAAGGACTGCTGTATCTCAAATAACATGCTTAGCCATTCCTGGGAGTCCTGAAATGGCTGCTCTGAACTTCATAGGCATGCTTCTATTCCTCAGCTTCCTTCCCATCTCTCATTTTCAAACCTAAGAATCACAAAATATTCTTCAGGAATAAAAGGCCCCAAAGGTGCATATCCCACAAATTCCATGTAAAATACCATTTTATCCAACCTTGTAACAATAACGATAGAAGATTCATTTTACTTTTCCTAGTAGGAATGCAGGTAGAAGTTATTAGCTCTCAAAATCCTGGAGCAACATACTGTATCAAAGTTCAAATACAACTTCCCCCATAAACAAACCTTCTCCTCTCAGAAACACTTCGATTCACAATTCTATTGAGCAAAATAAACTTGAAGAATACTTAAATACAAGCCTTACGATTCACAAGAGGGAAGGTAAGAGAAACCATCCCATACAGCAAAAAATACAGATAATGCAATAATGCGAGTTGATGTTTTGTTGGTCCACTATCTATCACTACCATCCCTCGTCAGTATCTGAATACTTTTGCCAGACTGACTGTGAATTTCTATTCTGTATCTTTTAATGCAGCCTCCCTCATTATAATCCCCTTGACAGCACAGAAGTAAGAGATGGTCTTATTAGCTGCCAGAAATAAAAGATATTTTAGCAGAAGAAAGCCTCTTTAAACAATATATTTCTTCAGGGAAACTCATCGAGGATGAGAGCAGTAACAGTAATTCTTCAGGAGTTAAGACATGAAATATAGAGTATTGGGTAAAGCACAGCTTTGCTGAAATCCATATGGAAGACTGAAACACCACACTACGTGGCAGACTTCTGATAAGTCGTCAGGGCTATCCAGCAGTGTTCTTATGTAACAATCCTAAGTGGGATATCTGTCAGTTCAATCACAAATTCAGGCTAAATTTCTGAAGCTCCTTGAATTTTTGGAAAGATCAAAAATTCAAAATTAATCCGAACATTACCATGTGGATGATGAAGTTTTGAGCCTCCTTATTGCCACAAACTTATTAAAAGCTTATTAAAAGTAACTCTAGCATGTATGCACCTACAGGGGATCACCTAGAACTCGCATTTTGGAGTTTAATCATTACTGGAGCACATACTATTATTTTTCCTCAGTATAATCAAATATGTTTAAGAGTGATTTGGTTTAGTCTAGAT
Organism: Gavia stellata; assembly: GCF_030936135.1. Taxonomy (NCBI): domain Eukaryota; kingdom Metazoa; phylum Chordata; class Aves; order Gaviiformes; family Gaviidae; genus Gavia; species Gavia stellata. The sequence goes on from NC_082600.1 coordinate 14,199,682, forward strand.
CAGCACTTTCCAACACATTAAGTTTATTTGGAGCTGGATCACGTTTTTTGAGGGGTCATGCTGTTTACACAGTGTCCTAAAACATCTTTAAACTACAAATTGCAATATGAACAAACCATAATTTCCGGCTAATGAAAACTGTAGTTTTATGAGTCAGGCATGATACAAATTAATTACAGTTTAAAATAAATGTTGGATCTTTGTTTTGGGGTTTTACATTTCTATACCTTTGCAGATGCAACATTTAGCAGGTATTCCTGCTAAAGCACAGCTTCCTCTTTTTATAAATGAAATCCAAGAATCACATGATTCCATGATCTGAAATTTAAATAACTTGTGGGGTATTTAAACTATAGTACATTTTATAAGACTGAGAGAGATGAAGATAATAGGCTGCTTTACCTGATAGGTGGTATAAACAGGTGAAAAATTCTTTCCCCCATAAGAATTACCTTAAGATTGCTGATCCTGTGCTGTTACCATTTAGCCAGTAAGTATGGTGTTCTTTGTTGACAGGAACCATCCATCAGTCCCTGAATGAGAGACTACATTTCAGCAAAGAAAATAGCCCACATTATCACCACCCTGCAACTGTCATAGAATCATAGAATCATTTAGGTTGGAAAAGACCTTTAAGATCATTGAGTCCAACTGTTATTATTCTACTACCTGGTAGAATGGGATGTCACGTCCCATTAGCAGTATGTTAATGACACCTGCCCTGAAACAGAATTTTCAGTTTTCAGAGCTGATGGATATGCTTCGGTTCTGGAAAAGAGTAGGGTTACTTGGGGATCTTGGTGAGTTACAACCCCTACAAATACCTGTTTGTTCTTCATATTCCGTTCTAAGGGAAAAGCAGGTTGTTCAAAGTAAAGTTCTAAAGCAATAGCCATATTATGTCCTGGGCTGAAACATGCACCCTAAAGCAATCAATATTTCCTCAGTCATTCAAGCAAGCAAACATTATTTCGGAACTGGTTGCTGATCAATTTCTGCGTACTAGGAAGTGAGAATATTATGTCTAAATCACAAGTAATCTTTCCTACCTGTAATGCATTATAATACTCTATACTATTTCATTTCTATTCCTACTTTTGCTAAAGATTAGGAAAGACCAGTTAGAAAAACGGTAAAAAGGCAGTTCTAAGAAAGAGCTTACATTCTCTGTCTTTAGAAACAAGGTAGATGTTTATGGTTTGGAAGGCCTTTTTTCTCACATTAGCTAGCATGATATAAGGCTGTAAATGTCTCTTTTCTACCTTGAAGGGTCTGAAAAAGAGACTCATTTTCAAGTGAGTCAAATTTAACAATACACAACAAATATACTTAACAAAAAACTGGCTAAATAGAGCTTAATAGGCATATGCATTAATGCAAATCTTTTTGGCATCTAGAGTCTGCTTTTTCTATTTTGCTTTCCCTACATCTTCTTGAAGCAATTTTAGGAGAAATAACCAGAGAAGCAGCATTGGCAACATATTGGAAAAATGCTGGTTACAGATGGTATAAAGAACACTGTCTTGTTGAAAATCCGTAAAGACTCAAAGCAACAGAAAAAAAGAATGGGATACAAAAATAGTTCATAAATTCTAACAGCATTCCAGCTTGGTAGCTTTATTGCCAGAGTTAACCAAATACACTTGAAATTTAAAGGTAGAGATTGCTAACAGGTCATGTTCTTGGCAGTGCTGACCCAAGGTTAAGTATTTTTTGCTCCAAGATATATTGGAGTCAATAGTTTTAACAGGGTGGTATTATATCCCCCACTTTTAATAATGTTCTCAGCTTGACACCGTCAAAATTCTATGCGTTTCTTTTGACAAAAGTAAAGATTACGATCCTCAAAAGACATTGCCTATGACGTTTGCGTTATTTTTTAAATAAAAGAGGTAAGGTTTACTGGAACACAAAATCTAACCTACAAGTGTCCAGAATGACCATCTCCCGGCAAAAATGGGTTCTCCTCATAACCATACTCATTAACAACATTCATTTTCTGTGTATGCTGTGGTTTCTGTAGAAGTGTTTAGATGCTGATACAAATGTGAAATGAATGAAGACTGTGGGAATCTGTGCGTAGGTGTGCAATAGCCAGGCTGCTGAAAGTTGAGCATGACTGATGTGCAGATAGCAGGCTATGTGTGGAGAATGATAAACATGGTGGGAGAAAAGATTAGTGCACACGTGAAAGGGAACTTGCTATATATTGCCTGAATTTGCAGCGCACCCCCTCTCTCAAGGTTATCTCCTCTCTCCTCTCCCCATATTTGATTACACTTGACAGAGTGATGAGCACTGCAGCCAGATGAGACACATCTATTTTGCTGAACAATCCCAGGGGAGTTAGAAAGACAGAATAATCCCCCAGCCAAGGTACAACTTAGGTCTTTGTGATACAAGCTGGCACTTTTATTTTTTGTTTAGAAATGCAGGTTCAGACCAGCTGAGGTTATTTCTAGACTGAGGTCAAATTCAGCAAATAGCTTTAGCCAGATGTTCAATTTTTGAGGAATGACCTTACGTTTGTCCAGAAGTCCTGCGGCACCAATGTAAACCATTTGCAGGGCTAATCCTTCCTAAGACTTCTGCTCCTAATGAGCCACTCCAGTCACCAAGAGCGTATGACTTTCCCCAAGGCCATCGGAGTGATGTACACAGGCACTACAGGGCAAACACAAGTCCCTGGCTGGTGAGGCCCCTGCCTTGCCAGCCCTGGGGAAGTCCCTGTGGCCCCTTGCCCCTGGGAACCCCCAGCCCTGGATGCACCCTGACAGTGTTCCTCTGTAGGTTTTGAATTAGTAAAGGAATGTCAATGCTCCCTTTCCTTCTCTCCCTCTGTTAAAGACTGGGGGTTGTGATGTTTTGCACAACTGCCATTGGACTGTCAGGGAAGGATTTTGAAGGCCATTGTCAAGCCCCTTCCGTTATGTTGTAGTTTAGCAATTGAAAATACTCCCCATGCACAAGGGCTGAGTAAGATTCCTTCTCCAAACTCTCTGCTTACATCAGTCCATGAAGGGAGGATGAGCAAGATCAATTCAAGACATTAAGTTCACTGTAATGGTTGGTCACTTTAATGAAAAAATCTATATTCAAACACAAGTGGCCATTCCATTTTACTGTTTTCATGACATTTTTCCCATGGATTTTAAAAAGACACATTTCCAAGCTCTGAACATGATAATCGGAAGCAAATAAAGTGCCTGAACACCACAAAGTAGGCTGCTTTTAAAACCATAAGATACCATTCAGACACACTGTCAGTACTCTTACTGCGACCTTGCTCTTACCAATAACTTGGTCTGAAGAAAGTAAATGAAAAAAAGGAGTTTTTCATTTTTGCCATGGAAGCATAAATTACTTTCCAAATCAAACTATGTGCATATGTATGTACATTTATGTGTGTGTGTGTGTATACACTTGCAAATTTAGTAAAAATTCCAAATGCTCAAGAATTTATCTCACTCCATAGTGGTTGGTTTGAGAGAAAACTACTGTCTTTGTTTGAGAGTAATGCTTTATTTTGCATTGGATAGTTTTTTTTATCTTCTAAACTTTGGTTATTTTATATCTAGATTTGAGCTGATGAGAGTATTTCTGACAACAAGGATTTAAAACATGATGCTGAAAGAAGGAGACACTGAAAGAAAGTGGCACTAATAAGCACTAAACTTTCCAAAGTTTCTATTATCTTTCAAGTATTGTGACTGCTTTCACATGTATTACCTGGAATCACTTGGAGATGCACTCTTTCTTCATAGATGCTTAGTTAATACTTGAAGTTACCCAACAGTATTTCTGTAACAATCCCTGTTACTCATTCAAGTTGAGCTGGAATGTACTGGTGGAGTCATTCCTTATTCTGTTTGGTGCAATAAAAATCGCATGCTGCCCTCATAAAGTTGCCAACAAATTAAGTTATACAACCAATAACCAACTGAACAATGGTATCAGTCTTGCCCTAGACTTTTGCTTTTATCTTTTGGAGCACAAACTTTTAGAAATAACTGCTTCATTGCATTCATTCCCTTACCTTTCTAAGACCTGTTCCCCTCACACTGAATAAGTTTTAAAATATCCAGACCAAATCCCATAAAAGGGCAAGACCAAAGATTCCAGTCACATTACTGCTGAAATTCAAAGTTGAGCCGTGACTGTACTTTCTTTTCCTACTGCTGCTGAGGTTATTGTTAGTGATTATTTTACTGAGAGAAGAGGGAGGTGGAGAAAAAAAAAATGACAAAGAATGAGTGGTTAGATAGCAGTGTTCTGCAAGATATACTTAGAATCTATCATATTACTGTTTTCTCAACCAGGCTAGTGATCATATATTCTATGTCTTTCTCCAAGCTCAGTGGCTGTGTCAGCCATTCATTCTGAAATTCTTCATGTTTCCTGTACAGGAATTCACAATAGGATTATGGATTCAGGAGAAAGCTCTGCTCAAGGAGGGGCAGGGAGTGAAAGGAGACTTGTTTGGTACAGCTCTGCATAGTGTGCAAAAGGCAAAGCAAGCCAAGAAGATGGAGAAATGGAAAAGGAGGTAGAAAAAAAGAGAGTTTATTTGTAGTTCATGACAGAAGTTTTGTTCAATGAGGAGTTTCTCTGCTTTGCCTTACTTTCATTTAGAAACTGGAAATGGAATTTCATTGGGCCAATTTGGAATTGACCACTAAAACCTGGAAAAAAAATTTTACAACTGGAAGAGCCAAAGGAAAAAGGAGTATACACACATGGCTGGGCAATATTTTGTCTCTCTAACCTCCCAACTGCTAGTATGGCAGTGGCTAAAGCAAAATCTGCAAATGACGTCATGTTTTTTCTCCTCTTATGTCAGCTCACTAGAAAAAAAATCAATTTCTCATAAGAAATGCAGTGTTTTTTCTCCCTTCCCCATACATGAGTTGGAGGTCCTCATTTGCATTTGGCTTGAACTCACCAGTCTGCTTCTAAGACATAATGGAAGCTGAGGGGACAAATTTGCTGGTCAAAAGATCTTATCATGGAAAAACTAGTTACAGAGCTATGCAGTGGCCTTGCTTCTCTGAAAAAAAAAAACAGAATAAAGAGCAGCCAAATATTTTCCATGCCACCAGTGGTTAAAGCAAATGGGAACACAAGCAGGGATGCAGTTACAAGGTCCTATGGCTACAGGAGCCATTCTACTACTGAAATCACCAAGCGTCATGAGCTAGAAACCTCTGCTCTATGTTTGTATCTTGCAGCTGTTAGAAGCAACAATTGCTGGATTTCAGCAGCTTCTGCTGAGTTTTGAATTCAGTGTCAGTCTAGAGGCATTAACTGTTGCCTTTTAAGAGGCAAGGTCTGTTTTTTCTGGTGAAAGGAAGGTGCTGCTCTTAAGAGTTTGCCTCTAGGATACTGAGAAGATCTGCCTCCTTGAACACCCAGGTCTTGCACATTGTTCAATGTTCAAAAATAAGTGGGAGCAATAAATGCAAATCTCCTGACAGCTGGTGAGGAACAACTGTAAGGGGAAGCTCCTGACCATGTCTGGGATGCATGTAGGAACTCAACAGCAGCAGTGCAATAACAATATAACCAGTTATCCTTCCCTTTCCCCTGACACCTTTCTTTTTTCAAGTCAAGGCATGGAGGTGTGGCTAACCAGTGGCCATCTCCCCACCTCAGGCTGGCAAGCTAACGGTGCAGAGCATGGGTGATAACATAGCTCACCTCTGTCTTCACATTAGAAATGAAAGGTCCAGTCTTTTGGACAAGCCAAATCAGGTTAACCCAAAACCTGACTACTGAGAGTAATTTCCAATTGATAAATACAACGGAGATCTCTCCCTAACCAAAAGCATCCTTGGGCAAAAGACAATTTAAAGTAGAATGTTTCAAAATTTAGGGCTAAATTTAAAGAATGATTTTGTCTCTGCAGTGCGAAACTGCAGCTATAGTTGACTACTGGACCATAATGTACATATTTGTGTTGGGCTTTACACAGGCAGAATTCTAACAAAAACATTTAAATACATTAAATAGTGATATCACTAAAACTCCAAAAGTGTGTATGGTCTTATATATTAAATATATAGACACATGTCGATGATTTTATAACCATAATTACATGCCTTTATAATTGCAGTGGTTTGTGTACACTCAAAAATGTAATGCTTAAAAATTTTTCTCACAAAATATCAAAGGCAAAACAAAATACTTAGTTTTTCACATTTGTGTGATCCCTTTGGGGCAATTCCTACCCTGCTTTCTCAGGGCTGGAGCTCTAGAAGTAGCATACAACCACCAGCACCAAGAAGAGTAGCAGGTACTGCACTTTGATTGTAATGAGCCTTGTCCCCTCTTAAGGGAATTCAGTGGGTGTTTCAATTGAAAGAGTTTGGCTCTACACAGTTTTCTACTTATATTCAGAAACAATACTGACTCAATCACTTTCAATCTCAAGTGTACATGACGAACTAGTAATTTCCTGCATTTGTGACATAGCATGACCCTCTTTGATGCTGTTAAAGTTTTTGACTACACAGAAACACACTGGCAAGTTGGTACCGAAAGATCTTTGTTGAATTGTTCTGCAATTGCTTGACTCTGCTCTCCAAGTTTATGCTCTCATAGCAACATGGACAGCATATCATTCTATGCTGGCTTCATTAAAAGAAAACGATCCTGTCTTTCACTTAAAAAAAAAGAAAAGCTGTAACTGTTGAAGCAGCATGCACCTAATAAGCTACTTCTAAATCTGGCTCCATCATTTCAGTCTGTGGACTAGCAGAACAGACCTCGCAGAATCCTTCTCAAGTAAGTATTGCTTTCTCTTAACAGCATGTTTGGTTTTTTCATTTAAAATGTATAACAGGTAGTAAAGAAGTCTTTGAATCAGTGGTGCTGCAATATGACAACGGAATGCCTGTTTTAAACATGAATTAGCATGCTCTGTTGTTTCATTTGGCAGACATTACTGTCTTAAAAAGGAAATATTTAATACATTAAGGTACAAGACAGCAAATTATATGGATGAAGCTTCCCAAAGCTGCGGTGCTAGAAAGCTAATGGAATGATTTATAATTGACTGTCATGATAGGGGTTTTAAAAAATGAGTTATGTATCTTTTATTTGCATAATACACATCATGGAACATGTCTATTTGATCTCATCAGAACTGGAGTATGTATTCTGAATATGCTACTGGCTGTTAAGTATGAAATTAGCAAAATCATTTCTATCTTCAAGAAAGGAAAAAGTCAGATAGTGGCATTAATACTATTAATAAAGCTAATATGTACACATTAAACCTACCTCAGGTTTGTATTAAATGCTGAAGGAAAATATTTGTAATGGATGACTTTATGTAATTATACAAAGTATTAGTTAGTCATTTTTAAACCTGACAGAGTATAGATGAAATAGTTGTCTGTATGAGAAACAACATAAATGCATGCCATTTGCCAAAACATGCCATTTGCCAAAGCAAACAGCTACATACTGTAGCATGCTTTCTGTAAGAGTATTTAAACAGCTCTGATGAACATGTCTCTTTAATATAATGAAGTGGGGTGGGATTATGGGAATTGAAGAAAAAAAATAGCGATATTTTGCTTCATGTTTGGACTGCAACTGTTGTAGCAGAAAGAAGTTAGGAACAGGCAACCCACAGGGCTACCTTTACATTTAGTGTGCAAACACACACATATCCACTTGCAAACAAACATTTTTTTCCTCATTCAGGCTAGCTGCTTAGCACCAATTCCCATGACATGCAGTTCTGATTGCAAACACACAGGTTTGCTGCACTCAGCAAAACTATATTGTAGCTGCATCTGAGACATTACAGCTCTGGTACTAATATCCTGGAAACTTTTAACACAAACATGTCCTATACCTCCAAATAATATTATTTATCATAATTTTTTATGTAGGGAAAAATATGCTGCAAAAAATCAAATTGTTTAGTTAACTTCCACAGAAAACTACATAAATACTTCCCTCCTGCTCAAGTTATCCATCCCCCAACACCACAAGTCAAGAAATTACCATTTATTTCTCCCAGTTATTTTCAAATTATTCACAACAGCAAATTTAAAAGCATACTGCCAAGCCAACTCATTTATATGCAGGCAAGCTTTTTGAAGCAAAGTTTTCCAAGACATATTGAAGCATGGAACTGGAACAACCATTGCCTTATTTACTGTGTAATAGAAACAGAAAGTCTTTGGCAGATTATGTATATGGAGAGATAAAGAATGAAAGCAGAGATAGCAAAATGACTGTGTTACAGCTGTGGTGAACAATAATATATACTTCCTTTAGCAAGCAACACTAAGCTTCCTAGGGCCAGCTCTGAACAGCCTAATAAATTAGAAGCCAATAAAGGAGAGGTTTAGCCTGACATCCCACAGCCTTTCCCAAAATCTCAGGAAAATACAGGATAGTTATAACAAGGCCAGTAAGCAGTAAAACTTATGGCACCGTCCCCACAATACTAAAGGAGACATCAGTGAGTAGTAACACCCCTAACAAGCTTTGATCATTTCCACAGCTATTATTATTCAGCAACAGGAGGTAACTATTTCTGAGACAGACTAGGAGGGCGAGGAGGAGGAAGAGGGCTGCATTTGTGAGGCCTCCAAGGGGAAATGGTGACTTCATGATCAAGGAGATGGCATTGCCTAGATGAAAAGGCTCATTCCTTCCTTATGCTTTGTGATTTCCTAATCCTCCAAAAGAATGATCTTAATGAAAATCCCATAAGCCTAGTACAGGTCAATTGTTTTTATGAAAGTCAAAGTCCCCAGGGATTTGACCCACTACAAAGAACTGTGAATTTTTGCAATATGCTCTTGAACAACTCAGCCTAATACAGAATTTACTAATTTGAATAAGCTCACCAGACGGGGGGGGGGGGGGGGGGGGGGGGGGAGGGAATGTCATAGCAACATCTTATTCCTTTGTGGTTTATGCATTTGACAAAGACTTTCCTCCCAGTCTTAAACTTTCCTCTATGTTTAATATTTAATTAGTAGAATTACATATTCCTGCAGATGTAAAAAAGATTACAAGAAAAATGCTGCTGCACTGCAAGATCTCTTCAATGGTTCTGGAAGCATCCCTGGGATGGACTTTGGGTATCCTTAATTCACTAGTAAGGTGGTATAACATCAAAAAGGGACGTTATATGGCTTCAGAGACAGCAAGACCTTGCAGACTGTGGCATCCAGCATCAAACTAGGAATGGATTTAAGTAAAATTAATTGGTATACAAAATATCATTAATTTTAAAATAAAGCAGAATTCAGTGGGCGGGAAGTATTTTCATTCCACTTGAAGAAAAAAGAAGTGTATTTTTATTCCAAGTCTGCTTTTGCATGAGAAACTAATTCCATTCTTCCACTCACTTTTCCTTTCTACTGTCTTAAATTTTCTCATGCCTTTCCTCCTCTTTTGCCTAATAATAATAATAATAATAATAATAATAATAATAATAATATATAGGGACTGGGAAATAGGAAGAGAGAAAAGGGAGGTAAAATGAGGAAAACGGTATATCTAATTTGGAAAGCCACATGACACTGTCACCTTACCTCAAAGAAGGACAGGTTTAAGAATAGACTCAAAGGATTTGACACTTTCCTAAAAACACACATGTTCAAGGAGCAGTGGAAGAAACTAAGACTCCTCATCTGTGTATTCTCAGAAGGATCAATTATTTTGCTGTCTTTTCACCAAGCGACTACAAAGTGAACTGGAGACACAGAATCAAATGCTCGTGTAATGCAGATGACCTACAGCTCTACCCATCCTACAGCACAGCTAAAAAGAAGGTACAGTGCATGAAGAAGAGCTCATGGAACAGCTGGCTAAAGCAGAAGCTGAACAAGAAAAAGGTGATGTAGGCAGCGGACAGAAAGCATTTTGACAAATCATTCACAGTCAAGGTACGCAGCGGTGGTTGGTCACTAAACACTAATCTGATAAAGAAACTGTTATTCACAGATGCTATTATCTTCTGTTAGCTAGGGAACTCCATCTGTCTTGGATGAGGACAACAATCTCTCAGGCGGGTGATATCACAAACTTTTAGTGCTAAGAAGTTCCAACACGGAGAAAATGCTATAGTGTATATGCTCTGAAGCTCAGCCTAACTAGACCACAGATCTGTTCCCTGTATTGTAGATCAGCCTCCATATCATTTTGTATTCCTCTCTTCAAAGCAGTCCATTGTCTGAACTGTGGATAAATAAAAGATCACTTAAAACCCTTGAAAAAAGATCACAGTCTGCAGCCTCATTTCTCTGGCTTTTCTCAGCAAGAGTAAAATTTCTCTTTATGGGAGAATGAAAGCGAAAAAGTCCTTTGGGAATTAAGGGTAACCAAATGTCATTATCTAATGCTGCAAGTGCCTGGTACATTTCTTTGAGCAGCTTTAAAAATATGCACAGCAACATGTGTCCACAGTGCAACTTTCTACTGCTAGGGAGCAGACGACACAATAGCCAACAGCTTAAAACTGATACTAATTTGGCTGCTTGAACAGTAATGGAAGGCGCTCTGACAGTATGATACTGAACACAGTAAGGACCTGTGTCAAATGGAAAGATGCCTTTCTTCCATTGTACTGCCATAAAAATAATTTTAAAATTGGTATATTAAAACATTTTGTGCTCAAATTTTTTTCTTCCTTAATTTTTAATTCATTTTTAAAGCTATAAATATAGCTTGCATGTTAAATGGGTGTCTGGCTCTAGTTTTACTGCAGCTGTAGCATTTGTCAGAGAACAGTGACTCTGTTTTCAGGGTGGTGCAGGATTTATGCTAAAAAACATCTCTAATGCTCAACACTTCTTACAGTCTTAGCACAGCTCTGTCTAGTATACAGCTATAAATTAAATGAATCAGAGTTGTGACTGCTGGCAAGAAAGATGGCAGAGCAATTTGTTGTGTTGCATTTTGTTTGGTCACTCTGTGGTTGTAAGACAGGTAAATGTTTTCCTCATCATGGTGGAGAGGTAGATTAATGAGAATTTAGAGGAATTTAGATCCTTGAGATCTTTAGATTTAGATTCAAGGTTGGACACAGACACTGTCCACTATGGGGATTCCTGCATAGAAGCATGAGTTTCGTAAATGTCTCTGGTCCATAAAACACCACAGTACCTTTTCACGTCTTTTTCATGCCAATAAACCTTAGCATTTGTTAAGAAACCAAACTGATTTAATGATGGCAGCACTGGTCCAATTTTCTGTTTGTCATTACATGACACAGAACTACCAACAAGTGATAGAGAAAGGAAAAACTGATTTTAAGATTTTTAACTTGTTCCCATTAACAGTCACTTATTAAAATAAAGGAACTGAACTTTCATTCTACTGGTCCTGAAGACAGCTGGATCTTACAGAGTTAGAGCAAATGTCTGCTGGAATTTTCCTTAGGACTGCAAGATTTTCAAGCAGAACCTAGTGAGGTAAAATGACTACAGGCAATACTGGCTGCCTCTCCTGTCCATTAGAAACGATTTGTTCTAAAAAGAAAAAAAAAGATGGTGAAGGTAATATGTAGTGAAATGGAATTTTTGCTGTGTGACATGTAGCAACCTAGAAATAGACATTATTCCCGTTAATTTGGAAATGTGATACACTTTCTGGAGAATAACTAAATAAAACAATGCTGAGAAGACTTTAAGCCAACACTGTCTTGCTGAAGAAACTGGGCTAGACAACCTTGTATTAAAAGCAAATTAGGATCTGGCAACCATCACAGAAAAAAAAAAAAGAAAAAAGAAACCATCTGCTAAAAGAAAACTAGAGAGGAACATCCGCAGTATTTAAAGAGACAAACTTAACTGTAAAACACTCAAAACTGAACTGCATTAAGTGCAAAGAGTAGTGGATAAGATGTGATAATATTTTCATTAAAGGCAAGAGGGAAGAGTATATCTGAACAAGAATGGGCACTGGAAGAGTTGGGATACAACTATTTCAAAAGTCGACTGTATCTGAAGGACTTTTACACATCTCTAGGACAAACAGAGAACTTTGAAATGAATTGCAATTCCTACCAACTCCGGTGGGTTTGGCTCTGGTGCTTAGGCAGTATTTCTGAGCAGTTAAAAGGCTCACTGAGAACTAGAAACAAAATTACTTATAGGAAATACACTGCATTATAATGGAAAAACTCACCCTTTGCTGCAACAAGAACAGCACAGCACAATGTAATTATTGATCCAAAATCTTGGAGTCTACTCAGTGACTACAAAAGACTCTGGAACCAACCTTAACTGGAATTAAAATAAACCCCAATATTGTTTAAGATCAGATTTACACTTTTTTTCATTAATGACCTAAAATTTTCTTATGAATCTCAAAATGTGGAAAATGTTTAGACTTGTTTATTTTTTTGATGTAGATAATCTGCTGAATATAATATTGTTAATGTATCAAAAGGCATAATTTTAGATATACAAAAACTTTGCACAGTTCTTTAGTACTAGAACTGTTGAATGTTGTCTGCTTTGACCCAAAAATGATCATATCTTCCAGAGCTCTACACAAACTTCCAGTTGTCATAACAACCTCCTGCAGCAAATACAAGATAGCTTGCATTTGCTTTTGATACTATTAGCAAAAATTAAAATCTCCTGAAGTTTAAAAAACTGGGATATTATTTCAAAGAGCGGGGGGAATTAATATAATTTTTTTTTAATTCCCACAAAACTCAGCTTTTAATTTTAAATCTTCAGTCAGCAGTCTGTAGATACATTACATTGCATCAAGTCATGTTTGCAGGTAACTCTGTTATGCTGCATTTTTATACAAAATATGCAGGTTTCTAATAATGTCTGTGTAAAATGACACTCAGAATATAAATAAGCCTAAATTAACCTTTAGGAAAATCTTCATGTGTTTTCCTAAGTAACAACTTTACTAGGCAAGTCCCTGAATGCTTCAGTCTTGTCAAATGAAATACTGAATCATTATGAAAGTCGCATTTAAGCTGTGATCCTAGCTATCATTCTGTTATAAATGTTTCAGATTCAATAGTTAATTTAGCAGGAAAGGATCAGTATTGCTCTGTTTATATTCTTATGTTAATACTAAAATAGAACAGAACACCTTAGCCATTGCAGTACACAAAATAACAAACTGGATTCACTTGAGTCCCTAGAAATGGTTCGCTTATGAATTATCCCTATGTGAGTCTTGACAGTACCTAGAGATGTCACCTTGACCAGGGTCTCATTATGCAAGATTGAGTACCAGTGCATAGAAAAAGACAGTCCTTTCCTAATTTTTAAGGACAGTTAATGGTGGCTACAAAAGAAATTGCAGGTGTTCACCAAAGGTCAACTAACAAGGTAATAGCAGAGCTGCTAACAAAGAACATCTTATTTACAGTGAAGTCTGTCACTTCAGACAGTTTTCAATTGATTTGCACAGGCATACTGTATTATTCCAAGAATTGTGCCCACCATTTCTAAAATAGGGCAAAATTAATTCATAAGTTTTTCTCTTATTTTAATGTTAATATGACCGTATTAGAAGAACCTGGAAACCAGGCCAACATCCACCTAGCAGAGGCATGTTGTAGCAAGAAATAACAGAAGAATTTGAGCTCTCTGAAGGTATTTGTTCCAAGAGTACAGCTCAGACTACTGCAGCAATGCATTGCTATTCACAGACATACCTGCTTGAACTAGAATGAGAAAGAGATTTAGATATATAAGGCAAAATAATTTTAACACTCTGAAAAGTAAGTTACTTAACATATGGAAAATAAATCATGAACATCAAACCATTATAAAAGAGTTCAAAGTCTCAAACATCCAGATTCTTAAGCATATTTTAGTTTAATATTCAGCTTCCCTAATTGTACATGTGACTAGTGGAAATAATTTCTGTGATTCAGGTAGTGTCTAGAGAATATTTTGGTGAATTTATTTAAGACAGACCACTGAATAGTTTATTACTATAAACTTTGATAACATCTATTCCAATCAAGGTTTAGAGGAATTGATGTGAAAAGATCTATATCATTCAGGTAAGAAAACTTATTTGTCATTTTGCAGCTGTGGCTTAATTTTTTTTCTTAATAATTTGATATGTCTATGTCATGTGTCTAAAGTCATTAGGCAGAAATCATCTGAAGAAAGAGAAGCAGCAGTGTAAGCAGTATAAAAAAACCCACAGGTGTTATATACCTTACCTAGGTTACCTATAACTTACAACCTGATTATTTTTCCTATTTTTTAAAAAAATTATGTTTGACTGCTATACAGATGACATACTTGAGAAAATAGGCTCATTCCTGACAATAGAAGAGAATTATATGAGCCATTTTTGTTGGCTGTAACACAGACTTCTGTCAGATTCACATCTTAAAATTTGCACATATGCAATGGATAGCTGAATTTGTGCTTGTAGTTAACATAGCTTTGTTCATGCACAAATGAGCCCAATCCCTCATGAATACAAAAGCTCTTCTCCAAATATGTACAAGCCATTACAGATTCTGGCTCAACAATGAGGCTTGCTCTGTTTCTGAAACAGACATATTAATAAAGTCCATTAAAATTGAAGAACTCACACTTTGCCAAGCTTTAATGGATCCTGGAAGGCAGAAGACCTGAGATGCATTAACATAGACCCTACCTCTTCGGGGAATCCTGTTTGCTTCAATGAGTAACCATAAGTGTGCAGAAGTCTGTATTTATATAGATATATTTATATACTGAATTAATATATATATTATATATATTATATACTATATTTATATACTATATATATTTTTATATATATTTTATATATTATATACTATATTTATATACTGAAAAAGCCCTAAATTCTGGTTTTACAAGAAGAGAGTAGTGTTGATTTGTTCCCTGACTGCATTGAAAAGGTCATGAAAATCTTTGTGTTGACAATAGAAAGAATTCTCCAGCCCTTTAAACTGTCACCATTCACATTCAAGTGAGAGAGGAATAAATTTGTCTAAAACAAGACAGTGTGAAGAGGATTTATGCATTTTAAGCCACATTGTCTCTGTGATCATGATAATGTTTGTAACATGCAATGGAATCGCACAGTCCCATAGAAAATATGGAAGCATTTCCAAAAGTAATTCCAGTAAAAGAAATTGATTTCTGATGTGCTAAAAAGATCTTCTTGTTCCCCTGTTATTTGCAAAATTAATGCACTTACTATGTTAATTTGAGAGATTTGCAACACTTCAGCAGCTTTTATGAACTCTGATTTGAATGAATCCTGGAATCACCCATGTGGAGACATTAAATTCTGTGCGGTGGGCAAAGTGACTTGTAATGAGGTACCTAAATATAAAGTCTGCTTCAAAAGCTCATGGAACTACATTTCAACCCTAGCTGCCACTGACCTGTCAGCTAGGTAAGATACTTTTAAACTTGCTCTTCACTGACTTTTTTCCCCTTCCTTGCCACCTTCTCCTACTCCTCAATCCCTTCCATGGATCCTCCTCATGTCACCCCGCCCCAGTGTTTAAGGGAGATCACTCAGGTTTCTGCTTATGATTTGCTTCTCTTTTTTTTCTCCACCTGCTGCATTTCATCAGTCAGAAAGCCACAGTGGTGGCAATGACAGTGATGTAAGCAGAGTCTGATTCCCACCAGACAAAATGGCTAAATGACTTGCTTTCACCCTTATGCTAAAGTAACGAGATGCAAAAAACCCTTTTGAATTAATCAGTCAGTTCATTCTCGCTCAGTTCCTGTGGCAGCATATCATCGGGACACTCCAAACCTTCATGTTGATTATAAAGCCAGACTATAGCCCTTAACCTCGCTTAAACTAGCCTTTAGGTTCCCACATATACAAAGCAAAAATAGAAATTCTGCACTTCACAGTTCAGACTTGCCTGTCTATGAAGACATTAAAGAATGAGAAGAACTTCACATGCAAGGTACTGGAAGAACCCATCATTACTACTCCAGACTCATTTACAATGCTGAAATATTGCACCTTGCTTTGGATTCAAATCTTTAAAAATTATTTTAGAATGAAAATTATGGCAAGAACAAGCAGGTAGAAAGTAAGAATCACATTCTCTTTTTGCCTTTCTGGGTCTAGCAGATCTGTCACTAAGCTTTCAAATAGAATAGCAAACACTAGTAGCATTAGGACAATATAGCATGACCTTCTCCATTATCGGATTTTAAAAAGCCCTGAAACAGAACCACCCCAGACTTTACTTAGTGAGAATCGATCTACATCATGGTAGTTTGGTTTCCAGTTTAACAGACAGCTATATATCATACGCTGCTTTGGATCAATGAAATCCCATGCTCATCCACTAAGCACTCAATACCCTGGAAAATTTGCATGTCCTATAGATTCTGTTCATTAGAATGGCTAATTAAAATGATGAGAATGTGCTATTGATCTAATTATGAAACATATGCATAATTTGGGATGCATATGGGATAAAATGTGGCAGCTGCACTGTTACGCCTTTCAAAGTCATGCCTGTTGTCTTACAAGATAGAGAAGGATTTATGGGAATGCCACTTTCACTGATGCCAGCTGACATACAGACACAAAAATAAATGGAGTCACTGTCAAAGGGCTCCATTTCCCCTGTTAAGCCAGAGGGTGCTCTGCCTGGAAGACTGGCCAAGCAAGAGGGGGTTGGCAGGCTGACTGAAGAAAGAGCATGCAGTGCATCCACCGCTGCAGAAGTAGGAACTGATGCGGAGAGGAACCTCACTGGAGATTTGACAATGAACACTTATTCAAAACGCTGCAGCTCCAGTGAGGACAGCTTTGAGTTACGGGGTAGCACAAGGTCAGAAGCTAAAAGCTTTTTTAAAAGCAAAAATAAGGATGAAGGCTATCGACCCCATCGATCAAAGCACTGTCAGAAAGGGGGTGAAAAAACCCACGAACTGGAACACTCTTCTCTATATCCAGCAGAAGTGGGAAACGCAAGCCAAAAGCTGCAGAGGCAGAAGAAGACTCAAAAGAAAAGCAGTTCCTCTGCATCTGATTTGAGCTTGGTGAGTCAAGGATCATCAAGTTCACTGTCTGTTGTGGAAGAAAAAATAGAAGCTAAACTCAAATTCTCTCAATTTATTAATGAAGTTACTTTCAGAGTGCTTGATCCCATGAGCCTCAGGGCATATCGAGCTGCTAAACTGAAAAACACCTTTCCATCCAGTGTGAGAAGCCTAGATGATTTGCATATTAAGAGAAAGTCTTCTGAAAGCTGGAAAGAGAACATTCTAGATGGGAAAACCCATGAAGAGGTAGACTTAGAGAGTCTGAGAAGTGACGACATTGTGGCGGGAGCACGAACACGCAAATTAGAGAAATCCTTGTCCCTGGATACAAGTGCCTCTCTCAGGTCACTTGATAATGGTGCCTCATGCAGAAAAAGATCTGGATTGCCTGTAGAAATCATGATTTCTCAAAGCAAAGAAATGCCAGCCACAAAATCTGCATCTCTGCCTAGAAGTACAAGCATGGTGAGCTCTCTCTCAAATCACTTCTTTGGGTGGTATTTGACAAGTACTTGTGCGTTAACGTGACTATTTCAAAAGTGTTTCTGTCTTCCTGGGTGGGCTTTTACTGTGTACACAAACTTTTCTTCAGGGTGGAACAAACATGGAGGGTTTATTTTTAGTAGCTGAAGAGATCAGCTAGAGCTGGGAGGAAGGAAAGACAGGGTACAACTCCCTAGTCCTTTTAGTTTGGTGTCTTAAAGGAAGACTTTACAAGATCAATCAAGAAAGGTATTCCTGCACTGCAATGAAGCATATGTATAACACCAGGTCAGCTCAGTGTGAGCAGTCAAGGCACCTTCAGAAAAGGGTGAAGAGAATACTGTGAGAGACTACTCAGGCAGTTAAACTCACTACATTTGAACTTGCTTAGGTATGTCTACACTAAACAGGCATGCTCAGTTGTTGTGTTTAAGTACTAATGAGAGCTCTGACATCCTGAAAACACTGCTAAGGTTTGTGTGTCTGTAGTTAATACATCTACATTGATAATATCTTTCCTGATTTTTCTGAAAAAAAAACTTAAGAACTGAAAAAGAAAGAAAGAAAAGCTGAAGCTTTCTTTTATGGTCTGGTCAAAAATATTTATGTTTTTAATTTTTTCTTATGAGATTCTTTGTTTGGTTGAGGAAGAGATATTCATGCCTATGGAGGAGGGCAAAGGGAAATTGTTGTTCTTTGTTTGCATGGCACTGTCAGAAACCCTGAGCTGCCAAACCTTGAACTGATACATTATGCTATTATATCTCCAGAGCAGCAGTTGTAATCCTGCTAAAACAATAAAGGTCCAGGAACTGTTGCTTAAGACTATACACATGTACACAGATGTTGCTAAAATGGGAACTGCTACAGCTGCATTATGCTTTAAAAAGTCTATTCAAATTTAAAAAGAAAGAAACAAAGGTTGTCTGTTTTCACAGGGGCCTGTAGCAAGTGGGAGAACATCGCAATCTTAAGAATTTTATGCAATCTTCAGCAACCCAAGCTTAGGATTTTATAGGATGTCCTTGGACGTTTTAATTATCACCTACCAAAGATGGCCAGAGGGAGAAGAGGTGAAAGATAGTGAAACACAGAGAGAATTTGGACTCTGTGTCATGTCACAGCTCCACAATGGCAGCTGTCCTGCAAAGGGGTCAGAAGGCTCCAGCCTGAGCCCATGGCAGGATATGCTTTTTTCACATTTCAATTAGCCATCTGTCAGAGCATCTTTTCCAGTGGACTTGCTCATACTGTACAGATTGGAACGTCCAACCGATTGAGTACTAACTGACTAAACACTCCCGAGTGCTCTGTAATTCCACTCAGTTAACGTAGGCATCAGTCTACTCCAATTTAAGCATCAGCCTGCTCTAAATCTAGTCATTTAAATTAAACACAGTAGTTACCAAGCATTTTACCTCAATGAACAATGCATCAGACTGCAGAACACAACATGAGAACAGAAAGGAGTGGCAGGGCAAAAAACAAAAGCAAAACACATTCAGCCACATCTACAGATTCATGTCTCCTACATGCAAAAAACTTTGACTTCAATGCAATTTATTTAGTGCAAGTCCTCACCTGAAGCATGCCTAGTAAGAAGCAAAAGGATAATTGTACAGACAGTCCTGGGTGCCATTATTATAAACATATTTTAAAAGTATTTGGTTATGTAACGTTCATTTGAATACACATATAAAACATTGCCTAAAACTGCTTCATGTTTTAGTTTCCAAGTTATTATTCGTATGCAGAAGGTAAACTTCAAGAGAAAGAAATGGATCCAGTTACATTGACTTAAATATAAAAACAGGATAGCAGAGGTATAACAACACATATCCTGAAGAGCATGAAAGAACATGCTTGAAAGTTTGAGGTTAAGAAAGGTGCACCTAAAAAAAAAAAAAAAGTGGCTTAGAATAAGAATGCTGTGACTTTGCCTCCTGGCTGTTATGTTTTCTGAAGACCCGTGAGGTGTCCACAACTGTGTCTGCACTACATTTGATGTGTCTATATTGGATCCAAACCCACTAAAATTATTTTCAACTTTCAGACTTCTGAGAACTGGTCAAAACCAAGGACATTTCTGCAGCAAGTATTTATCGGTTTGCAAACAGCTGCCACTGAAATCAAGTCTCACAAAGAAACCACCTTTACTGTAGATCTATGCAGAGGAATTTCCAGACAGCTAGCAGGATCAAAAAGGATGCTCCATTTAGTGACTGAAGCTAAAGGCAATTCTGATAAGTAGAAAACAATTACAAAATACGATGGACATGACATTGCTATGGTCTAAATATTTGAGTAAACAGGCCAACAGGATGAAATTATTTCTCATTTCTATTTATTGATCTAAATTTTGAGTCACTGGATAAATAAGTAGGAAAGCAAAATGATTTAACTAGATGAAAGCAAACCTCCAAATCCACACTAATATAGAGGAGGGTGCACAACTCGAGACTATGTCATACTTCCAGGCTGAAATGAAATGACCAGTTCAGTGGGCTGAAAAATGCAGGAAAAGTTTGGAAAGGGTTGTACACAATGGAAAGTTTCTCAGAAATGGGAAGACACGCTTATCAGAGACTGTCAAAGGACAGATCAACACAGAGAGAAATGTGGATGGGTCCAAACAACACGTATTTTCCTCACATCCAGGGTATGTTTCAAAGAAGGTCAGGCATGAGAGAAGACTGGTCTGTGTCTTTTAATACATATTCTATCTTAAATACATTTGTTTCAAGTAACCAATGCCTTCAGTAAATCTTTTGATACCACTGCTATTGTTCCAGGAGGAAACTACGGGTAAAAATTTAGTTCTTAAATAACCATACAGGAGACTAACTTCAGACCTGAGTAAGTCTGCAGCACCTTGAGATTTGAATCAACCTGAATGTTACATTTCAGTTAACTTTAGTCATACATGACTGAGGATCAACTTTCCAGATCGCGTCTTTACGTATCTACTTTTGCCTGCTCAAGGGACCATATAACACAATTATTAGACATTGATTTTTCTCGATCACAGGAAAGCAGTCCAGTTTCTTTCTTGGAAGAGCTGTATCTTTCCATCTTAGGAGAAACTATCAGTAGTACACATTCTGTGTGCAAGAGGTCTTAGAATCACTTAATTATTGACCTCATCATTGCAACTATATGCATATATATCCTAAGGAATTGTGCACTTGTCACCTAAGGCAATGTCACACACAAAATAAGCAAGGTCAAGCCTGATCGATACAAATGACTTACTAAGTTGCAATACCCTCTCTGAGCTGCTAGAAATACAGTGTTCCAATCTGGTGCAGAGGATGTCTTAAAAAACAAGCTTGGGTTGGGATAATGGCACTTCTACAACACATTTTGGAAGTTAAGACTTCCATGCTGTAAAATATGCCTGAATTGGGCAGATGGTGAGAGGGCAAAAACATGGCCTTGCTCCTTAGGAACTAACCATGCTTATGGAGCCATGTCTGAGTACAATTTAGCTGCATCCATGCAAAGCTGCACCAATGAAGGTAGAGCCAACAACAATTGCTTATTACCTAGTCAGCATCATTGCATGAACACAGACTCTTTCTGAACCCAGAGTGATATGTCTGCATGGCAACACATTAGTTGGGCTTCTCAGCCTGGTTTGGCACCAGCTTCAGGGTTTATTCTCTATTTGACACAGTGCAGCTACCAACTCAACTGCATCCCTGCCTGTCCCATCTCCATCTGTCCTTCATCTCTCAAATGAATTGCACTAGGCTCATCACCCAGCTCAGGTTGATGCTAGAGCCAGCTGTCAGGACAAGGGACCTGGAGAGTCACTGATGCAGTCATGCTGCCTCCTGTGTGATTTAGTCTAAAGGGCCAAACTTTGGCTCCATATCAGCAATTCAATTCCCTTCTGTAGCCTTAGCAAAACTAACTGAAAACAAAGTATTCATTTTCACTCTGATTTCAATCAATGTTTGCCCTAAAGTATTTAATTTCTATGGCCCTTGAGATGGAAGGGGACAAATGCCTGTTACAAAGGCCTGCATCTTTATAAAATGCAGATGAGTGAAGCACAAGCTAGAATAACACCCCTTTTCATTCCTCTCACAAGAAATAAATATTACAATAATTATTGTAAAGAAGAAATATGACCAGTGTAGACATTTATATAGGATATAGAGAAGATTCAAATTCTGATGATGTATATATCTAATCCAGGTGGTCTGTTTAATTCTTAAGGAACCCTACAGGTAGCCTGCTGAAGTAAAGTGTCATAGACATTAACACAAACAAGGAAAGTGATACTAATTTCTGCTCTTTCTATCTGTTATGCGTAAGGATTCCTGCTGTTTGTTACAGGTTCTCTTGCAAGAAGAACACCTTAGCATGGGGATGGCAGAAGCATCTTAACGAATTATAGCCTTGCACACCTGAACTTCCCAGGCATGAAGAAACCTGATGTAGAGTATGACTGTCCTGCAAGGCTGTGGTAGAATGCCATAGCAGTAAAAAATGCAACTAATCTTGCATTTCTAAAGAAAGCCAGATTCTAGGACACCCAAGTTCTAATAGAATCTCATTGAAAGAGCAGACAAGATGGTGATTTTTGTTGCCCTAGGCCAAAGCTCTTTCATACAAGAAGTCTTTCAGTCCTCTTTCAGCCCTTCCAGCCTGTTGCCATGCTTTAAAAAAGGCAATTGCTTTGTTCTTGGATGAATACCAAATCTTTCATTTCCATTTACAGTACAGTGATGTTTACAAGTAAGATTTGTGTTCAAATACATTATAATGGAAAGTATCTATTATTTCACTGACTCATGCATGCAATACGCTAAAAGAGAAATAGTAAGAGGTGGCACCAGAAGCACAGAGAGATGAAGTGATTTGTCCAGGTCAGTGATCAAGCCAGCAGCAGAACACAGGCATGAAAAGTCTTCCAGAGTCCTATTTTCTGGTCTGTTTCTGCTCTTTCAGGCAGGCAGGACAATGCAGAACTACCCTCAATAGCAGAAATAATGAAACTCTGATCCACAGTTCTTGTAACTGAAGGTTACCAGAGGAAGGTAAGAAAGAGAACTACATCAGATGCTTCAATTCTTCAGCACATGACAAGCACATAACAGATCATACCATTAAGGCCTCATATGAGTCTCATATGGCAATGGAAAACACCACATGGCCACCTTTCCTGGCATCCTGGCCTCTCTCTTGCCATGCTATCCTGCATGATGCTGCTCAGAAGTTTGTTTCCCTCTGCCTTGCAAATTGGAGGTGACCATCAGGCTGTCAGTAGTCTAAAAATATTTTCTCAAAATAGATATTACAATACATGGCTTAGTTTCTTTACCAAAAACTTGACTGAGAGAAGATATCAGTCACTTCTTTTCACTGTTCAGAAACAGCAGACAAATACAGTAATTTTCAGACTTACTAGCTTTAAACTCACTATCATACGAAATGAGCATAGCCACTGAGCTGTTAGCAATATAAACCATAACAACTTCACTCTGTTATTTTTTCTTCATCTGCACATCCCTGAAAACATTCTCTGTGTCTGGTAATACTGTATAAGAATCACAGGTCAAAACAATTGAATTTGGGTGTGGAAAGACAAGTACCACAACTTTAGTCAATTGGGGCTGCAGTTCCTCAGTACTTCTGAGGATTCCTATTGCATCATTATAACCTCTCTCCTTCTGATACAAACACTGACTGTTTTTCTAATTCTATACACCACTATTATGAATTTGTCACTCTGGGTGCAGTAGTAATGAGTAGTATTGCAAATGTATGCAGATGTGTACACTTGGAGCTTCCAGGGTAGGTAAACTAGCTTTATAACACCACACAGGTGTTAGGCAGCCAAATACTCTAAGCTATAAAATCTGATGGCCAAAAGCAATGGTAGCGCTTTCTGACCTCAGTCCATCTGAAATCAAAGACAAACCTCATTTTCCAGTGATCAAGCTATCTTAAATATCTCCTCAATCTCTGAGAGGACTCAGCCATGTTACGTTTGAAGCATGTAGTAGTATTAGTCGTACCAGCAGCAGCCAAGCTGAGGCAACATGGAGCTCAGCAAAGACTAACAGTCCAAGTATTTACCCAGCTTCATCAGTTAAATACAGAGTGCTGAATCCTCTCCTTCATTTTGTTTGTGACATTTATGGTACAGTCACAAGATATAGGAAGACAAGAGGGCCATGTGCAATTTCATCTATAGTTAACACCTCTTGTCCCAATAATGTGGCATTGACTCCTTTTTCCACTGCTAAGAGGAGTGCAGCAGCCATGTACTGTAGGAGAGATCAGCATAATGTTTTTAGAGCAGCAGATGTGACATCGTTTTACAAGCAACAGTATGAGCAGATGGTGTTTAGAGAGTTCTCCTTGCCTGCTCTAAAACACCTCCGTTGGGTCACTAATGGATCCTTCGTCTAGTCGAACACAGTGCATAAAGCTACAATGTTCCCAAGATGACGCATATGGTCATTTACAGCTTCTCAGCTCATCAAATACAAATTAGATCAAAATCTTCTTTACAGAGCATACATGTCTATAAGCCAGTACTCAAAAAAGTAAGCTATTTATTCAAGATAGGATAAAATAAAGACAGTCTGAGCTGCTTGACAATAAAAAGAATGTGTTTTCAATGAAATTAAGTATCTCACCATAAAGCCTGCAATTTTTGAAGTTAGGGTTTGTACCTGGCTTGTCCTCCCTCCTCCCTGCCCCCCCCCCCCGCACCCCCCCCCCCCCACCATTTTTAGAGAAGGGGAGCAGCAAGTGAGTCAGGAGGGAGATGTTTGGCTAAAGGAACAGATGTTATTATAATGGTGAATTTCTGCACACCATTCAGGGCTCCAATCAGAACACAAAAACATTTTCCAGCCAAATATACTGTTTGTCTTCATAGGGGCAGCTACTTAGCCACACAAAAATGCTGAGCGCATGCAGTTCACATTGATTTTGACATCTCTTGGCACCAGCCATGGGAAAGCAACATTGGCAATCAAAAATGTTTAGTGTTTTTTTTCCAGTGATTTTTGTTAACATGACTTTTCACCTTCCTTTGAGTTTGAAAATCATTTCTCAATTGCACTGTCTATCTTTGGGTGCCTTTGGAAAGAAATGGTACTTTCAGAGTAATGGAAGCTACAACAGGCTTATAACAATTACCATCAGCAGAGATGCCTGAAAACTGCAGAGCCAGACAAGGGAAGGCAAAAGAGCAAGAGGTAGAAAAGACCAATAGATCTGGCCCAGGTTTGGTCTAAAAGCCTTTCTGTGTAATTTATGACAAAAGATTTTAAAGGTGTTTCAATCCATTTTTGATTTCTTCCTTCAGTCAGCAGCCTGTGTTTTGTAATGTTTATGAAATGGTTTTTTTGTCCTGCCATAGCATGCCTTTGGTATATCACAGAAGCCAAAGACCTCAGCATGCAGTGACTCTCCCACAGACATGTGCAATAATTAACACAACCACTTTGGTCAACATAGTGAAAATCTCTGATTTCTACCAAGAGAAGATTCAAGTGCAAGGCACTGCCCAGAGACAGAGGTTGCTCTGATTTATTTTTCACTTGAGAGTGACTGATGTTTTTGCCCCACTCATTCTAAGGTTTTTGGCTCTATTAAAATTCTGCCCACTGATGTACTGCATGCAATTAATAGAAACATAGATGTAACCTTGTTCCCTTCCCCACCATGCTCTAACATCTAACCTGAGTAAAATAAAAGTTCACTTCTTAATATGAACCTAGCACAGCAGGCATTTTAGGGATAGAAAAGAGGGAATCAGTATTACATTACTCTGCCACAGCCGCACTTGAAATACTGTTTTCTCTGTAGGCTTGGTGCTCTGTGGGTTTTAGTCTCACATCAGAAACATAGCATTAAAACTTTGAGGCCGACAAATTTCAAGAGCAGAATTTTTTATGAGTTACAGGATGGATTGGAGGGTTTTATACTAAATTTGGGCCTCAGAAATTGAGCCTACCTGCCCCAACACCATGACTCATGTCTCAGAATACCAGGAACTGCCAGCTTTGACCTCAGGTCTGATAAGAAGAAGCAGGACCCCATTTGGGAAGCTGTTTTATATTTATAAAATACATATGTTTTCATAAAGCTCTAAAAAATGGCATTTTCGCAAACTAGCTCAGACATTTGTTTCAGTGACTTCCTCTTTGCAAAGGGGCTTAAATTTGACCTTCTCAGATGAAACTCTTCAGTGCCAGAGTTTTAGATGACAGGAAAACACATCTTGTGGATAAGAAAGAAGCAGCAGGTGTCATAAATCTCATCTTTAAAACGGTCTTCCATGACATTCTCATAAGAAAGCCAGGAAAATATGGGGAAAAATATTAAAAGTTAGATGCAGAACTGGTTGGAAAATCTTATTGAGAGGGTGGTTCATAATATTCAGTTGTGACTGGGGTCTCAGGGGGACCAATACTATTTGGTATTAGCAAGCAGATGCATTTGCTTTGAGATACCATTGCTCTCTATCTACAGAGAGTAAATAAAACATGTAATTCTGCTCCTTTGTCTGATTTGGAAACTACAGTAGCACATTTATACCCCTGTGTAATACTCCTTAAAGGATGCTTGTGAAATTTCCAAAATGCTGACTTCCCAAGAATAAGCAGGCACTTATCAAGTTTAAAGGAAGCCTTCCCATTTCTGAAAATCAGCCTTGGTTGAAAAGCCTTCAAGTCTTTTTTTCTGTGTCATAGAAAAATTATTCAATACCTAGAATGGACAGAAATTGTTTAAACACCCCACTGTGTCTCCCATCCCTCAAATCACCACTGTATCTACAACTAAATTTGTCTCCTTTTTCACTACCAAAAGGATATTCCAGAACTTGTTCAGAGTTTAATGTTGAAAAAACTCAAGTGAGCTGGATACAGCAGCATTGGAGTACCTATTGCTGAAGAGCTAGCTTGTAGACTGTAGTCTGCAAAGCCTTCTGTTATGACACTGTTGGCCAACAGCTCTCAATTTCTGACAGTAAATTCAATACCTGCAAAGATAAACAAAATTATTTAAGTGCACATCTGTTATCTGTCGAGCTTATGAACTGTTTGCATTAATATTTGATGTTGGGCAAGAATGATCAGTGATATGGCAGTCTCTGCCTCCTGCTCCCTGCTTGGATAGTGAGAGCATTTTAAACAAAAGAGAATAAGGAATAAATACTAGGCCTGTTCATACAGCAATCCTTGTTCTCTTGAAAATAAAGAAACATTTCCCCCAAAGAACAGCTATTCCCTACATAACTGTAGTAACAAAAACCTGCTGTGTGAACAAGGTTAAAATGAGCAGCTATTGAGGATTCAAAAACTGGTTCACAACCACTTATTTCTACAGCGGCCAGCCAGACCTTCGCACCGTTTGCTGTGCTGCGAGCTTACAGAAAGTACCAGACACATCCTATTTCTGGAGACTCAGGGCTGAATTGTAGCCTTGCAACAAGGAAAGTGGGACTGCCTGCAAGCCAGCTGGATGAAACAAAACAGCAACAGCCACTGGTAAACAGTCAGGGCCTGGAGGCCTCAACGGTCCTGACTACCTGAGGTGTCTCCCACCCTGCCCATGGCAAGGACCCCATGTCAGCCCGCCGGGGCCCTCAGTCCCTGCGCCAGTATTGCCGCAGCAGAGCCGGTCTCAGCTTCCCACGGCCCTGCCCTGCCTGGCCAAGGGCCCCACCAATGCAGGCCCACCTGCAGGCCCATGGCCGAGCCCGGCCCTGTCCCCAGGGAGGTGCCCAAGGCCCGGGGTGAGGCTGCCCCCAGTGCCCCTCGGCTGCCCTGCTGCTGCCTGGGGCAGTGGGACAGGCCCTGGCTGCCAGGCCCTGCCCTGATGGACCCCAGGGGAGCCCCATGGCTGCTGTGCCCCAGGGAGTCCCCAGCCCTGCAATGGGGCATGCAAACACAGGGCGGATGGAGGCAGCGCTGTGCCAGACACTCGCCTCCTGCCACTCCAGCGCAGCCGATCCCCAAACAGCAGCAGAAGATAGAATATTGCCCAGTACATGAGGGGTTATTGCCAAGGAGGAAACAGAATCACCATGTTGCAAACCATACAAAGCCAGAGTTACTCACTCATCATAAAGAATTTACATGGAGTAACAAATTGGTAACAAAAAACTGCTAAAATTGTCTTCATGCCCATACTAAGCAGTAAAATGCAGAAAAGACCCTTCATTTGCCTTGGATATGCCTGTCTTCTCCACTTTTCAGTATTTTGCTTCTTTTTTCGATGTAGCAAACCAAAATGGATGCTAAACCAGTCAGCAAAGTTGCATGAGGGAAGTGTACAGTCCATTAAAATCAATGCAGTTAATTAAAAATATAATTAAAACAGAAACAGTAATGAGAATTGGAACACAATAAATAATTAAACCAAAATTAGTTTGGCTCTTTTGTTGAGCCACTCAGTCCCCAGTTAAAAGTAAATGGCTTTTTCCTTCATTGATAGCTACAACAGCAGACCTTAGGCAGCTCTAAATTCTCCTTCCACTGTTAGCGTGTAAGTGCGTAAGCCCCCCTTTCCCACCTTCCCCTTGCTCTACCCACTTTCCTCAACCAGGCTGCCGTTCAACTCCCAGTGCTGCAAAAGTGGGAGCTGGACTGAGGAGTTGCAAATACAGAGCAGGAAAGAAGCATATGGTGGTAGAAAATAACAAAAAGCCTGTTAATTATTCCAAGAAAATATGAAACATTCCCCTACAGCAGGAGGGAAGCTGTTGGCAAATTATTATTTATCTGTTTATTTATATTGGAAATAGGCAAGGGCAGAAAGAAGTAAGACTGTTCCCCTCACAAGCTACTGGCAGCTTTTTTGTGCCTTGCTCATAACCATTTTGGACTGTAGGAGCTAACGTTGCAGGAAGCAAACTGGGAAGGAAAGAGGCTTTGTTCTTTAAACACCAGGCCTTCAGAACAAATGCTGGGTTCTAACATAGCTAACTGCTTCATTTCTGAGCTCAGGTCTGCAGGAATAATTTTTACAGGTTATTGTGTCTGTCTGATATTACCACAGCAGTGTGACAGCTCTATAAATTGTGTATTGACAGCTGTGGTTGGTTTCCTGCTTTTCTTGTATTCATTCACATGTTAAACGTTCCTTCCTTCCTTGAAGGAAACACGTATCTCCCCCATGTTGGGAAATGTTAGTGACAAAGAGCACGATGCTGAGAAGAAAGTTTCAGCTTTCATTTTCTCATTGCATAACCTCTCCAGTTCTTTGAGAAGGAAGAAACAAATGAACCCTTCTGGCTGAGTCACTATTTAATAACACAATAATTAGGTAAACATCATGACAACTAGGGATTAAGTATTTTCCACTCTTATTGGACTTCTATCATCAGAAGAAAAACAACAGGTAGCTCTTCTAGTAACTCAGTTATTTTAGTACCACAGATCAATGGCTTGATTCTTGCATTTCTCCAAACTACAAAGCATAATAGCTATAATAAATATTAGCATGTGTCCTCTAAGCTATAATGGAATTTTATGAAGTTGCATGTGCACTGCTGTAATATGTCAGGAAGAACTACCTAACAAATGTCTTTAAAATCCTTACTTTCTGTTGAAAAGCAACTGTTAACAACACAGCTGCTCCTGTGCTGATTTTTGTTTTGTGTACTGACAACTATTTTCCAGATAAGCATTGCTGCAAACTGTAGGTAAAACTGGACATAGATTTATAGGGTTTAGCACTATGTATGAAACACTGCTATTAAACCTGAACAATAATGGAAGCTCCTGAGACAGAGGAAAGCTTTCCTGAGATGGTCAAAACAAGGGAGGGCATAATACTAGTTTTTCTTACAATTGCCTCCACTGGTTTATTGTGTAACTTTGCATAAAGGATCATCTTGGCACTGCCTCGGTTTCCCCAGCTGTAAAGTAAGAATAACTCTTAAACTAATCAGTTTTGTGTAGTGTTTCAAGATCCTCTCATAAAATGGATGTGTTGCAAAAACATGCCTTAGAAAGTTGAAGGAATTAACTCACAGAATGATGAATTAATTTCCTTATTTGCATCGTTTGAGGAGCCCTTATGCTAATGTATACCGGAAATTTTTCCTATACCCCTGTAGTGCTTACCAAATATAAAACCAAAGTACTTGATCTATGCTGCTTAGGAGCATTTCTGTTCTTGCTATTCTTAAGTGTTTATGTCTTGCTTTGTTTTTTGTTAAAAACTTCTAAGATGTAGCCTGTTACTGAAAACATGATGTCTTTTCCTGAACTACAGAATAGAAAATTAAATTATGATGAGTGCTAGAACATCATATAATCTTTATATCTGAGAGGAAATAACTTTAGGAACGCTGTGTGCAGTCTGGTCAGCAAGGTAAAAGTATAGTGCTGCAAGATGCTTATAGGTGAAGGTATTATTTTAGTTTGGTTGGAGCATGGGGTAAACTTTTTTGAGGCACTGAGACAACTGAGGCTTGTGCTTACTGTCATAATACCTCAAGACATGGACAACTGTTTATTTCATTCCTCAGTTTCCTAAAATTATTTAAAGTGAGCAGCCCTTTTTCAGTGGGCAGTTTTGCAGGTGTGTCATTCCCAGGTCCTTCTTTCAGCAACTAAATTAGACACACATTTGCCAAAAGAATTACCTGTTTCAACAAACCTCTGTACAACTTTCTTTTTTTACCAGAGCAGACAGGTAGATACTGGATCTTGACACTAATAACTTTTTGTTATTACATACTTAATATAGCTTATGAACCTCCTAGTAATAACAGAATTTTACAAAAGCATGTGTATGTCCCTCTGAGACGACAGGAAGAAAAAACTAGGGAATGACTAGCTTCTAGATTGATTAAGTTTGTTGAAAGGAAAATTTCTGTATGGCAGTAGACAGTTCTTAGCTCCAGACCAGTCTCATTCTTTCCAAAGTTACCTATACCCTATTATCACATTAACTCATTCTTTTTCTTCCAGATCAGGGCATCATCTCTGTAAGCCTCAGTAATGGCACAAGGGTTATATTTTCTAGGGACATTTCTTGGGTATCAAATATAACTTAGCATTTTCCAACAAAGGTGTTGGATTTGCACAAATATATCTGCGATGCTGTCTTCATTGGTCTTTTAAGGGCATCTAAATCTATGAATATATTAACCCCCATATGTGCCATCTAAATTTCTCTTCCTGAAGAAATTATTCCTTTGTACTTATGTAATTCCAGTTAGGCTGTATATAACCAAAAAAATTAAATCAAGTCCATCTATAATGTCAGTGCACTGTCAACCCCTGAAAGCTTTGATCTACATGGAATGACTGCATGATGTGGCAAATTTAACTGTCTTGTCTAAGGTTTATCCTGAGTCTTCCAGCAGGCAGTGCCATTTATGCCAGTCACAGCCCAGGACTCGTAGCCTCTTTGAACTGCGAGGCTGATGCAGTTCAGACTTAGTTCAGTCACAGACTTTCTATATTTGCACTTTCCTTTTATAGCTCAAAGTTAAAAATATCTTATGTTTCTATGTCAAGTACAGCACTCAAACCCCTGTAATGCAGTTTTGCAGTTAAATTGCTGTGTCTGGATTAACTGAAAACTATTTACTTCAGTAAAAGTGCAGAAGAACTTGCTACTGTCAGAAATAAACCTATCTTTTTATTATCTTGCTTTTCATTGTCATCCGTTATTTTCACAGATGATAGGTGCACCATTAAAATCTTTTCCAGTTGTCTTCTGTATTTCCAAAAATACTCGCTCTAGCAGACCTTTGCATAGCTCTGCTTCTTTTTATACTTTCTGTATTTTTTATTTATAACAGGTTCAATTGGGTGTTGCATTTCACTTTGGGCCTACAGTACTTCAAATAAATTCTCTTTATTCAGTGATGCATTTCCACCTGTCTCCACTTAACAGCACACATTAAGACTTAAGTGACAGCCATGTTAGTGTTTTATATTAACACTTTGCCTCTCAAAATGTCAAAAGCAGAAAACAAAAAAGAGAACTCAGAGAAAAAGAAACAAGTGGTAAAAGAGTTATAGCTTTTCATGCACTTCTGGCAGAAAAGCTTGAAATTATCTGTCACTGGGTTTTATTCATTTGTGGAAAAATATGATTTGAGGATTATGACAATACTGTGAGTAGGAAAGTCTAATGATACTTGTGCTGTTATTATCAGTATATATTGCATTACAGCCACTGCGGAACTGCTCATTACTGAGATGTGAAGTCAGGCAAAGCAGTAGGGTTTGGGAGCACTGTGGGGCATTGCGCTTTCTGATGTGTTAGGCAGTGAAACAAATGCAGGCAGGTAAGTACTTGTATGTGATTGGTGTCACCACTTTTCCTTGTTTTCTTTGGGTTGTATGCCAAAACTGGATGAGACGCATGTGACAGGTACTGCTTGGAGGTAAGAGAGGAGTAGCTGTGGGACTGATTACCAGGAGGTAAATGGTGGTGGTCTCCCTGGGATCACATCACATATGAGCTGGACAGCTTGGCAGCCTGGTAAGTTTGCAGCGTCCCCCACAAGCTTGTCTCTCCCATGGAGACAGATTCAGATCACGCCAAACCCCTGCTGCGACACACCCTCCTGCTCCTCTCATCAGCACGGACACTGCACTGGAGCTGCTCAGTCCTGAAATGCCTTGAAAACTGTCCAGTTACAGCTCTTGTCATGGACATGGAGAAAGTTTATATAGGAATATATGAATTCCTGGGAGGAATACAGAGAAATTGTCCATGCAGCCAGGGAGCAGGTTAGGAAAGCTAAAGCCCTGATAGAATTGAATCTGGCCAGGGATGTCAAGGGCAACAAGAAAAGCTTCTATAGGTATATCAGTGACAAAATGAAGGCTAGGGATAACGTGGGCCCTCTCCAAAAGGAAATGGCAGACCTGGTTACCCAGGATATGGAGAAGGCTGAGGTACTGAATGACTTTTTTGCCTCAGTCTTCACCAGCAAGTGCTCAAGCCACACCGCCCAAGTCGCAGAAGGCAAAGGCAGGGACTGGGAGAATGAAGAACTGTCCACTGTAGGAGAAGATCAGGTTCAAGACCATCTAAGGAACCTGAAGGTGCACAAGTCCATGGGACCTGATGAGATGCATCCATGGGTCCTGAGTGCTAAACCACTATCCATCATATTTGAGAAGTCATGGCAGTCCAGTGAAGTTCCCAATGACTGGAAAAGGGGAAAGATAACACCCATTTTTAAAAAGGGAGAAAAGGAAGACCTGGAAACTACAGGCCAGTCAGTATCACCTCTGTGCCTGGCAGGATCATGGAGCAGATCCTCCTGGAAACTATGCTAGGGCACATGGAAAACAAGGAGGTGATGGGTGACAGCCAACATGGCTTCCCTAAGGGTCTAACAAATCTGATGACCTTCTACGACGGGGTTACAGCATTGGTGGATATGGGAAGAACAACTGACATCATCTACCTGGACTTGTGCAAAGCATTTGACACTGTCCCACGTGACATCCTTGTCTCTAAATTGGAGATACATGGATTTGGCGGATGGACCACTCAGTGGATAAGGAATTGGCTGGATGGTCACGCTCAAAGAGTTGTTGTCAGCAGCTTCATGGCCAAGTGGTGACCAGTGACGAGTGGCATTCCTCAGCGATCAGTATTGGGACCGGTGCTGTTTAACATCTTTGTCAGTGACATGGACAGCGGGATTGAGTGCACCCTCAGCAAGTTTGCTGAAGACGCCAAGCTGTGTGGTGCGGTTGACATGCTGGAGGGAAGGGATGTCATCCAGAGGGACCTTGACAGGCTTGAGAGGTGGGCCCGTACGAACCTCATGAAGTTCAACAAGGCCAAGTGCAAGGTCCTGCACACAGGTTGGGGCAATCCCAAGCACAAGTACAGGCTGGGCAGAGAATGAATTGAGAGCAGCCCTGATGAGAAGGACTTGGGTGTATTGGTTGACGAGAAGCTCAACATGAGCCAGCAGTGCGCACTTGCAGCCCAGAAAGCCAACAAACCATATCATGGGCTGCATCAAACGAAGCGTGACCAGCCAGTCAAGGGAGATGATCCTCCCCCTCTACTCTGCTCTCATGAGACCCCACCTGGAGTACTGTGTCCAGCTGTGGGGCCCCCAACATAAGGAGGACATGGACCTGTTGGAGCGAGTCCAGAGGAGGGCCACGAAGATGGTCAGAGGTCTGGAGCACCTCTCCTGGGAGGACAGGCTGAGAGAGTTGGGGCTGCTCAGTCTGGAAAAGAGAAGGCTCTGGGGAGACCTTATAGCAGCCTTCCAGTACCTGAAGGGGCCTACAAGAAAGCTGGAGAGGGACTTTTTACAAGGGCATGTAGTGATAGGACAAGGGGTAATGGCTTTAAGCTGAAAGAGGGTAGATTTAGATTAGATATAAGGAAGAAATTCTTCACCATGAGTGTTGTGAGGCACTGGAACATGTTGCCCAGAGAAGTTGTGGATGCCCCAACCTGGGCAGTGTTCAAGGCCAGATTGGACGGGTCTTTGAGCAGCCTGGTCTAGTGGAAGGTGTCCCTGCCCATGGCAGGCGGGTTGGAACTAGATGATCTTTAAGGTCCCTTCCAACCTAAACCATTCTATGAAGAAGGGAGCAGGGCACATGCTGTGGAGGCCACATCTACCTGAGCCTTTAATTTCTTAATGGAAAAGGACAATGTAACTTTTCCATTCTGGAGCCATGGGAGAAAACCTGGCACTGCTAACAACCTTTGTAGACAATAAGATTTGCGTAATTTCACCAAGAATTAGATGCTTTAATTTCTGATGATAAAGAATGTTAAGAATTCCCTTTGGCTAAAAATAGCTTGCTCCTGTGACTTCGATTATTAATAGTTTACCCAGCATTGATTTGAAACATTTTGATAAATGTTCAGAACTTCACAGCCTTATATTTGATCATTTATTTAGCTAAACTCCTTAGTGTAGACGTAAGAATGTCTTCAAAGCAACAGCTTGTTTAAAACTCTATCTACGTAAGTTATTAATTAGAAGTGACTTGTAATCTTTTGGTATAGCTGGTTTAAAAAATGTTCCAAAAAAAAATCTTGCTGCATCTTTTCTTTTTGCCTTTCTTTCCTTTTGTTTTTTTAAACAAGTCATGTTTCCATTCCTTTTGGTTCCTTTGGAAAAAGGTCTCTTTCTTTTATGAACAGGCCTTTTTTATACTCTTTAAATACCTTTTTATTTTAAGTTGGCATAACTTTCTCAAGATTTCTGAATAAGAATTTCAGTAGTTCTTCCTTAGTGGTGCTTTGCCTTCAGGCTATTTATTTGATAACACATTTTCATTATTAATTTTTGCATTTCATCCCCGAACCTTCTTTTCCTTCTGAATTAGCCACCTATTTAAGCAGAAGAATTTATGTCTTCTTTTGCCTGATGTTAATTTCAGGCAACTTTCCATGCTTCTCTGCTCACATACAAGTCCCCAGTAATCCTGATTCTATGTCACAAGAGACTTTGGATTGCACTCTCTCTCCTACCGCTGTCCTGTCATGCTTTTTACAGGAGGAAAACCCAGCTGCCCATTCCAGAAAGAAGCAACAGTGTGCTTCAGTCAGGTTCCCAATCTGAACAGAGAGGGGCCAGGACCAAGGGACACCCCCAAAAGGAGTGGTTGCATAGTCCTCACAGAGTCTGAGTCTCAATTTATGCTGTTAAATAATTGTAACAACTGATTTCTCAGTCTGAGTCTTGCATAATCACAGCAAGTTGGAAGGAAGGAATTAAACTGGGTTTTCTCAAAGTTCTACAAAATGTCATCATTCTGATAAGAAGTACCGTGCTGTTTCTATCCCTATAGACAATGACAGCTTCAAACTCTGGCCAACATTCCCCAAAGGACTGATAAGTTTTAAAAAGCAGCTGTAACAGTCTTTTAAAGATATTTGATTTAATATGACATGATGCTTTCCTTTAAAAAATGTATGGAGCTATACGATAGCAGTAAAACACTTTTTCAGTGAATACAGAACTGACTAACAACTCTCAAAGGAAATCACCTTACAAGGATCTCAGAAATCAGGCCTAACAATATTAAATCTTCTCATTGGTGATTGCAAGGAAAACTTTTAAAATTATGATTAATTCATTGATAATGCAAACATTCACAGTGCGGTAAATAATGATGAGAACAGAGCAAACAAAGTGACCTCACTTTTAATTTTTTGAAAGAACATTAATATAGTCAATGATAAAATTATACGCCTAGGTGTAAGAAGGAAAGCTTATATTTTCAGACTAGGAGACTGTAAAACAGGCTTTGTTGAGGGTCAAGGAATTCTGGCTATGTAGCTGAAAAGAAGCTAACATAACCTTGGATTTAAAACTAGAGGGATAGGAATGTTAAAGAGGTATCTTCACCTTTGTGCACAGAATAGACAAGATCAGTGTTAGAAAGACTGACGAAAAATTCAAGGGTGGCATTGAAGAGAGACCGAGAATTATCCTGCGCCAGAAGAAATTCATGTGCGTGGAAATGTATTCAAAGAGGGTATGCTCCATGGTCATTCCAGGCACAGAGGCAAGGTTGATTGGTGTGTAATTCCCCAACACTTCCTTCTCAAAGATTTCTTAAAGTTAGTGTTCTTCAAGTTATTCCAGAAGATTGCATATGCTACATTTGCTAGGTCCTGGGGAGCTCTGTAGAGAAGATGAGCTCCTATTAGCTGAATCAAGAAGTCAGAGAGGAGTGAGAGAGAAGTAAAGTTTTGTTGTCACTCAAAACAAGCTAAGAAAAAGAAATTGTAAGACTAAATGGTTCAAAATGTTAACAAAAGTTAAAGGTTAATAATAGGTTAATACAGTAACTAGTGAGTCATACTTTAGGAATAATGTAAGAAAAGCAGATGAAGAGTGAAGGAAAAAAACCTTAAAGATCGCACAAACTTATTCAGGAAAAAAGAGAAAAAAAAAGAGATGATAGATTTCAAGGACAACTAACAGAGCTGGATGAAGTTATAGCACAAGGGAAGGCAAAATTCAATACTGACAAATCCAAGTGTACTTGGTGGCAAGAAGTCTAAATTTATTGTGGGGGAAAAGACAGGAACAAAACAAAAAACCCTCATGGAAAACCCAGTAGGAAGATTTGCTGAACACTGCTGTAGTCAAAAAGGAGGTAGAAAACATTTAAATTTTGTGACCATATAACTCCAGTCTAGAGTACTGAAAAAATTTCTGATCTTCATCTTGCCAACACCAGGCAGAAACAGAAAGTTTTTAGGGAAGAAGAACTAAAAGTAGTTAAAAGACTTCTTTAAGAAGAGACAGCAAAAAGAATGGATTAAGTTTAGGAGAAACATATACAAAACCATGGGTAGAAAAATGATTGTCAGGTGGTCCAGTTTCTACCCTTCATAATGCAAGAATGAAAGACTCAAATGACACAGAAAGGCAATAATTTCAAAACCGATCAAAAGAAGTGATTTTTAAACAGAGTAAGTTGCATGTGGAGCTCATTGTCACAAAACAGTCTGAAGGTCTAAAAGATCAATAGGAATCAGTGTAGTTGTAGTTAGACATTTATCTGAAGGTATATAAATCCTCAGGCAGCAAGGTATAATCCAAATTCTACCTGACAGGAGTTAGAAAGTTAGTTCCTACTTACGAGTTATTCCATAACCACTCACTATGTCACTTCATAGATTTTCTTGTGAAACATTAGGGATAAGACCTTTAGTTTAGATGCTATGATACCAGGAGCCATAAATTCCAAAATGCACCTCTGGACACCATTGATGTGGAAGATTAGGAAAGCAGGGAGTGTTTAAGTCATCACCAAGCTGAAGACAACCGTATACAGTGGTAGCCAAATACAGAAGGATACAGAACATCCATACCATACATTTTTGCAGGGGTATTCTAGCTTTGAAAATGTAAGGATATAAACAGGCAATGTTTGCAGGGCAAAAGAACTTCTATTGGGCCAAGTGATAGATAAACCCTTGTTTCTTCCAAATAAAGTTTCAGGAACATCATGGCTTTTCTGTTTGCTTCTCAGAATGTACCAACTGGTGTAATAAAATGTATTAATTCTCCCTGTAAAACTTGACTGTCTCATTTCATATGTGCCAGTTATTGCTCTAAAGAGAAAAAAGCAGCTTTGCTTCTTGAAAGAACGACCTGACAGCATGAAATATTTCTTTCTGAGGGTTCGTTTGGCTCCGTAGCCATAGCCAGGCTGCTAGACTGACCTCACTGCAGCCTAAAGAGGAGATGATCTTGACAGCCCTTTCCAGTGATGTCTGAAGTACAGGCTTACAAGGAAATCCTTGCCATCCCCTTTGGTTTAAGAGAAAGAGTGATGTCATTCTCTCCCTGATAAATACCAATATCAAACTGGAAGTTAAAGTGAATTCTCTACCCCAGAGGAATATGTCTGTTGGATGAAACTCTGGAAACAGTCAAATCAAATAGCAAAAATCACACAGAGATAAATAGAGCCAGAATTTCAGTCTATAAATTTAGATCCTTTCCCAGTTGAAAAAAGACATCAGAGGATGGGCTTTCTCCAACTGGCTCTGGCATTTTCCTCCAGTATATGTGAAAAAAAGGCTCCTGGCATGTTGACTATAATTATGTAGATATATTAATATTATATACTAAAATTTCTGGTTTTACTGCTAAGCCTTTTATTTTCCATTTAC
The DNA here is from genome assembly GCF_030936135.1 of Gavia stellata. Lineage (NCBI taxonomy): Eukaryota > Metazoa > Chordata > Aves > Gaviiformes > Gaviidae > Gavia > Gavia stellata. Next base: position 14,237,805 of record NC_082600.1, read on the forward strand.
TCCTAGGTTTTATAGACATGTCATAGAATCGTAGACTCATAGAAAATAGAATCATAGAATACCAGGTTGGAAGGGACCTCAAGGATCATCTGGTCCAACCTTTCTTGGCAAAAGCATGGTATAGACAAGATGGCCCAGTACCCTGTCCAGCTGAGTGTCCTTTTTAACCCTTTCCCTCTCTTAGGTAGTTATGTCAATCCTTTTCATTTTATGCTTTACATGATTTTTTTGGTTCAATGGATTCTTTATTCTGCCACGCTGGTGACAATGCTTCTTTCCCTGGTTCTCTTCCCTCAGTGCCTCATGTTTACATTGTTCAAAAAAGAAATGTACAACTCTATGAGATGGTAATATTCTACCTTGAAGTTCAGATTCTCATTGTGACTTTTTTTTTTTGGACATCCAGAAAGCTATTTTAAGAAAATACCCTTACATACTTTGTAGTTGCTTATGTGCTTTACTGTTTAGCGGTCTGCCTGTCCCCAGTTTATCAGGCTGATTGATTTCTCAAGCAGATTTTCAGCACTAAAGTCCCATCTACTTTGCTACAAAGCATTTGGCAAATGAATAGCCTCCCTTTGTTTATTTCTGCACAAGAGCAATTATTTCACTGCCGGATATTCACAACTGTATTGTCACACCAAAGATCACTACCAATATAAATGTGACTTCACTTTAATTTATACCTAATTTAATGCCCCGTTTCCTTGCCATAGTCAGGCTTAAGTGTTTTACTGATATGACGCTGCCTGTGATTTTTTTACTGAGTCCAGCTCCTTTTGTCTCTGAAGATTTCACAGTTCTTGGTTCTGTTTTCTCTCTGCATATTTGTGATATTGGGAAGCGCTGTTTACAACCTTTGTTTTACAGGTATCAATACAGAGACACTAAGACACAAATCCATCTCCTGACTAGTCCCATTGTAACACAAAGAATGAGTTGAAAAGCAAGATTTGGGAAGCTAGATGAAATGGAGTCTTGAACCACAGCAATGTCTTCCCTCTTTGATACAAAAATTGTCTTAAATGGAAAACAAAACCTTTACCAGATACTAAATATATTTCAGTTTATAGAGCTTAACAAGTTGAATCTTTATCCGTTGTATTTTCCTTGCCTTTTTCATCGAATCAGTGCAGTAATAATATAGCTCTCCTAACTGAAATAGAATTGGGATTGCAATTGTCATTGCATGAATTGTGACATTTGTAGTGCAGGTACACTGTAAGCTATAGGATAGACGGACATTTAAACCCCAAACTTCCACATGTGAGTACAGTTAATTATTTTTGCAATAGTACGGTTCAAGAGGCTTACTGAAAGTCACAAAGGAAATACCAAGTAGATGAAGGAATTGAACCCAGGTTGCTAACATCCCCTTTGCTGTTTGAAACACTAGATCCCTTTTTAGCTGACTTCTTAAAAGAAAGTCACTATGTCTTCATTTAACCTTGACTCGAAAGCCAGCATGTGGTGACACTATTTATAGACCATTGCTCATTAATTTATTAGGGTCCCACTCAGACGTTCCTTGTTTCTCCAGACATGTGCAATATCCTTGACTCTCTGCAAGTGACTGTCCTTGTTCATCTCTATGCATTTGTCTTCCTGATGCCCAGACCTGCCATTCTCCTAGTAGCGATGGACATAACAGTTCTAAAGATTCCCAGACCCTTTGAAATAATAACAACTAAAAAAAAACCACTCTCAAAACAGCAGTTCTGAGGGCAGTGGAGGAAATTCCCCTTGACTCTCACTCTCTTTCCATTTGTATCTCCCCAGAAGATCTTTTGGAGTAATTAATAGAGACACTCTGGCTAAAGTCACTTTGATGTGGCCTGCTCAGTCTCTTTCATTGCCACTTGGCAAGGGAGAACCTTCCCTGGCCTGTATTAACAGCATTTCTTCTACAAACACTCAGAGTCCAGTGACTTTCTGATGACCTCTGGTGAAAGACAGCAGTTCTGTAATATCTCTGCAGCTCGGGAAGTCCAGAACCTCGCCGTTACCCACCTATCTTTGTCAGGTATTCATCAGAAAACCATTAGCCTAGCCATTAGCAAAGCACTGGAAGACACGTTATTAAGGCAATAATACTTCTCTTACAAATTTCATCAGTGCAACATGACATGTTTGCAGGTGTAGGCTGTCATTATTTGATACTTTCCCATTCTTCTCTTTTCTATAGCATTTTGGTAGCCTCTCCTTATGTTTCAGTCCCTTTTTGTTGTCTCAGTGGCAGCCACCTGGGATGTGAACAGAAGACTGACTGACCTTGGTCAATAACACTGCTTCACATATGGTCTGTGGCTCAGAAATCATTTGGGGTCACAAAGGAGGACAGTGTGTGTAATGTGTCTGGCATATGACAAAAAATCAAACAACTTCCCTGATGTGGGGACAAGTTTCACTGTTGTGCTAAATAATGATGCAGGCATTAAGAAAGAAATAATCTTGTTGAATAGAGAAAAATGCTATTTACAGTCATGAAATTCCATCATCATTTTTTGCTAGCTAAGCAGTAGGATAAAAATGGAGAAACATTTTAGGCTTGTTTGTGATCTTGGTTTTTCACTTATAAATCCAGTTTGTAACAATCTTTCCTTTTGGACCATTGCAATAATCATCTGACTGGCTGTGTCTACTGACAACACACACCAGAGAACTCACTGAAAGAAATTTCCTTGCCTTTGCAGTAACTTCTAAAAAGATACTGAATGTCAGAGCTCCATACAAGCACACAATCAGATGTCTGCAATATTTCTTAGCAGTTTCAGAAATCTAGAATATCTAGAAGTACCTGTTTATAATTACTCCAAGAAGGCCATAGTCCTCAATTACAGAGGACTTCATTACCTGGAGGATGCCCCTCCACTTTACTGCAGCTTTGCTTACTGATTACATGCATAGAAATTAGTGGCAGCGCTTTTCAATATGCTACAAATAGAAGTGCTTTAAATAGAAAGAAAGTTCCCTTCCTTCTTCCACTCAAGAGCTCAGGCAGGGCTGCTCTGGAGGAGACAGACACGACACTGCCTCTCATATGCTTCACTTCTGTTCTCTCATCTCTTTTTTCACTCTAAAAGAAACCTATCAGATATTCTAACTACAAACGGTCAATTGTCCTTTGCCTATAAAAGCAATAAGGGGAAGCCTTTTTCTTCTTGGTGAAGCCTCTATAATGAATGTAATAAACACTGAACTAATGAGATTCTGTGGTACTTAAACAATAATCAGTAGAAATGGATGAGAAATGCTGTCCTTTCTGTAATTACCACAACTGCCCTACAGAGACTTAGCATACATGTGTTCTTTATAGCACAGGTCCATACGGGAAGATCCATTTTTGATAATTCCAAGATTCCCGAGAACCTATTTCATACAGTTTTTTCTCTTTGAACTCTTTTGTCTCTTCAGAAAGCCACAGTTCAGGGGGAAAAATCCTTTTTAAAAAACATTTGTGAACTCTCCTCCTTATTTTTCAGAAATCTGGAATTTCAGTCCCTTCCAACAGGTTCTGCCTGGCACTACTGTCCTTCCTGCTTCATTCATTAAAAATAGCAGTGCAGCAGAATGAATATATCCTTTGGGATTCTACATTAAATGCAGAGTCTTGCATCTTGGGCTGGCTTACATCTGTGTAGCCCTTTTGAGGTCTCTTGGCACACCACTGCAGCTGTCCCTCATAGTAGGCATTTGAATTGATTAACACGCTTGGTCCTTTTTTCTTTCCCTCTTGCTCTCAGGGCTGCACCCTGAAAGATTTACTGCACTGTGGAGGGGCAAGGCACTCTGTAGATCCTCTGAGGACAACATAATTGCTGAATCAAAATATCCTATGAGAATGTGAGCTTTGAACTTTGCTTTCAAGATTTAAATTCTCTTTTTCTCAGAATACATATAACAGATTGTCAGAGAATAATCTCCTAATAAGACGCATGTAGATAACCGGGGAAGAGAGTGAAGCAGTACCTTTAAAATATTGTCTGCTAAAATTCAGACAGTAAATCTTTAGTCGGGCAAGTAATTAAACACATAAATAGTCACATGAAGTTCACTGGGACTACTCATGTACACAGTTATGTGTATAAGCATTTGCACTCTTGGGATTTAGTAATGAGAATCTAATTAAACAAAACAAAAATGGTTAGCAACCCCAACTGGGTTGAGTCACTGTTGGAACTGTGCAGACGAGTGCATTGTTATTCTGGACTGAAGATATAAATCAAAATTCCTTATTTCATTAGGTGTGGGTCCCAGTGTTTTATTTTGCAATATCTAGTGACATTAACATATTTTAGGGACTATCAAAGAGAAGATTCTTAGAGGATCTGTGGTTGCTAGGAGACTGGTACTTCAGTTCTGCAAATCTTCCACACTGCAAAGAGCAAACTGGCAATAATCAGCTTTTCGAGCCAGACAACAAACAACTGAAGTTTACAGCTTCTTGTTTAAAAATTGTGATTTAACCCTAAATTTGTAGAACTGGAAAATTTAAAAGGTGTGGGATTTCTGCAAGTAGGTATTTTATCTTGTATCTGTAATATGCCACCCTTAAATCCTTTTTTAATCAATAATACCTTGGGTGTCTGATATCTAGACACTTAGTTGCAGTGCACTGGCAGGTTTCAGCCAGCATAGAAGGTGCTGATCTCATTCAAGGCAGTTCAGAGAGAGAGTTTTCCATCCCCAGGCCTGCCATCTCCATTCCCGTACCCGCACGTGGTCTGCACCCTGAGAAGCCTCAGACCAGCACCTTTACCACCTGCAGCTCCCTGCACCTTGGGGCCTCCCAGTTTACAGCTACAGCAACAGCAAGTGCATTTGTCTCCGTGGCACCTAAACACCTCAGGATACATACATCCAGTTACAGCAGTGCCATTGGGGAGTTTGTGCCACGTTGGCTGCATTTCCTAATTTTAACTTCATTAAAGGAAATATCCCATATCTTCTAAACCAGAGTAGTTTTGTTACAGTGTCTGAGAGGGCACAGTAACAATCTCGGAAATCACTAAGGACTCTAATTTGGTGATCTTTAAAATTCGGTATTCTTTATGATCCAGGAGTTATGCTAAGCACAAGAGCACACTATTTTCAGTGAAATAGCACTTGTGATCAGAACTGCATACGCGTTTTGTGGTTTGCTGGATCATTGTCTTTAGTACTGTTTAAATAGGTATACATTACAAGGTATTCACCTATGAAGAATTATGTCTATTTCGTCATTCATGGCTTTTCAGTTGCTCAGAGTAATGTCACAATATTAAACCCCAATCTGTAGCCCACTGGAGTCAGCGTTTTCATGGATTTTGAGCCTGATTCTGTTTAACTGCAAATGCCCTTATTTCTTATCATGTACCAGGATAGTATAACGTTCTGATCTGATCCTTCACTGTCCTCATCTAACACCACAGCCAAACTCTTTTCTTCTTCATGTGACAGTAAAGGTATATGAAAGAAAGTGCCCATGGGGACATACTGGGCTGGGGAGAGGGAAAAAGGGCAAAATCCTAGCTGAAGTCAAGGCATGGGGGACTGCCATTCCTTTCAGGAAAACTACAACTTCCCCCCGAGCTTTTTGATAACCTTCTACTTATTCTGTAATGATTCAAACCCAGTTTGTGATTATATTTAAACACTTTCAGTCTAAAACCTGACAGTTCCATGCAATTATATGTCCAGAATGTGGTATTTGTGCCCCACTACGTTAAGTTTATATAGTCATAGTAACAACGAACATGGCTGAATCATTGACAAATTCAGCCTTAGCTATCTTCTCTTGCTTGCCTTGACAACTAGACTATTGAATTCCAACAGGATGAAAATCTAAAAATAGCACTGCGTGAAGAAAGACTGCAAGCAAAGCCACTAGATAATACAGGCTCAATGCTCCTGTGAAATGTGACACGTGCAAAAGCCAGATGTAATTTTAACAATACTGCTTCCTTTTTGACAAAGGAATCTCCAGAGTCTGATTTAATGTCTCCACAGTAAAGCCTAACAATTCCACGTTTTGTGTAGGAGTAAGAACAGACTACTTTAAACTCACAGAAGAGAACCCCTGAGAAGAATGCTAATGCACAACGCGGTGAATATAGAAAGAAGAGACCTCTTATGACCCTGTAGCAATTAAGACACCATCCAAGTCCAGAGTAGAAGTAACCTTATATTTAAAATTATTACAACGACACAACTGGACTCAGTAATGCTGACAGAGACCAGTAACACTGTGGCTTTGCAGAAATCAAAATCACTGCAGCTTAGGAAATATTTAACCTTATTTACTAGACAATATTGGAGTGAGAATCTGGCTGGCTCTCATGCAGGAGTGCAGAGAGGAGCAGGCAAAAGAAGCTTTTCTTACTTTCATAGCCTGGCTGAAAAGAGGTGAAGAAAGAGGTAGATTAAGCAGTTGGCAAATCAACTGAAGTCTTGGGACAGTAAGGTTCAACTCTCTTTTACCTTTTAACATCACCATCTGACCTTGGGACTCCCTTAAGGAACTCAAGCTCTCTGTAAAACAGGTACCTCTCTAATACCTTTCTTATCTCACAGATTAATTGGATGGTAATTAATATTCACCATCTTGAGGCTCTCAGTGAGTTGTCCATGTAAATATATCTACAAGTTATATAGATATGTATTATGAATATATAATGGTCCCTCGTCATCTCTTGACCTCCAGGTATATAGCAGCAGACACTTTCTAACTTTAACAGTGAAGGACTGAGGCATGCAACTTTTTAAGCCTGTTTTACAGATGCATATTTTGCATGTACCCTAACACCACTGAGGGCTCAAATATACAGAGTAGGATTTGCTCTGGCATCTTGTGGTAAAAAGAAAACCAGCATCAACCAACAGCACTTCTAGGAATATGGTCTCCTCTTCTCTTCCCCGTACTTAGATTTTCCTGGCACGTAAGCCAAAGCGGTGACTAGAACCAGTTCCTTTGATTCATGTAACATCCTAATTCCCTTTTGGTCTGCTGTGGGTTTGGGAGTTGTTTTTTTTTATCTTATCCATAATATTATTAGGAAGATCCTATTCCTTTGGTGAAGAGAGAGACTGATTTGAAGGAGGAATATCGAAGATCTCCTCAATATTATTTTCTGGCCTTATTCTTTTATTGCTTAAACAAAGTTCTCTTCTTAAACAATTACAGGCACAAATCCAGATAATCTATCGTAGACCATGGCTTTTTATTCACTGGAATACCCGTTGTTCCAGAAATAGATATAGCCCCACTGGTATGACTTTGAAACACCACAGACATTGGTTGGAAATGGGATAAAAAATAGGGTGAATCAATAAACAGATATTATTTTCCATCAGTGCTGTGTGACAGGAGAAGTGAAAGCTTTGAAGTTTGGCTTTGTTTTCAAGGAAATATCTGTGACATTGTCTGGATATATCGCTGCATCTTGTTTATTTTACTCTTCCCTGTCCACAGACAAGTTCGTAAGTGACAAAAGCATGAACATAAATGTCCTATTTTTAGGAGACTCACTCAACTTCCCAGTGCATGGGTCTCAGGGAAGCAACGGTGCCTTAGGAACTGACTTATGTTGAAGGCAGTAAAGCAGAGAGCAAATTCTGTTTGTTGGAAGAAATGTTTGCACTGGTTTCTGTTGTCCTTTCTTTGTGGGGGAGCAGTCATAGTCAGAAGAGTGAGAAAGGGCCATGAAAGATGTCTAGCCTGTCCTTCCACCCCAAGACAGGAAAGTTGTATGTAAATCCTTCCAAACTTCATGGGACATCCCACTGCTATTATGGACAATCCCCTCAGTACATAATTATCCCTGTTTAATAAAATATTCCCCCTAACATTTTTCCTAAATCTCTTGGCTTCACTTTGAACCCATTATTCCCTTTTCAATCCACACTGAACATGGAAAATGGTTGATTTCCTTGTCTTTACAGCTATGTCTTCCCTGCTTGAAGACAATTATCTTTACTCATTTCAGTCTTGTTTTTGCTAGGTAGAGTTTTCTCTCTCTCTTAGCATTCCGATTGCCTTCCTCTGAACCCTTCCTTTAGGGGTCATGCTGAAAACAGGGCACAAAGCTGTGGTCTGAAAACAGACCACAATAAGAAAAATAAAAGGTGAAGATTTGTTTAACGGGCCCACAGGTGATTACTCCTATCACCTAGATAGATGTAGATGTAGCTAGTGCAGAAAATGCATGTTTTGTAACAAACAGAGCTCTACAAGTGTAGGACATCATAGGAATTTGGCAGTTCTGCTCCCCTTCTCATCTCTCTCTCTCACTTCTCATCACCAACATTCACGAACAAAACATCTCCAGTATGTAGAGACATATGTAGAGACATAAAGATGCAAACACAGAAATGCACAGGATCAGCCATGTTAGAATTCATATGCCACCCCGGCTCATGATGATCCAGGCTTTGGTCCCACTCAGTACATGGCCATCCTTAACAAGTCAGGAGTCAGTGCTCCAGGATATTGCAGTTACTCCTGACTGTCTTAGATACCACTTTATATTATCTATTGACAAACAGGAGCTTTTTAAATGGCGGCTTCTGTGGCTAAATACTTTAATGTAATGTCTGTAATTACAGTTACCAATGCCTGTAATATAGACACCCACATAAGTATACTGGCAATGTGCAGTCAGTAGTGCCATGTATTAATTTAAGAGACACAGACTCCAGTTAGTCAATTAGATTGCATTTTCCTCTGGCTCCTCAGTCTCCTCAGTTATACTGTAACTGGTGGGGTCACACTGGAGTCAAGCTAGCTGGAAGTGGAGTGTATAGAGGGGTCAGCTGGACAAGCAGTGTGGCTTCACCTCACTATTTTAACCTTTTGTAATTCTATGGTGTCATATGATGCTGAACAACTGTAAAGAAATCATGGTTCATCAATCCATTCTCACAAGACAAAATTGCCACTGTGTCTCTGCATCATAAAGGAAACAAAAATACTGCATGTATCTGTCTCTATTCTAGCTGGTCAGATTGTCCAGGGAAGGATCTCATCTTTGTATGAGGAGTTTGTACAGCTCCTAGCACCACAGATCCTCATCTCTGCTGATGGCTACAAGGACTATTTTAATACAAATAAGCACTTTAATCACATTAATTACATGCACAGGTTCAAATCATCTGATGGAGAAAAAGCGTACTGAACACTTCAAGTGGAATCTTAGCTGTCATTTTAAGGCAGGAAGCCTGTTTTCAATAGTCTTTGTTCAGGTTTCACTGGATGGTTTGCCAAGCGACATGAAGAGGTGTGGGTTCTTTTGGGACTGTTTTTTGAGAGGCACTATGGCATTTCATGCTAGCTGAGAGTACTGGGTATGACAGAAATCAGCTTGACTCACCTAAACAGCCATTTAAGAGCAGACCCTCTAGTGGTATAAATCAGCAAGGCTTGACTTCACTGGAGCTCTACGAATTTACCCCTGTTGGGAATCTGGCTCTGAGACTTTACAGAGTGAAAATGAAACAAAGGAAGCAAAACAAAGATCCTAAAATATTAGGAAATAAAACAGCTTGAGAATGCTATGTTTTCCCAAGCATGCAAAAAAGAAGCCTGTAGGTTATAGTTTCAATTTAATTTGTGGTTATTTGATACATGTTCACGCATGCAGTATGTGCTGTGGAGGACTTAAAGGCCTATTGGGAGAAAAATGCCCAAGAGTTCTTTTTATCTTATTTCTGTTGTGGTTATTAGCCAGTCTCTTTCAGCTAAAATTTCAGTGAAGTTGGACCTTGCTAAGGATTTTTACGAGATTAGCGCTGAAAAGATCTTCAACCATACAGACAGAAAAAGAAAAAAAGAAGGAAGATCTACTATATGCTGAAGATCAGACAGATGTTCAGGATAACTTAGATGTGGTCCAATTATTAAAGAGATACTTTGCCTCATCTTTATGTAAGAATAATAGTGAACATGGGAATAATTGCAGGTTATCTCATTAAGAATGAGGAAGGTTTAACAGAAACCTCTATAATTAAGGTAGGAGCAAACTGAGCCCACTCACCCTGGTGACATCAGGAATCCTGTGGCAATCCCCAGCCCAAAATCACGATCGATTGACACATGAAGCAGCAAGCTCAGAAGCAAAGTTTTTCACTCTGTGCATTGGTTCAAAAGTTATATTCTAACAACTCCTAAAAAGAAAATGTTACATGAACTGGAGTGAAGGTTTCATGGTCAAGCAAGCTGAGTAATGAACGATGCAGAGAAGTGACATAAACCACAATTGTTTTAGCAAAAGTAACTTTTTGTTAAGAGAACCAGTTTCATACTGAAGGAACATGTCCTGATCTATCTAGATTTGCATGAAGCAGTTCATAAAGTGCTCAGCTGAGAATTACTGCCTAAAATTGATGTAATGGAGAGTAACTCAAGATTATTAACCTGAATGAAAATTGTGTCTAAAAAAAAAGTAATGTGTTAAAAAGGAAGTCTGTTGGGTTGGGAAGAGGTTATTGGAACTTTGGAAGAAGTTTTTGGACACATCTTATTACAAATATTTGTAGTGACTTTGAGTCAATGAACAGGTTTGCCTAAATGATAAAGGTGTTTGGCGGTATTGACAACAATTAGGAACCTCATATAAGAACTGTTTTAGTTATAAGCAGAATAATGGAAACAGGATGAAATTTCACACAAAGCCATCCACATGAAGACTTCATGTTTTGGGGCTCGTCATTTGGAGGCAGCAGAGAAATGGAGATCTAGGTGTACTGTTAGACTGTAAAACAGCTATAAGCCTCCAATGTGACAGAACCACGGGAAATCTGAGACAAGCCTAAGATGCACTGCAGATATATTTTCTTTAGAGTCACTGAAGCATTCATATTATTATACAAGGTACTGCCAAGGTGTTTTGTACATGATGTACAGCACTAATCACCCACTTTCAAATCAGATTTAAGATAATTTGGAATAGATCCGGAGAAGGGATACTGAAATGTCTGAGAGAAAGCAGTATAATCTTCTGAGAGCAGTCAAAGAATCATGCCTTGTCAAATAGGACATCTCTTCATAAATCCATATGGGAATTTAAAAACAGCGTGCGAGTAATAAGCTTTAAACATAAAATTGGTACAAGATCAAACAGAGATAAACTGGTCATACAAAATTTAACATGGTTGGAATCACCCTCTGATTTCAATCAGTTTAGTAGTGTTCAGGAACACACAGGGGGAAAAAAAATCTAACTCTTTCAAGATGGAGCCCAGCAGCCTTATGGACACTGCATGATGGAGTAGTGGTGTTCTGGAGATACACATTTAGGTGTGGTGTGAAAATTTTGGGTATTGAACTTAATCATCTGCTCTAAAAATTAAAAAAGACAATTATTCTATTTCTTTACTGAGTTGGGTCCATTTACGCCGTATCTTTGTTGTGTGTAGTTAGTCCCAAACATCTGACCTTCTACTTATCACCTAATTTTGCTGTGGAGGATTTCTTCTTTCACCCTAAGAAGCATCAGAAGTTGGTCCCAGATAGGGAGGGGATGCTGGGAAGTTGCAATGCTACTCTTGGTGGTGTTGAGAGATTTGGTATGTCTTACTCATGGTTACTCATGTCTAAACCAGTTGACAGACGATTTTCCTCAGGTCAGACATGCAAAAACCCCACAGCTTAATGAAACCCTCACATTCTTTCTAGTATGTGTGATGTTCCTCTTTCCAGGGGAAAATACCTAATGGTCCCAACAAGTTCCTCTGTATTGCAGGGATATAGGAATTTAGTCTTGACCTCTTCTGCTTTCTTCCCTCCGTGTTAAGCCTCTTCACCTTTTATACATGAACTGTCTTCAGATGGTCTGAGAACACTGGAAGTGTTTTATGGCCCGTGGTGTGGAGGTATGCTTGGAGGATGTGCTTTCTGAACAAAATATCTATTACAGTGGCAACCGTGGAGAACTGGACTCAATTTTCTTTGTATCCCCATGAAAATTTCAGGCAAAAGTTTTACGGAAAGATTCTTCTTCTTTCGTAAACATTCAATACATGAAAACAAATCAAATGCAGCCAGACACTTCCTCCAGCTCTACTAAAGTTTCTATAGATTAAATTTTAGTCTTTCTTCAGGCATCACTTGAGTGGTACTTTAAAGCGTATACAAAGAGATCTCTAAAAATTGATTAAGAGTCTAATTAAAGATTGATCCTATCAAATTATGTAGTATGTAAATTTTATTAAATCAATCTTTTACTCTTGTACCTTATAGGGAAAAAAGGAAAATGGCCACAGAGGTTCCTATCAATAAAACTTTAGTACAGCTGTGAGCACAAAAGAAATTATGAAGTGAAATAGTTGGGATTGAAAACATGTTGCAGTTTACAAATGTGCCAGAAGTCCAGACGGCTTTAGTTGTGAGTGAACTCTCACTTACAGCTCTCCTCACCACAGAAATAAAAGCAACTCCCACAATACTAAGCAAGTCAGAGTAATAACAGTCAGACTAAATGAGCAGCAGTAATTTCCTGCTACTCTTTCTTTTCTTATACATTTGGTAGCAACTAGCCAACATGCCAATCCAAAGTCCACTGAACTCAATGGGAAGACTGGTGAGCACTGAGCCAGGCTCCAGGTCCTGTCCCTCCCTCTAAAATGAAACATCTCTTTCCAAGACAACAAAAAATAATAAGGGGGGGAAAAAAGTCACCTCCAGGGTATTCTTCCTCTTTCACACATACATTGGGAAGATGCAGAAGGATGAAAATTGACCTCAGGTTCTTAGGGGAAGGAAAATTTATCAGACATCTGGAAGATCTGGAATCTCATGATTGATTGTCCTTCAGAAAGTAATAATACAATAAAGGAAATAAAGCATAAACACAGTATTTTACTAATGCAGTCACCATGTGAATTGAATAGAATGATAGATAGACTATCAGCATGACTTTTTATTTTACTTAAAAATGTTTTGGTTCAATAATCAAGAACATAGACACTAATCATATAACAAAAAATCAATTTTGATCACTATATTAAGTTTTATGTATGTCAATGACTAAGAATGTTCTGCCATTGTCTTGAGGTTGTTTGACTCATTAATCAAACATGGGGACATAAAAAATTAGCAGATCACAGTATTTTGCATTTGCTCTGCTGAGTTGAAAACAACTGAGAAGTTGTCATGCTGTCTGAAACAGTAATCATATTCTAAAGGGAAAAAAAGCCACAGTAAAATTTCCTGGAGTTTCCATTAACAGCATTCCTGCTTTCATTCAAGCCAGCAAATTACTTTGTTCTCAAAGAATATCAACTTGCAATCTAGAATAAGCGGGGGGGGGGGGGGTGGGGGGGGTGGGGGGTGTGATTTAAAAAAAAGACAACTGATTTGCCTTTTGAATACTTGCTCCAAAATGGACTTTCAAATGCTTAGCACTTCCAAAAAAGGAGAGTCTTGTCAGTTCTGTTTTACACTTGCTTTCTTCAAATACTTGGAAACAATTCAAGTTTCTACCAGTACTCTTAGGCATTGCCTGAAAGTGCTTCCAGGCAAAGTTGCCACACCAAGTACTTCAGTGAAAAGGAAAATCTTCAAATCAGTCTCAGTATTTTAAGCAGGAGACTGTATATGGAAATGTAGGTTATTGAATTACCGAGGTCAACCTTTCTGTTAAAAGCAAAAATTGTTATTTTTAGGCTGATTAAGTAAAATCTTTAGTCACACTGCATTGATATTGTAGGAAAAAAAAAAAAGGTATTTAAATCACATCTGATATTTCTGTAATTAAAGGTAATTACTGATCTTAATTAAAAATATTTTATTTTTTTAAAAAAATCACACAGCTTCAATCACACTGCTCAGTTCAGGCATCAAGAGGCACTTGAAAGAAATCAACCCACTAGCAAGCAGCAACTTATAAATGACTTACCATAAAGGACATTCTCATACCAACCTTTACTTCAGGCTTTCTGCTTGAAACAGGTCCCACAAGACTTTCAGGACAAGATTGGTCTTAAAAGTGGCCAATTCAGAGCTGTTTAGAATATATTTTAAAATCAATTCAGTAAGATATTTCAGATAGGAGCCTTCATAGAGAGCAGTGGGAGGATGATGTAGCCTATAAACTTCCACAGGCTATATCAATGGCAGGGATCTGGCTAGGAAACAGCAATTTTGCCTTAGTAAAAATGTCACCTTGTGAAAACAGAGCTGTTTCAAAAAACCACAGACTTTTAAAATAGTTTTGAGTTGCTAAAGCTTTTTGGGGGAAAAAGAAATGAAGAAAAAATAAGAAAGGGAGAAGAAAAGGATGAAAAAAGGACCTTCCTAAGGAGTACAATTATCTGAAAAAATAAACTCCTTGGGATGAAAGCTACATTTCTACAGATGCTCTTATCTTTGTTTTCACTATCTCAAGTTCCTATATGCTCATTTGATTCTCTAGCCTTAAAACTAGGACATTCTCCTGAGAAACACCTGGGTTCTAGTCCTTTCACCTGCTCCTATTTATTTACTTAAAGTGGATCGCCATCAAAAGAAGTAACAGAGCGTTGCAGTGCCGCAGCACAGAAAGGGCTCTGACCTGGGTCAGAGCATCCTCCATGAGGAGGACTGAGCTGAACCCATTGCTCCCACATCAGAGAGGAGCCCTCTCTTTGCTGCACAGGCTGTTAGGGAAAGGCAGAGAAGAACATCCCTGATGGTCCAAAGGAAAATTGCCCATGTTCCACAAAACAAGCAGCTTTTACTCTGAGGAGGTAAAAAAAAGCCCTACCATGAAAAAAAAAAAAAAGGGAAAAAAAAGAAGGTGAATAGTTCAGACGGAAGTAATTGCAGCTTAGTTTAGTTTTCTGGTTTGTTTTGGTGTCAGGCATTTGCTGTGCTTTTTCCCACTAATTTCCTCTTGGGATTGGCAGCCAATGAGTCACCTGCATTGACAGATGAGCATAGCCAGAAAACCAGCCTACAGCTCCTCTTCTCCATCCTGTGCTTCAGTCACACAAAACAACCCCCACCCTGACCCCATGAGTACAGCAATATTCAAAGCACTAGGCAAAAGCAAGGCCAGGCAGCTTCCCCTTATATCGGTAGATATTGCCATAATAGAAGCACTGAAATTAGATATTTTAAGCATTCTGTATTCATGGTTGACTCTCACAGTTCAAGGCAAAGCAATAGTGAGTGTCCCTGGAGAAAACTATGTCCAGTCTCCCCAAAATGACAGGAACATGATGATTAGGGCAGTTTTTGAGAGTTGTTCTTCAGAAACCAAACTGGCAAGTCCATGAGGCTGTCAGTAGCTTCCCATACCCAGGGAGAAAGCCACTGCAGTTCATTTTCTGGTCAGCAATCTTTAAACTATTTCCCGCACAGTATAGAATTCACATGGATTCAATAGGATATAAATTAGAGAAAGCAATTATGGATCCCTAGGTTAGATTTTTAATCTCAAAACCTGTGACTTACCATGGACAACCCAGCGCTTCTAACAGACATGCAGGGACCACGTAACCATGTATTACATCCATTACCGGGAAGCTGAAAAGGGCTTTTCCTGCAGCTGGCTTCTTGCATACCAAGTTATGGTGAATGCCTAAAATCCTTAATGTATGTCATCAGAAATTATCAGGCAAACACCAGCCTGACTGACAACTTATCTAATGGGCAAATCAAAAGTAAATGGGAAGAAGGGAAGATGAGTGACCCAATGAAGAACCAACCATTTGTCATTTGGGATGTTTTATTAGGCAGTTTGACAAATTTTCTGCTGGTTAACTGATTAAATTTACATTTTGCTATTTTTAATCTTTAATTTATTTCATACTCAGATATGATTGTTAGCCATTAATCAATAAGGTTTAAAATGTTCATGATTAATGGGCAATGCCTT
Organism: Gavia stellata; assembly: GCF_030936135.1. NCBI lineage: Eukaryota > Metazoa > Chordata > Aves > Gaviiformes > Gaviidae > Gavia > Gavia stellata. The sequence goes on from NC_082600.1 coordinate 14,253,638, forward strand.
CAGTATAAATAAGAGATTCTGTGATGTTGGGATTTATCTGGCTCCAGAGATTGCAGGATTGCTCTGAGTGCTCATTCCTTACTTACAATAGAGCGGGACCAGGAGGATTGATGACATTCTGTGCCACTGGTTTGATAAAGTGAAATGGAAGCAGCTCTTAAGGATCTGCATGAGATAATGACGAGAAGAAACCAAAGGGTTAACAAGGCTATGCTTTTGATATAAGTAGTGTCAGAGAGATTAATGAGTCTCCGTGCTATAGGTAAGTAGGGCTTTGCAATATCTGTACAGTAAGAAGAAACTAGACAGATTAATGAAATGACCACCCACAGCTCTGCCGGGATGTAAAGATTCAGGGCTACAGGAGCGCCGAGCCGCTGCCAAAGGGTTAACGGGAGCCTGGCTGCAGCGGCAGGCAGAGACCTCAGTTGTAAGCGGCAGCCCGGGTAAGTGGCAATGAAAGGGTTAACGAAAAGCCTCCATGTATTAAGGTGCTAATTGTCAAGATAGTGTATTACTTGAGGAAAGTAATTTGATTACTCGAAACTCCCACTAAGGAGGCAAGCTTGTGTCCCTTCCATCTGTCGGGCTCTGTGAAAGATGATGAATTGAACTCAAAATTCACGTGTGATGAAGTCACTGTCATTTCCCAGCCAGCACAGCACTGCTGCCATGCCCACCGTGCGGAGGGTAGCACCGTTTCAACTTTTCCTCTGAAACCCAGGAGGCACAGTAACCTGTTACTTGCTGCTGCTTGCTTTTCTTTTTCCCTCCCCATTTTCTGCCTCAGCGCTACAACTGAGTCATTCTGTTGCCCATGGCTCGTGGGTATACAGTGCTCCTGCGGCGTGCTGCATTATTCCCCAGTTCATCTGTCAGTGTTATTTTCGGCTAATGCAGATGTGGGGTTCGCTTACCGTCGCTTTGTAGACACTTGTCGAAAACCATTTGGAAAGCCTTAACTATGCATAAATCTGCAGAGTGAATGTTCTCTTTCATTCACTTGCTCCTTTTATTTGATTTCTTGTAGGCCTCTGCGGCAGAGATGGAGAAAATAAGGTAAGTGAGACAGTTTATTTACATCTCATTACAGAGAAGAAATGTTCTGTTGCACAATGGACGATACAGGCTCTTGGAAAATATTTTGCTTAATACAATCAGTGTAAAATACTGGATTGCATGATGATGCAAGGGAAGCTGTGTTTTAGAGACAAAAGAAAAGGAATGTGGTTATTCTAGTAAATCTGTTTTGCAGCGATGTCAATTCAGAAAGGATGTTTTACACACAAACAGGTTTTATTGCCAGATGCAGAGGATATTTGATTATATAAATGTTGTAGTCACTTGTCCATTTACTGCAAGAGCCTGCCATTCCATTTAATGAGGAAAGTGAATCAATAATTCATGAAAAAGCTGAAGAAAATATAGGCTTGACTTCAAAGCATCTAATTACTATGGTTTGTTTCAATATAACGCTGTAACATTGGTGTTCGATTTTTGTTTTATATTGTATACCAGCCGGATAAATCTTGTCTCCTCTGTGTTCAAAATGTTGTCGTACTGTACCAGTTTCTCAGCACATCTCTCTTTAAGCAAAAGGAGATGGCTTTTATAAACATAAGTTTTCCATCTCATGTCTGAGTGCAAGTCTGCTTTGGGGGATATTGCTTTTGTGTATGTTGTTAAGAAAGAAAAAGAAAGAAGAAAGCATTCTAGCCCTTTTAAAAATATAAATTAAATAAAAATCAAATCCTGTCTATTAATAAAATCCCCAGGTATTATCAAAGCAATAGGTAAAAGCTGAACTTTTTACTACCCTTTACATATTTTATGGAGCTTATTTTAATAACCCAAAACTCTGGCCGTGCTTTTATTTGGTTTTATTGGACAAGCCCAAATTCCTTCTCCGAACCTGGTGACTCAGTCTGGTTGGTGACAATATTGTCCAAGCACAACTTTTTAGATTCTTTGAGTTTGGAATGGCTATCCTGAGTTATTAGAAACGCAGAAAAGTTCTAAAATTCTGGAAGTAACTGGGGAAGAAGTGGCAAATGTGAAAGAACAGAGATTTGACCAAGTGTTTAATGAGTTCTGGGCTGGAAACAAAATCCGTTTTTTCATTTGAGAAGAAGGAGGGGGTTAAGTCTCTTGCGGTGGACTTGAAGATGCATGTCCAAAAGTTTCTAATATAATTTATTTATAAAGTGCTTCAGTTGTACATTTTTTGTACTGTCTCATGACGGTGAAAGTATTATAACTTTTGAGCTGAAAGAAAAGCCCTATGCAAGGTATTATGGTTTTGCATGTATATAAGCACTATAATGTTAAAGCTGTGAGTTTTTCCTGAGTAATGGCTGAGAAAGCACGTCAGTACGTGGTCCTGAATTCACTAAAAATTCCAAACAAGGTCACCTATAGTATATGCAAAATCATGGCATGAATAACTCTGTTAGAAGATGCAAGCAAATATATATTTACATGTTTGCTTAATAAGCATATGTGCACAAATGCGATACAATACTTGCAATACTTCCCTGAGCATGCCTTGGCCTCTGCTTTTAGTAGACAGGTTCTTGCCACATTTGCAATAACAGGCTGCAGAGCCCAGAAGAATGAGTTCAGGAATGTATTGAAAAAGAAAGAATTTGTTATGACAAGAGTAAATAACCATAAAGCTCCATTTTCCTAGCACCCTAGTTTTGCAGCTGTCAGGCGTGCAGCAGTCCTTCCCTCAGTACTCCTTGAGCGCTATCTAAATGGAAAAGCCCATACTGCCCCGCTGAAGGAAGTGGGAGTTTAGCTATTAACTCCAACAACAGAAGGGTCAGGCTGTCTCAGGAGTTTGTTAATGAAGTTTTCTGTTAACAATTCTTGCGTGTAAAAGTTGCTTCTGATGGACATTTGTCCCCGTCACCCAAGCCAGAGCAAGGCCAGTGCAAGGGCTCCCTGCACTCCCGAGCGGAGCAGCGAGCTGGGCTGGGGGAGCTATGGCAGGACCCAGCGCAGAAGCTGCGCTGCTCCATCCTGAACTTTTCCAGTCTCCCTGTCTATACTCATCGTCTTGGATGTAAACTGGCAGAACTCTCAGCAGTTTCAGGAAAGAGTAATCAATTCTGGAGTCATTATTTTAAATACCCAGTGAACCCACAGACCTGAGAGAATTAGATTTTTCCTAAATCTATCCAAGTCTGGCACCCAGGTAAAAAACAGATTATCTTGTCTTTTAAGCACAGCAACTTCAGAGAGGCCATGAAGAGAGATAGCCTGAAGTCAGGGGAAGGAAGAAAGAAACAAGAGGGAAAAGGGCAGGCCAGGAGGAAAGAGACGTTTTTTTGTTACCTGTAGAAACCAGTGTAACATCAAAGGAGAAGCCATTCCCACACACTTGAATATGTTCTGCCCTATCCCCTGGCCCCAGCTCCTTCCACACTCTCTTTTTGCAATCAGCTGAAGATGTACCATCCTGTATCAGCTGGGAGGGAGCTGACCCGAGGACTAGAGGGTGAGCCCATGGCAGCTGTGGAGGTAGGATGCACAGAGGGTACAAGGGTTCTGCAAAAGAGGGAGGAGAAGGGGGTCTGGAACTATCAAAAAGGAAACAAATCAAAGCCTTGTTGGAGAAACAGGAGAAGAGGAGCAAGGTGGGTACCCACAGGACAACCTATGCAGCCTGGTTGAAAACCCTTAGGGTTAGAGAAATCCAGGTATGCATTACACAGTGCACTTCAAGATAAGAAAATCTTTTAAATATGAAGAACATGTGCAGATAATCACACTTTTCAGAGGAGCTGCTCCACACTAACAGTCCTCGGGAGCCCACGTGGCCAAACATTTTAAAAAGGCAGCTCTGGAAGTCGTTGGGTGAGCTTTGCACATTCTCCAGCCCAGTGCATCTGGGGCACCCCCAAGGACTGGGGTGGTCGGGCCCGTTCAGACAGAGGGACAAATGCAGGAACCTACAAAATCGATCTACTGATGACCCATGCTTTATTCAGCCCCAAATTCACTGAGCCAGGGCAGCACAAGCAATGGTGCAACGAACTAATACACCTCTCGGTGTTACATTTCTTCACTCAGAATCCTGCTGGAAAAGTGCAATTCATCTCACGTAATGCAGAAATAATTCCCCTTGCAGACCAAGGAGCTGCTGTGACCTGTAATGTCACATCCTGTCCTTTTCAGCAGGGTCTTGCCGTGACAACATTACAGGTGGAAGGAACAGTAGGAAGCAGAGGTGGGAGGTTATCAGTATTTACCTTGACACAGGGACGACTTCCTGTAGAAGTGGAAACATGCTATTTTGTGCTAAAACTTCAACTAGAATAATCAGTTACTGCAATGAAGTCTTCACACTGTGAACAATTCTTAGCAGTACATAGTGTTTATAACATCTCAAGGTACCAATATATTAGGCAGGAAGAAAGGCTAACTACTAATCACAAACCTCTTGAGGATCTGCACTTATGTAGGTTGGCTGTGTATGGTTATACAGTCACTTTAAACATTAATTACTTCTGACTACAACCTTTTAAGTACAGTTTTTTGGATCCGGTTCTTTTTCGTGTCTATAAACAAGGGCTGAAAATCTTAGTTAAGTAAAGTAAATTTCAAATATACCTATACTACCTTATTTTGACTCTTAGCAGCGTGCTATCTTTGGTGCATATATTCAAGAGAAGCACATGCCTTCCAAGTCTGAGGCCTTGCAGATCTGTGGTGGCTGGCACACAGAATTGCGAGTACTCTGGAAACTGCTCCTTTAAGTCAGATTGAATCCATAGCATGGCTAGATGCGCAAACAAAAGACCAGTTCCACCGCAACTCCTGTACAAACTCCTCGTAGCTTTTTTTTTGCTTCCATTTAATCCTGCCTGAAATACAGGTTATAAACAGTCAACTTGTCAAGTGAAAACGTTGTAAAGTTTGGCATAAGAGACCTCCAAGTATATTTTTGCACACAAATATTGACCAGATTCTCAGTGTTTCTTACACTGAAGAGTATCTCATTCCACAGGAAATGCCAGTTAAAGTGACAGATATTGCTCAATAAAAGCTTTTTCTTTTTTTAAATACACTCCTAAAATTTCAGTGACAATTCAGTAACTCTATAAATCAATATTCTTAGTTCTAAGCTTTCAGGATCCACAATAGGCTGAGCTGTGTATCTAAAAGTACATAAAACAGGACACATCATCACCATCAACTGCCAGGCTCACATAATCAGTGCCTGTAAAGAGGCTGACTTTCTACTCTGCAATGTAACCATGGTACTCCCCAACTGAGGATTACTTTATTTTGGTAGCATCGGTAGTGGCACTTTACTAATCATCCAGGGATCTCTGATAAAGTTGATCCACGTCTCAAGGAACCTCTGAGGCAACATCTTTATTTTGTTGTAGTCTTTGTTTCAGAGCATATGAAAAAAAAAGTGATTTGTTTTGCACACACAGCTGGTAGTAAGTCAGTAGCTCTATCCAAGTCTCTTGAATTTCCAGACTTGGACTTTTCTCAAGCATGTTTGAGTTCATCCATGGTAAGGAAGGAATATCAGTCTCTTCAAAAGGAATGTCAGAGGCATGTGCAGTCCTAAGGAAAAGCTTCTGTGATAGTTTAGTGAAAATGTGAACACCTTTCTAAATGCCCATAGATCATGCTGCCTTCCTGGCGCTTGGTATAAATTTAGCCCTCTTCGTATGCTAATGAACACACTGCAATTTCCTGCTATCTCCACCTTGTCCTTCTTCCTTCTGTCAGCCTGTATCTACATTAATTTTACCATAGTTACTTGAACACAAAGAGAGGACTTTTTTCCAGAAAGCTAACCAACAAACGTGGTTTACTTTACCCTAGGGCTTTTCTTCACATCCACAGCTGACGTGCTGGGAGCCACTGCCTTGTACAGAGGCACAATGCCACAGGACCGCAGCAGGGCTGTGCAAGCAGCAGCTCTAGCACCTGCTCAGCAGCGTCTGCAGGCTCTAGCTGATACCGGGACTTGAAACCCCAGCTGAGGGCACAGGCAAAGAGATGGCACAGGGCAAGCTCAGAAGAAATAGAGTATAGGGAAATGCTGGCGTGAAAGGGCCATGAGTTTGGGGTCATTAGATGTTATGGTAGAAAAGTCACCTAGCTGGGTGAACATTGGGTTCATTTTGAAAGAAAGAAGAAGAAAAGGAAGAGAGCTGCCTACTTATATTCAAACAGGTAAAGCAGGTTTTGATTTTTCTCTGCTTTGCAAGATGTTTTCATCTCCCAGGCAGTCCCAGCAGCACTGGCAGCCCTGCAGTGCTGTTTTCAGCACGTCTGGTTTGTTCATGCTGCCATCCAAGGTGTGACTGCAGCACTGCTAAACCACACATCTCTCCCCCGCTGAGACTACACTCAGCTTTAAGTTTGGTGGTCGTCAACCATAGCAATGGGAGTAATGTACACACAAGGATATATTCACAGCCCCCAGGGGAACTATAGCCCTGGAACTGGGATGGGTTGGGGCACAGAGCCATGCTGATCTGCCTATGCTAGCACCTTTGAGAATTTTATTAATGCTACCAGGGGCTCAGTATGTTTGTGTAGCTTGTACTGAAGTCCATCCCACTTCATTTCCACTATTACTGTTACCTGTGCTATTCAGTCAAATTAGCACTACTTAGCTGAGGCAGGGGGGTTACTGTTATGTCATCCTACAGCCCTGTGCCCTGAACTTCTGTCTGCTGCTTGGAAGAATGATCTAAAAGGCAGTGGTGCTGGTATGGAAGGAATCATCTCCAGTCACCTGCTGTAATAAGTATTGTGTTATATCTTTTAGCTGTAGGTAAATATTGAGTGGAGTAAGTGTCCAGCAAACAAAACACATGACAGGAACAGTGGGCAGAATAGATTCAAGTTGAATGAAACAAGGTATAGCTTTGTAAAGTGGCCTGCAGGGACAAGTGGGAGCTGAGCAAACATCTGAAGAGACCAAGGAAGTAGGTAGGAGGAGATGAGCCATGCCATCAACCAGGAGCTGCAGTGAGTCACGGGGAAGAGGCTGGACCTAGGTGATACCAGGCTTACAAATAATGCTCTGCCTACCCATTTCTTGCAATGAAAAGTGCATCACTGAGCAATACTACAAGCCACTCAGGAAAAAAAGGAGGAGGCATTTTGGACAAATATTTAAGAAAAGGGAAAAAAAAACCCATCCATTTCTTATAGTGTTTGTGATCAGTTCAAAAACTTTGTAGTACAGGGAGTAGAGCTTCCAGAACAGGGCTTTTTTGGTTGGGTTTTTGTTGGATATCTTTTTCCCTGCAGAGATGCAATGATGCTTGATGGTCAGAAAATTCAAAGGTGGGAAAATTGGATGCTCTCTGCATCCCCTATATTGCTAACAGCAACTAGACTTCAGTTTACATAAGTGCTCTGACCAAAGCTATCGGAGAATGTGTGCTGAACAGTGAAAGCAGCGACTTACAAAGCAAACAGTGGCAATGGCTGCAGCAGTAACAAAACAATCTTATAAACTGAAGATTATAAGAGGTTCCAAGCTGCAAAACCCAAATGGTTCAAGGGCAGTATAGTTTCTGAATCACTTGAGTGTGCTTGGTGGTGAAATCAAGTACAATGTGAATGCTTGCTACTGCTACAGTGCACAGACTGATGAAAGGAAGGAGATAACTTGTCTGCAACACTTTATTATAGGCTTTTACAATTGCCAGCTCCACTGCTGCTGGCATATCTTAGGCAATTTAATTTACCAATCAATTCTTGATTTACACACAAGTGACTGTAGAATGCATTCAAATAAAAACTCTGTATCACCACATTTGACTCAATATTCTTTGAAAGTCAAAAGCATCTGAAATATATCAAAACTATGAAGCTTTTCACATTTAAAAAAATTGAAGGGGCTGAATTGTCTTAACGTTTTAGTGAAGATCTAGAGCCAGCTTAGCATGAAGTACAATGTGCTGAAAAATAGGCAGTAGATAGTGAGCTATAATCATGCTTTTTGGAATGTATGAATGTGAGGGTTGTATAATTTACAGAGCCCTCGAACAGGATAGCAGAATCGTAAGTGTCTATAGCTCCATGCTAGATTTCTCTCACATGTATGACCATCCTACCACTCCTGTGAACTGCACAACTCTTGTTATTCAACTCTTCCAAGAGTAGCAAGATCCACCTCACTGAACAGTGCAGAGTCAGTGCTCATGGCTTGGTTTCTAGTAGTGGTTATGCTGGGATAAAAAGGGCCTTCATGTCACATGCAGTTATATTGCCTCTTAGAGCATGACTTTCTTCATACATGCATTTGCAAAGCTCTGAAAAGCATTGAGAAATCTAGCTTTCATCCTGAACTTGCCCAACTGTCACCATGTCAGCAAAACCATAGCTGAGAAGCTGCGTGCGAGAGAACACACACACCCCTCAAGCAGCAGGCTTGCATCTAGGAGGGCAAACGGTATTTGAGGGGAATATTGTGGCATAGAGGAAACAAAGCAGCAGTTGACTGACTTAGGTGACATACTAGGACATCATGACTACACAAATGCCATTTCAGTTACTCAGAGCAAAGTGAAAATTTTGACCACCTCATCTTGATTTCGCCCATCTTTAAAGAAGGGGGAAGGAGAGGAGGAAGGTGTCCTAGAAGAAAAGAGGAGCTTCAAACTTTTTCTGGAAGTCATTGAGCTCTTCAGGGAGTACCTACTGTGCTACAAAGATCCTCATGTTCAGAAGAAGTTCTCATGACTCAACAGCTCCAAATTGCTGCCCTCTGTTCAACAAGACCAAGTTTCATATCCATGTCAGAGCAAAGGGTCTTAACTTTGAAGTTTCTGTACAAATCAGGTCAAACAAATGAGCTCCTTTTATGTTTCCGTTAGCTTTAACTGTCATTTTGACAAAAGGATCAGCTTAAGGAGCTGCTCTATTTTTAAAGCCCTCCAAGAGCTATACTGGAATTCCCAGCAATGAATGGCAACTTAATCTTTTCCCTCGCCATCGCCCAAGAGCTCGTTCTTTGCAGTAGGCAATTTGAAGAGACAAGCAATCAGCACTCCTCTTTTCTGTGCATTTCTGTTTAAGAAGTGTTAAATCTTTGTGCCACCATTTAAGTCAGGGATGCTGGCTGAACCAAGGTACTGCACAAATTAACATAGTTTTCAATGCTTCACCTGTACAGAGTAGCCTACAGATAGAAATTTTCTACATATCTGTATAATTGGTCTTACTGCCAGGAAGTCCTACAGATGTAGGTACTTGAAATGACATTTAAGTAGCACTAAATGCATGGCAAATGACTTTGCACACGTATTTAACTAAATTTGTAACTGCTGGGTCACTTGCCCTTTGAGATATTATTTCCTCTTGGTATGAATCCTACCTCTATCCTGTAACAAGGAAGTAGTATTTCCAGGCAGTTAATCAGAAACAGTCCAGACCAACATGTACCAAATATATTCCAAGATTTAATGCAGATCCATGAGTGGCTGAAAAAATAAATGTTTTGCAGCTCTACCCAATATTCTTAACAACTCAGTGAGGTACTAGTAATAAAGTACATTCACAGAGGCACATTCTTCCTGATGGGGTAAGTGCTGCTTTCTATAGGGAAATAAAGATTTTTAAACTGCATACAATCTATAGCACTGAAACAGTTCTATTTGAATTCAAAATATATTGCATGCTTAGTTTTGACTCTCAGCTTGTGCATAGCAATGATGCTTTTATTTGTATTTGCATTCTGATTTAGACTGATGAGACCAACAATTAAAGAGTGAAAGATCAAGTGAGTCAAATACTCCGAAGGCTGGATAAAAATGAGAAACCCAGCAAACTAGCCCAAAGCAATGCAAGTAGAGTGGTGAAAGGCAGAGCAGGAATGATATTTAAGTAAATTACTTGGAAAGCAATAGCATAGCTCAACACACAGGAAAATTTGATTGTCCTAGTCAAAAAAACAGATCAAAAAATTTTTACACAAGTTCAAATGGTCCTTCAGTCCTACACCTTTCCAGTGCTGAATTCATAGACAGGCTCTTGCTAAAAGGGGTGCATGAGTGGCCTGGCTTATTTTTGTCTAAATCTGCACAGCAGTTGGCCCTAGTACCCCACCCTGCCCTCTTCTTGGAGCCTTGCAAATACAGTGCCAGGACAAGCCATGCAGGGAAGCACCTGGTTTCTCAACCCACATCAGCAGCACAACCCTATCAAATCTGAGCCTCAGCAGTTCTACTTTATTTCTGACACCTCACAAGCCTTTAGGAAGAGCAAAATCTTCCTGCCTTATCCCTGTCCTTACTGTACCAATTCCACCAAGAGCAATTGGCATGAGAGGCAGGCTTCTGAGTAGATTTTCAGCCCACACTTTGAAATGTAGTCTAGGATAGCCCAGTTAATGCCAGTCTTTGCTCTGGAGCCCCTAGATATCTGACAAGCTTGCAGGGGGGAGGAGCGCGGCTCAAGAGGGTTGATGGAAGCAAAGTGAATGACAGGACTTTCTCTTTTCCCACTTGTGGAAGGCAAAGCAGTACCCTTGCCCTGCAGCTGGAACTGCTGTGGTAGGTGCCGGAGACCCCTTGCTAAAATGACATTCCCAGTTGCGGAGTCTCCTGAGGCATGTTTTCATGTTTCTTTGGTCCTGTTTTATTTCTTCACAAGATGCCACCAGTTTGTGTCTTGTCTTTATATCAGATGTTCTTTATTAAACTCTTTCACTACTGGAGGAACCAAGAGCAGGAAGGCTCTAGGAAATTCACAGTCCTCCCCAGTCCCATGTGAAGGAAGGACCAAATTCAAGAGTCCTGGGTTTTCCATGAGGAAGGTTAATTAGACCTTTTTATAACTCAAGAGGTAGCTCTGGCAACAGAGCATATGGGCAGGAGAGGGAAGAAATGAGTCATAGGTAGAAAAGACTGACAGGAGTTACTTTGGGCCAAATTTAGCTGACCTATACTGTTTGGTAACAAAGCAACTTCCCCCCTCCGCCCCGCCCACCTTCCCTCCTTCTTAATCTACAAGAGAAATCACAACTTAAAAGTCATGAAAATTTTTTTCTGGAAAATTAAAAGTACATGAAATTATAGCACTAAACAGGTAGTCTGCTAACAAATGTGGGTTTAGAGGAGTAAAGCTGTCTTGTCTACTGCATATGATGCAAAAAGTTCTAGATAACAGGTAACTTCTGACAACAGGAACATTTTATTTTTTTCTCCACCTTGACAAAGCTGCTGATGCAGATTTTTACAGTAACTGTAGGCTTCAACTTGCTTTCCTTTTACTGTGTTATGCTTTCTAATTTGACAAAGCCTCAGCAGATTCAGTTACTAGAACTGACGAATTTCACATGCTGTGAGCTTCTGGAGGGTTTTCTTTACAACCCAGGACTACATATCATGTAGAAGTAAAAGAAAAAACCTCCAAGAGAGATGTCCCATTAATTCCAGCACACAGTGCACTTGGAGCCGTTTGAGAGAAACAATGCTAATCTAGACAGTTTTGCTTAACATACTTTGCTTTCAAGAACATTTGTTCTTGTCTAAAAGCATTTTTTTTTTTTTTAATGCAGTGATAACACTCCTATGGTCCTCCTGTGGAAAACAACTTCTATTATAACCTAGGAATGCATAGCAAATAAGCGACAACAACTACGTGTTCCTTAGATTTAAGGAACATGGAAGGTTTCAGTTACAGTTTTGATAGTAAAATTCTGATTAATACTTTGCTGGTAATACAGTGTGGACTGGACTTCTCTACTGTGGCTTTGCATTGTCATCTCCATCCCCTGAAGAACTCTCCAAATCCTATCGCACAGTAAAAACAAAGTTTACTGGGATTTTTATCTTAAGGTTCATATAGCACTGAACTTCTAATTATCATGGCATACAAAGCCAACAGTTCTGATTAAACTGCCAGCCCAGATTTGTAGACCGCCCCATCTCCTTATTCATCATCTCTATATACACAACATTGGGAAAGCATCTTACGATATAAATAGGCATAGATATTGTTGTATGCTGAATTCTAAGTAACTGAATGAATCCATTACCGCATCCTTGGAGGACTCCAGTTTTTCCCCAGAACTACAACTCCTTTTTGAGTGTTATCCACCTCATTATGCATAATTAGTTACATTATGTATTGGTTTGCACAGACCACACAGAAGCTGAAAACAGTTAACTACCGTTTTGCAGAGAGATTAATGGAATCAGAAAGAGACTTGAGAAAGCAACATACTCTTTTATCTAAAAGGCAATTTTATTTATACTTTTTACATTCACATGAAGAACAAAGCACTCAAATGATACTCCTGTCACTCAAATCTAGAGTGTTGCCTGCTACAAGTCTGCATTAATTGGAACTGTTGCTGGCATACACCTGCAGCATGGATTCATGGCACAAAGCTACTAAACTAGTTAAGGTTCTCCAAATCTGCTTTGAACTTGTTTCCTTATACCTTTGCTATGAGCCACTGAACTGGAGACTAGTTAACTACAACTTTCACAATGGCAGAAGGCATTCTTATTAACAGCAGAATCAGTAAAATCAACAAAAAAACCTGTTACTCCTTTACTAGTGGCAACTCTTTTGCAGAAAGCTATTAGTTGCCTTTTATATTCTTACTCTATTTTCTTCAGCACTAGAAATTAGGGCATTGGCTTGCAGAGGCATGCCCTGATTGCCAAAATTAAGGGCAATTATGCAATGGAAAGATGAAGTATTACAGGTCAGACATTGTACATCTGCTTGAAATGCGGGTGGTGAAGGTGCTGCCGTTACAGAGTTAAAAACATGCACTGAGGTCTAAAGCTTTGAAGGATCTGACAGTCGTGCTCTACAGACACAAGTTACAGCCACAGCCATTAGGATTCTCTCTGAAGCACTGTCAAGGTTCAAAGGATTTTCTTTTTTTTTCCCCCCCTTTTTTTTTTTGAGCACCGTACAAGTCACAAACTTCCATCTACTCAGGGGAACACTTACCACCCTTTCTAGGGTAATGAAGAGTTTCAGCTAGAAGCTGGCAATCTTTCATGGGCAATGTGCCAGACTGTATTTTTTGTTCCAGATTTAGACCTTAAACATGTTGGTAGACAACATTGAGACACTGGGAGCCGCTGCTTCTCACTGATGCTTGTCTCAGGATGCTGTGGACCCCAAATCCCAGCCCCTTGTTGACCCTGTTAGACTTGCAGGAATCCCCTGATGTCTGCAAACCACTGGGAGCCCATTAGAAGGGAAGTTTTATAAATGTGCAGAATACTGCTTCCCCCCTCCCCAACTCACTCATTCTGCATCATTTGACATTTTTACATACTGCCATATTAACCACCAAAAGTCTGATCTGTGAGCATGACTTCAAACTTGTATTTACAAGAGTAGAGACGCAGTGGCATATGGACCACCAGCTGGTGAGAAGTAGGAATGGTACTTTGTGGGGTTTGAGTCACTAACTGAATTTAAAAAAAAAAAAAAGACCATCTTCTGTACAGTCAAAAAGTTAGAGAGAAAAGCTTGGCTTCCTAGAACTGGAGTTGTTTGAAAGGACAACTGCAAGAAGGCCAGTACCCAGAAAGCAAAAAATCTAGAGGCATTAAATAAACTAGAAGCTGTGTTGTTTATTATAAGAGGTATATGCAAACAAGCTGTTTCCTGCTAAGGCTGTAAGAAATAATACCACAGAGGGAGTGATGCAAGACAGAAAAACAGAGACGACAGTCTGTTCCTCTTCAACAGGAGGAATAAAAACCACTCAGAGCAAGTGTGACACTAGGGAAGTGTCTTTTTATTGAGGTCATAACCACCTACATTCAAATTCAAAAGTCTCCAGCCTTTTTCCCCACCTCTCCCTAGCCTTATGCCTTTTCCTCAGGTGTTTGCTGCCCCTTTACCTTCTGGAGGTATTCTTCTCATGCTCCATCAACAGCTTCACCCCTTCCCCTTCCCAAATGGCGACTTGAACTGACATTCTGCAGGCCTCAGACATTTCCTACTCCAGCAACTTTTGGGAGATTAATTGCTTATTTAAGCTGCCAAAGCTCAAGTCCTCCCAGGAAGTAGTCCATTCTTTCACACCCTGGTTTCTACCCTCGGACTGTTGTTTTTCACCACTGTTACTCCAGGAACAGTTAAAAACTCCCTGCCTAAGGTCATACAACTGTAACAAAGCTTAATTTTCATCAGACTTCAGAGACTGAGATTCACTATTCTCCTCAATGCCAGTCCATTTCATAAACCTTTTCACTTTGCCTATTTCCAGAGAAGCCCAGGTGAGGAGAAACCCAGGTTTTAGAGGACAGTTCTGTGGTCTCAGTCTGCAGCACTGCTGACTGCTACTCTCCCCTCACCTGCACTCCCTTGCCAGCCCTGCTTGTTCAGGGGCAGTTTCCTGTGGCTTTCTCAGAAAGATGCAAGAGGGAGTCTCCTGCGGCTCCGCTGATGCAGCTGCTAAGCAGAAGCTGTCTTTCAATAACTGGGATCTTTCTGGAGAAAGTAGTAAACAGAAAAAAAAATATTTGGCAAGGGGAAAGATTCATAGATAAACATCTTTTGTAATGGGGGAGGAAGATATAGAAGGAAAGGCCTGTTCCTTCAAAAAATAAAATATTGTCTGGGAACTATTAAATAACAATATAACTAATTACCAAGGTCATTATCTTCATGCTGGAGCACCAAACAGCTGAAATACAGAAGCTGCTGAGAGTACTTACTATAGTAAATTACTGAAATGCTTCTCATGGTTTATTCTGCTGAATTAGGGTACTAAAAGAAGTGTGCTACATTATTTCGCTATTGACTCTTCCACATGTGATTATTTATTATTAGATTCATAAATGTGAATCAGACAGGAAGGTCAAGTTACTAATTATTCTGGAGCCTCGTCAGCTGTACAGCATTATCTGCACTGTAAAGGTAGATACATTGTTTACCTGCATAATGAGAGTGATGCAAGTAATCATTAAAGTACTTGAATATCAGTCACATAAAAAAAATAAACCCAAAACACTAGATCAGCATGTAAAGCATTAAAATTGTAAATGTTGTATTGGAGTTGTAATGTAAAGGAAATACAAAGCATGCCTTTTTTGCCTATCCTTCCTTGAACAAAGAGCAAAAGCACAGGGGAAAGAGAGAGAGAAATCTGAAAGCATTACTTTCTGCCTCTGCACTGTGTAGGTTTGTTTGGCCAACAAAGGAACATTTGCACTTCTAGATGTCAACCAAGTCTCAGAAACCCTCTGTGGCTCCTGCAAGCAATATTGCCTTCTTAAAGGCAAAACTGAGAATGGTTACGTGACTGTTCAAAAAAACGTGTAGACGTGGCACTTCAGGACATGGGTTAGTGGGCATGGTGGTGTTGCGTTGATGGTTGGACTTGATGTTTTTAAAGGTCTTTTCCAACCTTAATGTTTCTGTGATTCTTCAAGTTCTTTGAGGGGCTTCTGTCAAAGCCAGGGGAGTGCCTGCAAGTTATTTGCCTTAAGACAAAGAGGGCAGAGAACATAGAGCAAGATAACAAAGTTCTTACTCCAGGTGCAGAACAACCATTTCCAAAATGAGGAATTTCATTCAGCAAGAAGCAAGGACAAGTTCCAAAGGAGAACATCCCTCAGCCAAATCAAAACTCTCAAGGCACTGGCTGCTTCTTCCCTGTTTCACAAATTGTTTCAAAACTCATTTGTGACTGTTTTCTCCCCATCACTATTTCCTCTCCACAGCATGGTAGCATAGACCATGAGGAAGGATCCAGATACTCAGACTTGTTCTTAACTTGTCCCCAAGTATAAATAATCCCCACAAAACCAGTGCTACTCATTGCACATAAATGGGCTCTTAACATCACTTAGGGATACTGGATAAGCATCACTGCACACATTCTTGTGAGCAAAATACTACTAGCAGTAGTTCTAAGAGCTAAATCAACCACCAGTGTGAGCAGACTCAACTGCATTCAGATCAAAATAGTTACTACAGTTTCTACAGATAATGTCTTTGACTTATTCTGATGTTTTCCTGTGCATTAAAAAAAAAGTCAACCAATAAGGAATAAAAAATGTAGTGTGAGATGAAGGCAATTAACATGACTTCAGTTTCAAAAGCAAGTTTCCCCCCCTGCCCCCTTCCTGACATCTCTCAGCTTCAGTGAGGAGTCCAACTCTAACTACCATTTCTATGCCCTTTTCAGCTTATGGTAACTGCTGTAGCATCACAGTATTGGGGTCTCTGCCCTATCCTTCTCCCCATTTTGTGCAGGCAGCAGTAGGAGAATTTTCTTCTGATTTATTCTTCTAACAGATTCAACAATGTCAGAATATTAGAGCTGCCTATTATCTAAAGGTTTCTTTGCAAATTCACATTAAATGAAAATGTAACTTTTCAGTCATTAATGCACTGAAAGAAGTTGTGGTTAAAAGAGGAGATAGATGGTTTGGAAGCTTATCTATTACATTTAAAAGCAAATTATTAGTGACAGAATCTAAGTGAAACAGGCAGCAGGAGAAATCAAAAGACAGATTGAGATATCAATCAAAGAGACTTTCAGATCCTTTTCTTCTTGCACGGACCACTAGAGGAGGCATTTAGAGGGATGTAACAAAGCAAAGAGAGTCTTCTGCCACGTGGGAAAACCTGAGGCATTTTTGCTGCCCAGTCACTGAGGGTAATGCATGCTGTGCCCAGGCAGGAGAAGCAGGAGCACAGCAGCAGCTGTTGGCAGAAAAGTGCCGATGCCGTATGGCACACCACACAGACTCCTCCTTACAGGTCTGAAAGGCAAAGGTTAAAGAAACCAAGAGGGCTGTTTAGTAAGAGGGAACTTTGTACCCAAGCTCGAAACATCTTTGCAGGAAAATTCTTGAAACAGGTAAGTTTAAGACATTTACTTTACCTCTCAACAACAACCAAAATGCAAATACATACTGCAAACATTTCAGAGGGGATTCAAGATTCAAATGACTGGATCTGACCTTTAACATTTTCAGGCCTCAGTTTTCATCTGTAAAACAGGGATGATGGAGAGCTCTTTCCCAGCCTAAAAGGACAACATGAATTAAGCATATAAAAAACTATGAGGCACCTCCATAAAGTGGTTATCTAATTCAAATATAGCAGGTGCAGGTAGAACATGGGAGGTTATTGGTTATTACTACACCAGAGGAAGATTCAGATCTGCAGGACAGTCATTGCATAATGAGTTAATATTTGCTATTTGATGCTACATCATTAAAACCTCATGAGTTACTTCAGTCTTCATTAGATAAAAATAGTATCGCAGTACTTTCTGTATAGTTATTTACATTTGAAGTTATATGCTTGCTTTGACTTGGAAAGAAATAGGGCATTTTACTTTGACTTTTGTTGATCCTTGTATCTTTGGCTCCCATTCTCAGAAGTACTGTTTAGACTTTAAGTTCTGCATTATAAACTGCGGTCTTGATATGGAACTCCCATATTTAGGTGCTCTGATTGTTCAAAGGACTCTCCAGCTGGGTAGCAAGACTATTCGAGTGCTGATACAGTGATTGTAAAGAATGGGACATCAGTTCCCATTTTAGAACATAAATCTTGGCAAGTTTGAATGGAGTATATTCAAATGGGAACAAATGGACATTTTAAGCATGTAATTTAAAACAAAACATTCAGCACTTACATGAATAAGCTCAGCTACTGCAGCTCTCCTAGCCTAGCATCTAAGAGCCTACGGATGACAGTTCCAAGTTAATAGCCATCAGGCAGCCCATGAGAGCACCTGGCCCTGGGGTTCAGCAACAGGAACCTTGCACTTCAAGTCCTCTTTCTGTAGTTGCAGCTTTCAGCTCTGCTTTCTAAGGCACTCACCTTCCTTCCTTATCTGTGGCTTCCAGACAGACATCCCTAGCTTCTTGTGGTTTCCAAGAGGGAAACTGTCCCAGCTCTGCATCTATTCAAGCATCAGGCTTGGGTACATTGTAAATACATACATGTGCTTATACACACATCCATTTTTAACTGCTACTGGAATCTTTCTAAAATGCACTTTAAAAAGTTCTTCCTAAAAATATTGCTTGCACTCTGCAATGTCAGCAGTAAGCCTTATCTTTCCAACTGAGAGAAGGAGAAAAGGAAAAAGAAAAAAAAGAAAAATACCTATGTGGCATTGAAGAAAGTGATTTGCAGATCAGGCTGCTTTTCCTCACAAGTGAGTACCTTGTCTGCTTGTGGCATTTTGCTCTAGCAGAGAAGGTGTCATGCATCCAATTAAAAAGATATCGAAGGAGACAAGTTTGGAATGAGAATGAATAAACATTGCAGCTGCACTGAGAAGAGTTAGCTACAAAGCACACGACTGGGAGAAATACTGTCTTCTCGACCATTCCTGCAGGCACACCAGTGCTGATACTAAAGCACAAGAACAAAACTGGATCATCTGCTGCATGCTACAGTATGCTTCCTCCTTAATCCAGTGTATCTATTTTGATTTCAATGAAGAAATTTTACATTAACTGAAAAAGTAGGGATGTCTACCTTTCACTATGCAGCAGCCAGAGTCTCTTGAAGGCACTGAAGAGACAAGCATACAGGGTTTTTTTTTCTGATCGCATTCCAGTAGCGCTCCCATCCATGCCTGCATAGCTGGATCCCAGCAACTACCTCTGTCACGCAATGGGAGGATTGCATGGGGGTCCCATGATAGGAAAGTTGCTACCTTCTCCTCAGTAGGGAAAAGGAGCTGCAAGCCTGACTGAAACTATTCAAACTGTCAGAGGAGAAAGCAGAGAAGCAAGCTAAAAACCAGCTATGGAAGGTTGAGTCTGCTCAGTTAGTCATAGGCTGGGCATGTCTACTCTTAAGGCTAAGCAAGAATTAGTCTGACAAAACTTTCCACTTGATATTGAAAAGCAGTCCTGAAGTCCAAAATTCTCTAACACATTCAGTGTTTTGTTATCAAACCCTCTCCTCCCTTCACCAGTTTTCACTAGTGATGTTCCTAACAGTTATTGGAAAAATTTGTGGGACCACTGGTTTTGTTTTTCTTTAAATAGAATTTTTTTTTTTTTCAGTGTGCATTTTGGTCAGGTTTAATTCTGCCCTTGGCAACGGACTGAGACTAGACCATAGGGAAGAGGAAGGGTGATGTAGACTGCATAGAGAGGTTCTGAAATCACCATCCTTGAAGATATTCAAACTTTGACTGGACAAGGCCCTAAGCATCCTGATACGACTGAATCTGCTTTGAACAAGAGTTTGGACCACATGTCCTCCAGAAGCACCTTCCAGCCTAATTTATTCTATACATACCCCCAGTCCAGGTCCTGTGTACACTGTCATTACCATTGAAGGGAATTGGAGTTTGAAGGGCAACATCTGTATCAGCCATAGATGTATTTCATTTCAGTAGTTTTTTGTCTTACATGGTTCAATTTAAGGACATAAGTATTCACTTCCCCCCTCCCCACTATGAAAGGTACCATCCAGCAGAGTAATTTCTGATAAACATCAAGCTCAATCAGTTATAATTATGTGGTTTTGCAACTCTATTTCATTTAAAGGAAAGTGTTTCCCAAAAAGAGACAAAGTGTTTCTATTCAGAAATGACTGTAAGAAGTTTTCTATTTTCCTTTAGAAAGTTTAAGTTGTGGGCAGAGGTAGGCTGACGTGAACACACACAGTCACTTCTCACATGTACATCTACACATCATATTTGTGCTTGTAGCCTCGGTTGGTTAGGTGACTGATTCCATGTCTGCACATACTAGATTAGATTTCTGTGTATCCTTATGCTCATGCATGAAATACGGTGTGCTGTTTTACCTGATGAAATTGCCCCTCATCGTTGTAAAGACAAAGAGCCAAAAGTCTGACATCATTGGCAATGTAACTAGAGCTCTATTGAAGTCAATACAATGTAAGGATATAGCCAAGAGCCAGAGTATAAACCTGGTAAGTACGTACCAAAACATGTATCGAAAAGCTTTAATCACTTGAGACATCAGAATATGGGTTGCTTAACAAACGCAATTATACAAAAGTTATAACACAATTGAATGCAGTCTGTTTAGATGTATTCTGGCAGGACTCCTAATACTTTATTGCACTTTTCACTGAGCATCACAGCAACTGAAGATTTGCAGGGAGAAAAGACCACTTTTTGGCCAGTGGTTTGCTGGCCAAAACCACTGCCCAGTTGTTGTTCGGAGCAGAGTCAAAGCAAAAAGCAGCAGGAAGGTCAGATGAATACTTTGGGCAGCACCCTTTCATGGCATGAGGTGTCAGCAAACAAAGAGCTTGTCTGGCCCCGAGAGAGTGTTCGTAATTAGGATGAATTGAATGAAGGAAAGGAAAGGTCTCAGAAAAATCTTTTCTCAAATAGTAGGAAACCAAAGGGAGGGGAGCAAATGCATGTACATGGTATTTTCATAGAATCATTTAGGTTGGAAAAGATCCTTAAGATCGAGCCCAGCCATAAACCTAACACTGCCAAGTCCACCACTAAACCATGTGCCTAAACACCACATCTACGTCTTTCAAATACCTCCAGGGATGGTGACTCAGCCACTTCCCTGAGCAGCCTGTTCCACTGCTTGGCGACCCTTTCATCCATCTTATGCTAACTAATTAAAGGGTGATACATTTAGAAATATTTAGAAAAATCTTCATGAATCTTTTCTTGATCCAATACCTGTCCCTTGAGGGAAAATGTCAAGAGAGTGCCCCTACAACTGCAGTTGTGGGAAAGAAGGTGCTTAAGATAACTAGATGGAGCATGGGAGTCAGCATTTGTCCAAGATAATGGGATGTATTATCTCACCCAATTTAAGGGCTGCTTTCTCATCTGGGGACTAGATCTGAGGGGCTTTAGAGAAAATAGCAAGGAACAGAGTAGGCAACAGATGACAGGAACAAACTTGGAGCCTCAGAGAGGAGGCTGCTCCAGCCAGACAGTTTGGAGAGCACCCTACTCTACGCCAACCAAGGGTAGGAAACCATCACGACAGTAAATGCCCGAGAAGATTCTGAAAGTCAAAAATTCTCCTTACTCCTGCTCACCGTGGTGCCTCACAAGAACTGTCCTGTCCCATCCCTGACACCACTATCTCTCCCAGTCTGATCCCAGCATGTTCCCCAGTCGTTAAGCACACTCACTTCCTCAGGATGCACTTACATGAGAGAGGAAAAAACCCTCCCCTTTGAGAGCCACTGCCCAGGAAGAAGTGCTTTTCCAGCTGCCAGAAAAGCACTGCTGCTGGGCACATTTGTTCTATCACTGTTCCCAAAGAGCCCAGTAAGCCAGGCCCCACATTTCCCCTGAACATGCAGAAGTCCTTTCTCAGAGACTAAATGGAACAGACTTGTGGAAGTCTCTTGTATAAAACACATCAGGGTGTGCATCTCAGCCCATTACACATTACTAAATACTTGCTGAAATGGCATCTTGCACTGAATTGTACGGAATGATTTTTATTGAACATAATTACTCAACAGGAAGCACAGAGCATAATTAATCTTAGTGTGGAACTCCATTTAAACTTAGTTGATCTACTGCTTCAGAATAATGTGGTTACCTTTCGATTAATTTTTGCTCTTTTATTTATTAAAGTGGATAGCCTGTATTTTCTCCAATTAGTTAAATAAACATCAAACACTTCTAAACACCAAATCTGAAAGTGCCTAAATGTTGCAGTAATAGGCATGCTGCAAATACATAGATTAGCTACAGCTTGGAGCTAGGGAGAAAATTAATTGATGTGTGGCACGTGGTTGTATAAAATTGTTTTTTGCTTGGAACTGAACAGTGGCATTCTTCATATTAACACAGACACCTTTTCCAATCACCTCTGCTAGCACTGCTAAGGCACTGCCATTACTACTAATAGATAGACAACAGTCATGTTTTACAACAGGGATGTGAATGGTGTGGTTCCAGGCACAGTTTTTAAGTGCCTGATGCTGCAAAATCAAGTAACAATAAAAAACCCGCTACCAAGCACTACACACCTACCCAGAACAGATTATTACTTGTAGTACATGATGTTTTTTCAAGTTCAAGAATCCCTCAGAGCCCTTTGCTTTTATTCTGTTACCCACATGTGCAGGCAAGAGCCGTGCCAACTCAGGGCTATAAAGCAGCCTGCGCAAAGTGGAAAATGATTAAACATGCTGAACTCGATGCACTGCCCAATCAATAGGTCTTCCAGTATAGTGTAATCAGCCTGTCCATCACTGTGCCTTCCTACCCTCTTCTCACCATAAGTTTTTCATATGAATTTCAGTTTATAAGAAGCACCTATTTGGACAGCCAGAGGCTTCAATCTCTTCCTAAAAAGATCTTACAGTAACCCATATTGATTTAGTATTGTGAGGAAATCTTAAAAATCCCTGGCCAAGATCCCATAACCCCAGCCAGCCTATGGCTTCCAAAGCAGACTGAAATAAGTCTTTAGTTTGAATTTTGTTTAATTAAGATTCCTGTTCACGCTGTGACCTCACAAAAATGCTGTTTCCCCAACATGCAAAGTTGAACAACATTTTCAGTCTGAACACCCCAGTACTGGATTCAGCCTACAAGAGGAAAGAAGGTTATTTGGTTGTAGCACTATAAAAACACCTGCCAGAGGACCGAGTGTACTATTAAAAACAAGCCATAATGAAGATCAGAGAGCAGCCTGAAAAAATAATAATCACAGGCACTGATGGGAAGGAGAGTTGTGTCACTGAGTCCAGCAGTCAATGGGACTGCTCTGAGCAAATATGTACAGCCATCCACTGCCAGAATTTTGAACCTCCCGGAGGACTTCACTTGACTGCTGAAGGCAGAGAACTGAACGCTAACAAAGAAGGTCACAACACCAAAAATTTATTTGAGATTATTTTGTGTAGCTCATGAGAATATCAAAGCTTTTCCTTAGGACTGGAAGGGATTAAGTCACACAGAAAGTATCTGCAAGGTAGAAAATAAATAAATAAATCTCAGACTTTCCTTATCAGCTCCCCAGCCAAGATGTATTACTTGAATGAAAAATAGTTGTAGCCTGTGCTACAAACGACACAGCAAACTAGAAATCTTCCAGTGATTTGACATTTACAACACATATGTTTCTGCCATAGAGCAGGCTTCTTCCTTGGAAGTGCCTTGGTTTAAGCCAAGGGATGGATTCTTCTCTTCTGGGGGAGCACGCAGCCTTGTTAAACAGTAACATGTGCCCTGCATAAGAGGAATGATTTCTGAGGAAACCCTTTTCATTTCACTGCCACCTCCCTGTGCCACCACACCTGGGGAAAGGGGCACATCAGCATTGCACGGAGAATTCAGGGGCAGGAAGATCTTAGCTCCCACCCTGGCTCTGACACTGGACTTTGGGCATGGGTCTCTTTGGCTCAGTACTCTCATCTTTACCAGGAGAGAGGATGCCTTTAAAAACCTCATTGCATTGTAACTGTGGCGATAAAGGTGCTCTGAAGTTTGGAGCAGTAAACAAACATTTACACTTTCATTTGGAGAACATGGGAAACAGGGTGCCAACCACAGCAATCAGCAAGCCCTTTTAAAAACTACCAAAATAGCTATCTGATCCTTATTAAAATTATGAAACTGCTTTAGTTACAACAGCAAACATCCAGAGTACAAATAGATCAGTCTCTCTAGAGCAGAAACACAGAAATAGAGCAGAAGTGATCTTCACCCTCACACAACACCTGGTCAGCCCCTTCCCCCCAGCACCCTGTCCTGACCTGCTCAGTCCCCTCTAACCTCACCCCATGAGGTGTCAGGGTGCTCTTGCAGGTTGTCCTTACATTTCCCTCATTGGATTTCTGCGATTCCTTTTTCACAGAGCCAAATCTCACAAATCAGTGGATATAACCGACTTAAGCCAACACTAGCAGGAGGACAAAGGAGAAGAAAAGGCCATTCTCCAAATTCACCAAACACCTCAACTACCTGGAGTTGACTCATTAAACCTCACTTATTCCCAAGTAATTTTTCTGGCTGCCTCCTCATCCCCCCCTCCCCCCTTCTTGTTCCTTATAAGTAGACAAAAGTTATGAATGAGCAGAGAGGGAGACGAATGCTTTAAGTTACAGGGCAGCGCAGGTATAAAAACAAATAAGCATGAACTGAGCAGGCATAGGTTTAGTCTTGCAGTTGAAAGACTATTTGTAACCATAAAAATGAGTCTAAAGACTAAAACTAAATTAATTTTAAGAAAAATCCTGATCAGTCAAGTGGATTATAGAACATGCTAGCAG
Organism: Gavia stellata; assembly: GCF_030936135.1. NCBI lineage: Eukaryota > Metazoa > Chordata > Aves > Gaviiformes > Gaviidae > Gavia > Gavia stellata. Next base: position 14,277,842 of record NC_082600.1, read on the forward strand.
GGAACACATCCCTGTGGCCCAAAGTACTTATTTCAGTCTTGTATTACCATAAAATTTGTCAAACCTTCTTTAACTGTTTCTTTGTGCCTTGTTTTCTGTTTAGATTGTCTGTGAGATTTGATTAGGTGAGAAGCTGAAGGAAGAGAAAAAGGGATAAAGTGCAGTGGCTGAACAGCGTTGGATGGCAGATAATCTAGCATGGAGGGAGATAAACTATATAGCCCACAGTCTATTCACACTACACAATAAAAGGCAGATCTGATATACCTTCAAGCATGACCCTTCTTTACCGTTAACAATGAGGGAGAGGGAGATTACGGCAATATCCATTTACCTTTCGCACCGACAGCAGTACCGAAGTAATTCACTATTCAGTGTCCATTACACATCTATAACTGTGCCTCATTCATGTCAAACAACAGGTCAGAAGGTGCTTATAATTTGGGGTCCTAATATTTGCCTTCCTTGCATTAGTTCTGGAATTTCAAAGCCTTATGTTCACCAAGATGGTGGAGACTGGGAAAATGAAGCACCCCTCTTGCATTCTGCAAATACTGCCTGTGATATTTTATGCGGTCCACGAAATAAAAGAATGAAGCATACTCTGCTATACTGTCATGCAGAAACAGACATAATTTGCCTCTTAGTGATTATAAGCTACTCCTATGTCTGAAAAACAGCTACACACACCATACTGTATTCATTTTTAATCGCAGCAATGTACTCATTCACTAGCCAACACAACAGTGCTAATTTGGCCCAAAGACTGTGTTTGCAGCCTGTTTGCTACAGTGTGTATCTGAAAGAGTTTCATTTAGCTCATTTAGCATTTACATAGACCCAAAGTGCTTCAGGGCCACAGGAGAGAAACACCAATACTGCATCTGTCTTGTTAAATACAGAGGTTTCCTCGCTGACCTTGTGACACAATCATAGCTTCCATGAAGAGTGAAAAAAAGCACATAAACTGGGGCCAGGGGGGGAGGGGGGAGTCCAGCAAAGGACATTACTTGATTAAAACCTTCATGTCTGACATCTATCACAAGAGAAATATTTTCTATCTGCCATCAACACTTCAGTATCAAAAGCACAGATTTTAAACAAGGTTCTGCACATGGCCCTAACATTAAGCACCCAAATTCAAATACAACTTTTCATCTAAATTAGCATAATGCAGTATTTCACACCAACGATGCCTGTGTAGCTCTGTAGAGTTATTGTTCCAAGACTACAGATACTTAAAATATCACTACCTCAGATTTTTCTAAGTACTCTCACTTACACTAAATAAACAGGATGAGAAACAAAACCGAAAGCCGTAACATATTCCTTATTTTTAAGACAGCATGAAATATCATTAGCCAAAAGCTTACCTGGTACAAGTTGCTGTAAGTTCAATAACATCAGTCCTGTAAGTTGAGGGTTCAGCCTAAGGTTTCTCTGCAGGGGACCTTGGGTTTAGATTTTACTGATTGTGTCAGGCTCCACGAGGGTAGAGGTGCCTGCTTTAGGAGACATGGAGTGACTGACAGAGCTCACTCACTGCTGCTTTCCCACATTGCAGAGGGCAGGTGAGGCTACAGCTGCCCCAGGCAACAAACACCTCAGCTGTGGTATACAAGGAGGCACAAATACCTAGCAAATTGTTGGAGAAAGGGCGTGTGCTCTTTTTCTGTCTCCATGTCTTGTCTCCCATCCTTTAACCTTTCTGCTTCAGTCGGGGCTCTCCAAATGGGGATTTCTCAGACCTTTCCCCATCGCAGTTCATCTGGAGCAGCACACCATGTAAGCTGCCGATAGCCTTCTCAGGAGCTGCGTGTCAGACGCCTCTTTCTGCAGCCTTCCCAAATCCTAGTGGTATCTCTCAAGAACTTTTCAGACGGACCTCAGAAAATGCTAGAGGAAGGCAATACAGGGGGTGAGCATCCTTTCCTTGGGGTCAGTCACCACAGCCCACCTGCACCAGGTAACCTGCAAGTCAAAGCCTCCCAGCAAAGCACTCCTATAGACCATTGCTACCACCAGAGTCTGATGATTTGGTTACCATGTGTGCTGCTGGGAGCATACCCCAACACATTTAACCTATGTTCTACCTCCCCAGTACTTGTGGTGGTTCACCTGCCTGCTCCTTATTTGTCTTTAGTGGGGCTACCCAGGTGTTTCCACCTTCTGAATTAGTGGGACTGTCCATTTTAACTAAAAGCTGTTATATTTAAATTCAATTTACAGAGAAGAGAACAAGTTGTTCAGTATCTATTATTCTGTGCCACAGTAGACACACTAATTTTAGAGTACATCATTTCCATTAACACATAAGAAAGGTTTGTTTCTTTATTCATTTATGTGGTGTTTGACATATACTAGCAGGCCTGAGCAGAATGAATGGCTATAAAAATAAGAAAAAAAAATTCAACATCATCAAGTGGGCTCAATAAATCCAGACAATTGCATTTTCTTTGCATCTACCTTTCCTGTTTCACTTTTATTACTCATTTACTTTGTCAGGTCCAAATGAACAGAAAAGATTTGGGATACATACAAAAAAACTGCTGCCTACCATAAAAGAATGAACCTTGTATTTCTAGAAATCTAGAGAGACCTTGGCTTATTTTAAATCCTTTTTCTGACTTGTACTGCCATCATTCAACCTCTTTTGAAGGAGGGAAATGGAAATGGAACATATTGTTAATTGTAATCAGATTGACATCAACTTGCTAAGAATTCCTTCAGCAAATTACTGTCCTCTAAAAAAGTACAGAGTTGGAAAGAACCTGAGATTGAACATCAGTGAGGTGAAGACAGAAAAATCTATTAATACTTTTACCCTACCCATAGGAGTTAGTCAGAGAGCAAGACTTGTCTGAAATGAAAGGCCTTTTCACACCAAGATGTAAAACCCTTACAAATGGAAATAAAATTTTTCTTTTCCATAATGTTTAATGAAGTATTTAGCAAAGGTTGAAATGGTCACACAACTTTCTACAAGGTGTGTAAAATCCACATTGGTTTTAGCGAGCTATTCCCACACTTACTACTGATACTCAATGTACTAATTTTTTTTAACGCATGCTATAAACCAGAAATGTGCACAGCTAACTGAACGCATCACTGGCTAATGTTAAAGTTTTCCTTTTTCTCCCTCAGTTTCCCATTTTTGTAACCTTATCTCAGTCTAATTGTCAAAGACAAATGGTTTGGTTGAAATGTTTCTGGAATATGTTGAGAAAGAAAAGCAATGAAAAGGGGCCAAATATCAGAACATTCTAATATGTGGGGTTTGTTGCTAACTCAGGTCTGATTAATATGAGGTGATAGAGCTGAACATCTACCTGGATTAGTCTTCAGGAATTAGAAAGTAGCAACTCATGGCTCTGTCAGAGTATAAATACATAATCTATTAGCAGACAATCACCTAAGAGCATAAAGCTCTTGTCATATCATGAGATACAAGTGTTAAGTGTTAACTTTGGCCACAGGTCTGGCCAGAGAACTCACACGAAATCAGAGAACAAACTCAACCCCAAATTCCCACTGACTTTTCCATATTAAGTTCACCAGGGCAGGAATTAATCCTAAAGTATCAAAATGTGCCTTTAAGACACATCCTATGAAAAATAAATTGTGGAGCTTCATTGCTAGACTCCCATGGAACTCCCCCAGATGTTGGCCAGTGATGCAGGCAGAAGATAGGGCTGGGCCCATACCCTTCCACCCACTTTCTATCTGAACAGCTTAGCATGCCTGTATTTCCAGAAGTGCAGGAACTGCCATTCTTGTTGCACTTGAACACAGCAAGGGAGGAAGAGAGTAGAATGTTGCATTCCCCTTCCATTTTGTTCATTCAAGGGTCCATAGGGAGCAGAGGAACTCTAACTCTTATCAGAAAAAGGCCAAGAAGTACAGATAGTGAGTATGCTTCATCCCTCCTGCCAAGATGTCTGGAGCTGTTAGAAGTAGATTACATGAAAACAAGACAGGAACAAGACACTGGGCGTTAGACCGTGAAAGGATGTCACTTCTCAGCAAAGAAGTAGCTGCCGGTAGGAAGTTCAGAGATGATGCTGAAATACACTTTGCAAAGGAGGAAGAGAGTCAGGAAGAAAAAAGTCTGTCAGAACAAGCTATAAAGATCTTAACTGGATACTCCTGTGAATATTCAAGAAGATTGCTCATCTAAAGCTGTAAAACAGCTGCCAGGATCAAGCCTAAGCCTTCCAGTAACAATGGAAGAGTGCGGCTTCTTTCCAAAAGAGGATGGATAGATTGAGAGAAAGTGACTAGCAGCTGCTGAAATAACTAACAAGATGCACTGTTTAGCTATGCTCAGAGGCAGAGAAACAGAGAAAAATATTTTGTAAAAAAATTCTGAATTCTAATACCAAGAGCTCGGATGTTCACCAGCTGCAATGGTGCAGTGGTTAGCAGTGAGTCAGAGCAGCCTCTGGTGATAGTCAAGGTTGTCACCCTTCCTGCAGAATAGCTACTGCTCAGACAGAACAGAAATTTCAGTCCTTTCTGTGATCTTGTGCTGTACATAGGCAATGCAAGGACATGGGAAAGTTAAACCTCTCTTAATTTTATACTCTCAGTTCTCATTATGCAGAGGAAATCACAGGAATGTTATGAATAAGCAATGTACAAGCAAGACCAACAAAGCTGAGGGGAGGTAGCCCTTCAGCTCCCTAAATTCTCTTTCTGTAAAGCAAAGAGAACATGTCACAGAAAAAAGAAAACCCAAGCTGTTCTGAATCAACTATCTAATAATTGACATACTGTTTTCACACCTGAGCTACCTTAAACATGGCCATAGGGTCATCCAACTTATTTAGTGCTTCTTTCTCCCACAACCACTTCCTCTCTCATCTCCCATTCCCAGGGGTCCCTTGCAGACTATAACATTATTAAGTAGTCACCAGCTTCTGCAAAGACCACCCAGTTGATTGGGGTGGGGGAGGACTGCTTACCTGCTAACCAAGTGCTACCCAACCTCTGTCATTTTCATTAGCTGAGTTGTGGTGTCTGTTGCCCCAGTTCAAAAGTCAAGCAAAGTAGTTATTTTACCTAGAGACAACCTTTTAATGTAGCCTGGTTTAATCCAATACCTTCTACGCCTGTAGGAGCCAAGAGGCTGAATCTCTGGTCTGGAACTGGCAGGAGCCTGAAGCTGATATTTTGCAAAGAGAAGAAAACCATTACTCAGCTACTAAGCAGTAGCACATTTCTGGCAAAGGAGATGACACCTTTTAGCAGGGACTGTGGGAAAGTTAGAGGATCCGGAAGCACATGAGAGTGAAGAGAGTACAGTCTGCTATTAACAGGCTCACTCGACCTCTGCATCCCTAAAAGATTTGGCTATATGGGCCACATGATACTCTTCCAACTCCTTCAGGACTGGCCCAGAGTCTCACTATTCATTAAGGAGGTATTACAATGCTATCCTTTGGCTGAGATGGGAATTTGATTCTAATTGCTTATGTCCAGCAAAGCTTGAATAAGTAGGAACCAGATTTCCACATGTCTTGGCCCCACTGTTATACTGGAAATTCTGCCTCCCTGGCTTCCTGTACATGTTCCTGTTTTGTTTGAGGGGATCAGCTACCAGATCAGACCTTCTGGTTTCCATGTTTGTACTGTAGCAAGTTAACACTGTTACAAACCTCAGGCCCAATTAGCCATCAGTTGCACTTGGCAGCCAAATCCAAAGGAATGTATTAAAATTTCAATTATTTGCGCAGCATAGTTATCATTAGCATACTACACCTAAAGTCATGCATGCTTGCTCTTCTGGTATCTGAGCCAAATCATATTCTGGGCACTAAATACAGGCACTGAAGCACTTAATTGTCTCAAGAAGAGATCCCTGGGTCCAGAGGGGACTTTCAGACCACCTGAATAAGGAGCCTTGATTCCTTAAACAGCTGAAGAAAGAGTGAAATACATTATAGTCAAGGAAACAGGAGCTACAGAGCTGATTTTTTTTTTTCTTTCTTGCAGGCTTCATGACTTTGTATTCCTGGTTATCCAGTTCCAGGTTTCAATGGAAGGCATGGAAATCTGTGCCGATAGCCACCCAGCAAGGGTATATCCCAAGAAAAACTAGAAACAGGACTGAGGTCTTTGAAATTGAAACAAATCGGTGCTCCTTGCTCAAATCACCAAAAGTGTGTGATATATACGGTCACCATCATGTCCTTAAAAAAGATGATCACACCTGCTGGGCTCTGTGCTAACTCCATATTGCCCATCCCTATGGGTTAGGCGGATTTGAAGCACTGTGAAGGGGTCAGGCTCCTCCATGGACCTGTACTGCTTGCCCCACAGACGAGTCACAGCAGTGCTGGGGAACCCAGACACTCAGCCCGAGGCAGCTCAGTGTCTGTCGCAGGGCACTCCAGAATCCCAAATGTAGGTGTCTGTGAGACTGCTTAGAGAGAATAACCTTTCCGTATTCCTTTCTGTATTTATGTCTTGAAAGCAGGACCTGCACTTCAGCCAAGTATACCTCAGAGCCTGTCTCACCTTTAATCCCTGATGCCCTCGCTTCAAAAGGTGTATTCCATGTCATTGAATTCTCACCATTATACATTCTGCATTTTATCTCTCTAGTTTTGAAAGTATACATTAGTTTGCTGTTATCATAGTTTGACATTGTCTATACTGAATAAAGCAATCTCATGCTCGTGACTCACTGGTGTACATCTGGATGAAGACTGAGTCTGTTTTCTGCAACACAGCCAGTTCTGGCAAAAGAAAGTATGAAGAAGCACATGACAGGAGTTAGCCAAGCAGTAATAAGACTCACCTGAACGTATACATTTTTTAATTGCTAAATGAGACATGTTCCACAACAGCTAATATTTTTTTTAAGGAGATAATTCATTCCATTCATAATAGATTTAATTGTGCTCTGATTGCTCACACCTGGCAATTTTGTTTTGCAACACTTCTTCTTCCCCAAAGCACTTTCAAAGCATAGAATGGGCCTTGTGCCAGGTATAGTATATGATTCAAGCCCTGAAATAAATGGAATGGTATTTGCAGAGCCAGCTCTAGACATAGACAAAGTATGCAGTTTCTGGGGCAGCTACCTGCTTTGCCTCTGCCAGAGACCTGCCGCTGTTACAGCCAAAGGAAAGGATGCTGTGAGTAGGCTAAAAACTCTTGCTCATCCCTCTTGCAGAAGCAGCAGTCATGGCCCCTTGCTCTGGCACAAGCAGGAGCAGCATGCCTGCTTCTTCATCCCAGTGCTGCCCTCTCCCCGGGCAGCGCTCACCCACAGGGTGGTGAAATTCTGCATTTTGTTTACCTCTGAGCCTGCTCTGGTTCCTGCGTTATTCTGGATTCAACCTTTTCATTGATATTTTTGTGGTTTAAAATGGTATTCAGGATAATGAAATAATTTTCAAATATTCCCATTAGGTAGTCTGAAATTTAACCCCAAGCAAATCTGAGAGTATTGGGATGTTTTTAATATCTCTCAATGACTGCCATCCCTCAGATATTGTTCTTTCTAGCCTTTTTCTTGATTTCCCAAAAGACCCTCCACTCAAGCAACCCCACCAGAATCTTCCTCTCATTTTCTCTTTACTGTATCGTTTGAACTTCCATCCTGAGATAAAGATTCATTATACTGTATGCTGCTCTCCCAAAATCCTAAAAGATTTCCTCTCCCTCAATGAACTCATATTTTAAAATGGATGAGAAGGGAAAAGGGTAGGAGAAGAAGTCGAGTGACAGAGAAGTGAGCTGATTTTCTCTACATTGGGAACAACAGTGTTTATATGACATACCCGAGAGTGCAGCGTAACAGTGCTTGGCATAGCTAAGTGTCTTCAAAATGGATGTAATATACCCTAAGACAACAGAAAATCTGGCCTTTATAATGGAAGACACATAAAACTAGACAGAATCAGTTTCAAATAGCCCCACAGAGTGGAAGATGGACTGAGAGAACCTGTATGGTTACATAAGGGATAAACTCCATGCCAACCAGCCCAAGCAATTCCACTGAATTATTTCATCAGAGGTACAGTCAGTGATTAATAACTTAGTCACTAAGAGCAGAATTTAGCAAAAATAATCTAAATCTATGATGGCAGGCAGGAGAGGAGGACTTGACTGGGTTTCTGAGCAGACAGAAAAAGAAAAGCAATTTCTGAACTGAAATCTAGTCTCTCTGGTTTTAATTAATTCCTTCTAACCTACCAAACTATAACACGAAAATAGCTCAGATTATACTCTAGGGCAGTTGTTTACATGCATATTTACCAATTCTCCAGTGAGCAGATTTCTGAAGCAGATCACTCGGTGCTTAATTTTCTCAGCAAAAGGAACATAGACATCTATCCACAATGAAAGCACCCATGCTCTTCAGGGGTAAAAGATAAGGGTTATACAGACAAACCAGAAGCAAAATCTGAAGACATGCAAAATACTCATCATTTCTATTGATTTTAAGCTGCCTGGAAGCATCTCCTGAGTTTCTCTATACGTTATCTCTGTAATCATAGTATTCTCAATTGAAAATACAACTGCTCTCTTGCAGTGCACTTGTGTCGTAAACAAATGAAAGTTTTGGACTGATAAATGCATCACTAGCAGAGATCAAATGACAAATTCATTAGCTGCATCAGGTTCTGAAAGGTAGAACTGGCTTTCTCCATGAGATTTCTTCCTTTTCTGACTCCCATCATTGGCAGTACTGAGCTGGTGCCTGGTTCTGTTCTCCCACAAGCACCAATTTACTTGAATGTCACTCAACACTGAAGGGAGTAAGATTTGGAAGGGCTGAGATCCATTATTAGAATAAATCTATTCACAATAGCCTTTTTGTGAAAAAGCAATTTAGGAAAAAAAGACATATTTTGGAACAGTTATGTGTAGTTACAGGCAACCAGATGCTCCATTTTCTAAGTGATTTTTTCTCTGCTACTCTTATTGGAAGGCTGTTCCAGAATCATGTTGTTTCATCATTAGAAGTCTTTTAATTTCCAGAAGAAAATGTAATCATGATCAGTTCTGTTCACTTTCTTCTTAAGCCACTGCTTTTCTTTAGAGGAAATAATATCCCCCCCCCCCCCCCCCCCCCCCGTTATGTTTAAAATGGCAGCCATATCCTCGCTCAGTCTTTCTTTTTTTTGGACTGATCTAGACCAGCTTTGCTTTTGAGTTTGTTTTCTAAGATGCCTCTTAAGGCTCAGAAAAAGCCTTTTCTGTGCATCTCTTTGAGACTGAATCCCTCTCTTGAAAATGGGTGACTGGGATTCTGCATAGTGTTTCCAGAGAGACATCACTGCCCTTTCTCCGGCATGCCAGCACTTCCCTCTTTTGCTGAAACACCTCACATGATAGTTTACTAGAGCTGCTTAGAAAGCAGATCTTTAGCCTATGTATTCAGTGAGCAAATGAAAGTTATATTACATATAATTTAGGCTATCTCTTTGGGGTCAAAGGAATATATTTCAGTCTTAAGTGTTAGTTTTATTCTGCTTACCATGTAAAATGTGCCATTTTAAAGGGATGTCTTGCAATTATTAGTTCTTTCAGATTCTCTGGAGGCACAAGGCATGGATTGCTGGAACCGTGCAAGCACAGACCAGTCTTAGCACAAAAAAGCTGCTATTCTCAGTAAAGTTAATCCTACTCTATATTCAGTATGATTTTCTTCACACATTCACATGCCTGCTTAAAAACACGATAGCAGATTTTGGAAAAAGTATGAAATATAAATACAAGCACAGTTGATGTCTGCAGTAAATACATGCATATATTTAGAAAAGTCCTCTTACTTAGTGCATTCCTAGATGACAAAATGAGTCAGTGATTATCCAAAGCTCCCAAACTTAGAGGCTCCAAGGAAGACTGTGGAAAAATGGGAAAAAAAGAGTTACACTGGATATAAAGGACTGAGAAGCTAGCTTTTAATGTCTTACTAATTTATGCAGCTGATACCTTAAGCATCCTAATATTCCCTATTAGGAAACCAAAACATCTTTCCAAATTTGTCTCATTAAGATCGATAAAAATTCACTTCTAGACACAGAAGTCTTCTTGGCCATATACTTACTGCCAGCTACCCCATAATGTTCTCCATGTTGAAACAAATCTTTGTTAAGTGCACTCACAGAGGGCAGATGGAGCTCTGTAAAGATTGCCGGAAGTCAAACCATAAAAAAGGTTGAAAAATGGACCTGCTTATGACATGCTGGAGCAAAGCATTTGTGATAGAGAAAAAGTAGGGGGGAAGTGATTCACGATGGCCTAATTACATTAGAAACAACACTTATTCAGCTAGTTGAAGAAAAAAACCCAAGGGAAATGGAGAAAAGGACAGCCCTTAGGTCAGTCTGATATTTGTTTTCTTGTGTGTGGAAAACCATTCCTCATGAAAACTGAGTTCTGCCATTATACAAAAACTCATCATCAAAATAAATGCCTCAGATAAGCTGTTGGATGTTGTCATTGATAGCATTGGAGGGCCATTACTAATACTGAAACTTCATGAGACATATAAAACATATAAGCAAGTATAGTTCCAATGGGAAATGTCTACACATAACAGGTATATTTTGGCACCTATACAATGTGTTTATGGCTATTGCTTCCCACAGGAAATAACAAAATGCATTTAAGCGGTATACAAACTATCAGCTGTCATTGAATTATATTGCAAAGATGATCTATAACCCTGAAAAGTGTGACTGTTTTTATTCTATAGCAATAGTTTATAAGCTGCAAGGCAGTAAAGCTAGCTAAAGCTTTTCACAATATGCAGATGATCAGCTTCCCAAGTATGAGACTCAAAATGAAATATTATTAACAATTTGTGATTATTTCCATGCAGATACTGAATGACTAATTCCTATCATATTTTTCTGTAGTTGCAGGAGGGAGTGTTTCTGCACCTGTTTCTCTTCCCCCAAATGTAATCATCAGTAAAATTGTACTCAGCCAGCTGTTAAATTTCCGATCAGTTAGTATATTTCATGCATTTAAAGGCTGACAAAATATGAAGTCATATAGCCACAATAAAATGCCACAGTGATACCAAGAGAAGTGATTGCAAAGCTTCACACAGTCTTGGATTTTGTCGTAATATCTAACTGGATTCAAGCCAATGGTGGAATATTTGTATGCAAACTAGAGTACCCAGTTAATGCAATAAAGTTAGCAAAAGTTTGGAAAAATGCGGTCTGTTTCCACGGATTCTTTTGAGAGCTTAAAGCAGTTGTTAATTATTAGAAATTTATGTAAAACTGATTAGCTGATGTCATGTCCTGTGCCATTATTCACAGAGGGTATGGAGTCTTAGCATTTTGAGAACACAAAGTTCATTAATTCATTTAGTCATAAATCCTTACATTTTGTTGATACACCTGTATTGAACCAACTGCCTTGTGTCTGAATGAAACATAATTTGTGTTTTGGCTACACAAGTATTTGAAGGAATCAACAAACAAAATCAAACATTGCAAGTGGCTCTGATCCTACCACAACTGCTCTGTCAACATGCCTAATACAGTAATAATTATTCATTCACAGATTTATAGTCTGAGCATGGAAGTTTAACTCTAAAGGCTTTATATACTATTTAGTACATACATTTTCTGAAAATAGTGGATTTAAAGTATGTACATACACATTTACTCCACAAAAGGCTGCCCACATAGTTTGATAAATAAAGGTAGATAAATAGCTAGGTAAGGTAGATATGATGACCTGGTAGCATTACTGATCGATGAGGTCACCCAAAATTTTCCACTGACAGATTGCTTAACTCTTTACAAAATTTTAACTATATCAATTGGAATGTTGCATGCCGTATTTTTATATTAAAACACATTAGACATTCATGAAAATATAAGGAAAAAAGGTGGGTTTACTCATAGCAAAAAAATAGCTAATGATTTTTTTCGTTAAGAAGCCCTCAACTTGCCTGCTTTGGAGCTCGGACCTAAAATACTCCAATGAGCCTTCCAGCGTGTCAAGAATTTGTGCTATAACAATTTTATAAACATTCAAAGTTGCACACTTCATGAAGCATCCAAAAAAAAAAATCATAGCTCTTTAACAGAGACGTGTTAATTTGGCAACTAAATCTCACATAGGTTCAATCTCAGTTGTGTTCTTGATCCCAGAGTTTCAAGACTGAACAAGACTTCCTCCCCAAGTCTTTCTGTCAAATGAAGCTTATTGTAGCGTCTGGCTTCCCAAGAGGGGACATGGAAGTGGTCTTTCACCTTCAGCATTGCAGCAGCTGATGCACCAAGAGGAGCCAGAGGCCATACCAGAAACTTATTAGATGGGGATTGCATAGATAGCCAAAGCTGGAGATGAAGATAAGCCATGGCAGGAGCTTACTAGAAGAGTGGGGCAAAAAAAGATGAGAAATGGGATGAGGAAAAAGTGTGGATTTTTGTGCCTGGTCAGAAAGAGAGAGAGGTGCCTAAGCAGGCCTTTTGCCAGTGAAACACCCTTTCCTAAAATGCATTAAACTGAGCTGGCAGAGCAACATCTCTGTGTTCCTATACTGTCAGAAAATAGGTATTAACTTCACCGATAACAGGTGTCCTCATCTTCCTCCCTTTTCTGCTCAATGGACATTCCCAGCCTCCTTACATTCCCAGATACTCTGTTAGCATCTGTGTCCACACTGTGGAGCTACTGGTCCAGTCCCTCCAGATTACCTCAACTGGGGAATGCACGGTTCCATAGGACTCTGTTTTTCAATTGGGGAATTATATTTTAAATATTCATTAAGATATATTGTTGCAGTCCCTGCAGCAGTTTTACATTATTTAATGCTGTGGTCATAGATAGTTCTGGGTAACTCCAGGAATAGAACTGCCACCCCCTCACAGAAAATGGATTGTTTGACATTTTTATTAGCTCCAACCTTTGTTCCATGGAGATGACAGCCAGTTACCTACATTGGCATAACTGGTAGGAAGGTAGGTAGCAAGCGCAGCTGACAGCATCTTGCAAGTCTGTGATGCTAAATCAGCATCACTGCCACGTGCCTCTTCAATGAGGACAGGATGTGGAGGTAGAGTCATGACAGTATGTTCCAAGGTGTCCCTGTGGTTCTTCCAGCTTACTCTGTCAATGTTTCATCTGGGGCTATTAGTGTTTATAAAAGCATGCCCTTAAAATAGCTGCATGGTGTTAATAGAAGCAAAAATAGCGGTTCTTGTGCTTAACTTCTTCATACTGGGGTAAAACAGGGCTAAATTGGGCAAGTACGGAAATCATAATAGCACAACCCAGTTTAAGGGTGACTTTCAAATCCCCTTCAGGTCTTAAAGAGCACTGAGTTTAAGCTAAAATCAGACCAGGACATATTCTTTCCTGCTCAACAGAAAATCCTTCTCCCTTTAACAGAACCCCTGCAGGGTCACAAGTCCTGCCAGCATACCTGCTCCAGCATGGGCTTCTCTCTCCACGGGTCCACAGGTCCTGCCAGGAGCCTGCTCCAGCGCAGGCTTCCCACGGGGTCACAGTCTCTTTTGGGCACCCACCTGCTCTGGCGTGGGGTCTTTCATGTGCTGCAGGTGGATATCTGCTCCACCGTGGACCTCCATGTGCTGCAGGGGCACAGCCTGCCTCACCATGGTCTTCACCAGGGGCTGCAGGGGAATCTCTGCTCCGGTGCCTGGAGCACCTCCTCCCCTCCTTCTGCACTGACCTTGGTGTCTGCAGAGTTCTTTCTCTCACATGTTCTCACTCCTCTCTCCAGCTGCAGTTGCCATGTTTCCCCCCCCCTTCTTAGATATGTTATCCCAGAGGCGCTACCACCATGACTGATGGACTCAGCGTTGGCCAGCAGCGGGTCTCTCTCGGAGCCGGCTGGCATTGGCTCTATCAGACATAGGGGAAGCTTCTAGCAGCTTCTCACAGAAGCCACCCCTGTGGCCCCCACCGCTACCAAAACCTTGCCACACAAATCCAATACACCTATCATAAAAAGAGCAGTGTTTTTGAGGAGTAGTACGTATATACGTATACGTATCAGATGCTATAAATTTTACTCACCTATGAAATACGGAGAGGGGAGCATAAGGGGCATCGTGTTTACTTTTCTCATAACAGTATTTCTTAAATAGACAAAGAAGTCTCTATGAGTCTACTCCAGACACAGTGGATCAATCACCATCTGCCACCAAAACTGATGAGCTGTTATTTGTTCTCTAGACAGTGAAATGAAGTGTTAATCGTGTTTCACTGAGAAATCCACCTTTTATTTTTTTTTCAAATTGGCTATAGGTCTGTAAGTATCCTCTGTGATTATTGTCAGATGAGCCACAGACAATATTTGGAGTAACATACTGCATGTTCTAGGACAAGACAAGGAAACACAGACTATCAAAATAGTATGCTGAAATTCGAACCTCGCTTGGCACTGGAGTCAGTCTCAGTCACATCAGTGAGGGGTAAGAGAAGCTCTGTAGAAAGAAGACGAAAATTAGTTACTTTATCATGCTAAGGCATAACGAAAAGTCATTTTAAAATTTGATAATCTCAAATACTTTATCATCAGGTTTGTGGGACTGATATTTTTCCTGCAGCAAACTAATAATTCTATACTGTGACTATACAATATTCTTTTTAAATAGGCTTGTTTATTATTTTCAATACTCACAAGTCTCTTACAACTGTTGTTACAGAAAGGAAACAACACAGTAACAACTGGGAGCTTTCTCCATTTTGTTTCCTTTAAAATTTACAGTTGCTTTAGACAAAAATATACGTATGTTTTGCTGATTTCTGATTTTCCAATGATAAAACAATATCCCACGTAAATTGCAGAAGGTGAAAAATTATTTTTTGTGTTTGTATATCCGGCGAATAAACAAATCTTACACTTACTAATTATTTTTCAACCTTGCACATGAGAATGGGATTAGACTGACTACAACTGACACTGATTATCTGAGACAGGATGTTATTAAATCTTTTTGGGGAGCTTTTGAGAGACCCACCATGTCTAGAGCAGAGAGCTTTTCTCTGCATTAGCTCATTTATGGAGCAATTACATAGGACTTACTACCAGAAAGATGTCAGGAAAAACACTGAGCAAACAGCTAAGTGGAATTCACACCCCTTCCCTCGTTGTCAAAACATCTCACAACCTCATAGCCTTAAAATGTTTTGTCAAGATTATCTATAGCAAAGCTTTATGCTATATATCAGTAAAAGGTATGAGATGATAGGTTGGATTAAGATTACATGGAAGAGAGCTGGTAGTGGATCTGAAGACCGCATTGATTTCTCCCTGCTCTAATGGCTTCTTTGCTCCAAAAGCCCCAATTTAGTTAATTTTGTGGGCTTGAAAAGCCCAATGTTTCCACTTCATCCATCTCAGAATTTGCAAGTTTTGTTATTTCATTAGAAAACTACTTTGGAGGGTTTCTCAGTGAAGTACAGATAAATATGCAAAATGCACTGGTTTGAAAAATCTCCACTGGTTCTGGAAAAACCTGTGGCTGAATTCACTGGTTTTTTTCAAAATTAAGATTTCAAAGACCTCGTTTTTAGGAGCAGTTTGTAATTTTGTACCTAAAAATAGGCAGATACAAAATGGAAAGCCAGGTAGAGACCATTTTCAAATCTGTATTCCTACAATGGACTGTTTTCCTGACACCCGTAGTTGAGAATGAAAATACATAGCGAGGTACCGCACAACTGGTATGTATTAAATAACTACACACCTATTGATTATGAGATTTGCAGTTTGAGAACATCAGAAAAGCTGTGAGAGATACATAATCCAAAGTAAGATTGACAGTTCGCTGAAGAATCAACAATACTGAGGTATTACAGATGGCAGAGATTTATTCTCACCTCCACTTTGATTTTAAAGCTAATATTGCTGTAAATTCATGTGATGACAACACCTAAACCTCAGGCCATCTCATTTTTTTTATCGTCCCTGGGTGTCTTCACATACTTAATCCAAGTCTGATATGGAAGAAGTTAAAAGATGCTTAAATGTTCCTTCCTTATTTAATGAATAACTCAGTGGTACAACTAGAGTAACGTGCTGGAATTCACTTAGTGCTTTTCCTCAGAGTGCCTTAAAGAGCATCATCTTGCTGCTGGTAGTTCTTGACATGAAGCCGATCCCAGCGTGGACTTACAGCAGTAGCAAGAGACTCGGCAGAGTTCTCCTTTCCCATCAACACTGAGATTCTCTGCTGCTCTGTAGCACAGACACTGCTCCTGAAATGTATCCCTCTATGTAAAGATGTGTTCACGGTCTAGAAGGTCCCTACTTTGCAATACCTATTGGTAATTCATGGTGAATACTGGAAGGTAGGATTTTCTGCATGTATAGTGATCACTGACCACAGGGAAAGCTTATGCAAAAATTCTGCTTCATAATTATGAATGTGCTTGAGTGAGGCAAAACTGATCTTTTATTCAGTTTATCCCTCAAGGCATGTTATCCTGCATTTCTGATATTGCAAAGGAACACAGCAATGCTGTATGAGGTGTTTTGCGTGGCCAAATACTGTAGTACTTACTCAGATTTTACTCAGGAAAAACCACCTTTGATTTGAGTGAGAATTTGCTTCTCTAAGGACTGAACAGAGTGTTTTGAATCTTACCAGCATTGCTTGATGGTAATGTTGGGCAACAGTTCTCATTGCTAATTTGCCTGCCTCATTGGCCTTCTCCTGGGCTCTAGATCTGCTTTTGCTGTGTGTTATTCATAGCTTATATTGATAGTTCAGATATTGCTTCTCTTTGTGCTTTTCATTTCCAGCAAATATTTTGCTGCTATTGTTCTGCTGCTGGTAGATGTGCATGGAACCTGGTATGTGGAACTTGAACCTCAGCCCAGATTTAATTAAAACTGTTAAACATGTTCTCACTACGGTGCTCAGAAGGAATTTTGCTGACCCTCTTTCAACAAAGCATAAATTTATTTAATCTGATGTTTTTATAACGCGAAAATATATGGGCTTAATTCACAAATCTTAAGAGCAAATTCTTCTATGGTAAAATAGATGGAGTAGCACCCATTTGCAGCCATCATAAGGCCAATTATAAATGTTTATTCTGACCTACAATAGTCATACAAGAAAATCATGAAATGTGTGTGCTGTAACATCACCTTGTTTTGTAGTTTTAATACTGCTTTAAAGTAAGATATCCTGAATAATAATTAGTACCAAATTATGCCATAGCCTACTATTATGCAGCAAATCTAGCTAGGTTATCACTCGTATGTCTTATGAGCCATACCTAGCCATGGTTTATCCTCTATTCATGCTGCAGGGTACGAAATTCCTGGGTGCCAACCTGCCTATGGCAACCTAGAATTCTCCAGGGCAGGCTCGCAAAATCTTCACCTACTCTCTGGGACAGGTAACTAATAAGTGATGTTTTGTGAAGTTATGCTTTCTTTCTAACTCTCTGATGTCCGTAAAAATGTTTCATTTCTTCACGTCAGTCTGTAGTCTCTCATCATTCAGTTGCGCTATGTTTTCTGAAGAGGGGAATGACAGCAGATCTGTTTATTATAGTACTCTAGATGCTTGCCTCAGCCAGGCCTGTAATAATTATTATTAATGTGTATAAGAACTGAAAGTTGTTTAAGAAGATGCAAAATCCACAGCTGCTTATTATCAGTTAATATTTCTTTCAGATAGAGTAATTCTTATAATACAGAAGCATTGAATTTAATTGTTGATACCACATTTATCTGGACAGTTCACTCACCTTTCTTAATTGCTGGTATGTGTGTTGTCTCCCTTCTTTATCAGGTTTACATTAATCTTCAGTCTCCTGAAGTAAGGATTTTTTCAATGCTATAGATACAGAGATGTTGAAAGGATGGAGGAGTTATGACTGATTCTAGTTTTCATTCCTCTGTAGCATACTATACGTTTAAGTAATGACTCATTTTTCCATATTTTGCTTAGATTCTCTTCTACTTTTCTCCTGAATTCATTCTTTGTTCTTTGTTGCTTGACTTTATTTCAAGTGGCCCATATGTAGAAGAAATGTCATTCATTGATCCTATAGTTTTCAATGACATATGAAATACTGAAATATATTTCAAAGTAAGAAATTAATTAGACAAAAAAATAAAGACAGGCTAAGCTTTAGACTGCCTTCTTGCAGTCTGATGATTTTCTTTGAATAATGTGTGAATTTTCATCTTAAGAGTGCTGCTAGTGTAGGAAAGACATAAGTGAGATTCTTTTGGGATTTTTTGGCATGGTCCACACTCTATAGAGTGAAAAAACCAACAATCGTGGAAAAGTGATTTGAATTCCTGTTTTTCAGTCCCCTGGGGCTCTGCATATGCACTCTGCTCTTACCTGGGTTTAGATGAGCTTGATGAAAAATAGCTTTGTTCTGCTGCTTGTCCTTGTAAAAACCAGGAGATAACCAGTGAAGTGAAATATAATGAGGGCATGTAAAACTGGTTTTCAAAATGTTTGACCCTGATTCCAATTTGATTGAATATTTGGAGGTCTTTTTAAATTGGAACAAATTCACACAGTCACAGTGTAATCACTGAGTTTGATCTTATGTGGTTTTTTTAAATGGGTGCCCGTGGGGAAGTTCAGAGTCTTGAGATGACATATAGTAGCCTTTCTGTAGGGGTCTCTCAAAAAAAAATTTTCCTACCATCACTGTCCGCTTGTAGTTCTCATCTTCAAAAGAAAATAAGCTTATTCTTATGGAGGACAACAACACAGTTTATCTCCAAGTATACCAAAGCTTAAAATGCACAAACCTAGAATTTTAGCTCAAGCTATTTAGCCATTTCATGAAATAAATAAACAGCCATTCAAAGATTTCACTTCCCCCCCTTCTTTTTAAAAAGATCAAAAGGATCTAATTTTTTATAGACAGATTTTAGTATTTCCTGAAATCTTGCTTGTTTCTTTCCTATTTATTAACTCTAATCTTAATCAAACTGTTTCACCATATCTAGACTTTAAAAACTTATCTGGAAACTTGTTTTCCAATTATATTGAAAAACATCAGCTTGCTGAAGGAACTAAACAAAATGACCTTTGTTTATGAAAATGAAAGACAGTAAGTATGACAACTGTCAGCACTTATAAAATGACGATAGATTCTATTTTATCCAGCCTGATGCACCTTAATCTTTAAAAAACTAATGAGAAAGCAACAAAACTTTCAGCAAGAGAGTTAAAAAACCCAAGTCTCTATTCACCCAGAATGCTAAAGAAGTTCAGTTATAAGGCAAAAAAAAGTGTTCTGTGTTTAGGTAATCCACATCTCAGGGCACAGCTGGAATTTTTGGGTAAGTTTGTAGAATACAAAGCTCCTTCCTCACTCTGCATGGTTCTTTGGGGTGCTATGTCCGCAGGGTAGGTAGAGGGCTCCTGCATCCCTTCTGAAGAAGCACACTGCATATTGCAGTGCAGCCCTATTCCCTCTGCTTCCCCATACACCCACAAAAAAGGCAATGAAACAGAGTCTTACACTGAAAAGCCTCTTCCTCAGCTGAGGAAGCAGGATAAAATAGACTTGGCTGAACTAATAAATCATGACAGGTTGGGAGGAAGGTTGTATGAAATGATGGCACAACATGCTGAGCAGTGGGCAACTTGCTAGAGGTGAAATCATTTATACTCTTGCAGAGTGGAAGACTTCTCAGTTAACAAGTCCTAAAATAGTGTGCTGCAGTGTATAAAACAAGGTAGGGCTCGAAATAATTAGCCAAAGATGACAGATGGCAATTCCTTTCTCTTTTTTTGCTTTTGTTCTTTTGCTGTAATATCAAACTGATCAAAGAGCTGAGGATCATTTGTTATTGTAGGAAATACAATACTCCTGGGGAGATTCCGATTGGACACAAGAGGAAAACTTTTCACAATGGGAACAATCAGCCATTGTGATTGTGAGCCATAGTCTCCCCAGGGAATAGCTGGATTCCCCAACATTGGACACTTTTAAGATTTGGCTGGACAGGGTGCTGGGCCATCTTGTCTAGACCGTGCTTTTGCCAAGAAAGGTTGGACCAGATGATCCTTGAGGTCCCTTTCAACCTGGTATTCTATGATTCTATGAAAACTAAAAATATCTTGAAATGTTCAGGCAAAATTACTTCATTCAGATAACAACCCGTAGCTCCCATTGTTCCTGTTCAACCCATATGCATGTCTGTAGTAACAGTTTCCCTCAGAATCTGAATTACATGTGCACAGCTGGGTGTCTCCAGGCTAAGGCGTATTATTTAATCAATTTATTAAATAATTTTATTAATTTATTTGATTTAATTTTTTGCATGTGTTAACAAACCAATGACCTATTCCACTGCCAGAAAACCTCCCAAAAAGTCCCTAGAGCTCACATCTGTGGCATGTTGCTTTAGTAGTGTCATACAGCTGTGTGTGATGGGGGAACTAAATGATAAAGAACAGAGACTGCAGTAGAACTTCACTGACGGCTACTGAAAGTGTCTGAGAGGTCTGGTGTGTCTCACTTTAAGCAAAAGCAGCGTTCTCTCCTATAGTCTTTAGTAATAATATCTCGCAAATGTCAGCATTTTTTTAAAGGCAAGCACCTATGTATTCAAGTTAGAGACACAACACGACCTTCTGTCTTGTATGACTTCTGTCACAAAAGAGGATCAGAATGCAACTGTGACCATATATAATTAAAAAGCAAATTCAGTAATTTACTCAAAGCAGGTAGTATACGTTGCTTAAAAAGGAAAAAAGCAGTGGTATCTGCAGTTCCTCCTCCGCCCTGTCCTAGTGGTAATTCTGTCTAACTGGTCCTGGAGCCAAAAGAGTATATTTAATTTTTTCAACTACTTAGCATAACCTTTCTGATGGGAAGTGCTAAGCCAGCCCACCAAAACAAGTCCCTTGGGCGAGACACAGATGAATTTCAAATCAGAGGAAAGAGAAAAGGATTGGGAAAGGAAGGAAATAGCTAAGGTGAGAACAGAGATGATAAGCTCTGTCCATCAACCTACATCTGGATGCTTTATACCAAATGAAACAGGAACAAAATTCTTTCCCTATTACTAAAGCACACTTCTATAGTACCCCACCTCCAACCTCAGTCGTTTAATAGAAACAGTAAGATAAATTTCAGCTTGCTTCTGGGCAGTGGGTTTCACCCATTCTCATTGTTCTCTATTACTTATAAACAGCACTATTCCGGAGGAACCACATTCCTGTTCCAGCACAGCTTGATCCAGATGATTCAGGAAGGTAAAGAGACAAAAGCAAAAGTGAGAAAGGTTTAATAACACAATTAAAATATAACTTTATAAGCTTGTGAGCTGATGTGGCAGGCTGCTTTCAGTAATTTCCAGAGGGAGTGCTTATCCGTGACTACAATCCAAAGCAATCTAGAAGCTGGCCACTCGAAGCTGTAAGAAGAGCTGCTGCAACCGAAGGCAGCTTGCTCAATCACCTGGAGAGCTCTCTTTGGCTTCCAAATCATAAATTGAAGTCTACCTCTAATTTTGCTACCTCCATTTCTCAATACCTCACTCTTTTTTTTGCTCTCCTTTCTCATCAGTGCTTAGTAGTCTGAATTCCCTAGTGAGATGCAGTGCAGACTGCTAGGACTCTGCCAGACATTAAATAGCAGGCAACATCTCTTCAACAACTTCAAATCACTTTCTGTGGGAGGCAGCCCCCCCCAATAGCCTTTGTTACAGCAAGAAGTATTTGTTGCAGCCAGCCCTTTCTCCTGCTTTTCTTATCCTTTTGTACCCTGCAGCTCTACATTGTAACTCACCATTTCTTCTAGCCAAATGTTTTATGCAAACATATCAGCCTCTGGAAAGCCAAAAAATACCAGCTCTTACAGAGATGAACCTTCTTCCAGAGTCGTGTCAGGAGCTGAGTCTGGGCAGCAAACAGCGTGAAGATCCCTTCATCCCTGGGAATGGTCGGGGTGGTTATGGCTCTGCTCTCTTGGACAAATGCTGGCTGAAGTTTGCCATGTCAGAATCTAACTCCCTTCTCTCCCAGCTTCACCAGCTGCCTCATTTCAGATGTGGTCGAGAGCATTAGACAACATTTGGACAATGCAGACAATCTGGAGCAGGGCATGAACATGAGCAAAGTCCTCCGTTATCATGAGAAAACAAACATACTCTTCCTACCTCTAGAGTCAGAAAACATGTATTGCCCCTTGAATTGCATGCTTTTTTCCTTCTCTTGCAACCTTATTTTCCACCTGTTCAGCCCTTCATTTTCCAGCAACACAGAGAAAAAAATTGAACAGGGACAGTGTTTATTCAAACTTCTGTAGGGTCACTTACTGAACCTAATGGTTTGCATTTAAGCCACTGACTCTAAGAGTCTACCTGCCAGTGCTGAAATCAGTCAGTCCCCACAGACTTTAGGGAAAGCCTAACAGAGGCACTAGGAGGCAGCTTGGAAGAAGGCAGAGATCATAACAGCTTCTGCTGCTTCCGCTGTTTCACTCTGCTTTAGTCACCTTTGAATTTGAGCACAAGGCTGCTGCTTTTTCTTTGTGCACTGCATTCATTTCTCACATACAGCCAGCCCGACTACTCAGGTATTTAACCTCAAAAGTGTCTCGTAAGCAAAAGTGGTCATCTTGTTAATAGGAAACAGAAACATATTTTGAAGACTCCAGATCCAAATCAAGTTAGCAGAAGTATTAAATCAGTCCTCAGAGAGCTGGCTCAGCTCTTCAGTCTCCGTGCAGCCCTGTACCGAGCACAGCGCTGAGCTAGCCAGCGCAGCTGCGCGTGGTGGATGGTGCATGTCCCCGTTTGTAAGTCCACGTTCTTCCCTCTCCATGAGCTGCTCTGCACCCGGGATTCCTTAGTACTGTGCACAATAACGTGCTCCCTAGACGCAGGTCTGGATTCTCACTGTTCTTTTTCATTTACCCTTTGCAGTTTTCAGCACACTGGGGGAATCACAATTGCCTGCTGAAGAAACTTCATTTAAAATAATAAAAACACCTTTAGTGTCTATTTCTGAAAGCTGTAATTTTATTCATGGTATTTCTATTCAATCCATTCAGAGCCTTAGGTTATGGATAGTACCTTTAAATAAAGGACAATTTGTATGTCTTTATTATGAGCATATTCCAAAAATCTTATCATGTTCCACTGACAATAATGACATTCACTTAAGAAAACTCAGTGCTGACAGCTGGTCCTCTAAGGGTTTTTTGCACGTCAACATGTAACTGAATTTTCATATCTTAATCGCCTCATATTACGGTTAATATTGAATGCTCTTGTTGGATAGATGTATCTGTGGGCTTCAGATACTTGTTATAGAAGTCACCCCTTATGCAATGAAAGACTGTCAGGTCAATATAACCAAAACTTAATTCAGTTTTATTTTTAAAAGAGAGATCTCTCTTTTCTACCTCATACAAATAAGCCCAGCACAGTTTAGACACATTTGCCATATAACGTCCCTTGCCTGGTCTGAATTTTTAATTGTGCAAATTATGCAACAGTCAGATACTCACGTCTTAGGTGAAGAAAAGCTACCTTCCAAAATCCAGTCATACTTCTGTTTTAAAAAAGGTGCATCAGCTCTCCAGGTGCTGTAAATAGGCTCTCATGCTAAGGATCTGTCCCACAGCACTTAGGACTTCAACTGTTAATGATCTCTTTTTTTTTCCCCATCTCCCTTCCAAATGATTCTCTCGAATGTTTCTGATAAAGCGTCCCTCTTCTCTCGTTTAAGTTCTGCCAGAATTCCTGGAATCTAAGAAAAGGAGTCTGTTACTTTTTTTATATGTCCATCAGTCATCTGGAAACTATCTGAGCTCCAGATTTGGATCACCCACAGATTTGTTCTGAAACATATGTACAGGCCTTCCCTCTCACAATCCAAACCCAGCTTCAGGTTGTTTATTTTGAAAATGAGTACTGGAAAGAAAATTCAAGTGGTTTAATACTTGCAAAAAGAAAAAAAACCCTCCAAAAGCTATCTATCTATATGTGTGTGTGTATACGTGTGTGTATATATATCTCTACAGGAAGGAACGATCTGTATGCAATTTGACAGGCAAACTGTTCATACTCCAAAGTTTCAAATATTTAACAAACTTCTTTAAAAGTAATGGAGAAATTTGGTGGATGTGTTGTAGTGAAAAAAAAACCTGACAGACCTTGGTGAAAATTTACAAAAAAATAGGTGAGCTGAACAAAGTGTGTGTGAGCATGGAAAATACCTGTCGTAGAACTTGGACACGCATTTACTGAGGCATTTGTTTGCGTCCAAATGAAGCTGCTGAATAAAGAGCACAAGAGCATTGGGATTCGTGGACTGGGCTCTGGGTCTGAGCTGCAGCAACGTAATCTATTTCCCCAATAAAACTAATTTCAAGTCTGTAGTTTGATTCTCAGAGCCTGGATCTAGACTTTGTAATTTGATCCCGCCCCCCTCCTAATCAGATGGAGCAAGCGCAAGGTTAGCCACAAAAACTGCAGACAAGGAAGATAGTTTTGGCATTACCCTTTTGAAATGGTGACCCTGAGCATGTAACACATAATCAAAACTTGATTAACATAGAAATCCAATTACTGCTTCATTGAAGATCCTTCATTAATCTAGAAAACACTTGTAAAATGCTTGGACTCCACTTCCCAACAACTACAAGTCTAAAAAACATCGCTGAGGTGTCAGATTCAATGACACAACTATCGTCTCAAAGCTATTCCTCCTAGGCCAAGGTTTGGGTGCCTTTCTTGCAGCATGTCCACCCTGGGCAGCACGCAGATCTAGCGTGACCCATGCCAGAGCCATGCCCAGTGACCAGCAGCAGAGCTGTGCTGAAATAAAAGGTCCTGGATAATCCAGACCACCAGCCATGGATCAGCAGGAGCTGCTGAAGCCAAAATTCCCTGGTAGCCCTAAGATCAAGTTGGCAATGCAGTCCAGCTCCGTTGAGTGGCAATGCAGTGGCACTGACGGCCTGTTGGCATCCCTGCTAGCTGTGAACTTCCCCAGAGCTCTCTGTCCCAGCTTGCTGCTCCCTGGAGCGTGAGCTACATGTCAGGAAGAGGCCCCTCAGGGCCTTGCCTCCCGCCTGGCTGACTGTCCTTGTCTCTGTGATGATAGACTCCATTTAAAGATCAGAAGCAAAACCAGGGATGTGTCTGCTTGCTCTCCTTGAGCTGAACAGGCCACACCTTCACGGAGGTCCACAGCAGCCTCGCGCTGTTGGGAAGGTGCTTCCAGAAAGCAAGTGCACAAACGTGGCCCCAGGCTCTCTGCATGCCCACCACGTCCCTGCTCCTGGCTGTCATCAGCGGCCTGGGTGGGCACCATATGTCTGGGCTCACCGGCGGTGCCTTGGCCCTTCCCAGAGACCCCCTCCTGCTCTTTAGACCCCTTCACAGCAAGCACCTGTGCAGAGCTGACTGTTTCTGACTTTTCCCTAGAAAAAAACTCACAGGGTGGAAGAAGAAAAGACACTTTTTGAAATTCTGTTCCAGAATATATTTTTTAAATTTCCCTCAGTGCTCCCAAATTCCTGATCCTATGAAGCCCTTTTTTAGAATGTGACGCATCACAGACACAAAACAGATCTGATGATAAGCACTTTAAAAGCATTTAGTGGTTCTTTTTTGTGGGCCTCCATGCAATCTAAGCAAACAAGAAAGGGAATACTATTACCTCGTCTCATACACACAGTACTGAGTCAGGAGAGGGGGAGTTATGTGATGAGATGCGGTTGGCTATGTCTGAGCTACTTGACTAGATTCCCTTTGTAATTAACGGAAATGGGTACTTCCAGATTTGCGTCACCTCATCTAAAAGTAGGCTTCTAAAATAGGTCAGATTCATCTCATTCTGATAGTGCCTGCTCGTCACGACTGACTAAGAACGGGAGCCAAAGCTGACCCAGTACTGACATTTTCTTCTGGTCAGGGCAGTCTTGCCTTAACTCACTATAACACCAGGCACATTTGGCAAAGCCAGGTACAAGACTCAGAGCCCCAAACCCCAGCCCAGGTTAGTTCCTACTTACATGTTCCTTCTCCCAAGGCAGGATGTTTACCCACAAAATGCAATTAGTTTGACTTAGGATTTCACAGCTGCACTAAAACTTCTGTTTCACTACCCAGAAATGAGAACCTTCAATATGTTTTTTCAGAATGTTTCACTTGGGCATCTATCTTGCCCTCATCTTGCATTCATTTCACTGATAATTTCCCTCCTAACACCATTAATCATGTTTTGTTTTACTCAGTCCTAGAGCTATGTGAAGGAATGTAATCAGTCCATTCAGGAAGAATTTCAATAGTTCAAAAAATGGGTTTGCTCCGGTTTTAAACAACGTTGCAGAACCATCTACAAAGCCAAGCCCTGGGCTGGCAGGCAGATGTGAAACGGCTGCCAAAGCAGTTTGACCAGCGAGGTGGAGATGTGGGATTTCCAGGACGCTCCACTGATGTGGCAGCCCCATAGACATCGACTGTAAGGTAGTAACAGCTCAGGGAGCACCCTCTTCATGGGCTCTCCGAGGGTAACAAACTCTAGAAATCCTTGAGCTTCCAGGCAGCTGGACAGCCACGACTTTGCATGCCAGCACTCCTCTGTCATCAGGCCATCTGCCAGGCAGATGAACTGGCAGATGATCAGACAGGTACAATGAAAACCTGCTTGTTTTCCAGCACACCTTCCTCAGAATAGAGCCGTCACCACACGGCATTTTAGCTTTGCCTGAAATGCTCTGGTAGAAATATGTTCACCTGGAGCTTCTCCAGCCAGCGCTACAGATGAAGCCCAGACAGCTGCAGGCTGGGATAGGCACACATTGTCTGTCTCCATTGTGCGCATCTACCTGCACACCCTTCCCTGTGGCCGAAGCTGTGCAGAGTGACACCAATGCTCAGCTTAAAGTACAGGCTGGTGGGAACATCTAGGAAAAAAAATATCCATTTTGACCACTCGCCACCCTTTGCAGACCGAGGTCTATTGCAGAAGGAGAAGTGACACCAGGAATGCAAACATCTCTTTGCTTCAACTCTTGGGCAAGCTGGGATTGCAAAATTTTAATGCCAGGAAAGTACCGGGAGTGGTACCTGAACTTCCCTGCACAGCCTTCTCACCTTTCTCTTTTCACTATACGTAGAGCCTGAGCAGTGCTAACTCCCACCTGGTAATATCTCCCCTGAATGGCCCCTGAATTGTTGCTGAGGATCAACTCCAGCAATGGGATTCAACAGTGAGGCTTGGCGTCTCTCTGTAGGAGCACTGCCTGAGGGAAGAGGGCTTCAAATTCCCTGGCAAGGAGCAACTCCAGAATTCAAACCTGGCAATTACTGGTAGCATTACAATGTTTGTGGGCACAAATTCCTGTGCCAATATATGTTTTCCTATCTATCTTATCTTTTCAGTGGGTATGAACAGAGCTAACTGGTGAATATAATACTTTGGAAAGTCTGAAGACCTGTTTATAATAACCTTTGAAGTAGCTCCCCTTGAGAGGTTTTCTTTCACCAGTCTAAATATTTAATATTGTACTTACTGTCCTTGTTTTTAGACAAATACTTTAATGAAGAAAAATGGGTAATGACTTGCAAACCACCAGTTGTCACAGGAGCAGGACTTTGGCGATCATTAGGAGAAATAGAGAACCACTCATGCAAAAGGTCCTACTCCACAGGATTTTTGATCCCGTCCTGTAATTCCTCACTCCTCCCAGCTGTCAGTTTCAGAAAGTCCATGGAATATAGGATTGGTGTTTTCTAAAACGTAGTGCTACCAGATTTCCCAAGACTATTTTTTATTTCCAAATAATTCCTCTCCTTTCTCCTGGCTGTACTTTTTCCATTGAATTATTTTCTTAGTCTTTAAACTAAACAACTAATATATATATACACACACACGTATATAAAATTAAATATATTTGCTGAATACATATATATTCTTTATTATTTATATAATACAGAAACATGAGGGATGGCTAGCCATAGAAGATAAATTATGAATTAAAACATATTGATTTACCAACATTTTAAAAATTGTGCAGTGAACATTTCTAATTAACTGTTATGTGACAAGCAGAAACAAAATGCAGATAGTTTGAGGAGTTTATTGTTTTGGAGAAAAAAGAAAAGGCTAAATGGTTGACTTCATAACTTTTGACTTTTTATTTTTTCCCTCTTTTCAACCCTGTCTAAATTACCACTACCAAATTTGCAGGGGTACACAACAAAATTAATAATTTCTTATGAAAAGCCCAGACTTCTAGAACAAAAGACTCAACACAGCATAAGGAAAGAGAATTCAGGCATGGCATTATGTGATACCAATGGAAGCTAACAGTAAGGGGAAGGTTTTTAGAGAAAGAACATGTGTTTCATGAGAAATGTTTCTTAGGTGTTTGTTCATATATAACTGAAAGCAAGAGAAAACAACCGGCTTTACCTTAAACCAGTGATGTGTCTAGGTAAGGCTCAATTCATGCAGAAATCAAAACCATCCTGGGAATCCTGGGAAATCTGCTCACAGTGTTACAGCTATTAGTACCCATTCAATGGTTTCAGTCCCAGATTCAGGAAAATTTCCCTATTTGCACCGATCATAAGCATAGATTTCATTGTGTCATTGCTTAAAGTTAGCTATCTTTTCAGAACTTTCTTGGCTTAAGAAAGCTATTAAAGCAAATGGTTACGCGCTTTCCCAGTTGGGGTCCTCTCTTTTTTTTTTTTTTCTTCCCATAAAAGTGGCTGTAAGTTTCCTGCCATTCAGCATATTCTTGTCAACGTGATTTCTTTGTTTCTAAAATTTTTACCTTTCTCTCTAATAACTTGTATTTTAATAATGATTCACTGTTATGTATCTACTACTACATCTTAAATAATCCCATCACAAACCAGGTGTTACTGTTCCTGTCTAAAAATAATAAGTCCTCTTAAAACCAGCCAGCTGGTTTTGTGTGTATCAGATGAATCAAAGTACACACTGAGCAGGAGTTCTGCTAGGTTTGGGAGGGTTTCAGGATGCCACCCCATCTTTCCAGCTTGGGTGGAAATGAGTGGAGCTTTTTCAGAATTATGGTTTGCTGAATGAGAATATATAGTTTGATCTTTGAAGTTGCCTAACTTATGCCTTAACAACTGGGGGTTTTTTTTCTGATTTTTTACAAAGTTACAGCTTTTCTTTACCACACAAAGCATTATGTGAAAGAGTGCATGTATGTAGACAGTTTCAGTAAAGCTCATTAGAATAGGCTTGATTTTAATGAAATGAATAATCCCATTCTGAAAGCAAAGAATTTAAGAATACAAACATTTCAAAGTAAACTTCAAGGGAAAAAAAGGCTGAGCTTGAAGTTAAGTTTATCCTTCAAAATTTTGCTGAACTGGGGCCCTAGCACAAGCTTCAGGATGCCAAAACCTTCCAAACCATCCAGACCTGAATCCCAAAGCCCATTTTGCCATTTCAAACCAGCACTGCCTTCCACCTGATGATCAAGGTTTACCCGGAACTCACGTTTTGAACCCCAAATTTTCCCACATAGACAGGTCTAGACACACAGGTATACGCAGAAGCAACTTCATTTGAGGAGTCATGTGCTTTGCTCCTACCTAGTCTTCACACAACTAAGACCCAAAGCAAGAAGGTACCTGCATGAGGAAGCAGAAGACAAAGTTGTTGGAGGCCATTAATGTTCCTCTTTTTCCTCTTTTGTTAAGCAGTCTCCAGCTATTCCTGACTTAAACATCCCTGGCATTCCCATTATATTTGTACCCCTACAGCCCCTCTTCCTCCCAGAGGTCAAACTCTGCCTGTGGCCAAAACTCCCCAGTGTAGCAGGATGTTGTAACCTCCCCTGATCTGTCTTAACTTGCATTAACTGCACTTGCCCAGCATAGAGCAGCAGCATTTTTATCCAAAACCATAGCTGGAGGACCTACTGTCTACGTTTTGTACAAATCCTAGTGGTTAGATTTTTAGAGCAGCGGAAGACTTGAGATCAAATCTCCTTTCACTCTAAATACTTTTGACACTGTAACTCCCACTTCACAGAAGAAAATCCAAGTTGCCAGGCTGCAGGGAGGAAAGCTGACCACTCTTCTTTCCCAAGAAAGCAGATGAGTAGCAAGAACAACAGGCCAGAAGCAGAGCAAGTGAAAGGCAGTGTAATGTGGTAACATCATCAATGAGGACATGCAGAAATGAGCAGCATGGGTTCAGATTCTTATTTACCTAGATAATTTGGGGGTTTTATTCACCAAGTGAAAGATAAAAACTAAATGATTGCATTAACTGGAGCTGCATTAAATGTCTGAATTAGAATATATTATTTTAAGAGAATATAACTACAAGTGGTAATCTAAGTATAACTGTAACCACGCAATACGTGTAATTGAAATAGAGCACTCTGTTGGCAAAACTCTAGACTGTTTCCCAGCTCTGAGCTGCATGGATCAAGGAAGCAGCAATTGTAAAGCTTTTGCATTAACTTACTGAAACTCCTATTGCAGCTTGTAGAGGAGAAGACAGTTACACTGAAGACAGCTCAAATAAGTGTTTCTTGAAGAATGGCATGTTGTTCCCAACTCTCTTGTCTAATTAAAGACACAAAACTTTATTCTACTGAAGCTGATGGCAGTAGTCACTTGACATCAAAGGCAATCAAGATTTGCCATTCTTTCATGAAGAATTATTTTTATCGTATGATTAAAAACAAGAAAGGCAATTCACAATGCATCATGTGGCAGCACTTTTGTCTCTAGGTGATGGCAAACTCCAGTTCTGTAGTGCCTCAGAGGTCCCACCTGAAGCCAAGAGATCAGCTTAATACTGAGGTTGCAGTATCTGAACCAAGATACAGTCACCTCCAGAGATACCAGCTCTGACTGGAGCCCTGTCCTGCTGTGCAACTGGCAAACATGCTAGAAGACTGAGGAGCTTACAGACTAAATAGACAAGGATAAAAGATCTCCATTGTGCAGATAAGGATTGAGGCAAGTGCAGACTGGGTCACCTGAAGTTGCAGAGTCAAGCTCCAGTAAAGGAAGGGAAGGATCCCCAGGTTCATTGTTGCAAGTCTGGAGGGTCTATTTTGGGTGCAGATGGCACTTTGACCTTCATGATAAAAATTTTGCTTGGTTCTCCTGGCTTTATGCTATCCCATGTAATCTCTAAAATAAAGAGAAAACAACAAAGTGAAAAACCTCCTCTCTCCAAATTCTGTGCCTAGTGCTTTGTTTTGTCAGAGAGTGTAACTGAAGCTAGCTTACAAGCAGGGCATAAGCTCTTTATTAGTGAAAGAACTTTGAAAAATTAGGGGTCACACCTGAGTCTGGGAAGTCTTTGATCCCAAATAAGTGGGAAAATCGGGAAAGACCCATAACTTTAAAATTACTTTATTAATTGATTACCATTCTCCAGCTGAAATGCTGAACAATAACATCTCTTGCACCTCTGTGGCCATGGATTGGGGTGGAAATTGAATCAAATAAGAAAAAAATTTCTTTTTCCACAAAATATATTATAACTTGGATTATTGGCAAGGACATATTTTTGCACCATTTGTTTAGAGATGCTGCTCTATTGATATCAGCTACTTCAGTCATAGTATTTTAAGATAACTCTAAATGAAAGGTCCTGTGTGAAACCAAACTCTAGACTGTATTTTGTATTTTAATGAGGTTTCTTTCATAAAATTCTCCATTATGACTAATGAGATATTAGCAATGAATGTGCTAGAAGGGACAGATGGGAAGATCAACTGTCTGAAGATTTTCAAAGTGCAGTAAACAAGTTATAAAGCACACTTCTCTGGCTTAATGCCAACCTATACTGTAGGGAATTGGTCAAAGAGTGGATCATGAAAAGCTTTTCGGGAGCAGCTAAATTCTACAGCTGTGGTCTTTGTTTTTCTAGTACTTTGCAAGAACAGAAGGGGGAATTACGAAAGCGTCTATCTTACACTACCCATAAGCTGGAAATGCTTGAAACGGAATTTGATTCTACACGTCAGTATCTTGAAATAGAATTGAGACGTGCTCAGGAGGAACTTGAAAAAGTGACTGAAAAACTGAGAAGGTTAGTAACTAACCCTTTGAAATAAACAGAGTTATCAGGAATTTACAAGTAGCTGTGTAAAAGACATATGCAAGTAAAAATATAAGCATATAGTGTCAAACATACATCATTTATTATTTATTGATTACACATTGTGTTTTCATATTGAATATATATATTTCACTTATCTGAATGTATATTACATACAACATGAAGTTAATTACACGGGATTTGTAACATGTGTCTGTATTGAAAGTAACATGAAAATAGAAATATATGTACATAGGTACATATATAGCACCGTTTAGGTGTAAACATACACGTGGCTTAGTGCCATGTTGGGTTACACATGCAAAGGTTAGAAACATATTACATATATATACTTATACCATATATATACAGATAGATTTTTTTAATGCATTTGTCTGCATATTTTCTGTTGTTACTCTCCATTGCACTGTTACAAGAGAACAGAATTTGTCCCTCCATCACTCAAAGCTGAGACTATGTTCAAGCCAAATAGTATCATGACATTTCACATTATGCTATAGCAAATCATTCACTTTTTAGTCCCAAGTAGAATGGAATGATACTGAAAGCCTATTATTTAAAATTGTTGAAGCTGTGGTACAGTGCTATTGCATACCAGTTAATGTTAATGACAAATTATAAAAAGCATGCACTCCTGACATTCCTGGCACTGATTAAAATGGTCTGTAATCTAGCTTTAAATTTATCAGTGGTTCTTAATATTCATTTTTTCATTTGTTTGCAAAACTTCTAAACCTACAATTATCCATTTATACAGGAATGTATTTGCATTTCTTGTGGGGACTTTCCTAAACTGATGTAGAGAACTGAATTGTTTGATTCAGTTCATTGGATGAGTCAAATTAAAATTCAGAACGAAACATTCCAGGGCTATACCCAAAGAAATATTTTTCATTCTTTGCAGAAGGCAAAACCCAAAGAAAAACAAAGCCAGAAAACACCAACAAACTGAGTCAACCAAACCATTTTATGCAAATTTTAAACAGAAAGAGGCTGTAAGACCTCAAATTAGGAAACATCCTAGTGTGGTCTTTTAAATGCTTCCCTAATTGGGGACGCTTCTTAAAATGAAGCCAAAATCAGCAGGTATCATGACGATCTTGAAATCTACACACATCTATCAGGGGCGGTCTGAAGATTCTCCATGTTGTTTTCTTGTCAGCAATATTTTTCCTACCACTTCACTTAGAGCAGAGCTATTGAAAATAACTTCGCTCTTGACATAGTTTTGTTCCAACATACTTCAGCTTTAAGGACAGGGAACACTGGTAGTCTTTTCTCCTGAAACATTATTTCAGGCACGGTTGCCTGAAATAATGCATCATATTTAGCAGAGGGGCTGACCATCCCATTTCTGTTAAAACAAAGGGGCTTCCTAGTCAGTAGGAAGCCTCTTATCAACTTCGTTGGTCACTGATGAGTTAAGCACCCTCCAAAACTTAGGCTAGAAAGTCTGGTTTTTGCTCATGGAAAAGTCTAGTGCTCATACCAAACATAAGATTAGTAAAGCTGACTTTCCAATATTCTAATGGAACATTGCACTATATTCTGAAGAAAACTTATCTTAAAAATTGTGTTTCGGGCAGGTGATTAGTCCCTTGAAGACATATCATATTGGAAGCCCAAAATATTTTACGAGGTGAGCTTTAAAGATGTTTCTATTGAGAATTGCAAGGCATACCACAAGTTGAACAACTAGTTTCTCAACCTGGAGAAGGATAATGTCTGAAACAAAATTGTCATCCAAAAGCATGTCAGCAACATATCACAGAGGAAAATCAGTGTGAGAAAAACAAGGAACTAGAATTTGTTTCAATAATGTGTCTCTTGCTTTATTCACCGCATAGGGAGAGAAATTCAACCCCCCTAATAAATAATCCCTGTGTAACAAGATCCCACTTGTGTACTGGAGAACATTTCTGTTATTAAACTTCCATTACTGTTAAGTGCAGAATTTTTCTGAGAGGCTGAAATGCCATCCTTTTCTACTCCTTTCTGAAAGATTTTATTGTCTTAATTTATCCAGAATTACCCGTGTTTCTGTTAGGCCTCCCCTCTCTTACCTAAGCAGGGAGGTCGTTTATGTGGCTCGATGGTCAAGTTTTCAACCTCTCTACAAACATTTAGAGGTGGCCTTTTTCTTTCAGCCCAGTGAGATCAAGATCAGGGCGGTGCTGAGTGGGTTTGAAAATATTAACTGTAAAGCATAGGTTTGGCTTTGAAAAGTGACTGAGAGATTGGGAATTTCATATACCTCACAGTGATCCCCTATCTGACATGACTGGCATGGCTTTTTTAAAATTTGAATTGAAAATTTAAATTGAAATTTAAAAAATATTCAAATATCAATCTTGGAACCAAAATGGATCGCCAAAGGTCACACGGGGTTTCTTGCTTTAGACCTTTCCCTGGTAACAACTTGGCAAGGTCCTCATCCTAGCTTTTACCAGAGAGTAGAGTTATTTTAAGACATGAGAAATAAACACATACAAGCATATATTTAGCACTGAGATTAGTCCCCACATATAATTGTTTCACCGAAAGCAAGACATTTCATGTACTAAAGGAGTGTTCTGAACAGGAATCCTGTAGCTGTATTAGCTTTGGAATAAATGGAGGAAAAACTCTTTTGTTTTCACAAGGAAGTCAGTGCAACTTGTAGTAAAAGAGAGGGAAAGGGTTTTTTTAACAAGAAGTTACTGTTTTAACAGTCACCCTTCAAAGCTAAACTGCACTCTGGGTGAAATTCTCTTCTTTAGAGAAAGTCAGCCCAAGCCTGTGTTTTACATTAGATATATTTCATGGCCTTAAGAGGGCTTAAGACTGAGTGGAAGCAGAGAAACAGAGGCTTATGCAGACTTCCTCTTTAGTGGTGATCTGCAGTCTTAGAGAGGAGTGTGTTGTCTGCTGGGTTAGAGCACAGATATGTATTGTTCAATTTGGTCAGAATACTTTTCATCAGGCCCTAATTTAGTCGAGAACCTAAAATGCATTTAATGCATGCACATATATGCACCTGGAGGCAGACAGGTATCCCCTAATAATATGAAAAATGCAAAAAGCTACCAAAAATTAAAGTAAGTTATTGATTCACAGGAGTTTATTCTTAAAACAGCTTCACAGGGTAGTGAAGCTGACATATTACTCATTTTATTTACAAAGAAGCCAGATTTACAACAATAAAATGTTTCATACTTCACAAAGTTCAGGCTATCTGGGTGTATTTTTTCTGCAAACAGTGTTAAGTTACCATTTGCTCATCTGATCATTTTCAAATTGGAATAATTTTCCCTACTCCTCCTTTATTTTACAGTGTTGCCCAAAGATTGATTTGATTACCCTGTTCCTCTTTTATCCCTTTAACACTTTTTTCCATATATTTCTGGGTCCATTTCTCTCCTTACCACCCACATTTGCTGATACTTCTTTTGGCACAGTGGATTTCCAATTTGGGTTTTATGCATATACGTGCATGTGTATGTGCCTGTGTATGTGTGCACGTGTTTGTGCCTATTTTGACTACCTTTGCATAATGTTCTCAATAGAAACACTTTTTGAAGCTCAGCTTCTTACTTACTGTGGATGTTTTGTTTAGATTGGATTTGATTTTACTGGGAAGTGGTCAATTTTTTCAGTGCAAAACAAATGGGTTAGAGAACTAGGGTTTGTGGTCCACTTTCTCCTAAACATCCAACAGAGGAAAATGTGATGGGCAAAGACAAAAGAAGTTACAAGCAGAGAAGCGGATTGCGATAAACTCTTGCAAAAACCCTCTACCATTTATGGTATGGAAGTGTTGCCATCCAAGAGCAATTGTATGATTGGTAACCAACCTTCCAGTCATCCATATCAAGAGAAAAAGTGTCAACAGAAGCTGAGAAGCAAACCCAGTGATGCATTGCCACTGTCATAAGCCAGATATCCAAGTAGCAATTACTGCTGGCTTTATTCACAATCTTAAAGTTATGGAAAGGAAACATTCAGGGTCTCCCTTGAGTTCTCCACATAGGTCTACACTGCAAAACAAACTGGGGTACAGAGACGCCTATGCTAGAAAAGCCCTGAATCAATATATTTTTCCCATTTTCTTTCAGGAATTTATGCAGATGCTTTTGAACCCATGCAAACTTTTAGGAGGTTGCAGGTGCTAAGAGTTTACATTGGTTTTACACCACCTCTAGCTCAGGCACGAGCTGCCTGGGTGCAAAGCATGTTTAACCTGTTCTGTACTGCTTTACTAGAGAAAAACTGTAGACCATGACAGAGAGGATACTGGGGCACTTCTGGTCTCAGCCAGCAGGCCCTATCTTATTTTTCTATATCCTTGTTCCCTGCACCACGGCACACAGCCTTACCAGCAAAACATAACTATGTTAGTGCTGAGTAGCTGTTTGCAGGCAAAGCTAGTTTAAGCCTCCTTGCTTCCACTGGTTTACCAAGATCTTCTCTGCCTTCTGCTTTGCCATGTAAAGCTGAGTACAGGGTACCCTAAGATTTCTCTCTGTTGTGTGACTCTGGCTATATACCTGTGAAAATCCCAGGTATACCTAGATCTGCACAAATAAATAGCTATACAGGGGCTTAGTAGCAAATGCTGCACCTAACAGGAGCATGGATAGTGCAGAGATCCGTAAACTTCAGTCAATCCTTTAAGTCACCTGGACATTTACACAATGGCACTGTGAGAACTGGTGAGTAATGACCAAGCCACAGGTTAGTACAAGTCTTACAGATTTTCAGCCCATTTAGGACACCACCTTAGCAAACACTCTTTGCCACAGATCCTCCTTACAGGGAGGAAATATCTGCTCAGCAGCTCTGTAAAATGTACCCGACACTGAAACTTCCCCCAGGCTCGCAATGCGTATTTGAAATGGCTGCCCTGAGTCTGGGCTGACCCTCGGTACCTCGGGGAGTTTCACCCATGGGGATGTCATTATTTATGCCCACAGAGCAGCTGTCCTTGGCACAGACCTCTCCTCCTGGATCCATGCAGCAGATGTTATGGTATTACTGGGAGCCCCAGCGGAAGCTCTGCATGCCTTGCGAGGGGCACCACAAGCCATTGGCCTACCCCCGAATGGGGAATTTTTATCATTTAACTGGAAAGAAAATCTCCATGGCAACAGAAGCAGAGAGAGACCTGAACCATCATGACTTCACTGCTAGGAAGGGGCAGGCTGGACCTCTTGATTCACAGCCATGGCATGGTTTAAATGCAGGTCTTAGTTATGATTTTGACAGCCACTCCTAACCATACGATAAGCCAAAGAGACTTCTTTACTCCCAGTACCTTCCTGATCGTCATGGAAACTACACCGAGATCCAGGCTTCTAGGGGGAAGTGGCTTTCTGCTGAATGAATGTGTATTCCAACTGAGCTCACTCTTACAGTGAATGCACTTGCCCATTACCTAAAATCAACTCACCACTGAAACTACTTTGACCTATTGACCTAAGATTCTCCGTACAAACATATAGATGTTTTCAGACAAACTTTTCACAGCTGAGCTTCTAACATTTGCTTTACATTTGCTAAAAATCCTGCTGAGGTGATACGCACAAACAAGAACAAGGACCTACCCTCCTTACCTTCTGTGAAAAGAAAGGCACAGCTACTACCAAAATAGCGATCTTTTTCCCACAGGCTGCGCAGCTTGTTCATTACAATACCAAGGTTACCATCTAAGCAACCTAAAGATGTACAGACTGAAACTTTTCTTTGGTCTATAGCTCTGGAATAAGCAGGGAAATCTCATTTTGTGAGTCCATTTAATCCCTCAGTGCTGATAAAAATAAACACCCACCTTCTCCAGGCTAAGCTATCTAAATGTATTTCCTGAAGAAAGGGGATGTGTTTAGCTCTTGAGAATAGGCAATTCCTTGAACTTCTGTCAAAAGAAGGAATATTCTCTTCTAAGTCATGTGGTGATGCCCGTGTGTTTCTTTTGCTACAGTCATGAGGTTTCTGCTACAATTGTCCTTATTAAGAGAGCCTCTTAAATCTTTTTCTGGACTTTCTAAGTATGCAGCTCAAGCTTTCTCTCTAACATATCATTCCAGAGCCTGATGTAAAGTTACAATCTCTTTGTGCAAGTTCCCATGCTGCAATGCATGTCTGCACACAGGTGCGGAACAGCAAACATATTTTCGCTTCCTGATGGAATTTGCCACTGAATATAGTAAGCAAACATGACAAAGAAGTTTTGCTTAGGAAGTGGGT
Source organism: Gavia stellata (assembly GCF_030936135.1). Lineage (NCBI taxonomy): Eukaryota > Metazoa > Chordata > Aves > Gaviiformes > Gaviidae > Gavia > Gavia stellata. The sequence continues at coordinate 14,316,115 of NC_082600.1, forward strand.
GGTAATTACATTTCAAAGGCAACCACTGACTGGCAACAGGAGTGATAAGAAAATAGATTTCAAGTAGTGCAAGCCAAGGTTTTGATGTGAAAATTACAGGTAAAAAACAACACAAAAAAAATTGCATTCAATTACATGATATCATCTTTGTTTTAGGATACAAAACAATTACCTAGCCTTACAAAGAATTAATCAGGATCTGGAGGATAAACTTTATAGAATGGTAAGTTATCATAAGTGAACTTTTTTTTTCATATTAAATGTGGGTTTATGGTTCTTAAGTCATAGGACAAATGTATATGTATCTGTCTAAAAAAAAAACCCCTCATGCTCCAAATGCAGTATGCTTAAAAAATATATATGACTTTACCAATATCATGATTTAGAGCTCAAGCTGTGTATGGCAGCATAGCTCCTTCAATTTAAATGGAGATTGCATTGGTTGATTATCTGGTTGAGTAAATTGTACCTTTAAAATAATTCTGGTTAATTTAGTTAATAACTTCATGGGTTTTAAATATTTATGTTTTCATTAAGTAACAAGGTAATCCAAGGTTTTCTCATGCTTCTTAGATACTTTCACTCAGTTTTTATTAAATGATTTAATAGAGCTTGGATGATCTGACTTTTATATGCTGTCATAACTATCAATCTCAGTGTATTAATTTCTGATCTGCATGTGTCTGCAACTGCAATGTCAATGTCACTGTCACAGGCCAATTAATAACTGAGTGAGGAAATCACTGCACTATTTACGGGCTCCACATCTAGGACTAATATTACAAGACACAGCACCATTCATTCAAAATAGTTTGATGTTAAAAAGAAATGGCAATGCCTTTAGTGCCCTGGCTCATTGCTAATACTGCTGGGACGTCATATTCACTGTTAGCAGAATATTTACAAAGAAATGTGAGAGTAATACTGAAAGAGGAAAGAACAGTTTTGAACTTCCAAAGATCTTTAGGTCATGAGCAAGCCTGAGCTGCTTCCTCCTCTCCCGGCTCAGCGCGGTCAGTGGTTCCCTGCTCCCCTTCTGCCCAGCCCCATATGCAGCATGGCCCCGGCAAGCACAGTGCACACGCATAAACACACAGTTTATAGGTCCGGGCAGAGTCCTCATGTACAGCTGTAAGGATGCCAGGATAAGTCTACATTTAACACGTCTCATGCATAACATTCGCATGGGCAGGCAGCTTGGAATGAGGGGAACAGATTATTGTGCTTTGAGAGTAAATAGGGACTGTGGCAACGTACTGGAGAGACACCAGCCTTTACTAAGAAATGGGAAACAAATTTTTGAAAATGTCATGGTTCTTATCTCAGGAATCTGTATAAATAGCTGACAATGAATGCTTTTGTAACTGATGTTTTTGTAACTGGCTAACAACAGGGCAAAGTTACAGCTGGGTTATAGCTGATGTTTGTTAATAAATACATGTATAAACACTGTACAAACATAAATAACATTTGATCCCATGTTACTGGTTTTTTTCTCCGCTCTTCCTTTGTTACATTCTTTTTCCTTTTACCCAAATCACTTTGGGATTTTGTCTTCATCTGTAGCCTAATATTTATTACATATGCGCTACAAAAGATAAATAAAGTAGAGGCATTCTGACTGGTAAATGAAATAAAAAGATTAGAAACACGGAAAGAAGGACTCCGGAAAATCCGTGCTTTTTTATCAGGTATTTCAGATCAAAGCAAAGAATTTTTAAACTGATGTTTCAGCATTCACTTCAAACCCTGAGCAATGATTTCAGAGCACAGCACAGAAAGAAGGAAGACTGATTCCATGGAGCACTGTACCTTTTTTTATCCCACTAATATGACAGTCATTGAAGGTAGTTTTAGAGGCTTGAAGAAAATCAAACAGGCTCTGTACACCACTTAACTCCAGGCTGCTTTGCTTTCTGAAACACAGCAACTGAAGACACAAAACCAAACCAAACCAATGTCAAATGGAAACTCTATTAAAAACAAAAAGATGGGGACAATAGTACCATATTTGATTTAGATAAGCCAAACCATTTGATTTTCAGGGCACTCCAAAAACCCTCAATACTTCAGAGAAAGTTGGATTAAATAACAGCTGGTCTGGTTAATCAACAGCTTATGGTGGACTGGGCTCTTGGATACCTTTCTCTTCCTTTCCTGCTTAGGAGGAACAGCTGTGTTTATTTTTTTGTCTAATTTAGTCAGTTTGTCATTCCAAAATCAAAAGCTTTTGTTTTCTCTACCTTTAATATAATTTAATAAATACCAAATATATAAATCATGTGTTTGCTTTCTCCCCCTCTCCCCCACCCCATCCCTCTATAGACACGCATATATATGCATACACAAACACACACATATACACGCTCAGATTCTTACACAAGTTTTGACCATTTAATGTGTCCAAATGCAACAAATGGGGAAAAGAACCCCCCCCAGGGCAGCGGTCCCTCGCTCCCCCTGCCTGCGGGTGACCTGGGATGCTCCCAGGAGACCCCTTTCTCCTTGCCCTTACAGGTGACCCACAATTCCCCCTCTCCCAGTGACTGGCCCCAGCTCGTCACCACTAATGTAGGACTCCACCTTGGCTTCCCTCTTCTAATGTTTTTGGGTATCCTGAATATTAAAGCTTTTCATGCCTGCTATTGTCCTGAATATTAAAGCTTTTCATGCCTGCTATTGGTATAAGGGATGTAAAAAATAATCATTAATTCATCAGCAGTCACAGAAAAGAAGCTGAAGTAGCAGTTATTTTTCTTCTAGGCTCTGCTTCCTTTTGAGTGGTAATGTATAAAATATTTAAAAATATTTGAAAGCACACAGCAAATGGTATCCAATTGAAACCTCTATCACGTCAGAACTCAAAATAAAAATACAAAATATAAAACACAGTGTCTGTGTTGGCTAAGAGCTAAAAAATGCAATCCTGAAATCGGTGGAGAGTTTGCTGTATTAAACTGGGCAAGACTAAACACATGACAGTGTAGAGACATATGCAGCACAGAACTAAAATTCTGCTGCCACTGCTCATAAAACTCCTGTTCTTACCACAGTCAGGTACTTTAACTGGAGAAGATTTGTTTGGTCTTGTAAGCACTGGTGAAGCAGGGGAATATACAGGCTGTCTTCTTAAATAATTAAGCTTTATAATTTTTTTTCCATTAAGATGTGGGAAAAGCCTAAGCAGAGCCCTTAAATTTTGCACTGTGATTCAGGGCTGTTCAATTAAAGAACTTCTTATAATATCTAGTTCCAGTTGTCACCAGTAGTCTTTGGTTTCCCTGGCATTGGTCTGAGTTTCCCAAGGATGCTCTGCCATGGTCTTGCTGCTCACAAACAGCAGTCATAAGTACATTATGCAAGTCATCCCAACCACATGTTAAGAAATCTTTTATACGATCTTAATCCAACTGTATCCCACATGCAAACCTCACTGGAATTAAGCAATTCATTTTAAAAAGCTTCTGAAGTTTTAAGGCGTTTGGTTGCAGTTGGTTCTGTATGTTTACCTTTAAAGCTGTAAACCAGATTTGTAATGATGTCTACGTTTGGGAATAACTGTTAGATACCTAATGATAGCTGCTTAATACACCCAACCGCTAATGAAAATCACACCCATTTCTTCTCCCCCATCTGCATTTTGAATGTTCTTGAAAAACCTGATCTCAGAAATCCAGCTGCAAAGAGCTCACAAGACCATATTCTCCAGAAACACCCTAAAATACGTCTTTTGTAACTAGAAACTAACAGTTTGACAGACAGACTGCTCGATGGTATAAGCTCACTTCTCATGCAGTCCTTCAAGAGGCCAGAATGTAAACCTCTGCTCAGTCTAAAATGCATGCTATCTGCATCTTATACACAGGCAGCATTGAAGGTGGACAAGGAAGGTGACAACCCTGTGGTAAGGAACAGAGCCCTCTGATGACCAGGGGAACCAGCAGATAAATCAATGCACCCACTTGGTAAACCCTTACTCCCACATACCCCTTGGTCTGACACCCCATCTCTCTCAAGACTGCTGCCAAACTGAAACCTCTGGGTCTTCAAAGTGTCATTCCCCACTCCTGTTGGGTTTGGTTGCTGTTTTTAAGGATGGAAATTTCTTTCTTTTCTCTCAGTGCCAGTTCAGGACATTTCGGCAGCATAGGCAATACTGAATGCTGTCAGACATCAGGGACATGACTGGACTCCTACTCTCTGTGGTGTAGGACATGCTGGGCACCAGCTCCACCAGCCCTCCCAGGCTCCCTGGAATAGCCCCAGCCACTGGGGCTTTGGTTCTTCCCTCTGCAAAGCTGGCATCATCGCTCTGCACACAGTGCGTTATACATTTTATCATCTGTCAAGATGAAAACCATTACATCACATTAATGCCTGATTTTTCATGTACATTAAGGCAGGCTGGGGGTGTGACTCAGCCATAAAGTTGGAAGAAGTTATTATATAAGCCAGCAGTAAAGAGGGATTTGTGTTAAGGACGACCAGTTCTGAAACACTGCACTGTCTGAGCACTGCACTGATTATCCTGTGTCTTCCTCTGCCTATGAGTGGAGGAGGACTAAAAGGTACAGCAAATACTTTATGCTCTGTGTTGTTAAGAGTTATTTATCCAGGTCTTGAATATCTGGGGCTTTCCAGTCTGCTGGCCATAATACATACCCAAACATCTCCAGCTGGGGAAATCCAAAGATGAATTAAATATGAGCTGAGCAATTTTAAGTTGTGCTCTGAGACTTTGTGTCAGGGGAATGTTATTTTAAATGAAGCAGCTTGCTGGGTGTCCAGGCCAGGAAGGTAAAGAATATGGAAAGTGATGAGGAATTTGATGAACAATTTCAGCAAGGCATTAAAAGCCTCTAACTACCAGGGCGAGTCCAGCACTTTGGCTTTGGAATTTAAACTAGTCACTAGATTGTACCTCAGTCTCCCATGACAGCTACCAGTCACCCGCCCCGGTATGGTGGGTAGTGCCTTCATATGCCTTAAATCATAAGTGAAAGATGAAGGCAATGGAGAAAAAGGCTATTTCTGACACAAACTTAAGGAAAGCAGAAGCCCAGCATGTTTAGGTTCCTGCATGGAGGATGGCGACTTTGACAGTGACTTTGAATGGAGTGATTTAAAGCACATCTTTTTCATTTTCTTTCCTTTATGAAGAACAACTTGCTTCCCCCCCTACTGTATGTCCCATGAAAATCAAATAGAGATGACCTAAATATACTTAAAAGAATTTGCATCCCAAAGACAAGAAAAGTTTAGAGTCAGCTCAACCTGACAGGCTCATTTGCTCACATTCAGTGAAGACAGCTGTGAATTTCAAGAGAAATTTATACTGGTTGGTTAGTTAAGACAGAAGCCAGAGAAGGTCCATGTTTTGTGGACTAAAACAACTGCAAAACAACATTTCTAAGGAAGGAAATGACCATGAATGCTACAGAAACAAGTCATTTATAAAAATAGCAGTTGAAAAAATGCACTTACAGGCATTTTGTACTAAACATTTCCATCTCTCACTAACTTTTTTCACACTCACTTCCCAGGTAAAAAATATTGTCAGATATGTAATAAGACCAGTCTTTTAAACCCACACACATTTACACACAGGCTCAGACTGAGTAGATCCATCCGTTCTGCAGTCAAATGAATGAATCTTCCTGGGTAAGTAGGGAACACAACTCCGCATCGCAGGAGCACAGAAGTGCACACAGGCTTTCTAATATCCTCAGTCCTTTCTCTCTCTGAACAGAGATTCATTTCCCATTGTTATCCCATTGTTATGTGTCTGGCAGAGTGATCCTTCCTCCCAAGAGACTCGTAAGGCAGTCCAGCCTCTTCCTAATTGCAGTAGATGAATATGGCATCATGAGAGACTGATCTGGAAACTACTTTCCTTTTTTCCAAAGCCATGGGAAAGCTTCTGCTCTGTCTCTCCCTCTTAGGAGGATGTTTTCCACAAATACCTGCAGCCTAAGGAAGCTGTAAAGTGACAATGGACACTTTTCACTCCAATATCCTCTCTGTTGCATGATGACAGTGCTCCAGAGCTCTTCCCTTCTCAGCATGTGTCTTATCTCTTGGCCACTGGTATGCATTTCTGATACCTGAGGTTTTTGATAATTTTCTTCATCCTGATCTCCATGGTTTGGCCTCTGTCTCACAGGACACCCCCCCAGTGCTACCACCTTGACCAACTGCAAGTAGAAAAATCTGTTGTTTTCAAAGTAGCTGAAAAGAATAGAAATATTTCTGGGATGTGGGTATCTTTGACCTGTGCCTTTCTTGTAAGTGCCTTGGCCCTCTGTGATTATCTGCCAATTCACCACAAAGAAAGGGAAAGCAAGAACAAGAACAAGCCTGAAAAGGTGTTGTGTAGAAGGCACTTCACATCTCAAAGTCCTTCATGAAAGCTGGTGTCCTCTATGAATGTGGAAAACAAGGGACAGAAGAGCAAAGTGTCTTGGCCAAGGTCAACAAGAAGCAAGGAGCAAATTTCCAAATAACTTTTAGGTCTTCTCTATCTGAATCCACTGCCTACAAAAAAGATCAAAGTACTTCCTAGGTTCTCTTAAATCTAATTTACTATGACAGTTACTTATCTTCTGTTTACAAATGGCAAAGACAGGGTTCATCACAGTTTAAAAAAAAAAAAAAAAAAGAAGGAATTTAAAAAAAAGCATATACAGGTGGAGTATTGGTCCATTTAGTCCAGGTCCCTGTAGGGGTTTTCTGTCATCTGTTCCTATAATCTATTTTATTTCTAAATAAAGAAAATATTTTTTTTTAGCATAGCAGCTACAGAACTCAAAACCATGTCATTTTTTCTGTACAGGAGGGAGTGTGGAATTAATTAGGATAAGAAGACAATGACTTTTGTGGAGAGAAAACGAAAAGAGGGATGGAGAAACACTAATTTTTATGTTGTCTGGTTCTAATTGCATCCCTTATGCTCGCAGAACAGTACTACAGGTGCGTAGGATCATCAACATCAGAAGATCTTTGGTCAATTTTATTATCACAAGTGGCCTGTACCTCCAGCAGAGTCCTCTTTGCTCACTAGAAATGCAATATGCAATCTTGTACTTTTTTCTTTTTCTTTTTTCCTCCAGAAACAAACATTTCTTTTTTCAACCTACTGTCACTAACACAGCCTCAGAAGATACTATTACATTGACTTTAGGGAATAAGCATCAATCAACACCATCTCTTTTCCCTCCAGCTATAATTTATTTAGCATTTTATTATACAGCAGGATTCTACCCCAGCAAGGCATGCCACTGATATGTAATGTGGGAGATGATAGGTACATAGAAAGACGATAAGCACATTTTGTCAACGTCATCTAAATTGCTAGCAGAAAGAGCACAGCCTGTGAAGCTGACTAGCCAGCTCAGAAAGGCTTTTGATAAGCTGATATGTAAGATTTTTTTTACAAGCATATTTGCAATGCTGGGAGGCCAAGGAAGGTGATGGCAAGTAAACCTATCTGTCTGGCTTCCAACAAGTTGGTCCTGCTGTCAGTGGGGTTAGGCAACAAACTGATTATGTTGATTATAAACAACAAATCCTCAGTGCTGCTGGTTTCCTAAAGAACTGGTCCTAAGTCAGCACGATAAAACAGTTATAAACTGAGAAGAAATTTTTTGCCACAGAAGATATCCAGTGCCTGGGGTAAAGTCCTGAGCACTTGAAAAAGATGAACAGCCAGCTAATTCATGCTTAAAGGAGCAATCAGCATGTCTAGTGATACCATGTTCATCCATATTTTATATCAAAGAATATATCTAAGCAGAACCCAGGCCAAGCATGCCAGGACCCTTCCCCAGCCAAGGGCTAGGTTTGATTGCACTCATTGATTTTAGATAAAGTATCCCTGTTTATAACTTAAATTTGCTGCTCAGATTTCTATTCTGAAAGAGTTGGGCAAGAGATGAGAGGTGCCTTTACCCCAAGCTCATGTAAGGCAAAGGGTGTTCATTGAACTGAAAACCTCAGGAATATTTCCAGATGACACTGTGACAAGAAGGCCTTTAGCAGGAGGTGCAGATGTAAGCAGTTTTTATTATAATATCCTTTAACACAGTGTATGCTGTGTAGGTTGGCCTTATTTCAAATAAGGAGCAAACCCCTACAGTTGTCAGTGATGTCGTATGAATTGACATACTCTGCTCAGAAAGGCAATATTCCTGTTGACCTCAGTCAATGCATGCCTGCTCCCTTGAAGAAACATTAAAGACCAACACTAGTACCTTTTGTACTGGGAAGATAAATAATCACCCTGCTTATGTTTTACAAATCACTTGCAAAGAAAAGTGTGCCTTTACTTCACAAGCAGCACCTTGACAGCACTTCGCTAAGCAGATTTCTTTCCGTGATACGTTATTAATTATACACAGCCTTGATTTTTTTTTTCTTTTACTGCTGTGGAATTACATTTCAAGTCTGTGACATGGGGTAGTCAAGGAAACAAATCTTTATAAGACCTTTGCTAGTACAAGGTTGAATATGACATTAAGAGCAAATCATTCTCCAAGTGAAATGCCATAGAGCATGAGATCAAAATCTTCAGCCAAAACACTATAGCCCCATAATGTTATCTTTAATAACATTATACCATTTGGAAATCAAGAAGAAAAATTAGATTCTGCTGCAGGTCATTTCTTAATCAGAAACCAGTGTTGTTTATTAAAAAGGATAAATTCTATAATTTAACTCTGATGGACAAATTAGATCAGGTCAGTAATTTAGACTTGAGGCAATACATCATTTATCAGAGAAAAAAAATGCTGCTTATTTCCATAGCTCTGTTTTGCTGAATAAATCTTTTAAAGTGTTATGGACACAGAAGATGCATTGGTAGCACATCCATATATCCAGTTCCTCTGATCTATCATAAAAAGAAGAAAATGCCAAGCTTGAACATCCCACTAAGAATTATATTCCTGTATTTTTCTTCTATCAAAAGGTCTACAGCAATCAGAGAAAAGTGTTAAAAAAGTAAACCTCTGTATGCCTAAACTCTACCCTCCTCCTCTTGCAACTTTTTTAGTAGAGGGGCAAAGTGGATTACAGCAATTTCAGCTGACAAATAAATATCTTTCCTGACAAATTCCTTTCTTGCTCTGTCTTTCCCTTGGTTTGTCTTTCTGAAATCCACCCCCAACTCTAAATAATTTTTCCCTCTCATACAAGCCATGTTTTTTTTAATCCTTTATGTCTTAGAATACCCTTGGTGCTGGACTTGGATCTTGGACATAACTGACCAGGCACACGCAAGCACATCAGAGTGTCTCAGTAAAGATTTTCTCATTCTTCTCTTCTGTGATTTCTTAGCTATGTCTTGGCTTTGTTTTCTGTCTCTTCTCTCTGATAGCCTTGTTTAATTCTTCATCATCAGACAAAATAGTAAGGAACAGGTAAAAGCAAGTGAATGTTCCTGAGCAATACTACCTTCTCCTTCTCCATAAAGCTGTTTGAGAGCAATTGTCTGAAATAGCTTACTGGTCAAGTAGTATGTGGATTTCAGTATCTGCTGTCTAAATCTGCTCGATTTTCTTAAAACTGTTTCCTTCTTAGGATATTTTCAGTCTTGCTGCCTCTTTACACTTCTTAATTATTGCAGAAGATATGTATGGAAAAATACATCTCTTATTTTGGAAAATGATGAATATCCCAAACATTCACAATGTGACTATAGATTTTTTTCAATGAGCTTAAATTAACTAAATTCATACATTTGACTATTCTTCCCCAATGTACCATAGAATAATCTGGCATGAGAAGGATTAGAAAAGACTTGATTTAATTATATGCTCTGTCTGAGCAAATACAATTCAATTAAGGAAGATGTGATTATTAAATCTAAAATGCATTAGCATGCATCAGTCAGCTGTATGAGCTTTAAATTAATAAATAGTTCTTTTACAGTTACCCAACTACTAGACAGAGAATCAGAATTAAAACCTCTAATAAAATTAGCCCAACTCTCTCAATGCAGTTTTTAAAACATAATTTACTGAATGGATCTTTATGCACCAGCTGTAGTAAGCTCAATGAAGTTTGTTCCAATGTTGTGTGATGTTAAAACAGTAGCGAATTCTATTTTGTCACAAAACGTAGTTTTCTGTGTTGTGGGACTAATTGAAGAGAGCACAGTACAATACATTGGGAAGTTTTTGTCTCAAATTATCTGATACTTTAAGGTTTCTTTCAAATTTCTGTATTTTCCTGTTTAAGTATTTAAGCAATTTTTCTTTCAAATTTCTAGTGCGGATACAGAGAGATATCAAAGAATGCAGTGCATTCATAGACAAAGGATGTCAAATAAAGTAAAACTTTAATTTCTATACAAGATGCGTGGAAAGCAGATTAAAGGCTACCAGAGATGTCCGAGTTCTCTATTATTCTTAATAAGATAGATTTAATTCCTTCTAATAAGCTGCAGCCATTCAATACCCAACTCAGGATCCTAATGAGAGGTGTCTCAATGAGGAATTCAGTTTTGTTAGATCTCCAAAACCAACCTAGTAAGAAAATGTAGCGAGTGCAATATATGGCCGTGTCAACCTGCTGTGCTAACATTTACCACAAGTAAAGCTCAACCCTCCCCTGGAGCCACCCCAGGAGTGGCGATGCCTCTGTCCTTGGCTGGAGTCCTGGGACAAGCCCACCTCACGAGCAGGAGAGACTCCTGCACTGGATACTGCCAGCAGGTTGCAGAAAGCAGGACTTTTTCTCCTCAGGATGAATGTCTCAGCTTAATCACTCCCTTTTTTTTTCCCAGCTACGTGTTTCTTCCTAGAGTGCAATGGGGAGGGAAACAGCCTGTAGGCAGGAGAAACGGCAACAGCCCCATGTGACGCTCTGCACCAAGAAAAGCAGCTGTCTCCTCTCCCCTTCCCAGGGTGATTGGAGAATTATCTCCCCGTTAGATGCCTCCCCAGTACCTGCTCTGCTCCTCTGTGAATTTTCATACTGTTATATTAATGTACCTACATCTCAGGGTTCCCAGTTACAGTGACGCAGGAGCTCAGTAAATACAACATCACGGGGAGAAAATTCATTTGAACAAGGCTTATTTTACTCCGTGGTGACACATGTAATTGGCTTTCTCTGCTGCAATGAGATTTTGATAAACCCTCACTACATGGTCTTGCCCAGCTTTCCATTGCTCAACTTTCAGGAATTTGTCTTCTGTCTAAATAGCCAGAGATGAAAAATAAAGAGTATCATATATTCCATGAGGAAGAAGAAATACAGGCCAGAAGCTCTTTTGGAAGACAGTGCTGAAGGATCATGGATCTGTCTGCTTCTTCCAACATGTTAACTGCATATAATCTTCCTTAAACTGATTTAACACAATTCTAAAGGCTCAGAGATTAGAATGTGGCATTTTACTTGTAATTTCCCCACAGAGGCTAATGCCAGCTAGCTTTATTGTCTCCAAAATAAGAGTTCCCAGTAGCCTGCTGAAGGACAGGAACCATCCATACAATTCCTGGTCAGAGAGCATTCCTCTCTCTTAAAAGTAAAAGAAGATACAAAGCAGGATGCCCAGGAAGAGAGCTGCTAACTAGGCATGTGGCTCTAGGTGGTAGATTGGGTTCTGTGGAGTCCTGATCCATTTGCTATGAGGAAAAGAACCTGTTTGGTTTAGCTGTACTCTGCTAAAGCAAATAGGAAAGTACCATCTGTGGAAGTGGCAAGCTATACTAGCCAGGCATCAACCTATATAATAAAAAAGGGATTAAAAGGAAAAAATAAAGTATTCTTATTTGCCATAAAATCAAGGTGTCAAGGATAAAACCAATCCAGTCACAAGGGGTATGAAAAGACACCCTCTAGCTGCCTATATGCCAGCAATAAGAATCTAGTAATAAACTAAAAGAATTGGAAACAATGCTTGTGCATAGGTGCCAGACTATAACTGAAACTCATGGAAAAGACTTGTGTGACTAAAATGGTTAAATCAGGTTGTTAGGGATAGATCAAGTAGATTGCAGAGCTTGGGAATGGCACTTTGTATTGTGCCTGGAAACTCTAAAATAGTAATCTTGAATATTCTTGAATTATTAATAGAAGGCAGAGGCAGATCACATGCTGGTCTGTGCCTGCTACAAACTACAACAAGTTTTGCCATATCGCTGTAAACAGCTATTTGTAGCACACAGGAGAAAAAATGCTCTCGTCTTTACCTTTAATGACTTGTGCTGATGGTCACATACAGCCAGTGCAGAGCTCTTTAGAAGTGGTTAAAAAAAATTATAAAGACAATTTCCTGATTATGAAAATGCTGCATTAAACATGAAGGAATTCTCTCTTTGCCTTCATTATGAAAAATACAGGGACTCATCTTTGAACTAAAATTAGCTGTAGCTTAAGGCTAAGAGATCATAAATTTATTACATTTGGTATCTGTACACAGAGTAAAATCCAAACCAATGATACAGGTATTTAATGCAAAAAAGAGTGAGTCTTGCACAACTGATAATTATTTTTAGCCAAACCATCTGAGAGAAAAGATTTTAAACGCTTATCAATCACCATTCACATTGTTTTGCTAAAAACAGATGTCACATTTAGGAATAAAGGAGGAGAAAGCTATGATTAAAAATCTTTAGGAGAAGTAGTAAAAATTGCCATGTAAAATGGAAACTGTAAAAGTATCAAGTGGAAAAAAGAACTGATAGCAGTCAATAACAATTACAAGCCCTGAGATATAGAGAATAGACAAAGGAAGCAAAAAGATACAGGAAAATAATTTGTAAGTTATTAGGTATAATAACACAGCTCACGTAGTTGAACTCATATATAGTTCATATATCTAGAAGAAATTTAAACAATGACTTTGGTATTTTACCTACCAGGCATGGTGGAGTGTGCATTGGCTTTAGTACTGTAATGAGAAGTCAATGAGCTCTTTGTGTTCAGGAAAATAAGATACTTTTATATCATGAGAAGACAAAATATTTAGTATTTTGATAGTAACTGAGGATCCTAGTATTGCAAATGAGTGTTTTAGGCTGCTTAAAGAATCACCATCAAGAGTATTGGTAAAAGTGATTTTAATAGAAGTTTATAAAAATGCGACTTAACAGAATTCGATGGCAAGGTTCACTCTACTACTTACTAAAACATACAAAGGAAAATCAAACTAGAATTGAATCAGAATGATTTATGCAGAGAGACTGGAGAAACAAAAGGGTAAAGAGGACCCTCCTGTTGAGTCATGAGGTTCAGAATGGACACCCTTGCCTTCTAAACTCCTTCTCACAGAGGAGTCCGGGTGCGGCTGAGTCCAGACTTAGTCTCAGACTTGGTCAACAGTTCATGTCTAAAGGAAGGAGTGCAAGGAACAAAGAAATCCTTCCATTGAGTCACGAGATTCAGAGAAGATCAGCGAGGTCCACTCCTAGTCCCAGACTTGGTCAACGGTTTATATCGAAAGGATTATACGTTTTTAGCAGCAATCTAAGGTTCATTCACAATTTAAGGTGGATGACAAGATTTTAGCAGCACTTAATCATTGATCAGTTTTAAGATTTACAAAGCGAGCTAATCACAACAATAGCTTGATTACATATTGATTTAACACACACAGAGATATAAAGACATATACAAAGGTACCTGTTAAAAATTCCCTTCAAGTTCTGTGAAAATACTCACTTCAAATGTCTCGGTTTTTCTCAACAGGCCAGAGTTGAGTCTCGGGGAGGAGAGGGTTTTAGCCCAGGTCCCTGCACTGGCTCGGCACGGTCCTCCAAAATTTCACAAACTGGAGAGTTTGCAAAACTCTGAGAGGTGTCCCACTCAGAGGGAAATACTGGTCGCAGCCAGCTGCAGCCCAAGAGACCTCCAAGGGTGTCACTTGGGACAACTGCTTATAGGTTCGCAAGATGATTGGCTTTAGTCATTAGAAAAATGATGGAATTTCAGTAACCATGGTGTCGTTCCATTTGGGTTATGATCCTGATAAGGAGTGCTCCAGGGCTGTTAGTGAATGATGGATCATCCCGTTCTTCTTGCTCTCAATTACCTGTCTCAGTCAGGTAACAGGAGTGCCTGGTACAATCAGCGCCATTGCCTGCCTTAACCATGCAAGAGTTCCAGGAATGCTCAAGGGACGCCTGACTGCCCAACTCGTTACACAAAAGTCAGGGCCTAGCTAGAATTTCTGAGATCATAGATCGGTCGGGGCGGGGTGTGGGGGGGGAGGAATGCACCACCACAGAGAGTAAACACAGTCAACTGAAAATGGATGGTTTTAACTTAGCAACTTCTTATAAACATAGTTTCAGGTTTTGAAATGACCATATCAAACATGCATTTGAGGTTTTAATATGTATTACCAAGAAATCTGAGAACCATGGAGAATTTCCAGAAGACTGAAAGAACACTAATATGCCATTGTACAAAAAATTGAAATGCAATGAGCAGTGAACTAGAGGTCTTATTATTTTTTTCCTAAGAGCTTCACTCTCAGTCACTTACTAGATTTTCAACAAAGTTAATACAAGGAAGCACTAGTCAGAACTTAAGACAGAATGTGTGCTTCATGTCACCTACTTTTAGCTTATTAATTAAGTATAAGGGCTCAGCTAGTCCCTGGGCTCCTCTCTAGTCAAGTAAGAGATAGAAACACCTCTACAGCATGACTGTGTCTTCTTAAAACAGGTGTCTAAGCACACAAGCATAAACACCCTTTGGACACATCTCTTCCACTGAGTAGAGACTACACAAGCAGCTTTATCCAGCGCTTTACTTCTAGATGGTGAGATGAGGTTAAGTTATGAGAGATGAATACCAGGCTCCTGCAACTGAGATGATACTCTGTCATTCAAAGCTATGAATCCCTTCCTATGTTCTCCCTGGATATCCGTGTTTCTTCTTTTGTGTCCTAAAAGAGTAATACACTTAAGATGATCCTTAAGAGAAAAAAAGACTGAAAACTTCAAAAATTTAAGTAGAGCACAAAAAAAGATAGTCCAATCTATTAAAATGTTGTGCCATGAAATTTTATTTTCTTGAAAACAAGGTATCAAACTGGGAAGTATAGCAAAACAACTATTAAAAACAAGTCAAGAATCATTACTTAAGTATGCAGAGCTTTCCTCAAGGGCCTGAAGCACACTTCCTTTTCTAAATACGGTTTTCATATTTACTATGCTCTATTAAGCCAGGAGCACTGCAGAATTGGCAGATAGCTACCCAGTGTTAGGACATTTATAATGAGAGTTTCAGATGGTTTTCTTTTTACATACATTATCTAAACATTATACTCGTATTCCAGGCATGGTTCTCTTAAGTTCAATGTCAGTAACTGGTAGTATGTTGGGGTGAGAGGATATGTTCTTGTGTAGATGACTACATATAGCATCCCTAAATATCATTCTATGTTTAGCAGGGTACAAAATCTCATATTTTGCTCTCTCCTGGCTTAGCTGTTCCTGTTGTTCCAACAGTGCTTTTTAAAACAAAACAGCTCCTTTACAAGGCCTGAGGGTTATAAAAGCTTTGATTCATTATAAAGGGGAGATCACATTTAACCTGAAGTGAACAAAGGCTTTGCACAACCTGAAGGGTGTCTCTGTAGCTTAAAGCCTGTTGCTTTTTTAAATCAAAATCTGATGAGCTCTAAGGGCTTAGATCATCCTCTCCCAAGGTCTCAACTGTTGGAGAAAGTCTCAGAGGAAGGTCATTTCTACAAAGATCCTCTTACAAATTTTCTGAGCCTCTCCACCTGCTCTCATATTTGCTTGCAATTCTCCATCTGCCAAACACACCAAAGCCAGCTCAGCTTTGTAGCAGCATATTGGGTTTTGAAGAGAGTTGCTGTAGTCCTATGCTGTGTGATGAGTTTGCAGTGTGTCCACACATCTTTTCTCATCCTACTCAGACTTTGTTCCCTCCTCCTGCATCAACAACAGATGCCCTAAGTAATTCTGCAGAGATTTCCAATACTGCAGGATGGGAAGTTCTTGCTCATGATGTCAAAATTTGCTAACGCAATTGAGAGAGACCAAGATGCCTGACTCTGTCTTCTAAATGATTGACTTTCTTAGGACTTTCTATTTCTGCCTTTACACTATCAGGTGAGTTTCAAGCAAGTGTTGGTGTGAAGAGGAAGAGTGACAAGATCAGGTTTAATAGGTTTCATAGCATAAATGCAATAGTTATTTTTAAGCATAACCTTGCATCCATAGTATTCAATAGAAAATTCTGGGGGATGGATATAAGTACCAAATTCAACTCTTAACTCTCAGGTGCAACTTTTTGATGTTGAAAATGACTCAGTAATTGGATGAATACTTCCTTTTGAAGACATCCATGATTTTCTACTCAAAACACAAAGCCCCACCCCACACCTCTCCTTCTGGAGTATGAAATGCTTTTATTGCCATATAGCTGCTGCAGAAAATAGTAGGCTGGGGGGCTCTTGGCAGCGGGTTGTTGCTTTTTGCTGTTTGGGTTTTTTTTTACAATACAGTTTGTTTGTATAGGCTCAAAATTCTGTAAATCCTTATAAAGTTACACCACTTCTTATGGAGTAGGAAACACTGTATTTTCACATTCCCTCTAGATTAGAAATGTATGCTGTATATTAGTCCTGGTAATGCGTAAAGAGTCACCTGTGTAGAAGAAAGCTGAAGCTAGAGCATGAGGTGCATAAGAAAAGTGGCCTCAGTAGGTGCCCAGTTACAGAATAGGATCAGCTATCATCCTAGAGAGGATGGTGTGGGTACAAAAGTAAAGAAATAATGCTTAGAGTGGGCTGAGAGAGTACGCTATCACTGATGGGGAAGAAAGCTTTAAGTCCAGACAGGGAACTTGAATCCAAGAAGTCTTCAGATGATTGACAGCCTTAATGGGAGCAGGCTGGTGATTGGAAAATGATGACTAGGGAGAAAAGAGGAATGGTTTCTCCAAGACCACAGTTTGTCAGTGGGAGGTCTGGTCTCACACAGGAAGAGTGCAATAGATTGTGAAGTGGAAAGAAGTAACAGAAATTGACAGCAGAAACGAAGAAGGAGCAGAATGGTGGTATAAACTGCTGTCTTTATAGTAAAACATGACCCTGGAGAATAACCTGTTTTCATGGATTTTCTACTAGAACTCCTGAAATACAGTCAAACACCTGCACCAAATGAAAGGTGCCAGGAGGAAGGGAAAATACTCTTTGTTGCTGTCTTCTACTTTAAGGTATTTAATAACTGTGTAGCTGACTTCTGCACAGTTTGGCTGTGGCAGCCAGGGTTATTTAATACCATAACAGACAAGGTAACTGACAATTTTATAGAAAACATTAACATTGCAAATATAGACATTAACAAGTTTGACAACTTTGATAGAGGCTATATTAATCATTTGTATTACTGTTGCACTCAAAACTTTTCTGCCCTGAATCCCTGGGTACAGTATAAAGAATTAAAATCCAGCAGTACAAATATTTAAGCATGAGCCAAGTTAAACAGAGGGAGGTCTTAAATCAAAATCTTCTCAGCAGGACATTGTTGTACCAGGAAAGAGTTTTTAAACCCAAAGTAAAAGCTCTTAACCTAAGAGACTTCATACAAGCAATTAAGGATAACCAAAGGGCAACATCAATAGATATTTAAGCATAGCTTATTACAGCATACACTCCATAAGAAATTCTGAATTATATTAAATTGGGATGCCAAGAATTTTAGAGGAACACAGATTGTTTCACAGGGAAAGGATATGGAAAGTCAGTACAAGCAAGAAGGACTGGAGATACATCTTGGACATGGCACTTAAAGGAACTTTGAAAGCAACATTTTATACATGATCTAGCTGGGGTTTCAACAATTCTGTAAAGCTAAGCATATCAGCTAAATATAATAATAAGTTCCTGAAATGATCAGAGTAGGAATATTTTTTAGCACCCAACTGAGGCAGACAGAGTAGAAAGTCTAGGAACATATCTGTTAAAATACCACAAACATCTATCAATCCTGTCTTGTCTACTGTGTCCATCGACAGCAGAATTGCTTTTTCTCTCTTTGCCAAGGTACCTTATAGCTATCTCTAGTTATATTTATTGTAGGAAGACAGATGGTCTGACTTTTCAAAAATATATATTTTCCTTATTATATCACAGTTGGGGAATCTGCTGGTGGAAGGAAGAGTTTGTGTGCAAAACAGTCTGGATGAGATTCATTCCTAAATAAAACCTCTTCTGACAACAGTAACACAAAAGCAAACCTTACCCTTCCGAGCTAGGAAAAACCTTGAGCACACTTTAAAACTTGCCAGAGCCTTCCTCATTAAGCTCAATATATGCTAACACTCTTTCAGTTAGTCAGCAGATACTGCCATCCATTCTCATTAGACTAAATCAGTTCCTTGGGAGATATCCCAATAAACTGGTGATCCCAATTAAACTCTTTCCAGTTAATTTGCACTTCATGGGGGTTTTAATGTTATTTCACTTAAATCCGGTCTGAGACTTCTACTATGCTGTGTGTGACTTCAGCAGCATTTTTCTTATAAATAGAAAAGGGATTCCAGAAAAGGGATATGTCTTATGGAGATGCTAGTTTTCAAAGCACTTCTGATATTTCAAAGTGTGGGTGTTGAATGGCAAAGTGCTTCTGGATCTGAAGAACCAACTCATCAGATCCCATGTGTGGTTGTCCTATCACCTATTGCCATAATGAAGAATGAAAAATGTCCAAGATGGAAAACGACAGTTTCTTCCATTTGCCAGCTGCACAAGTCTCAAATTTTTTTCAGCATTAGCTGATGGATTTAATACATAATTTTTGACTTTTTAACAAGCAGGTGTAGAAGAAGTCAAATAGTTCAAAAGACTAAGCAGCCAGGTTTCTACAAGATTATTTTCTTCATGATAGTTGAAAAAACGCCTTACATCTGCACTATGAAAAAGAGGATAGTTTAAACATATTTGTACAAAAGCCAACATAAAGGGCAAGTGAATCTTAAATTTCACTTGTCATGTTGACATGAACATGTAACTGGGAAAATAAATGAAACCACTGAGTACAGAACAACTAAGGCCCTACCAAAAAAGCTCATGACTTAGGCCAGTAGTTTCCATCCTTCACTCCCTGTAGCAGATGCCTTCTGTATCTCTTCAAGCAAATATTGAATGATTCAGATATTACTCATGGCCTGAATGTAGAACCAGCTACCAGTGAGGTGCTCTTACTGGTGTTCCTTATACCTGGATCCCATTACATTCAGCTATACCCACAAGTATATATTTTACTCTGCCATCATGTGTATCCAGCAACCCAGACAACATGGAGCATCTCTACCCATAGAAGCAGAATTCGTGAATTTGCAGAACAGAATGACAGTTAATTCACTGAAGAACAGCTAGAATTACAATAGAAATGTGTCTGAAATACACATGGCTTTCAGGCATATGATGTACCTTTTCCCCAAGAAAAAGGAGGACAAAATGGGCTTGTGGGGTGATAGATTTGGAATAGGATAGATTTGGGCAGGTTTGGAATTGGATAGACTTGGAAGGGTAGACACAAAAATCATTGGAAAAAAATGATTGCATGACATACAAATAAGACGTTAAAACTGACTTAAAGAGAAGGTGCCACAGGGAACAGAAGGAAGTTACATGTATGTAGTACTGAAATAAGAAGGAAAAGGAAAATGGGTACAGTAAAAATGAATCATCAAAATTACTGGAAATTAGTACCGCTGACTGCAAAATTAGCAAACCTGAAGTCCTGCTGTCTAGAAAAGTTTTGAAGTTTGCTGGCGTAGGAGGGGTGCACAAGCACAGGAAACAGAAGGGGACCTGGAGGGCACACATTTATGGTATAGCCTGGGTAGGACATGGGACAGTAGTCACATATCTCTCAAGTACCCATAATGTCTCTTCTGCTCCTTGTCATACCTGGATCAGAAAGCCTTACTCGCCAGCACTCTCCACAGCTTCCTTTCTCCTCCCCTTCCTGGCCTTTATCTCTCTTCCCTCACACTACTCTCTGGCCTTCACCTCCTCCACCTTCCTTTTCTTCTCTCAGGAGTTTGTAAAGGAAGGAGGGACACCAGGGCAGTTCTTGTGGGAAATGGTCAGGATTGTCAACTACATGGTGGTGAGTAGAGATGAAGTCTTGTACTGCAGAGGAATGGGGGAAAGAGGGTAAGAGCCTGAGACTCTTGTATGGATCCCTACTGAAAACCTCCTTGCCTGTTTCTACCCCATCATCTACAGTTCTTCCAAAATCCCAATTTGACCTACCACAGTGAGATGCTTGGGCCAGTTTTGCCACTCAGGTATGAGACTGGTTTCCAATTCCCAAAGGGAAAGCGTGAATAAAAAGACTGGCTTGATGGTGGCTCCAGCTCCCTTTCTAACAAGTGTTCTCCTGTCTCCTCCCTGTAATATCATGGCTGGGAGAAAAAATTGTGTTATCTTGTCAGCCTGGTAAGAGAAGACACCAACAGGAAAACAGATACACAGAGATTTTCAAAGGAGAGTAAAACTGATGAGAGCTGTGATAGCAGACAGGGGCAAAGTTTGATAACTGACCAGGAATGATGATAAATGTCCCAAATTTGCAGCTACCTTTAAGTTCTGTGTCTGAAATCAATCATACATTGGGGGGAAAAAAATAAAAACAAAACAAAAACAAACAAACAAAAAGAAATACACACAAGAACCCAAGGATTATTTTGACAGGAGGTACAACCAAATTTGTATACATTGTAGATGTTCCTCAGCCAACACACATTACTGGTCTTAGTGCAAGACTGGAATTCAATGAACTGGTTTATAGATGAGATTATGTTAGCTGATTTAACATTATCTTTAAACCCTAAAATCTATGACTCAGTCAATTTTACATACCCTTCATCCAAAAATAAAACACACATTGCTCAAATATTTGCTTATACTTAAAGCTTTTCTTAACAAATGGGCTAAAATTGCTCTTTTGTGGTAGTTTAGCAGAGAATAGAAGCATCAGTTCAACAGCCTTGTGATTTTTCTGCCCTTAAAGCAAGAGCTTTGCTGCAGAAAATATTGTAGAATTTCTGCCTGAAACTACCCCCTCCGGTGATCGCTAATGTAAACCTAAATAGATAAAACACTCACTTTGTGCTTTGGTATTTTAGGATGCACCACAAGAGAAAGAAATAAGCAGTTATTGTGAATTTCAGTAACAGGCATAAAGCTTTTTTGGGAAATCCTTGCAATACAGTTGTAACTGCTGAATTTTAAAGTAGTGGTAAGGCAAGCAAACAAAAGGAGACTTCATTACCAAAAAATAAAGAATTATGCAAAATATTAAATTACAGAAAATAGAATCCCACTAGTATATTGATTTCCATAGGGGTTTACACTTCATTAGATGTACAGATAATTACCAAGGTAGTGCTGATGTTTTTCAGAAGTCTTTGATTCCCATCATTTTACATTTGCTGCCTTTGTCTATTGTTTGTGGAATTAGACAGATCAGAATTATTATTTTTCACAGTGCTACTAAACAGTACTATAAACCTTTGTATGACCTTGGAGACTCTACAGCTTGCCCACTCATTACTGAAGTGGCTCATTCCATCAAGGACTGAGAAGATGCTCAGAGCTATTTTGGTACCAGATATGTCTCTAGGGCTGAGGATTTCTATAGTGAAATAGAAGCACTCAAATACTCTATGAGGGAAATACACCACACAAAAGCCTCATGTACAACTTAAGCTCAGCAATGATGATTAAAGGGGCTTGAAGGCAAGAGTAAATAGAGCTTTGTGCAGGCTCTTTGCACCTGCATGAACATTACTGTAATTGCTTAGGCTTATTTACTTTTCCTCTCACAGCCAGAACCTAGAGATAAGCTTCCACTGCAAATCAGTTTGAATAAAGCAGTCTGCACCAACAGCAAAAGGAAGTGACACCATGAATATCTTCATTTTACTTTGCAGGCATGAACAGTCCATTATTACAGCCAATTATTCCTACTTCTTCTCCAACCAAACACTAAGCAAAACATGAAAATTAAAGCCTTCAAGTTGGCAGTGCACGCTCTTAATCAGAATGGGATACCAAGCAGATGACTGTTGGATCCAGGAGCAATGTCATAGCCTTTGCTTTCCAAGTTGTCTTCAAGAGCGAAAGATAAAACTTCTCCCAAGTAAAAAAGAATGGGAGCAGGGATGGGGGATGATGACAGACACGATAATTATTTGTCTAAACAAACTGGCTAACTCCAGATCCATATCTTCATACGGATTATTTCTAATTGCCTGCATCAGAAATATATAATGTGGAAGTCAATGTATGCCCATTGTAGTGCTTACTGGCAACCAGAATAAAGGCACTGAAGTTGTTATTGTTATAAACTTGATGTATCTGAAACATATGTTCCATGTAGAAAAGGTACAGAAGACATGAGTGGTTAAATTTAAATTATAGTATAATGGGTAATGCTGGATATAAATTGGTATTCTCCTATTGTTAAGAGATATTAAAAGGTGGGAAATGAAATGTGTATAAGTAGTCCATTTTGTCAATGAAGAAAACAAGGTGCAGATCTGATCACAGGCCTGTGCTTGTTTAGAGATGACCTCTAAAAGGCAGATGACCAGTGTGATGAGAGCATTCCCTGACGGCAGTGAGCTACTCAGGGCCGTGGGGGTAAAAGGAGATTGCAACAATCTGCAGAAGGATTTCTGAGCAGAGTGACTGACAGCATGTTGGAAACCCAGCTCTAACCTCACACATTCCCCGAGAGATTCAGAACTAGCTATTACCACTCAGGGTTCTGAGTTGTAATAGATTCTTCTAATAAAACACCAGCTTAAAACTATTCTGTATGTTATAAAGGATTAAAGAACAGAATAGAAACATCATTATGCCATAGTAAAAGTCAATGGTGCATCCATAAGCTGGCTATTGTATGCAGCTTAGGTTTCTCCATCTCAAAAAAGATACAAGAGAAAGAGCAGAAATACAGCAAAGAGCAACAGGATGAGAAAACTGTGGAGTGCATTCCACGCAAAACACAAATACACAAACATTGGCAAATTGCTACCTCATTTATACCGAAAGGCTCAGCAGTCAGTTAGGAGCTATCCCCAGCTATTCATGACAGAGAAATGCATGAGTAAAAGTATCAGTAAAGAGTGATCAGAGTTTGGATATGATTTAGAAATGTCAAGGACAGACAGACACCCATAACGCTCTCTGCAGGAGTGGATAACCTTAGCTTAGTAGAAACAGAGAATTAAAGCCTCTAAGGTCTTCTATAAGTCTGGTAGAAAAATTTTGTTTTAACTCTTTTTCAGTGGAAAATTACTCTGATGATGTTTGATCTCTGAAGTGATGATGTTGGATTTTTTTTTCTCAGGTGGTGTCAGATTTTTAAGGGCAAACTTCAGCTTTTCATTTAGAAAGTAATCGAAAGGTGTTCGGTTTGTAACTGCAAACTCAACTGAACACTGTGTCAGAAACGGCACCAAAGTGTCTCAGGGATTTGTCATTTGGGTCCTTGTCTCGCTGACTTCTATGCACCATCTGCCCTGAATGAACAACAGTTCCCATGAGGTACAGCAGTGATTCAGAGCAAAAATAGACTACAGAATACATCAGCAGCCCAGAGATCCCATCTCACAAAGCAGAAACATGCAGGAGATATCTACACTGCAGTTCTCTAGAGGGAACACTTCTGAAATGACATTTTTGGCCAAAAACGGGATTTCACCTCTCTTCCTCATCCTTCATTTTTGCAGCACAAGTCCTGAGTCTGTGGGAACTTAAATGCTTGTCAGTGCTGCTAGACTTTTCTTTAAAACTTTAGATGCATAGATTGGGTGAAAATCAGTGAGGGGCATAGGAAGAGTTAGAAGTGTATCTAGGAAGATTTCTCCACAGTGACTGAGAGTCACACCACCAAAGCTTTTTAGAGCAGAAGTCATGTTTCAATGAAGCTTTAATCCTATTACACCTTGCTGTTTTAATGCAACATGAAGTCATAAAAGTCAACAGATTTGAATCTGGAAACATCTAACAGCTCAACATGCTGAGCCAAATGTTTTTGTTTAAGGTATTACTCTTCTCCCTATCATCAGGTTTTAAATATTGCAATTGCTGTTTCCAAACACTGCCCTTCCACTTTGCTTTATTAGTTAGCATTTAGGTGCTAAGTAGTAGATAGAATTCAGTCCACTGGGGTTTGTCACACTCTGCAGTTTAGAGCAGAAGTAGCTGAAGCGTCGTTCTTTAATAGTGGCATAAGTCCTTGTATGAGCAATAAAAGCTGCCGCTTTCTTTATGAGGCAAGCTAAATGCTATTAAAATGATGAATGAACTAGTTCCATTTTATTTGTTCAGCCTTTCCCAGTGCTATTCCCACAACCCTATTTAAATCACAGGCTTGTATTCTACATAAGTTCCTATGTGCTTGAAATGCACAGATGCCTGCATAAAAGCCCTTCAGAATGGCAGCGAAGTTTTATTTTCTTTTCCAGTGAGCAAACAGTTAAAGATTGAAACAGAGCTGAAATGCACAGGCAAGATTAATCCCCATGTTCTGAGGCAGCTCTTAAGAGAATTTTCCAGGTAGTTTAAGAGACCATCCTGCTTTGGAACCATGTGCTGCTGGTTGTCCATGGGAAGTTGAATCTCAGACTGATCAGTCCCTCTGGACTGCAATACAGAACAATAATGTTCAGATCAAAAGCATCTTGATTAAATAACCTAATTAAAAGGTACATAGAATTGGTATTGTAGCAGAATTTTTCCCTCCTATGAGGACAAAAAAATCTCCAAATTTACCTTCTTTTCAAAGTTAAGGATAAACATTTGCTTCCCATGACATGTTTATGACCTGTTAATTAGTTCCTACAAGGATAGTTGAAATCCCAACCCTGCTTTAACATGGTTCAAGGAGCTAAAATTACTTTCAGCCAAACATCCCAAGATAAAAACTGTGAAAGAAATCAAACACATGTCACTGAAGTTTGGCTGGGTGATCAAATATGGATCTCCAAGGTGCTAGCTTTAATGCCAGTGAAGAGGAGGAGGGGAAGGAAGGAGAAGAGAAGGAGAGAGAAAGAGCATGCAAGTGAGCATGCCAGAGCAATTAAACTGTCAACCAAATAAGCTGTCAACCAAAGTCCGTAACTCAGGGTTTATTTTAAATGACCACTTGAAACCCTGTTGTCAGCATGTTCTGTATGCCAACAGTCTGCTTCAGGTCTTACCTGTAAAGCGGGATTTCTAGCTCAAGTTTTAAAGATCCTCTGCTCAGTCTCTGGTGTATTAGGACAGACACATATGCCTAAGGAATGGGCCTAATTGGGTAAGCTATGGTAAGAAAAAATAAAGCTGGGATAGCCATTTGCTGTGGATAGCACTGTAAACCTAACAAGTAAATACCTAAATTCTCTAAGTTCTTTCGCTGTTACACACCTCATAATTTCAATGCAATTAGTTTAATGTAGTTGAAAGTCATCCACTTAGACCGCTGAGATCTGGGTAAAAAATACCTATTTTTTATTCCGTTCAAGTGACTAGTGACAGGACAAGAGGAAATGGCCTCAAGTTGCACCAGGGGAGGTTCAGGCTGGATATTAGGAAAAATTTCTTCACTGAGAGAGTGGTGAAACACCAGAACAAGCTGTCCAGGGAGGTGGTGGAGTCACCATCACTGGAGGTGTTCAAGGAACGTGTGGATGTGGCATTGTGGAACATGTTTTAGTGGGCATGGTGGGGTTGGTTGATGGTTGGACTTGACAATCTTACAGGTCTTTTCCAACCTTAGTGATTCTGTGATTCTGTGATTCCCTCCCCACAAGGCCAAGAGATATAACTATGTCTGAGCAGTATTTATAAACTTGGAGGAAGAGCTGAGAAATTGTTCATCTCTTAATGACATGAATGACCTGGAAGAACAATTCCCATGATATATGTGTTTTATAGAACCATAGAATCATTTAGGTTGTAAAAGACGTTTAAGATCGTCAAGTCCAACCATAAACCTAACCCTGCTAAGTCCACCGCTAAACCATGTCCCTAAGCGCCTCATCCACGCATCTTTTAAAAACCTCCAGGTATGGTGACTCAACCACCTCTCTGGGCAGCCTGTTCCAATGTCTGACAACCCTTTCCGTGAAGAAGTTTTTCCTAATATCCAATCTAAACCTTCTCTGTTGCAACTTGCGGCCATTTCCTCTCATCCTAACACTTGTCACTTGGGAGAAGAGACCAACACCCACCTCTCTACAACCTCCTTTCAGGTAGCTGTAGAGAATGATAAGGTCTCCCCTCAGCGTCCTCTTCTCCAGACTGAACAACCCCAGTTCCCTCAGCCGCTCCTCATAAGACTTGTGCTCCAGACCCCTCACCAGCTTTGTTGCCCTTCTCTGGACATGCTCCAGCACCTCAATGTCCTTCTTGTAGTGAGGGGCCCAAAACTGAACACAGGATTAGAGGTGCGGCCTCACCAGAGTACAGGGGCACGATCACTTCCCTAGTCCTGCTGGCCACACTATTTCTGATACAGGCCAGGATGCCGTTGGCCTTCTTGGCCACCTGGGCACACTGCTGGCTCATATTCAGCCAGCTGTCAACCAACACCCCCAGGTCCTTTTCCACCAGGCAGCTTTCCAGTCATTTGTCCCCAAGCCTGTAGCATTGCATGGGGTTGTTGTGACCCAAGTGCAGGACTTGGCACTTGGCCTTGTTGAACTGCAATTTCTTCCATAATTCTCCCAATAAAATAGAAAAAGTAACTAAAATCCAGTAAATAGAAATGTGGGGTATTGGTCAGGTTGAAACTAGTTCACTGATTGTCATGGGAACAGCTACAGCCACAGTTAGAAGTGTAACAGAACACAAGTTTATTTCTTTTCTTCCTTATTTGTTGCTAATTTTTATCAGAATGTCTACTGAAGATGCTTTCCACACAGAGCACGGAGTGCAATTAAAGGAGATTGCTTAGTCACTACAATGGCACACTGAGATCAGTGCACAGAAAAGGTCCACACAGTTGTAAATGGGATATGATCCACATCAAGGAAAGGTAGTTTGAGAAGCTCAAGTAGTACTAACTTGCAGAAACACTTAAATGGTTGTCAATAAAGAATTAAATTAATGTTTAGAAAAACAGTGTTGAGAGACACCTCAGAGACAGAGTAATGTCAGATTTGTATGTGCAGCTCTGACTTTAGATTTTACAGCAGAATTCAGAGAAATTAGGAGGAATATTTATCTGGATGGACAGAATGCAGGGGAATTAAGAGAATTGTTTAACTGGAGCTAAAGAATTCAAGAACTTGGGATGTGGAAAAGGTCTGAAAGCTCTTGAAATCAAAGATACAGGACTATACACTGCAAATTAGAGGTGGAGATTGTATAGAGCAGTTCTGGGATTAACTGAATGAGGAACTGCTTCACAGGTAGTATTTTGAATAAACAGAGCATCTGAAAGGCTTGGAAGGAGAAACCTGTATGTCATAAAGCACAGAAATAAAGTTAAAATTGCCAAAACTCAATGTGACCTAGACTTCACAAGGGAAAATACAACATATACCAAAAGGAACCTTGTCTGTGTAAATAGTAGGACAAGAAAAAAAGAAGTCATCTAAAAGGAGAGTGGAAAAATTGGTGTTCAGGATAGACCAGAAGAAGCGAAGAAGACATGTGGAACAAAGCAAAAAGAATAACTTGTACCAATGAAGATAGGCCACAGAAAATGACTACGTGGAAACAGGACATGATCACGCTAAGGGAAAAGGCAGCTGAACCATTGACATTCTGGGGAACCAAGGATGCAGTTTTACAGTCAGAAAAAACCAATATAAGGCCTTTCTACAAACAGTGATCACTTGTCCTATATCAGTTCCAGCAATTGTGCTGCCGTGGTGGGAACTGGGAAGTGTACAAGAGAACGGATGCCACTGAGTCATAGGAGCAAGATGAAATTTTGCAGCGCACGCTACAAGGTGTATGCTGCACATCTTTGCCCAGACTCAGCCCACCTAACCAAGTAACCCAATTTACAGACATGAATTTCCCGTGTTGCTTCTATAATCAACAGGGAAAGACAGGCACTTCCAGCATCGGTTAGAAGATAAATCAGTCTCTTGGAGCAACTGGCTGTCTTACTCCACTGACTACAAGAGCAACAAGAGCCCTGTGCTTCAACAGTTTGCTCAGATGTGTGCCCACCCATAGGCAGGACAAAGCTATGCCCTCAACCTAATGAAAAAATTCTGCTATAAATTAGGAATCGCCCACTGGAGGTGCTGGCAAGAAAGAAAATTCTGGCTTGATTAGTCAATCATAGCTGTAAAAGTCATTTGGTTTCACATGTCCCTTGTGAGGCATTTTTAGAGAACAAGGCCATGATGAGGCCATCTGGAATACAATACGCAGTCCCGGGCACCCAGATACAAGGAAGATTAATTCAGTCTGTAACAGGACTGAAATAATAAAGGAAATGAAGAATTTATCTTCTGAAATGAGATTAAAAGATGCTGGCTTGTTTAGCCTAAGAGAATAAAGATCGTGGGGATTCTGACTGCTTTCTATAAACTCATCAGTCTAAGTTTCTATAAACTTAGCAGAGGCTAAGAGCTATTTAAATTAAAAGACACTGCTGCTACAATAATAAATGGACAGACACTAGCCATTAATAAATTTAGGCTGAATGCTAGACAAAGGTTGCAAATCCCCAGAGGACTAGAACAACTTTTATTAGGGGCAGCTCCACCACTTAGTTACATTGATGCTGAAGTGTGATCAGTCTACAGTCTACAGTTAGGATTTACAGCACATCCGCCTGCAATAGCAAGGAGTGGGATTCATAACTCACAGGATCCTTTCTAGTCCAATGCACCTTTGGTCTCAAGCATTTCTCTTTGTGAACTGAGCATTTTCTCAGCATTGCTCTGTATTCAATGCACTCACATATGTAGCGCCACATTTTCAAAGACCTTCGTGCCTCGCAGAGAGAAAGGCCAATTTTCAGAAGTGGTCTGCTGTCATAGGGCTACTCTCCTTGGATACACATACCTGAATGTGTTTACTCTTCAGCAGATGATGACTTTTCTTTCTTATCATATACTCTTTCAGGGGCCATGTTCTGTGCCAGAAATGAAAATATAGGCTACCAAGGGCTTACAACCATAATAATATAAGCCAGAGGGAAGATGTCCTTGTTTCCTTGATATTTCACAGAAATCAGGGAGTCAGCTGAAAGCCTCCTGGCTGCAGGCTGAGTCTGGTTAAGGCAAAAGTGACAGGCGCTGGTTGTTTGCAAAGGGTGGGGGCAGGAAGAAAAAGCAAAACAATGATAAAGGCTAAGAGGACATACTGCAAGTTACCAGCATAATGTTTTGATACAGAATTATTAGACCCTGACAAAGACATAGAAACAGTGCCTAAAATAGAACATAAAAGGTAATTTCTCCTCTTCTGAACCATAGATGGTTTACGTTGGAAGGGACCTTAAAGATCATCTAGTTCCAACCCCCCTGCCATGGACAGGGACACCTTCCACTAGACCAGGCTGCTCAAAGACCCGTCCAACCTGGCCTTGAACACTGCCTGGGTTGGGGCATCCACAACTTCTCTGGGCAACCTGTTCCAGTGCCTCACCACACTCATGGTGAAGAATTTCTTCCTTATATCTAATCTAAATCTACCCTCTTTCAGCTTAAAGCCATTACCCCTTGTCCTATCACTACATGCCCTTGTAAAAAGTCCCTCTCCAGCTTTCTCGTAGGCCCCTTCAGGTACTGGAAGGCTGCTGTAAGGTCTCCCCGGAGCCTTCTCTTCTCCAGACTGAACAACCCCAACTCTCTCAGCCTGTCCTCCCAGGAGAGGTGCTCCAGACCTCTGACCATCTTCGTGGCCCTCCTCTGGACTCGCTCCAACAGGTCCATGTCCTCCTTATGTTGGGGGCCCCAGAGCTGGACACAGTACTCCAGGTGGGGTCTCACGAGAGCAGAGTAGAGGGGGAGGATCATCTCCCTTGACTGGCTGGTCACGCTTCTTTTGATGCAGCCCAGGATACAGTCGGCTTTCTGGGCTGCAAGTGCGCACTGCTGGCTCATGTTGAGCTTCTCGTCAATCAACATCCCCAAGTCCTTCTCCTCAGGGCTGCTTTCAATGCCACCATGTAACCACATTTTTAGGTAAGCATCAGCATCTCTGTGACAGCATCTCCTGTGCAAGGCAGCAGCCTCCACCCATCACTCTTTGAGCACTGTTGATTTTCCACCAACTGAAAAGGTCTGAGAATTGTGTGTCTTTGGCAAGAGTCATCTTTTGAGGATGAATCCAAAGGGATGATGCAGATGTAACAGCATGAATCCTAAAGGGTTCTCCTAACAAACAAAACCAGGCTCGTTTATACAAGAACATAGGATTTGGTTCAAGTACATTTAGGCAGTTGAGGCCTACAATGATCCCCACTGATGTTGGGATCTCTTAATTTTTCTTCTCTGTATGGCATTTCGCTCTTGATGGGGTCCTGGTCCATGAATAAGGCTCCCAGGCACTACTGCAGTACTACGGAATGCAATAACATCTCAGCAGTAAATTTCTATTCATTTCAGTGAACAATCATCCCTGCAGTGCCTGTATATGCCATAACACCATATGGCACCTGCATTTTTAGTTCCAGTATTAGTGTCATAATTGACATTATTTTTCATTTCTCCTAAAGGGCAAAATACATTTTACTTGTCCTGATCTCAGCAGGCATTTGAGAAGGTAGGAGCATTAAGTAGCTCCTCGGCACTCTCAGGCCATTCATTTTCCAGATTTAATCACTAAAGTTCCTTTGTGCTCAACCTGAGGGAGCAGGAGCATATTCAGTATTTGTTAACCCTTGATTTTTTCATAGTTAGAAATGCCAGAACAGTGGGGCTTTCAGAGTCCTGCACAGGTTAATATACAGAGTAACTTAGAGTAACTTTGAGAATGGGTCCTGATCGTAAATATCATTGAGAAGTACTGTTGCATGTAGTTGAGGAGCTGAAAAATGAACATATTTTCTATTCTGACTCAATTTTCAGTTCTGACTCTTATCCAGCAGTTCTTCCCAGTAGTCAGGACGTGGCAGCCTCTGAAATCACTGTAGAAACAATCATTTTTTTTTCCCCCACTTTCAGGAGAATTGAAAAGTGCCTTTAAAAATGAGATTTGGGAGAGGAGAGAAATTAACATCAGTGTTATGAAAAGGTTCAGGCTGGAGGGATTTTACTCACACACACACACACTTAGCTCTTTAATTTGGAAATTCCTGTTCATCCACACAACAAGTAGTATGATAATAAAATGGTTCTCTCATCAACTCTGTTTAGACACCATAATTTTTCCCAATGAGATTATTGGATTTTAATCCTCTTTTAAAAGAAATGTTGTGCATCTCATTCATGTTATGAGTACAGAGTAATGCTTTTCAGTTTGAAGCCTGGAAAGCAAATTCTATTTTAAAGCTCTGTTTTGTCTGTTGTGTTTTGAAATACAGAAGAGAGTTTTTATAGTGATAATTTGAAGAAAATCGTTTAGCAACACATGAATAATGGAAAATTAAACTTAGAGAGAACCCCTTAATATTTTTAAATGTTTAGGCTACTTTATTTAAGCAACACTACAACAACAACGAAAGAAATACACATCTTCCGGAGGTGTAGAAGTTGTTGAAGTGGTATGAGATATGTGGTTTCTGGTCAGTGATTTTCAGATTGAACCTTGAAGAGAAGCCATAACTTAAGCTTTTTTTCTGCATCTGCATCACCTTAACATTCAAACACCAACCGGAGTCTGGGTATAGGGCTCTGTCTTGGCAGATAGTTTAAATGCTTGCAAGGCGCTGCTTCCACCTCTTCCTTCTTACTCATGGAGCACTTGAGCATCTTGACCTGCTGTTCTGATGCTGCTCCACATCTTCCAGACAATCTCCTAGCACAGAGCTTAGATGTTCTTGAAATGCCTTTTCTTAGACTAGAAATGCAAATACAATTCCAGCTTTCATTCTCCAAAATTAGAAAGGAGTCACCGTCAGTTCTACTGTATATTTAAAATACTGCTGGAGGCAGCCACAAAGCTAGATGAAAATGAATGCATACTGCAGAAGTCCATTAGTAGGACTGTTTCCAATGATTGCAATTAGAATTAAGGATTTGTAAAAACACGCCAGTGAGAAAGGGTGGTATAGATTGCAGTTACATAGCAGCAGACTGATATCATAGAACTCTTTAAATAATGCATAGAGAAGCTGAGTCACCTGTAGTAGGAACATTTTAGGCTGCT
This sequence comes from Gavia stellata, assembly GCF_030936135.1. Taxonomy (NCBI): domain Eukaryota; kingdom Metazoa; phylum Chordata; class Aves; order Gaviiformes; family Gaviidae; genus Gavia; species Gavia stellata. The sequence continues at coordinate 14,348,387 of NC_082600.1, forward strand.
GCATAATTCAGGAGCTTTTGTTCCTATAAAGAATACATTAAGGTTTTCAATTCTAAACTTCTAACAGGTCCATGGTCACTTGACAGTGATAAATAGTGACAACTAACACATCGTGCAGTTTAAGTATCTCACTGTTTGACTTTCATTTTTCATTTCGATTTCTCCCACAGTCCTCAGACTCCCATTCACCCTCACGTCAATGACCTGACTCTAGGCCCCATTCAATGGCAGCCTTTCTTCTCACTGAGGCTGATGTGGGGTGATCGCTGCCGAGGCTTTCCCAGGGATGACTGGACAGGCTCATATGGCCATTCAGCGCAGCCCACCACAGCTCAAAGCTTTCACAAAATGCCAAACCCAAGGAGCAGAAAGGCTGCTCTGGTAATGACCTTCAGCTACATGGAGCAGTGAGACACCTCTGTGGTGGTTCTTACTGTACCAGGACACGCAGGGGACATGTACAGACTCAGCCTTCTTCAACCAGGTAACAAGCATCTCATGAAATGTTAGCCAGCTTTCTGCAGGATCTTCAGGCAGTTACTCACCAATAGAAAAAAATACGGATTCTTCAAACACAGGAATTGCTAATTGAAATGTTTATGGCATGAGCTAGAGGGATAAGATGAGTTGACCACAGTGGTCTTCTTGCTGTTAAAAAAAATATGTTGTTTTGACTGGGTTGGTTAAATTATTTATGAATGCCTGGATTTTCACACAAGGCAGATCTAGAGAACCTAATATATGACGTGGAGCCTCATGCCAGCTCTTAAGTTGCATTTTTGTTAGCTATAAAATAGCAATTAGGACATTGCTTAGAATCAACCTCCTGTGTCTAATCTGCTGGAAAATATGGACTTTGAAATCATGCCAGAGTGGTAGGAAGTGTTTCTGTACCTTTCAATAGTGCCTAGTTTTATCACCACAAGCAGTCAGCGCAGGCTGTGATGAGGTTTAAATAGTACAGATCTCCCATTGCCTGCAATGAAAGTTGTTTTTTTCTCCTACTTACCTGTATTAAATTATTAAATTATACTTTAACAAATTTTAAAATATCTATATTAGGTTATTTTTTCCTACAGCTATAACAGCTAAATTGAGAGGGAACCAAGATGTAGTTCTGCTGATGACTTTAAGCCATTTACTGGAGCTACATTCTGGAGCACACCAAGACTTTTCCCTACCATAGCAGGTTTCAGAAGGGGATTTTAAAAAGTTTGGATTCAGAATGTGCTTGACCGCCTTACCTCTAAGAACGACTCCTATGACTTCTGCTGAAACTTGAGACTAGTACAGAGACATCCACCATTACTTTCTAGCTGTCAGGTCAAAGGTTAGCCTCTTACCTCAAATATACTCGTGCATGGGGACAGTATTCATTCTCTTATTTTGAGTGGCAGAAAGCAAAGGATGTTTGTTAAGATTCAAAGCTATAGCTAAAAATTAGGATAAAAGAAGCCTTTTAACAATCAGAGATTTTGTCTAAAGCCTTGACACAAATTTCTTATCACTAATGAGAATAAACAGCTCTTCAGTGTCCCTCCACATTAGCACGTTTCTCCCAATAAAAAGACCTCAGTAGCTGAAAAACAAATTATACCTCTACTCTTAAAGCATAAAATGTTATGACAGGAAGCCTTAGAAAAGGACCAGTAAATTAGGTGTCAATTCTGAAGACAACTAGTACATGCAATGTACTACATTTTGTGGAGTGTCCACAGAACAACGTGGAAATACAAGGGAAAAAAAGACAATAAACCAAGTCGTAAACCAAAAGTTGAGGAACAAAGTCAGACTAATTAGATGAAAAGTTTCCTTGAATTTAAAACTATGTTCCTAGAAATAATTTTGAACAACGGCGAGATGGAGAGTGGAAGGAATCAGAAGGCAAGCAACAAGAGGAGAAGGATACGGGCCTTTCTAGACTGGTACCTTTGGGTCTAGCCTCCAACCTTTAATTTTGTGGGGGTATTATCTGACAAATATTTCCCATTCCTTCCCAAATTTTATGATTACAAAGAGTCCCCCTAAAGTTCCCTCTTAAGATCAAAGCCATGAGCATCAACCAGCACTGTTCTCAAGCACAAGTCTATTCTTTTTCCTTCCTTTTCTGACAGGTTCAGGGGCCTAATATCCTGCCCAATACTTACATTTCCCATAAGCCAATAAAATCTTACTCTTCACGGTGAGAGAGAATTTGGTTATGGCATCTAAATCTCATTTTCTAAATGCCAGAGAATACCTTACCTACCAGGCTACCAGGGCTTTTCATATTCCCTTGGCAGGAAGGAATTAGCTGTCAAATGATTTCAGCATCCATGATTGAAGGACCATCCCTTAGAGAAGGGTAAAAACCAAATTACCAAAAGAGCAAATAAAAAATAATTCATCTTAACATTGTGTGTTTACCAGGAAGTTTTGCGTTTGGGTTTGGGGTTTTGTTTTTCTTTTTCCCAGATACCTGTGTCTGAAAGTAAATGAATTAGTTATAAGCAGTAATTAACTTTCAGAGCAATGTCACTCGACAAACACCACAGGTAAAAAAAGAAATCAAGTGTGTTGAGGTTAGACTGAAGAGCGCATTACAGACTGAGTTTCCCTCTCTGATGCTTTGCAGAAGAATTTTTCAAAATCACTCAGTGCAGCACCCAGAGATATATTAAATGCTTCTGCTGTTGCGATACCTCAAAATTCACGGACAATAATACTGGGCAAAGTCCCCCCATCTTTGTGACCCTGTGTTGTCCAAATGTGAAGCAGCTCCCTCCTGACTCCTGATTATACCGTAACTGTCATGTGCTTCTTACACCAGCTTTGCAAAGCCATTGTCGCAGGCTGCCTGTGCTGGAAAACCTCTCCTTCTGACCTATCTGGGGCATTTCATGCCACTTCAAGTCCTTGCCTTGCCACATGGACCAGAAACCAGATGAGCATCTTTCCCTCTTCACTCAGCTGCTCTTAGCAAGTGGCAGACCTCTTGTGCCACACTTGGCTTTAAACCAGAATATTTTTTTACTACTGATTGCAATCCAACTTCCAAATTTAATTGAAACTACAGACATGTCTTAGGGAACACTTGCAAAAATATTTTTTTTAAAAAACAGCAGCCTACGTAAGCTTCCACCTAAGAGATATAAAAGAACTGGCTGAACAGATTCCCAGCTTTCTCCTCCAAGCTAAATTAAAAATACATACTAATGTGTTAAGCTGATGTTTATTTTAAATAAGTCTCTGAATGTTGGGATAATTCTGAGAGGTTGAAAAAAATGCTCGTCTGTACCAACATCCAAGAGGTCAAGCGTAAAATGGGATGAACAGAGGTTGTACAAAACACAAAGTGGTGGTTTATGATGTTCAGCTACTGGAAAACTAAATCACAGGAGTATAAATACTGGAAGTTGACACGTTTTTATGATAAATTGTTAAATAAACAACAACTTCTTTATCAAAGGCAATTGAGTAGATATATTTGGATAGTAAGACGTGATGAGTACCACTTCATAGGACTGTGATTACAAAACTACCATGATACAGTATCAAATGCAGTTAGTAGACGGGTTGCAAAATTAGTAGAAGCCACCTCAAAAAAGTAGCAGGCACTGGGTACTTCCATTATAAAAGGGTCTTTTCAGAGGGCTGAGTGAGGACAGCCCAGTGATTGGTACAGTTCTCAGCATTAATCGATGTTTTCAACAGTGTCCTAAAAGTAAACATAAAATTATTGCTGATAAAATGAGATAAAAAGGATTAGCAACATTGTTAAATGTTGATAAGTAAATCATTCAGAATGACCAGTGCCTTTCATAAGCTGTGCCCATTCAGTCAAAATATGTTTTCCCACAGACGCCTAGAAGCATAAAATCTATGAAGGTGCTTTGCATATCATATAAAAAAAAATAGGAAGGGGGAAGTGGAGGGAGGGGGTTGTACTCTGGAAAGCAGAAACTCAGGAATGGTCAGTGACTCTGAAAGTCAAACTGGTTGAACAATTCAGCCTGAGCTCCCAGCAGAATGCCATGACAAAGATGACAAAAGTAGTGTTTGTATAACCATGGAAAAAGTGAATAGAGTAGAATGATGATTTTGTCACAGTTTCAGGCAAGGGAAAATCCAGTTTGAAGACAGTGGCTGAAGTTCTGATGTTTACATTTTTTAAAAGGGTGTGGAAAATCACTCAAGCTGCCTGACAACTGAAAAACAAGACTGAGAAGTAAAGAAGCTGCCTCAGCAAGACACTCAAGGAGCTCACTTGTTTAGTGTAGCAAAGACAGACGACTGACTTGTAAAAATGTCTTCACAGGGAGAAAATGCTAAATATCAGACAGCTTTTTAATCAGACAAAACCAGATTGATGATTACACTCTGGAGCCAGACCTGTTCAAATGGGGAAAAGTGTTTGCAAATGCAGAGGCACAGAGCTCTTGTTACCCAGGGAAGTAGCATATTCTCCAATTCTTGAGGTTTTTCCATCAAAACTGGCAACAGGTCATTTCCAATCAACTTACTGAAAGCCTCTCTCAGCTAGATTCACATTAGTTGCAAAATCCCTTCACGCTGCTCTTCCCTGAGGGCAGTTACAGACCCAGAAAAGTGAGTTTCCCATGAATTACAAGACTTATGTCTTGGGAGATATGGATTCAGTCCTTGTCTCTGCCAAACATGATTTGTATGCCATTGAGCTAGTTACTTAAAGTAAGCTTCATTTTGCCTAGTTTTAGGTATCTAAAATCTAGGTGTCTATTTGACATGTAAATGTCTGAAGCATTTCTATCCTCAGCATCTCTGTCAGCCAGTGGAGAGAAGCAGGCACCATTGGAGAGCAGTTCCTCTGACAATTCTCAAAAAAATCACTGTACAATGAGGAATCTCATTCTTTGAAGAAATCTCTATGCTGATTGAAGGAAGGCAGGAAGGTGACTGGCTTAGTTAGACTTGGACAACGACACTCTAGACATATAAATAAAGGAAGGTCTGCCTTAGCCTCTGCTGAAGAGGATATTAATATTTATAAGCTGCTGCAAAAATAATACCTTAGAGAATTAATATTATTAGGAAATATATGAATAGCTATGATAAATGGTATCAAGAAATCACAGTGTTCAAATTTTTGCAAAGCTCTAGGGTGAAGACAAGCTGAATCTTGAGATAGTACAGGACAATATTCAGACTGTGAGACAGATCTCCAAATGCCACAAAGTAATACTGAAGGTATTGAACCCATATACACTTTCTTTAATGGCAAAGACTGCTTAAAAGACCTCTTTCCCAAACAAAGTTTTTTTTCCGTTTTAAAGGATTTTTCACCAGACTGCCTTTCAGGATGGCAACAAAGTTGTGCCAGCACAGCTGCTGGGGCCATGAACTGCTGTGTGGCAGCAAAGGCCTTTTAAACCAGATTCACAACTGAGAAAAAGGACTGTGGAGTTACAACATAATGCAGAATAGTTAAGGAGGCAAATTAAATTCCAGTATAGCTCTGAAATGGCACAGAGGAGAGTAGAGCTGATTCAAGTAAGACAGCTGATCTTATGACATGGAAGAAGGTTATGACATTTCTCTTGACCAAAGGTAGAGTCTCTCTCATCTACACAAACTCTGGAGGCAACGGTTCAGGTGACCACCCTGAATAGCAACATAAGAAACATACAGCAGTGAGTTTCCTATCTGCTTGTAGGAGCAAATCCTTTCATAAAAATATATCCATGTTTTATTTTCTTTGGATTTGCTCCCAGCAGTCAGATGGGGAGTAAGTGTTGCGCTTCCTTTATAGTAAAGCTTAATCAGTACATCGAGAGACCCATTCTGCAGCCTTTCCTTACATCAGAAGAGTTTACTCGTCAAACACTAGTCAGCAGAAACAGTGGCCCTCATATGAGGATCAAATGTGACTATATCTAGCAAAACCTCATGTGTCCACAGCCGTGCAGCAAATGTCGCTCCAGCTCTCTAGCGCACCCCTGCCTGTTCCTCCACCCAGGGTTTCTCAGCACTTCCAAAGCGCCACAGTTAAACTCATATAAAAAAGCACTACAACAACAACCACCAAAACAGCTGTGCAGATGACTGCATTAGGAGGCAGAGGAGACTTGAGCAACATATTAGCAGGATTGGAAGCAGAATTCTCTCTGTTCAAGCAATTTACATAATGACTTTTTTCTTTTTTAGACTTTTTCTCACACTAGTTATTTAATATAGTCATTATACTTGGTTATGCTAGTTCGAACTGGGATGTTGTTGAAAAGACACTATTTAGCAGGGTCTGAGGGGTTGGATATTTGAACAGAGTATTTTACTTTAATGAACTTCCCCTGCTCTGCCTTAAAAAGTGCTTATAGGAATTTTCTCACAATGTTCTCAAGGAGATGGGCTTGATCGGGGCAGGGAAAAAAACACTAAGCCTTAAATAGCTTTACCCAACATGATAATTTACAAAGTAAATATCAGAGATATTTTTTAATAAAAAAGGAGGGACTAATTCACACAGAAAAGACACAGGTGCATTACGCTTATTGCCTGTACTACACTTGCAATTTTTCAGCCAGCTTACCAAATCTTTCCAATCAATATCCCAATTGATATTTCAGTGTATATTAAATAGATTTAAGACATGAGAAGAGCAGACTATAAAGGCATACACACATTGGACATGGACATGTTTATAACAATTGAATTTAAGAAGAGGAGGAGCCTTAGGTGTGAACTGGGGTAGGCAGGAGATGGAAGCCTACAGGATAACAATAATACAGCACTAAGACTAATACCAAATTTACTATTGTGACAAGCGCTTCAAGGAGAGCAGATCTGCTGGGGCTGGCTCTGAGCTGGCCAGGCATCACCGAGCAGAGCTTGGACCCAAGTCTGGCTCAGCACAAGTCTTCACTGCAAGAACGGATCTTGTGCACTCGAGTGGAAGTATAAACCTAGAGAGGAAAACTCGGCTTTCCCACAGGATTTTGACAAATCAGAGCAAACCTTTCTGAGAGAGAAGTATCTTGACTCCCAAGGGAGAGCATTTAGCTAAACAGTTATTTTAAGACAGCAATTACAAGGGGAAGGGGAGGGGAGTCTAATTTTTCTTCTACCCAACTAATTATTAAGAAAAAATGTCAAAAGGTGACAGGAAATGTGAATTTAAAAATTCCTAGAGCAGAAAAAAATATTAAAGAGCAAAGTACTATAAGTAGTCTAGCCTTAGTTTTGTTATTTGTTTGGGAAATTGCCCTTGCTTAGGTAGTCAGCTCTAGTTAGAATTCCCTTGCATATTAAAATGATCTGCAATTAATATGAATGAATATAAGATTCCAGAGTTCAGAATTCCACCTTTTCCTTCCTAGGCCATTTTACTTCTTTACTCGGAGAAATTAATGCAACTTTCTCTTCCCGGTCCATTTAAGTAGAGTCTAAGCAATATCCTGTCTCCAGTAATTTCTCCATTTCCACAGATGAACCTGTGTGGCTAGAAAGTTTGAGCATCAAACAATCAGTCATTAGAGTGACTGCTTCAGGCTGCAAGCCTGATGAGCCTACCTTGTGTGGTACTTCTCCTTTTCTATCCGTTCACATAACTTCTTTTTCTTTTTGCAAAATGCTTCGCTCCTTACCAGTAGCTCAGCTGAAGCCTCTGTTCCCTTCATTTCACTATGACCATATAATTCTTTTTAATTATTTTGATGAGCTCCTAGGTAAATTACAAAATAAAAAAAAGCTTAAGCTATGGCAAGAGCAGACAATCCAAGGCTCATACAGCTGTCACTTCCTTTTATCCCATGTGTTAATCATAAGAAAGGCCTGTCACATTGGAACAATGTTCTCGCCACACTCTTCTTTACGTGGAAGAACTCCAACAAGACATAGATTTTTGCAGTAGATAAGGCCTCAGGCACAAGGCACATCAACAACGTATCTTCTCTGACCCTCCCAGAAAAGTGAGCCTTTTAAAATCCTTAATGCCATACATTTGTCTCTGAAGAATGCAGCCTTGCCTGCACCCTTGGCAGCTTGGAAACAGAAAATCACTTTAAATAAGTATCTAATATACCACAGAATAATTATAATGAATTAGTCATCACTCCTTACCGTAATGTGATGGCATTCCTGAAAGCCAGGTTCTATTAGCATTATGAAGAGGTGTTGAGACAAGGATGGATGTCCTGGGGATTACTGCAGTGGGAAGCAAAAATGAGACAGTGGTACATCATGAAGTGCAATCAGGATGCTGCCACAGCCTCTGCATACGTCCCTACACGTTCCTGCAGTTTTGTTTGTAACTTGACAAAGAATTACCTAATAAATTACCTAAACATTTGGCTCTTTTTCTCTAGTTGCTTGTAAAGGTGCATATTCTTAAACAGACTCATGGGTTCAGTGAGCCTGTAAGTGAATAGTTCCTTTGGATACTCATTTTACTGTTAAACCAAAATAAGATTGTTATATAAAGAAGTAAAACCAAAAATGCAACACATATTAAATGGTGCTCTCAGCGATGATCAGCACCAAATCCTGCACCCCAAGGATCATGTCATGAACTGGTATCAGTTTCTTCACCAGGAGGGTGGTGAGGCACTGGAACAGGTTGCCCAGAGAAGTTGTGGATGCCCCAACCCAGGCATTGTCCAAGGCCAGGTTGGACGGGGCTTTGAGCAACCTGGTCTAGTGGAAGGTGGCCCTGCCCATGGCAGGGGGGTTGGAACTAGATGATCTTTAAGGTCCCTTCCAACCCAAACCATTCTATGATTCTATGATTATTTACTGAAATATCATTCATTATTCTTACTTGTTGTTCTGATCTTGTCAGTTCGCTGTTTTTATTACAATTTCTGCCCATGGGTGCAAGTGAGCGTGGGTAGGGGATATTCATAGCTAGGCTCTTAATGGGCAGATAAACTCATAGCTCCAAAGCATCCATAAACATGCACACACACAAACACGTAATCTGTCAGAATAACATGAAGATCTGCAGAGCAGAAACTAGCATGCAGTTATGCTTAAAATAATGAATTACTGCAGAGAATACCCAGTAATATCTGCAAATCTAAACCATATTTTGCTTTTTTATGAGCCAATTGATAAAACATATGTTATGCGTATGGTCTATGGGGAAGTACTGTAAATAGAACAGCTGTTAACTGTAAGAGTTACAATAGAAAAAACGTTTTATTTCCACCACAAGTTTTCTCATTCTTGTTTTCTCTACATCGTTGGATATGCCCCGACCTAGTCATCCCCACCACCCCCTTCGTTTCTATTTAAGACTCTGCCAGCAAGCTAAGAGGTCCCTTGGTTCAAACACTGTATTTCAAAACTGTGCCTTGCTCAGCAGAGACCGTGACACACCTGGATGGGAAGAAGAGTGCACATAAGCTTGAACTAAGCTACATTATTACCCACACTTGGTGGGAGAGAATATTGCATACTCTCCCAACCTTCAGTTCCACAAGGGATGACTATTTTTATTTATTTCTTACCAGGGTATGAGATATACATTGACAGATGTTATAAAACAAATTCATCCCCACTCATCAGTGAAGTACTGTCATTGAACAATCACTGAGAATGCACGGAGCATCTGGGTGCCCTTTCTTTGTGGTAGATAATACACTCTCATCCTCCATTATTGGTGTAATTATCAGTGATAACTAGATGCTGCTTCACTGACTCCAGAAGACATGCATTCACATGGGCACCAAGTCTAACCTGAGATCTGTTTGAAATCTTGATAGAATACCAGGGAGAAACATAAGTAAACTTATACCATATTAAATGCATACTTGTTCCCTATTTTATTAGGACCCAGAGATGTATTAATCACATATTAAGTCATTTTTGCATAATAATAGAAGCATTTACTTCTATGGTAGATGTCAGTATTTGCTAATAACAGGATTTTAAAATACTGTATACCATAACAATCCCAGATGCTGCGTAGCAGTTATCACAGCAGTCAAGTGAGGTATGGTAGCCATAATTTGTAACAGAACTCACAGAATGGTTGAGGTTTGAAGGGACCTCTGGAAGTGATCTGGTCCAACCCACCTGCTCAAGCACCTAGAGCAGGTTGCCCTGGACTGTGTCCAGATGGCTTTTGAATGTCTCCAAGGATGGAAACTCCACAACATCTCTGGGAAACCTATTCCAGTGCTCAGTCAGCCTCACAGTAAAACTGTTTCCTGATGTTCAGACTACACCGCTTGTGTTTCAGTTTGTGCCCATTACCTCTTATTCTGTCACTGGGCACCACTGAAAAGAGCCTGGCTCTGTTTGCACCCTCCCTTCAGATATTTATACACATTGATGAGGTCCCAGCTGAGCCTTGTCTTCTCCAGGCTAAACAGTCCCAGCTGTCTCAACCTTTCCTTGTAACAGAGATGCTCCAATCCCTTAATAATCTTCCTGGCCGTTTCTTGGACTCTCTCTCCAGTACGCCCATATCCGTCTTGTACTGAGGAGCCTGAACTGGGCACAGTGCTCCAGATGTGGCCACACCAGTGCTGAGTAGAGGGGAAGGATCACCTCCCTCGAGTTGCTGGTCACACTTCTAATGCAGCCCTGGTTACCTTTGGCTTTCTTTGAGGCAAGGGCACACATTGCTGGCTCACATTCAGCTTGGTGTCCACCAGGATCCCCAGGTCCTTTTCTGCAAAGCTTCTTTCCAGCTGGGTGGCCCCCAGAATACATTGGTGCAGGGGGTTGTTCCTCCCCAGGTGCAGGACTTTGCACTTCCCCTGGTTGAACTTCATGAGGTTCCTGTCAGCCCATTCCTCCAGCCTGTCGAGGTCCCTCTGGATAGCAGCACAACCCTCTGGCGTACCAGCCACTCCTCACAGTTTTGTGTCATCTGCAACTGCCGTGTTTTATCCTTCTAAGATGATCTCAATGAGATTATAAAATACCACCTTAAAATATACAGACCTTGTTTTGAAAGTATACCCCCACAAGCACTTGTTCGCCAACTACAATCCACAGAACAACAGTAAATACATTGCAGTTGCTTAGCAGATACCTTACAGTGCCTATTAATATTTGCAATTAAAAGATCATGACTGGTGCTCTGTGAGAATAGTACTAAGTGTTAACACTGGTCCGAAAAAGTGGGGAATTTCTCCTTTGGAACTGCTGTCTTCCTCCTGGGCAAGCACAGTAGTAAAGAAAAAAAGGGAACAAAGTTCCGCTTGTATTCCACAGCCAAAAACATTGCAGTAAACCTCTGTCCAGGCATTCAGGATGGGATATCAGTGCCACTTTGGTGGTATTTGTAACAGACCAAGTCTATCTCTTTCTGTCTGTCATTCAGGCATTACTTATTAAGAGGTATTGCCAAAGGTATGCTAATTAGGCCACTAATACCTTGATGGTCACTACTACCATTATATTATTCTCACAGTAGCATTGAAATGCTATCTATTGAAATGTTCCTAACAGGAACATCAAGAACGTATTTACTTTGCCATGTTTGAAAAGGCTGACATTTCCACAGACGAGCACTGCTCATTTGCAAAATTGAGACTGATTTCAAAAGGTCTATACACATCTCAAAGCTCCCACAGGACAGTAGAGATGACAGTAAGCAGCCTAGGCTTGACTAATAGGCTGAGACTGCTTTACAGTAGGACACTCTCCGGCTGCTGGAAAGCACTGAAGGGAGACTGAAACATTACCAAAGAGACATCCAACTTTTAGGCTGCTCCATTTCTGCTGAAGGACTAGAGTAGGAGCTTTTGTGGATCCACTAACACACAAGAAAAGCAGATCTCTTCATCCAGCTTTTGTTACTTTCCAAAATACACTTATGTATTATTTCATGCTGTGTCAACCTACCAAAACTCTTTTCACCCCACTTATACCACAGATAACAGATGGAGGGACTAGCTGATACCAAACACTTTTGAAAGTGACACCTGATATTTTTATGGATCTGTAAATATATGAGGGATGTTGTCACTGTGATAGATACAAATTATAAGAAAAACAAGGTTCCCGACAGAGATGATACCTTTTATTACATCGTTTGATCCCTTTGTGAAGAGTAGATACCCAATTCCTTCATCACATCTGAGAAGGAAGCAGTGAGGCTTATGCTAAATCCAGGCTAGGAGCAAGGGCTTGTTCCCCCAACATTAATATCAGTGCTGTGCACTTCTGGAGTCACCCAGCAGTACGAATTTGATCTGACTCAGATGTGAGCACATGATTGCAGTTCTCTCGCATTAGTCAGACACTATGGAGCTGTATTCTTTTCTGCTGGCTCTGTACCAGGGGAGGAGGCAGGGGCAAGATGCACTGAGCTGACTCAACAAAGATTTCTGAACAAAGGTGCACCAGAAGCTCAGCCCATTGCAGCCTATAGCAATGGCATTTTGGAGTGGACTTCAGAAACCCTCAGCCCAGCTGCAAGCTATTGGCATATCAATAACACCATTAACTTAATCTGTTACTGAGTTTTGAGAGATAGGTTGTTAGCACCTGCAGAGCAGAAAGCAGTGCCAAAAGGAGAGAGGAGAGGTCACCAGCCTTATGGAAGAGCAGGAGGACCAAGCATCTAAAAGCTACCAGAAATAGAGGGTTCTGCCAAAAGTGGTTATAAGTAAAATAAGCATTTCTATTTCTAACTCTCAATCATAGCATTGATATTATGATTCCCGTCCTCCTTTCATCCCTCTCTGACATCTATACGTGATGCTGAAAAATACGATTGTCCAACTGCAACTGGAGAGCTCAAAGTTGCAGTCCCCAGTAACTAGCAATCCTTTTAATGCAGTGATCCAGCACTACCATGTCATCTCTTCCAGCTGCACCATTTTCCCGAAGGTGGTGACAGGATTAAGCCTCTGTCCTTTGCTACCACAGGACCACAGTAACAGCTGGCTGAAGCCCTGAACTTTCAAAGATGGACACACAGTATGTGGTCAATATGCCAAAGCTTTTCAGGGTCCTGTCCACTCTTAGGCTACCTCATTTTGCCACAGTGAGACAGCCCCTTTCCTCTTGTCAACAAGACTGATTTCAAGAGAAAGATGTGAACATATACTGGTGGAGAAGACTGGGACTGGCCTTTCTTCCTTATTCCCCCTCCTCCACAGCACTACTGAGATGTTTATTACTTTGGTGTCTATCTGCTGACCTGTATAGTATAAATTTGGACTGAGGCGAATTTTACAGTTCAACAAATACAAAATATTTTTTAAAGTCACACTTGGTCAGATACAAAGTCTGGAAAACATCAGCCCAACAATTATTGTAACTGAAATAAAATGAAACCATAATTCAGCCAGATTCAGCATTACTCAATGCAGTGGAAAGTACTGCTTCCAAAGCCTCAATCTGCTGCCCTTTTATGAGTTTCTCTCTGCTGAAGACTATAAATCCTTGGTCAGATTATCTTTCCTGAACTGTAAAATATATTGAGTCAAGTTCAATTTTGTAGGCAAGAGCAACACTTACTGAAATCAGAGATACTTAGAGCAAAAGGGTGTCCTATAAATCAGCTGCCCTGGCATTGACAGCTTGTCATATAAGGATTGATAAAATCTTCAATACAAACAGTTATTTGGAAGATTAAGTCTGTACTCAGTGGACCTGGATCCCTCAAAAGCATGAAATAACTTGGGAAATTGAGGGGACACATTTTTCGCAGGTACTTAGGTAGTCGCTTGTCTACCTCATTACACAGCTAAATACCTTTGAAAATGTAATCTTCAGTCATACTCTCAAAGGAAACAGATTTCTAGAAGTGCAGAGATGTCCAGGAGGTTTACAAAGTGCCTACGTCGATCTGCCTAATTAAAAAACACAGCCCCTAAGATTATATGTCTTGTTAAAATCAGTGAGGTTGGAGCTCTTGCAAGCTCTCAAAGCTACGCTTTGGCATTCCGTGATATAGTCCCCAGGCAGCTAGCAGGAGCACCTGATCAATGGGAACAAGGACAGCAGAGGTGACAAGCCTGAACCAGCCTCCAGGCACAGCTGGGCTGTCAGGACGGAGGTCTTGCAACAGCAGGGAACAGACGGTCCGTAGAAAAGCTGACATTAAAACAGGCCAGTCCAGACCTTCACAAAGACACTTCAATCATATGTGCTCTGTTTAAAGCAAGCCGTGGGTTTGCTTAGACCATTTGAAAAGGTGTTTTTCTTTAAATAGCAACTTAAGCTGAGGGTTGCCACTTCCAATTTAATCACCCTTCTTTAACATAGCCTGGTGCTTTGCAGCTGGATAATTAATCTTGATATTCATTCTGACTTCAAAACACACAACTCCCATTGCTGTCAATTAGCTGACAATGTTGAGTGTGTGTTGATGGAAGATTTTTGTATGACCCTGGCAATATGCCATTTGGGAAATTTCAGCAGCTAATACAATTGTCCTGCTGGAGAAAGTCCTTCACAAATTACTCTAACAATTTTAGAATGGGAAGTGAGATTGTGAATTTGTCACTGGATTGAGTTCACTAAACAAAACAGATGTACATTAAAGTTTACCCTACTTTGTGTTCTTATTGCAACGCTGCTTTCTACAAGATCCCTCCAGATAACTGCAAACCTTCTTGTTATCATGGTCTTGTACAGCTCTGAGGACAAGGAAGATGCCTTGATCTCAGCTAGAGCATTCAGAAGCTACCATACTTTTTAATACTAATGTAAGGCTGGAGGCAGGGTTATAAATGATTGCTACAAAATAATTTTTTATATATGAGGTGGCGCAACAAACACTGCAATATGAAAATCGGACACAGTATGGGAAGGGCCAGTGGCATTTTTACTTTTCCCGCTGATTTCTTTGCATTTATAATAAAGAGTAACAGCTTACTGGTAACAAGATTAAATTAGTGGGCACCAAGAAGTTTGAATCAGACTATTTTCCTGTTATCCCACAGTGGGTCATATTCTGCTAACGAGTGTTAACCTCGCAATCAGGCAAACATTCATCTTGAGAAATGAACAACCTCATTCAGGGCTTTTAAAGCAGCCAGCAGTCAACAGCTAAAAATAAATTGGCTCAAACACAGCTACTTTCTTTTTTAAATATTGTTCTTCCTCCCTGATGAGAATGGCAGCTAATGGCATAAGTGAAACATTCTTGTAGCAAAAACCAAGAGCAGCCCAAGTCCCTTCAAGGTTGGAAACCCAAACTTGTGATGAAGAAGGAATAGCTGGTGCTCAATGGAATGCTTTTGCACAGGCTAGCTAGAGCCTTTTGTGAAGGTTCCTAATATGAGCTCAATTTGACCTCTGTATTTGCAGAGTACATTGCCTCATCTGCTGAGTGAAAATAGCAAAAAATAGGAAAAAAAAAAAAGGAAATATTGGTCTGTTGTGCTTTTCCCTGGATTTGAGAATGACATCAACCTTTGGGCCTTCTGACAGTAGAAAAAATACTGACTACTCCATTTTCTACACAGGGTCAACATTACGAAGAGGAAAAGCGAGCATTGAGCCATGAAATAATTGCACTCAATAATCACTTAATAGAGGCCAAGGTGACAATAGATAAGTTGTCAGAAGACAATGTAAGTATTTAATTGACATTGTATTCAGAAATAAATTACACCATGCACTTCCCATGCAATTATAGAATAATTTCTTACTGTTTACAAAAAACGTAACTTGTCACTTCAACAATTAAAATTCATGTTTGATGTTCCCATCATTTTGTAAATTCAGCTCTCCTTAAGCCGTGGGGTTGGGGTGAGACTTTTCATTGATATTTTTTCCTTATGTCTAACCTAAAACTGATTTAAAAAATATTCTAAGAAATGGCAATATTCCCACATTGATTTTGCCCTCAGTTTCAGTCTAGTACAGCGAACCGGTGGAAGCATGTATGGAGCGAGGATTCATCGTAAGGATTTTAGGCACAGTGTAGAGCCCTACATTTCTTGCAGTTCCTCTGATCTTTCAGTCTTTGCTCACTGAAATGGGATGCCCAGCACAAGTGAGCTCTGCTAGCAGAAGGTAGGACTGACCCAGTCTGGTCGCTCAGATCGTTGCAGGGAGTGGGAGCCAGGTTTTCCCCAGCTGTGGTTCATGTGTAACAATTTACCTATCTCTGTGTGGAATGAAACAGGGAACATCTATGGCGATTGTCACCCTGCATCTCATTAAACACTGCTGGAAACTGGCATGCGTACTGCAGCTGGCAACCAAGCTCATGAAATCCTTCCAGGGACAAACCTAAAAAGACAGCAAAGAAAGAAAGATTGCAGGCATTTAGTTCATTGTTGTGCCATTCCTTAGACACTTAATAAAAAATTCATCTACAGAAGACATGTTTCTGTTAGCACTTATTTTTCAGCATCTTACATTCAATCTCCCCATATTTCATATGAACTCTTAATCATAGCAGGGAACATTTGATCCCATTAATATGCCTGTTGATGTGAATTGTGCCTATGCGGTTAACAGCTTTCCAAAGGAAACAAAGAGTTCACAATCTGACCCTTTACTTTTATAGAAACTATGTTGAAGTAACAGTTACTTCATAAATCTAATAGCTGTAACTAACAGAACGTGGTAAATGCAATGGGCTACATTCAGGTTTTAGAAGCACAGGTATACATCCAGACTAATTCAGCTGAAATCAGTGGAGTTATTTCAGATTTAAAATAGAGGGGAAAAAAATAGTGAAACTCTCCCAATAAGTATACATGCATTTACTCTACTTCATGGAGTCAGCTTTGAGCCCACATTTGAAAAAGTGTTTTCAATATTGATCATTTTTAAAAGGCACCTTAGACTGGACTGGAGGACCGACTACTCTTCTTCCAAGAATTCTTCTGAACTACTCTGAACATTAGAGTACGGTCCAGAAGCCTCAAATATCAGTACCAGTTCTTCATACTTGAGGTTCATTCACAGGCAAAATTCTGCCCTTAGTTACGTAGCATCACTAATGAAAGTAAAGGTTAAATTCCAAATTTTAAAATAAAGAACTATGAAACAAACTGTTAATATTATACCTATAAGTAGAGACAGTGTTAAACTGAAGAATCCGGTATGGGGAGACCATGTTTTTGTCTTGCCAATATTTCTTCCTTCAATTATATTTCCCCTTACTCTTCTGACATGTAAAGTGATGCTTTTGATGCGAAAACGTGTTTTAGACTATGGGAAACACTTTTGGCATTAATTGCCAATTATTGTTCTAGTTGCCACAGATGTGTCTAGTTTCCATTCAGATAAACATTAAAGGACAGCAAGTCAAATCCAGTCACATGGCATGTCCCAGGACGTTGAGAGCAAAGTACACGTGGCACATTTAACTCACATGTAATTTTTCTGTAGTAATTTTTAAAGCTGCTAAAAATAAAGTGTCAGAAATGCTTTTTGTACTCTCCATGACAACCGCTTCACAGAAACAGAGGCACACAGCTTTTGAAGAAAGGATTAGATTTTGGAGTGATTTCATTTTTGTGTGCCTAGTAATGCCATATGGGACCTGGAGTACTTGTCTGTGGTATACATTGTGCAACAATATATTGTGTGGCTTATGTGCATGTAACATGTCAGAATCACATGCACATGCAACAGATTTTGCTTCTAAATTAAATTCTTGGATTCCTACTCTTTGCATCTGTTTTCAGGAATAAAAATAGTGTGTACTAATATAAAATTTAAGACCTACATAAATGAATGTATCTCCCCAGTACATTTAAGGCAGAAGTGGCATGTATAAAAAAACCTACAAACCAAGAGTATCTAACGGCCCTTGAACGTGAAGGTATAATGAACTGATGATCATAGGAAAACTACATTTACTACCTCCATGCCTCACAGACTCCCAGAAACATCTTGTTGCACTTGTTTTACAGAATACCTTTAAAATGGCATTTCAAAACAGACGGAATTTCCACCTTTCCTTTTCACAGAAAATATCTTTATCAGCTTTTAAAAGAACAAGTGGAACAGTAAAAATCTGCATGCAATAAAGTTATAACAATAGCGCCAGAGAAAATGCAAATCATTTCAGTGTTCAACACCTTTTCTCTATAAATATTTTCTAATTTTCACAGGTTAACACAGCCTAGTGTCCATAGTACCTTTATGCTTTGTCTATATCTCATCTATGCCCACCTATAAAGTCAGCTTCTGAAGCCAACTTTGTTTTTAATGGTGCCTAGATCAGGAGAAGCAACATATGACTCTTATCTCCAGGGACCCAAAGAAAGATACTGGTTGAAGGATACAGTTACAGTCATGTGTGCTAAATTAAATCTAGATGAAGGGCAAATCTCTGTACTGAATTTTCCCATTACATAGGTTGTGGGAGCCATTCAATACAAAAATATTATAAGTGGCTTGTTTAAATTCTCTTTTTCCCTGTGTGGAGTCCTCATGGTAATTTCTTACCCAGTAAAAATATCCTGTTCTGCAGCATCAAACATTTGCAGTGAGATTTAATAAATTTGGATAGCTGCATTCTGTAAGATATGAAAAGACCCAGGAACCAGCATGAAAGTTTCATAAGGAGACAAAGGCCTTTTTTTAAAAAAACAATACAATGTATATTTCTGCAATGAAATTCTCCCACAGTCTCATAAGATTATTTAAACATTTTCTGAAGTAGTATCTTAGTGCTGATCTGGAAAATACTCAGTAAAAATTGTCTGTTCTTACATTTTCTTTTTGCTTAAAAGATTGTGTTTATTTTAGCCCTCATAGTGCCATGCATGTTAACAGTATAAAGGCCAGTTCCTAACGGTAAGTATCCATCTTTTGAAATGCAGATTACTGGTCTGTAGTAACAGTTCTCAAAATTTTCTTTTTAGTAATTTTATCAGTCCTCAGGGAGCAAAAAGGCAAACACCTCAGGACTGTGCAAGAAACATGGAATCTTAACGTATTTAAGAGTTAAAGTATGCTCCAAATTTCCCCAAAGTCAATTTTTAAAAGATTGCTCAGGCATGGGAGAAAGGCTGAAAGCCACAAGCTATTTGCAAACTTTAAAAAACAGGCTATTTTTTGTTTTTCTAGGAGCTCTATAGGAAGGACTGCAATTTAGCTGCTCAGTTGCTCCAGTGCAGCAAGAATTACGACAGGGCACATAAGCTTTCGGAGGTAATGTGACCTAACTTGGTGAATATTCAAAGAAATACATATTTTATGGAAATCAGGTTATTTTACATGTATCAATTCCAGAACTTGTTTGCCCTTAAGGCTTTGGTTCCCCCTGCCCCTTTAAGCAGCAAGAGGGCTTGTGCACCTGCTGGTATCTTGTGGGAGGTGCTGACAAAATCACAGCCAGTGATGGAACTTGGAGGTACTCTCTTCCCCAAAACCTCTGCTATCTGGTAGAATGGACCTGCGCTGATCACAGGAAAAATAAAGGTTTTAGCAAAACAAAAGTGCTGAGAACTCTAGACTGCAAAACACTGGGGGGGGCGGGGGGGGCGGTGAGAGCAGGGAAATGACAAGCTGCAGGCAACAGAGATTCTGATATAATCAATTTTCCTCCTGAAGCTATTTTCCAGTCCAGCTGATTTCTAAATCTGAATTTTAAAATGGACTGACAGAACAAATATCTTTTTCTAAAGCAACCAAAGCACTGAATGATTGATTTCCAAGGTGTAAACTTTAATTAATAATCCTTGCGTCCAAGGAAACTAGGCTTGAGAAACAGATTCCTTAAAGAGGAGGTAAATATTATCTTAGTGAACAAGACTGCCTTTAGGGATGCAGGCCCTACACAAAGCAATAGCAGCTTCCTCATGTGTATTGCTTCAGTGAAGGTCACAGAGAAAAGCCTTCCCTTCATCAGTCCCATCAGGTTAACGTCCCCCCCCAAATGGTCTCTCTTGTGCAATTCTGCAACGGAATAATGCAAAATTGAATGTGGAATGTGTAAACCTTTTCTAAGCCTGTGGACAACTTCAGAGCACTAAGCAACCCTGGTAAATAAGGATAGAGCAAGACTCTTGTGTCAAATGGGCAATGGTTTTCTGGAATGGAGACAGAACTTCCAAATTAACTATTATCCTGGTCCTTTTATTTTTTCTTTCCCTTAGCAATTCATATCCAGGAGTTATCATGACATTACTCACACTTGAAAGCACCCTACCTATTAGCAAGATTTAAGACCTTAAAAGTACTTAGTGGTTCACTTGCAGAAAACCATCACAAATGTATGATCTCCCCACAATTTCCCAGACTGTCACACACTCAATTAAATAGGCAAAATCTCCACTCATAAGTCCAAGTATTTATTAATTTAGCAAGTGTGAATGTGCTGTCACAGCCAATAAATTCCTTACAAATGCAAATATTGCCTGACAAAGTGGTGTATATTATCCAGAAGCCTAAACTACAGTACAATATAGTAATGTGACAGCAATATCATTGTAGCAATTTCAGTTTTCAGTGCAACGCCCAGAAAATCATGTTCTTTTTCTTAACACATTTCATAATCTAAATAATGTATACAAAATAGATCAGACAGTGGTGTTACAGGATACTAAAATAATAGCTACCCCATACAGCAGTTTCGTGTTAAATGAACTGTATTTCTCTTCCTCATTTCTGTGGCAATTTACAGCATCCCTATTTTACAACCTGTTTATTCAATCTTTGTTGCATCTGTACTTACTATGACTAATACTGCTGTCTGCCAGCAGATTGGCAATATCATACTCTTTATTTCCAATGGAAGAAGACATATGAGCTAATTAACAAAATAATGATTAATCCAAAATATCCTGGAAGGTCTGTTGCTTGAAAAAAAACAGTCATCCTACTCCACATTAACAAGAATGCCATTTCACAACATGCCATATTTTGAATACATTGAGTTTCGGGGATTAAACCAACTTTTAAAACTTCCCAGTGAAGCTAAAAGGGGAGCTCCATATCTTACACGATGTGAGATTATTACAAGGAGCAGGCACCTTAAATTTCTCCTGCCTAAAATAGAGGGGGGTGGGGAGTGGGGAACCACTTCAGTATTTGCAGGGTTCTCTCCTCTAGAGAAACAAAGTTAAGAAGGGAGTGCGACCATTAGGACTATAAGGGTAACCACTGATTATGTGGTAAAGAGGAACTTCATTTCTAGTTAATGAAAAGAAAGTGTTGAGTAAATCAGAGTTCAGCCAAGCATTCAGGGGCTAAATTCTTAAGTGGTGTAAATCAACATGGATATCAAAGGAGTTATCACAGTCACAAACTCAAAACTTAGTCCAAACATGAGTTCTTTTGATTTCCAGTAAGAAATACTGAGAGACAACCATCAGGCAGCACTCTCTCATATCCCTGTCTGATCATTGGCAGAGATCTGAAATGAGCTATGCGGATAAAACCTGACTGGCAAGCATGCTTGGTGATGCCTGCGTAGGCATTGCCTACCAGACTTTTGAGCCGCACCAAGGAATGCGGGCTCTCAGTCTCCTCTGGTCCACATGATAGAATGGCAGGTGGAACCACCACCCACAGAGCTGATCCTGACTTCTCCGAAAACTATATAATCTCTGATGCATAACAGACATATTGATTAATTCTGACTTGTCTGTCATAGGAATCATAATGTAAATTCATGTCTTAGCTCTTATTTCTGCCAGTGTAGTAAGAAACTAGAAAAGCAGTCAGGTAGCAGCTGCTGGAAGAGGGGACCGTGTTGAGGCTTATATGGACTGTTGATCTGACAAGCAGTGTCCAAGTGCTGGGCCAAGGTAGTCAGTTTGATTCGCTTCTTCCCAGCACAGGAACACTCCTGTCATAGCAGCCACTACCACTGCTTTAAGTGTCTGTGAAACCAACTTTCCTGCCTCTTCAAACAGAATTGTTTATCAAATGCGACGCTGAAGGGCATGAGCCAATTTGGCACCAGGTTGGAGGCAAGACGAGCTTGAAGAAAGGCAAAAGAAGAACAGAATATATCTGATCTCTTCCTCCTCTTTCCACACCCCCCCACTCCAACTGCAAATTGCACCCATGCACAGAGTCTGGAAAGAGTTGCTGTAGGCTGTACTTCCCTACCTGCCTTTTTAAGATCGTTGTTTACTACATTCTTTACACCATGCCTAGCCAACCTGAATTACCTTAGAAGGAAACATTTGAGTTTCACAGCGTTTTCCATGAGGGGAGGCAGGTGAAGATTTCCAAACATTAATAAATGAAAGTAATTTGATTATGTTTGTTTTCAGAAATGCACAAAGATTGTGGCCATCACATTAGTCAAAGAACCATATACAGTGAGCGATGTAATGTCATAAACAGCACCCATCTATCAATGTTGTATAAGCCCAAGCAGATGCCAGTATTGATGTGCACCTTTTTCTCCTGTCCCCTTTGCCATCTCTTTATGTTACAGTTGCCATCTGACTTTCAGGAACGAGTCAGCATCCATCTGGAAAAACATGGATGCAGCCTTTCTGTCCCCTTGTGCCACACATCTTACGCTGATACCATACCCACTTGCGTCATTGCCAAAGTACTGGAAAAACCAGATCCAAACAGCTTGTCTTCACACTTGTCAAGCCCATCTACAAGGGATCTCAATTTTCAGGACTCTGCCGGAAAACTCGGACAACGGCCCCAGTACAAGTCAGACATCTACTGCAGTGACACTGCCCTTTACTGCCCCGAGGAGAGGAGGAGGGAGAGGAGGCAGAGTGTGGACACACAAGTGAAAGATGTGGGGTTCCTGCGGTCCCAGAACTCCACAGACAGCACCGTCGAAGAAGACGGTTTCCATTCCAGCTTCTCTCATGAAGCCTTCCCAGAGTACATTACCTCTCTGCCGACCTCCAGCTCCTATTCCAGCTTCAGCGTCACATCTGAGGAGAAGGAGAATGCCCAAGCCAACACTCTGACAGCCTCTCAGCAAGCGATCTACATGAGCAACCGAGACGAACTGTTTGAAAGAAAGTCACCTGCAGGTTACGAGCATCAGGGAAGTCCTAGGTTTGCCAAGTCCAAACCTGCGCAGCACATGGAGCTTGCTGATGACAACGAGAACTCACCCACTTTCACTAGGACTCTGCCTCCATATGCAAACGAATCTTTTCATTTCTCAGCCATAACACCACAGCAGGCTTTAGCGAATCAGAAAATGAGGAACGAATGCAGGAGCACCCACCTTTCAGAAGAAGACTTGCCTGGGCGATGGAGGCAATTGAGCGTGGAGGATATTGGTGCGTACTCTTACAGGAACGCTGGTAGGCTGTCGCCCTGTAGTTTTTCAGAGCAGTACTACAGCAGCCCTATTAAGAAGGGAGAGAGTCGAACAAGCCCCATCTATGCTAGTTACAAAGCAGATAGCTGCTCAGAGGGAGACGATATCTGCCAAAGCAGACTTGTGGATTCTTGCTTCCTGAGAACAGACAGTGGCCTGAATATTGACATCAGCACTAGCTGTAAACAGGACAAATTGCCCACTTACAAAACGAAAGAATCAAGAGACCAAAAAAATGAAAGGATCACCGTCCAGTTATGCAGTAGCAAAACCATCGAAAATAGCCCAGTATTGAAAAGAGAATACGTGGACGTGAGCCCCAACAGCTCAGCGGAGTCCCTCAATCAGAGTTCAATGGAGGCTTCAGAAATCCACCAGTCTTCCATGGAGCAAGGAAGCCATTCGGGTATTCACAGCAAACAGCAGCAGTTTCAACGGACTGGGAGTACTGGTTTGAGTCGGAAGGACAGCCTTACAAAAGCACAATTATACGGAACCCTTCTGAACTAGGCATCTTCCAAAAGGGCAATAAGACAACAAACAAAAGGAAGCAAACAGCATTTGATACTTCTAGTGAACAATAAGGTTCTAAGAAACAGGATTATTATAAAATATATA
This sequence comes from Gavia stellata, assembly GCF_030936135.1. Taxonomy (NCBI): domain Eukaryota; kingdom Metazoa; phylum Chordata; class Aves; order Gaviiformes; family Gaviidae; genus Gavia; species Gavia stellata. The sequence goes on from NC_082600.1 coordinate 14,372,154, forward strand.
TTCATAATGGTACTATATGTTTAAAGCAAAATCTCTTAAAAAATGTTATACAGCACTTTTCACTTAACATCCTTTCCACGTGGGAGATCGTCCCCTCCCCTCTTTTATAAACCTGAAATATTTTTATAAACAAAATGGTATTTATTAGACTATCCTAAGCTATTTGAGCAGAATTCTTTTCCCTTCAAGCAGGTTTCTTATTTATTTTTGTGCATGAGGCCATCTGTGCCTAAACTCTTGGAGGAAAAGGGTAAAATCATGACAGCGGTGATAAAAAATAAATCCACTTGATAAAATACCATAAAATGTCATGTGAAAACAAAACAAACAAGAATGGTGAATTTGAAGAAGTATATTTTTTAACAAGAATGGAATTGTATCTTAAGTTATTTCATACAAATGTATTTATGGGTGACTAATGTATGCACAAAGTGATACTAATATTTTGTTCTTTTAATCCACTGTGTTTCTGCTTTCCTATTTTTCCTTGTATACTACCTCAAAAGTAATTGAGGGTTTCTTTGTCACATTTTCTGTAGGCTTGCATTTATATTGTCTAAAATGCATGCAGTGTCATAATTAATACTGTATTTTGCATTACTTAATAAAAGACACCAGTGGAGATATTTTGGGGGTTTTTTTCTTCCTTCATTGAAACATACCCTGGAGAATAGAACATGGGATTGCTCTGGGTGGCATCAGTCCAGCAAAAGTTAATGAGTAAAGCTCCTGGTTTAAATTGCTTTCTAAAGGAGTCTCTCTTTCTCTGTAAGCTCCAGAGCACTGATTCTCAGTCCATGGCCCCTGGGTGTGGAAGGACAGCTTCTCATCAGCCTGTGAAAAGTGAACAAGGAAAACAAATCGTTTATCAACAGGCTTGAATTCACTAGGCAGAGCTCTGCACACTGAAAAGAAAATTGAAAACTACTTGAAAACTTGTGACTTAAGCTCCTCCTCCGTTACACACATATTTGACACAATCTTTTAGGTCTTTAGGACTGTTACCTTCCACAGTTGCCCTTTTCTCATATGTAGCTTGGTATTTCTAACAAAGAGATTTTTCTAAAGCTTAAGAAAAGTCTGGCCTTCTGTAGCCTATGGGAATTTCACCCCTGGCTCTAGGAAGCTGTAGTTTTACCTGGACTCTTTGCATTTCCTCCATTGAATTTTCTGTTTCTCACCTTTTCACCATTAGGGAGTGTACAACCTGGACAGCAGCAGAAGGGAAAAAGCAAAAGTAGAAGAGGAGAAAAACAAAAAAGAGAGAAAGGGAAATGCTGTGGATTTCCTTCCTGGCTTCAGTATTGCTGCTTAGTAAGAGGCAGAACACAGCAATAAATATTTAATAATTCTTTTAAGTCGTGTTCATGGAACACATATCCTATACTTGAAATACTGACTCCTACCAGCTCATGTACGGGGAAAGACCTTACTTAGTGCACTATGCGATAGTAACCAGTGAGATCACTGTGGAAGTCTAAACTAGTTCCTTATAAAGCTAAAATAATGACCTACCATTCAATACCTATTAAGAAAATATATATTTTCTGCTGATTCTCTGAAAGCAGTCACCTGGCAAGTAACTATGAGCCAGGACTATAGAACTGCTCATTTCCTGCATAAGTATCTTAAATCATGAGGCTACAGATTCAATGCAATTGGCATCAACAATTCCCACTGCTCTCCATATTCTTCATGGATGATATAAAAATTTGACCATTATTGATGTGTGCAAGTACTTGCTGTGCTGTTTGGGAGATCTGGCATCAAGTCCCTACAGTTCCTCCAAGATCTGTAGCAGCACTGTGGAGAACAATGGTAGCTAATAATACCACACAGGTAAGGTGCAACATAACTCTAAAGTGAGGCTTATTTCAGTACAAAAGCTATAACACACCTTGTGCTTTTATGCTCCCATACTTGCTCACAATGAGTGTGAGTGGCAGGTCATGCAACAAATAATTCCACAAAGTCCATAAAAAACACATAGAATAATGTTTCCAAAGGCCAACTGCTTCTTATGGCAGAATCTGACCTGCAGTAAAAAGACTTGAAGATCCAGAAAATCTGTTATTTCCCCCTCAAAACACTAAGATAGAAAACAGATATGAAAAAACGTCACCGTTGTCTCATTCAGGTATATAAAATTTAGACAATCTCTAAGGCAAGACATTCATTTCTCTGGTCAATGAATATGGGGATTTGTATGCAAGAGGTGAAAATTAACTGTTATCTCATCTAAGAAAATATGTAAGCTATGGAACAATAAATTGTGACATTTATGAACTGGAACACAGTATCAGACTAATCCTTTTATAATATCGTTCATTATTTGCTATTTTGGCAATTACAGAAAATTAAGTTTCTGCTAGATATTGTATATCTGATTATTTAATATCCTGTTCTACTATATTCTTTCATACTACTGCAGTTTCAAAGTCTGCTTCTATGATTCACTTGACTCTTCTTCCCAGTTTATGATGTGCACTAATATGTAGATTGAAAACAGTCTTTTCAGCCAATTAGTACTGGGTTTTCCTTGTAAAATAGCCTATAAACTTATAACATTTTTCTGTAACGAATTCTGTTACAGAACAATATGTAACTCTGTAACAAATTTCAACTGAATCAACCAAAATGGCTAGAAAGGTTCTTCAGCCTTAATGTGTTACTTTTAATTTCTCCTTAATCAGAAAAACTGACAGTAAATTTGCAAATTTTCTATGAACGTGAGGAAAAAAGTTTAAATAATTCACCTAAATTTTCTCGGATTTATGGGTTTAACCATGGTTTGGTTTAATTTTTCCAAACAAAAAGAAATTTGAAAGATTATAATAAAGGATTTCCGCCTCTATTTTTTTGGTGCATTCAGTTTAGATTTCTTGAGACAACCACAAAGGGAGACCTGAGGCACAAGGCTAGAAAGATGCTAGGTGTTTTGACAACAGATTTAAATTTTCTTTGTGGTGGTGTCTTAATTTTTTGCTTACCTTCAGTATTCACACTGAGAGAAAATCATCCAAAGAAATCCTGGCTTAGAGAAGATTTCTGGACTATGGCATTGGAGATCTTTAAAACCTACTACCCACTTTTCTTCACTTGGTCTGTCCAGACTCAGCACGGTGCACTGTGACTTTAGGAGGGCTCTGCTGTGCCACCAGACAACCTGTTTGGCCCAAGTACAGATTCAATAGTCACTGAGGTTTTAGGGGATTGAACTTGGTTAAAAATAGACAAATAGACACCCTCCCAAAGAGGGTGGGAGAGCAAATCAATAATATCTTGTTCAGAAGAAGATATGCTTTGTCCCAGGTGAAAGGGGTGGTAGAACTGTCTGCTGCGGCATTCCTCAGAGCACTTGCCTTCTGTAGGACATTTCTGATGGAGAGCAGCATCTAAAACATTGTCCTCAGCACAGCTTGCTTGCATTTTTCATTCAAGCAGGTGTGGTTTGATAAACTTGACTCTACTCTTACGTTCATTTAATGACAAGTGACTCCAGAAATGCAACACAACAGATCTTCAGCCGAAGAAAAGTGCCGCAGACCCCTCCACTCCAGTGGCTGAGAATTTGTCTTGAAATACCTTTTCCAAAGGACATAAATGCCCAATTTTCTCTTAAGCATTACAAAAATGCCAAGGTGTCTCCATGTTGCCACAAAACCTCACTTTTCCAAGTGACATCTGAAGTAGTCAAATTCTGTATGCAGGGTTTGTAGGTACCTACAGCAGGATTTTTGCTTTGATTAATTATTTCATTTGCCTTGAGTAAGAACAGAAAGCATGAGGAAAAGAAGTGGCAAGTTCTCAACAGTGCAGTGAAGCAGAAGATGAGAAATGTCGTTTTAATGAATGAAAACTGAAAGCAAAATGTACATGACACAGAACACTGATCAGGGAAAAACAAAGGGGGCTGAAAGAGATCAGAGTGAGGCATATCAAATCACATATTAAAACAGATAAGAATACAAAAAAGATACCAGGGAAATAGGATACAAATCACTAGGAACAACACTGCATAAGTATTATGAAATCAGGAAAAGTAAATGCATTTTTTGAGATGTGAAAATACTTTTCTCTATCCAAATTAAGGCTTAAAAAAAAAGTGCAAAATCTCAATAATTTTGCATAGCACATATCACTTTCTTTCAAACTTTTTAGAAGTCTAGAAATAGCTAAAATTTCTAAGTTTAAATCATGGCAAGCCACAAAATAAGTAGTTTTCAATTCAACAGTTTCTAACTTCTTCTTCCAAACTAGAAAATCTATCAAGCTAATCCTTTCCCGTTCCAGCACTTTTAATTAAAAAGAATTTCCACTCCAACATCTATCACAGAGCATGATTTTACAGCTACTTAGATTAATTTCCCCTTGTTTAATTTTAAAATACTAATTTACATCCTTTGGACTTTCCTATAAAATTCTTATCCCCCATTCATGTTTACAACCTTGTAATCCTTACAGACTATTATGATACCTCTCCCTAAATATTGCTTAAATTGCACGGATGTAGTCCTCACAGTTTTTTCTTGGAAGACAGTCCCTTCAGGACTCTAGCTGTTTCTGATTCTTTTCAAGGAACACCCTCCTCGCCTTTCTACTACTGAAGACCAGAATATTTTAATATGAACACTGAGTTGTTCAAACCCACTGTACAAAAAAGCAGTACAAGGAAAGGAGGGGACTGTGCAGATCAGAGCAACTGAATGTGTGATGCTCCCAGCACTGAAATTCTCAATACATGTAGGTAGCTGGTCAGAGACATCCATAAGAAAAGCCTTACTCAAACGAAATGTATTTTCATATAGCCAAATTTAAAGGTTTGCATTTTGATGCAAAGAATGTCAGGCCATGTTTCTAGAATGGGAGCTTGTCTCCTGGAAATCAGTGCATTTGAAAAGCAAGTACTTTTCACATACTTCCCTTTCGTGTTGTTCAGAATTTCTTCAGCACTTACACAGTAGCATCTGGACGTTCTCAAAGAGCTTTGGGTTTGCTCATGATGGACTTGAGCCCTGTAGGGTTGATTTGTATTCTTCTTCCATCACTGGTAAGCTTAAGGAATTGTTTTCAGCTTTGCTGTTTTCAAGTCCTGCACAGAATTTCATTTGCAGGTTTATTAGGCTCTAATGTATCTCCCAAAATCAATAAATCCAAGGCTCCTTAGTACAAGGTTTTCTAAGCCTGTAACCCCCATAGAGCAGTTCCGTTTCCAGCCTTAGAGATCTATGTCACTTTTTAGAAAAGGGCTAAGGCAACTTTTCAAAAGTACCTTGGGTTTAACAACAGTCCTCAGTGTAAGCGGCATCTTCTAATGACCATCAGCCAGACATGCTGATCTGTATGCATTAGATCTTGGCATGTTCCTGTCTGTGTGGTCTTATATCAACATTATCAGAAGATTTTCATTGTTTTCCCAATCTTTCCTCCATGTCTTTTTTAAAAACCTCATTGTTACAAAACAACTTTAGCAATTCAGTTTTCTTTAACAGCCTGTCATTCATTCCAGCTCATCTCTCACGTTGTTTTCTCTTTGGTATTTTCTTTTGATTGCATTAGCAAAGCTATTTTAGTCATTGGGAGTTTTTGTTCAGATGAAGCTAAAAAAGAATAATTTGAATTCTCATGCAATGAAAGGTTTTGCTGCTTGTGCAGTGAATGCACTTCCACGTTCAGTCTTGCCCTTTTCACTTGCTGGTTTTACACTTTTATTCTGCGGAAGAATATGTCTTTTTTTCTCCCCTCACTTGAGAAAGCTTCTATTGCAATTCTCCACTTCCAGTGCGGGATCTTTTATAACGCTTGGATCCAAGGGCTGTCTCCCTTACAAAGCCACAATTACCACTTCTCAGTCTATCTTAATTCCTCCATATGTGCTTCCTAAATGAAGTAGTAAGTGCTTGAGGAGAAACTTGACCTCAGGAGTGTGTACTTAAGTGCTCTGCTGAACTCCTATATGATGTGGCTGGAGAAGATGTAGCATTATCTGTAGATCCACTATGTGCCATGAGATTTTGCCTAAGTGTGAGCAATATACTCTAATCCATTACAACAGTAGTAAAGCGTATATATATTCTGTCTCTAATGAATAGCTACTGACCATTTTCATGCCAAGCTACACTGATGTTGAGCTTTAACTACAAAAGCCCATAACCTCTTAATTGCCTCAAAAGAGTTAAAATGACATTTCCCCACAGTAAAGCAATTTTAACAAACAGGTCTTCAATTTCAGTTTCAAAATGCAAACAGATTTATTAAGATTTTGCCTTATAAAGTCTTACTTTCTAAAGTAATTTGTCTTATAAAACATCTTCAAAACCCCACTAAGCCAAACCCCCCACAAACCACTGATTAGTGGGACAGAGCAGATAAGAATTCCACCCTTTCTAGGAATCATAAGGGGAAACAAGATCCTAATATTATCTTTACTGCCATGTAACACTACATCGAAGTTTCCTAAAACCTTGGAAAGTGAGACTTAAACTGCAGCTAGCATTACAGGTCAGATTCCCAGAGAGATCCAGGAGTAAAGAGTCTATCTGCCACAGAGGTGGGCAGAAGGCTCAGTTGGTGACCATCCATCAGTGGTCCCCAGACAGCTTTTTACCCCACAAGATCTGCTTAGACACCAGCTTGGTGTCTAACGCACCACTGTGAAGAGCCTGGCTCTGTCTTCCTGATAACCGATAACCTCCTCACAGGTTTTGGAAGGCTGCTGTTCAGAGCCCCCTGAGCTTTCTCTTCTCCAGGCTTCTGCAGCACCCATGCTGCAGAGAAGTGCACTCTGCTTTCTGCCAGATGGGAGCTCCCCAAGGCTGCTGATGGCCCAACATCCTACACTTGTGGGAAGTGACAAGGTCATTCCCGCTCCCACTCCTCCTTTCTGAGGCAAGGATCATCCCTGTAAACAGTTATTACATCCCAGAGTAGGGAGAATGTCTTTATCTGCAAGGGCCAAAACTGTGACTGATACAAGATACAACCATTGGAAAAGATCCCTGATGGGAGTTAAATGCCTTCTCAACAGCATGCCTGTGACTGGCAGATATACATTAATACTCTAACTATGATTATTCAGACAAATTCTTATTTTTCAAGTCAGGTCTAATAAATTAATATTTAAATTTATCCACCCATCCACCCATTTTCTTTGTAATTTATGAATCTGAGCAGATACACATTTGAGCTGCAGAGCCACAGCAATGAGCAATGGCCTTGCGTTTATGTTATAACTTGAGAAATAGATAAAGAAAGAAAGCTCAAGTTCTCAAGCCCAGTCTTAGCACAGCAACTGAATCATCATTTTCTGGTTCATCCTCACTTACCTGTGCCTTCAGAGCCCACAATAGCCTGAAGATGAGGAAGGCAAGACCTGAAACTAGAAGAGGAAAATTCAAAAATTAATCTGCACATCTAAACTATTAGAATGCCAAATCATTTCTCAGATGTTAATGCTCATGTACAATAAAACATTTTTTCATATTTTGCCCAGAGAATACATACAATGGAGCTGCCCATAGAAAATATGTAACTAACCGAGCTGAGAACTTGCAGCTTGCTGTTTTGGACCAGATTGAATTTTCTTGCCAAGTTGCAGGATAGGTAAGGGAATGGAGGCAGAGCAAGGATGATGGCTGTGTCAGCACAAAATGCAGTAATACATTCCAGTCACAACATTTACTGTATTCCCCTGATCTTTAGGGTACATTATGAAAAAGTCCCAGGGAAAGGCTTTTAGCAACACAGACTATTTTCTTTCATTCTCATTTTGGCTTTTTTCCCCCCCTCTTTTCAAAGAGAAAAAAATCATGTTTTGCAAGCTACAGTGATACAAGTTTTTTTGCTAGAGCTGTCAGTCCTGACTACAATGACCTGACTTGTGTCAGCAGGAAAAAACAATCCCAAGATTAAATCAGTTTAACAGAAGAACATTTGTTACTCAAGGAGAAATGGTCTAATTGAAAAGAATGTCAGTAAACAACTCATTACTGAGATCTCAGAGCCCAGAAAGCCAAAGTGTGGATACACAACAAATCCAGTGAAGTCACACTTCGCAAAGACCCCGAACAAGTATTTTATTTAAAATAGGTTTAGGCTGCCTTTTACTTTTCTTTCATTCTCGATTGATGATGAAGATGAAATGCACTTTTTGGCACTCCAGACGGTACCAATTAAACTTGATTTCTTGCTTGAGCTCCTCATAGCTGCACTTGTCTCTCACTTCTAAGACTATTTTTTGTTTTGAGCTTTAAACTTCTGCTTTGTTAGAGAGAAAGTGTTGCTCCGACTCAAACAGCTTAACTTGCAACTCATGAAAATACACACACAATTCCCAAGCCCTGCCAAATAGTTAATTTGTCCAACATTTGAATTTTATCCTTATGAAAAGTTAGGATAATTCTTCTATCTTTTTATCCTGTAAGCTTATGAAGGATGGATTGTCTCTTATTACTTGATTATACAGTACTTGACATAATAGTCTCTTGATTATAATTGCATATGCCATGCATATTGCATTACCTGCCTAGCTTTACCAAATATCATTTTTTCTTATCCTTAGCTTTTTATTCCTTTGGATGTGAAATCTAAAATTTCCTATTCATAGGACAGTCCCTGGGCTACAATACCTCACCGCACAGCTATGCACACCTCACACATTGGATGAAGTTCAAATAGTCCCCTTCATTTCTCTAAGATCAAGAGCGAATATGGTGGACTTTCAGCTTTCCGAGGCCAAGTATAATGTTTAAGTCTGAAAACAGCAGTTAATCAGCTACATGCATGTTCACCTCTCTCTCAGAGCCACCTCAGCTAGAATGATTTCTTTCGACATGCATGTGGCTGCCTACACATCACTCCAGTATCCCCAAGAAACTCCCCTGCCTCTAGAGAGTCTTTGTGGAAACTGCTCCATCCCCTGTGATCCTGACCACAGTCCTTCCAGTCCTCTAGGCTTAGCAGAAGAAGATGAAAGCCGGAGGTCCTCAGAGCCAGGGGATCTGGCATTGACTTTTGACTCCCCTTCAGTATTTGCAGGAAGTTCATTACTGTGAGCCATCCCTTTCTCTTGCCAGTCCTTTCTCCTTACAAAGCCCTCCAACTGAAACAGAACAAATGTCTCAGCATGCAGTATTCAGAGATTACTACAGAGCAGCTGGGCTCCACCTCATGTTTCTGCAGGCACTGACATTGCATGTATCACATTTCTTAACACTCTTCAGTTTATATTTATACTTGCTTGCAAGCCAAAGCTATTTATCAATCCACACAAAAGATCTATTAAAAAATGGCACCACCCTTGCCACAGACTGCCTTGACACATCTGCACCTTCTTCCGTTAGTGCCATCCATGCTAGCTAGACATCAATACTTATGGATTGCTTTGAATCTTTTAATATTCTCCTGCTGAGTGGATACTGCTTCACAGAACTGTTGAAAGAAATAACTCTTCCTGGGAAAAAAAAAGGGAAGGCTTCAAAGAGGCAGGACTGTGCAGGGAGTTCTTTGGACTGGTACAGCTACTAACAAGGCAACAAGGAAGTACCCAGCATCTGAGAAAGACTTTCCAGAGGCACCCACTTCATTGCAGAGCACACTCACTGTCTTCAGCACGTGGCTAACTAGCAAGAGTCTAGAAGAAGCTTCATGAATGTAGGATTGCTTACAGATGGCAACAAGCAAAGTCCCTTTCTCAGTAGCTCTTTCAGAGGCTGGTGACAGTCACATTTTGATCACATTTACACTAGCACAAATCCAGGATGATTCCTTTAAGGCTCTCAGTTGCTATACAGATGCTGTAGCATTAGTTGTACTCCACACATCAACGTTTCCTCATTACATCAGTGAGAAAGGTACCATGGGCTGTCTAGGCAGGTTTTGACATTTGTGGCATGCATAGTGCAAGGGACTGCACAGCTGTGAATACTGAAATAAAAAAAAACTTAAAAAAAAAAGTACAAAATAAGGCAAGAGCGCAAGAGGGAAAGAGGCTTGTTTACATTTCATGTCTTGAGGTACACAGTCCTAGGCCAGGATTATACAGTGACAAACAACAGAATGAAGTAAGACACATCAGAGAACAAGGGAGAAAACAGCAGCCAAACCTGGAGACATCCCAGACCCTCATGATCCAGGCTACGGTTAGGTTTACTGTGATGATTGCTGAGCCTGCTGCCTGTTGTCCAGGCAATAGAGCCGGGAAATCAGGAGAGAAGATCAGTTCTGAGTTTTCCCACAGGCTCACAGGGCAGACCTGAGTAAATCATCATGTCTCCTCATGTCATAGTCCCACATCTGCAGAGCAGGCACCATGGCAGCAGCTTCTCGGAAATGTAGAACAAAGATGAAAAAATATATAGCATAAGCTGACTTACCTCTCAAAATTTTTCCTACTTAATGGTGGTGTCAGAATCAGGCTTCTCCTTCATTGTGCTGGCTGAATTAATAAATTTTTCTCTGCTCCAGCCCTACGCATGTCAGGCAGGAGTTAACCACTGCATTCAAATGTTAACATTTCAACATTCATCAGCATTTTCTCTCCTTTCTGGGCACTAGTGAAAGTTTTCATGCCATAGTTTATTTACAGTACATTCAATTCATGCCTCTAGCCATCCTAGGGACAACCCACACACCAAATCTTATAAAGGCTTTAGGGCTCATTTTAAAGCTACTGATGTTACATAGACTGTGCTATCTGGCTGTGGAGCCTCACATTTAATTGCCTTACACATCTGAACCACATAAGAATTATTCAGGAATTAGACAAATTAGAATACAAACTGCATATAAAATACCCGTCTTGATCCTTGTCAGCATAACCCCTCCAGCAGCAAAAGCAACCTGGTCTGAATTCTATTTAACAAATGAATTTCCATTTGACTGCTGTATTATATTGTTTGCTTAGAAAAATAGCAGAGATTTTTGCTGGGCCCCTCATTTATCTTTGCATGTATACCCACATCCTGATCAGGAGGAAGATATTTTCTACCATAGAGCTTGCAAACTTACATGTATTATTCCCGATACTTAAATTATGACAATTTCCGTACCATTAAAAACTTTCTATTAATAATTTAAATGAGTTTCAGCCCTACAGCAAGAGCATTTGATCTGAAACCTGAGAAGCAAATTGGCTGCATTATAAAAGCTAGATGTACATTTCTTACCCCAGCCACAGAAGAGACATTAAATGCAGGCCACTAACACACAAATAGAAGCCTAATTTAAAGACAGAATATAACCAGTATGCAAAGCTGTACAATAACATCACAGTGAGGAACAAATGTGTCAGTTAAGTAGCGTAATTCCTTGAAACATGAGGAATTCATTCCTCTGAAATGCTCTCCTTGCAGGAGGCGCTCTTGCCTGAGATGGTTGCCAGTTGCGGAGTGGTTCTTGTGCAGCCCACAGCAGAGATTTTGTTATGTCAGGCTGACATCTGACGTGTTCAGCCTCCTGGAGTATGGTATCTACTGATTATTTCCCTCTTCATAATAAAGGTGCAATGCAACCTATTAGTTCTACTTCTTTTATTTATTGCACTAAACTGTTCAAAACACTTCCTGAAAATGCTAGTACAATACAAAAGCGTGTAGCAGTTTGCTTTCCTTCCCCAAATACTAGGGTTTTTCCTGTTTCCCAGCATTTCTGCAAAGGGACAGTTTTGTCACAGGCTTGGATGGGCCAAAGATCAACCTATCAGTTAAAGGTGTTGTATGTAAATACCTCACTGCATGCATATCCTTTGGGACCCTGTAGATGACATGACAAGTGGGGATTACCAATGCTAGCGAGACTTCTCTCTGCAATCGCATGTGAATATGTGCCAAACGTTTAGTCCAGGGCCTGCACATCCTTTGAAAACATTTGCTATGAAATCCTCCAAAACCCTGTAAGAGCAATCTCCAAAGTACTGCCTGAGAAGTCCTATACAAATATGGCAGAGACACTTTCAATTATGAAGACCTTCAACTAGCCCAGTGGAGATTATCTCCCCTGTAGCAGCCATAAGGGTATTTCAGCTGCATGAGGATGCTGGTGACTAGTGAGCAATCAAAGGTGTCAGCCTTCCTGGAGCAAAAATTGTGTTCACTGCACAGCCTCCTCTGCTTCCCCGTTCCAGGGGGCTCTACACGATGGCGAGGAGCCGTGCAAGAGCTGTCTGTTCCAGGGATGACACATCGCTCAGACAGAGCTGCATCTCTGCTCTTAAGAGGACACTGCTCTGGCACACAGCCTTCAAGCACAAGGGACCTGAAATGAAATCCCACAGTTGGGGCTCTCCTAGGAAGTTACAGAGAGAAGTGGTAAGTGCATTTTGCATTTCTCACCCTGATGTCTTCTGTGAAGTGGTCCTCTGCGAGCAAGACTTCAGGACCTCCTGTTCTATAACCGATATAATAAAAAGAACATATGCTTTTTACCTTTACAGTGTGTTACAGGGAGAAAGCAGAATAGGTTCAAGCCTATCTTCTATGTCCTAGATGCATCAATAGGTCAAAGAGGTATTAAAGAAAAATCAAGCTTTATCATCTCACTGATGCATGTGTCATAACACTAGAAAATATTCCTAAAAAGCTGCCTGGATGACAGGCTGTTCTGAAGGCTAGTTTCTGGAAAACTAGGCACCACATCTAGATGGACAGAAAATAATTTGTTTCATGTATGCCTTTTTCACAAATCATCATATTATTTGGTTGATGAAAATGGCATTCAAAATAGAGAGATCAACAATGCCGCCGTTGTGTTGATATGTACTTAATAACTTCTCAGCCACAGCTACTGCCACCATGCTTTTGCATGTTTTCTACGGGCCAGATAAACCGATGAGTGAAAGTCTCCCAACACCAGGTTTCTTTGTGGTTGTGCCCATGATGGGAAGGGTGCATTACAGGCATTCAACAGTGCATTATTCCTTGTCCTGAGGAGCTGTTAAGGACCAACAAGCAAAGAAATAATAGAAGCAGAGGGAAAAAATAACAAGAACACACGGGGAAATTTAAAACAGTTCTTGAGATATGTGGCAGAAGTTATATTTAAAAACAGAAAGAAGAGATTTGTGTAGGAGCTTGTGAGGGTTAGACCCACACAGTGACATGGTGTGGAAGCCTTTATTGGCATTCCTGTTGAGTCATCTATGACTGACAGCAACTTCAGCAAGGATGGGACTGTGCCCCGTGTGAACGTAAAAATAAATCACCCAGATAATGTAGTAACACTTCAAATGTACTTAATCGTCATGAATTTTTCTCACAGAGATTTAGAGTAGTACTTGCTCAAAAGGGAATGATTGCAGAATTTGAAATGTAAGCATTCAGAGAGCAAATTAATGTCTAATTATGAATGCTAAAAATAAAAACAGAGCTATTAATTTCAGGAGCAAATGATGAGCCCTTATGTTATGAAGAAAAATAACATCCCTCTAGAAAATATCTGAAGAGTCCATTGATATTTTTGCCATAATTTACTCAAATTACTGCCAAAATTTTCCTCTGACAACTTCTCTTACGAACTATTTTGTATTCCCTCATAGAGTTGCCACCTTCCAAGAAGATCTCAGGAATAATTAATGCAAAACTAATGGGAATTTATTTAACTAGGGGACTTTGGTGGAAAGTTAAGTACAGATAGGCTTCCTAACTTGAATGAAATTACTCCTATCAAATCTCAGTGTAGATTGGGAAGAATACAATTTCTCTCAAAGGTCTCACTTGACAGACACCTAAGTAAAAGGCATTTTAAAACACACTGAAAAGGTCAATATCCTCTAAATTTTTTTTTCAGACTGCAGTCCCCGAGGGAATGTTTCAGCATCCTTTAAAATATATGGAAAATGGAAGGGTAGAGAAAAGGAGGAGTGAAGGAAGCCATCTCAGGGCTACCTGTTACTTGTTCCTGCAGCAACACAATGTGAACAGAAGAGCAATCTCTCCAGTGCCAAGGCCACTTTGCACATCAAGCATTTGTATGAGCACATCCAAATTTGAACAGTGGATTTTTGTATTAAAGACACATAAGTATTGGCCAACATGCAAGCACTTAAGCCAAGTGCTTTGCCCAGGTCCTGGTTACATTTTTATTTTGTAAAAAAGGATACATTTTCTGTTATTCCAGTGGCATTTAGTTCATTTGCACCAAAAACAGCTTGCAACTTAGTATAAGCAATTGGAAAAGTTAGAGGAGAAATTGCCGATTCCCTCAGAGAAACCTTGTCAGAATTCTCACTTGCAAACCTCCCTCTCTGAAGGGCATTCCAAATGCACCAAATAGCAAAAATCCCTAAAGGTGTATAATTAATTTTGTAGTTCAGCTAGTATGTTGAAAAACAAGGAGAACATTCTATACATCATTAATAAAAAATTATTAAAAATTGCACTTCTGAAGTAGAGACTAGAGGTCCAAATGTAAATTATATCAGAAGCTGGAATCCCCAAAGCATTCTCTTTATTTTAATAATGATACAATGTCTCCACTGCCTTCTCTGTAAAGCTCTCAAAATGCCAATTACCCAAGGAAGTACACAGCTTCTCAGGTGAATTCTGCAATTCACCTGACATTGAAGCAGCCGTGACCAGACTGCCTTAGCAGTGCTGGAGTTTACTTATTGAAAACTGAAGTACTGCAGGGTTGTCCTGCAAGCACAGTCATAAACTTAGGGCAAATTTATGTTGTCATTTACAGATAGGTGCAGTACGGGCTGAAGAAAAGCTCTTGGCTCTGGCTAGCACGGCAATACAGCCTGAGCAAGCAACACCAGCTGAGAGGCAGATTCATTAGCTAGAGGCTGTCACCAGTCTACTGCAGCTCCACAGCTCTAGCAAGGCCACAGGACGAGGGCAGCAAGGCTTGTCCATCTGAAAAGGACCGTGGAGTTACCCCTAGCCGTAGTGGCTTGAGATCTTGACGAGAACGGAGGCTCTGCTCAGGTCACTCCACACTCCAGCCAGAGTGCAGTGCCGGGAGGCAGTGCTCAGCTGGCACGTGCTTTCCCAGCTTCGCCGACTTCAGCTCGCACAGCCCCAGCCTGCTCAAGCTTCCCAAACAACCATGCTCTTGGCCAAGGGCACAACAGGTCCTTCACTAGCAGACATTGCTTGTGAAATCTAAAGGTCTTCCCAGAACTAGATCCTCCACCTTCTTTTATTCACCTCTCGTATTTGCCCTTGCTTTCACAGCTGGGACCATTCCTTTCCCTGATACAGCTGTGCTGTGTAGACTTCTGTGAATAGTGCTAAGCTCTTCTCATCTCCTTCTCACGTTCTGTGATTAGCCGCATGCATTCTGCTCTGCTCTCATCTCACCTTTCTCATCTTCTCTTATGCTATTTTTCACCTGACATTGCTGCTTATCCTTCAAGCACATTCTCCCTTTTCCTTCTAATTTCCCACTTTTCTACAAAGCTTTCACAGATTGTGCTTCTTACTGAGTGCTGCCATCCTTCCCTCCTGCTCCAGGTGTGCCTCTCTGAAGAAAGTCATGCACATGCTCAACGCAAGTGCTACATAAAAGTATTACAGAATTGAGTCTTGGACTATAGGATTTTGGGGGCTTGGTATTAGTCTCCAGTTTATGATCTGTGATATACAAATGCCATCTGATTAAAAAAAAGAAAAAGAGGAATTTCTGTATATATTCAGATCTGTACATACCACGCATCCTATGGAGAGTATGCAATGACTCAGATGGATACTTTTTACATTAGGGTGTGATTCACTTGAATACTCACCAACAGGCATTTAGTTTCTGAGGCATTAAAAATTAGGAAAGAATCCAAACTGAAGAGTGTTTGAGATTAGTACTGGTGAACTGAATGCAGATGCTACTTCCTTTGTATTTGTAGAAGGAACCCTATGTCTTTTTCTCTCACCAGTATTACAATCTCCTAGGAAATTTCTTTTTTAGAAGTCTCTCATGTTTGACATTTGAGGAAAGTAGAGATCTGTAGATGAGTTTTTGGATATGATGAAATTTCACTTCATTGCTTTTGCCCAGATTCAGAGGACACATATCTGGTCAAAATATTATCTGTTTAAGGTTGCAACACAGAAAAATTAGTCCATGTCATAGCTACAGCTCACAGATTGCATGTTTCATATTAATGGCATAATAAGCATTGTCATATTTGTACTAAAAGCAGTACATGATTTGAAATCGTTTCTGCATTTCAAGTAATTGTATGTATTAAAACAGATAGCAAAGATGTGCAAATTAACCGACCAGACTGACTGGGGCTAACAGAACTTTTATCTTTACTTATAAGAAATTCTCTTTGGAAACAAGAAGAGCTTGCCTTAGCAAGGATAAACAAAGCAAGGAAAGGGAAGGAATCAAACTAACTCATTTGCTTTGTAAGGTATGACATTCTTTACCTAATATTCAACTTAAATCATTTCCTATGTACTGTAAGGTGGAAGGGCTCTGGAATTTACTTACTTTACTTAATGGAATGGTAACAAAGGAGGTGGTTATGCAGCAAAACATGAAAAATAACATAGTTCATGGGTGAAGATATTTCTAAATGATATTCTGAGACAATTCTTTGCTACTTGCTTATAAGAGAGTGGTAACAATCTGAACGCAAGAAAATTGCTTTCTCAAGGTAACCAGGTCTGTACCAGGGATGGTGCGCTTACGCACAAGTTGTTATATAAATTGCTCTTCTAAGGACACACTTCAAACAATTTGTTAATATAAATCTTACTCAGAACTAGGAATGATACCTGAGGTTTGTGGCCTTGCTGACGGAAATTGAAGACAAATGGATCTAGCTGAAGCTGTCTGGACTGTAAGTTCAGGCATTTTCAACCTTGGTGAACTTCAACCTTCTCCAAACAGTTCCTGCAAGAGTTTTTCGATTGATTTTAAGAGGGACTTATCCAAAATGTAGTGGCAATTAAATATGGATGAAGCTTTATCATTTCTCTGCAGTACCTAGGTACTTTCTGGTAGGCTTCTAAATAAGCTCGTGTAGAAGGATGTCCAGGAACTGGGAAATGGAAGTGAATAAGCTTAATTCCTTTAAACCTTCAGCTAAAGCCAGCAAAGGGAGCCCTACTCCCATCTAGAGACCCACCATTCCCATTACAGACTAGGCTGCTCTGTCCCAACTCGGACTCATTCCACACAGGTGGCAGAATTCATCAATCTCTGGGAAGGGGCCCGCTTGTCTTATTACCGCTCGAGATCAAGTGCTTCTAAAATTGCTTTCTTTTCTCTTCATAAATTAATTTCCTGCATTTCCACTCTTTGAAGCGTGAAAACATCAGACATATGACCACTCTGCACAGGGTGGTGAGTCATGAAGAGACAGGTGAGAGATTTATCAAAGAAAGGGGAAAGTGCCAAAGACTCTTTGAAACTCCTGAGGCTACGTTTACATTAGCAAGTAGTACGGCCCAACAAGAGTAAATCTGTAGAGTTTGTCTCACTTCTGAAAATGCAGCATCTAACCTCCATGCATTTGGCGGGGTGGGGGGTACTCTGAACTATCTCCAGCCTAGGCCCACCAGCTTAGACATGTTAAATATGGCCTTGAAGCACACCTCCTCATTTAGGTTCATTTGAAAGAAGTGCAGTTTGTGCGCTTCTTGAACCAAAGCATTGTAAGTGGCAGTAACTGGGAGAATTTTTTTTTTCGTTATTATTTTTTCCCAAAAAGTGCAGTCCTGACAAACTAAAACATTGATGTAGGTACACCTTGTAGGAGCAGCTATAATAGAAAGGATCTGCAAGACAGTAAAGCAGTAATCAAAGGTAGAAAGAGACGTAGACAGAAGAGAGGCTAAGAAAGAGAGGAGAATCTCGAAAAGTAATAAGCCTCATTAAAACTGGAAAACAGAGAAAGGCAAGAACAGAGTGCAAAGTGCTCTGGGATTTCTTGCTTCCTTTCTAATGACAGCTGGAATGAAAATCTGAAAGCCACAAGTCAGAGCACAGCAAAATGAAAGTTATTGAAGAGAAGATGAACGTAGTGTAAGCATATAGACTACTATACATTTAAATGCAGAGGACAAAGTGCTGAAGCAAGGACAGAAAAACTGAAAATGGATGTGAGCAGTGGCCAGGAGGAGCTGGGATTAAGAGAATAAGATGAAGGTTAGCCAAAGAAAACAGAGCAAATATTTTCAGTTGAATGCAATCCAAACCCATATATCAGGATAACAGGAAATTTGAGATCCCAAGATTTTTTGATCTTCCTGTTTTGTTCTGTTCTGCCATAGTCTTGTAGCTTTACATTTGCCTGTCCCCTACGGGAAGAGTCATCCCATTGTAATGCCATACCTTATTTTTGTGATTAGACCTATAGTTGAAATACAGAGTGACTCACCAACAGTATTTCAGCTGAGTGAACACAATGATTCTAATAACCGTCTGCTAATTAGCAGGTTTTTGAGATAAAGACAGTCGAATAGTTTGCATCCTCTGACACCCCAAATTAATAACGCTCCAGTAGCAAATAATAAAGTGGTAGAGATCAGCATTATTACTTTTTGGTACAGTACAAACTAGATTAAAATGTATCTGGCTTGTTTATCTACACAGCCCAGACTATTCCAAAATGCTGAAGATCTCTGCCTTGGCTCTAATACATCATGCCCTAGAGAGCTCTATATAAAGCTAGAAGAACTGCTCCTAAAGCAAGATTTAAAAATTTCTAGATTACAATTTTATGAATAAAATTAATTAACCAACAATTCATTACATTCTAAAAGCTTCATCTGACCATAATAATCCTTGTCTGCAGCCCAAACAGTATTTGGTAATTGCAGAATGATGGAGCAATGTGGATATTTTTTGATTACAGTTCATTACATAGGATTACAAGGAAGAATTTGTCTTTGAATCATAATGAAAACTTAATTGACACCACTATTCTAAAATATTTCCAATGATTAAATTTCAGTCTGTGTCTTAATCAGTTTTACATTAGAAAGAGATTTTAACAAGATAATGCTGTGAACATAATTTCATTGCATTATAAAACCTTTGGCTGGATCTCACAAGTAATTAAAACTCCAGCCATCTTGGAAATCTGACACAAATGCAATTCTAATGTTAATATTCTTTAAGATTATAAAGTTTCAAGTTTCTTTTATTTTTCTCTACTCCCTTTAATCAAATTTAAGCTTTTCCGTCCCCCCCTATAAACAGTCTAAAAGTTACACTTGCAAGATAATTTCAGGAGGGATAAATGCCAGACACCAGAATCATGCCTCAGGACCTAAGTTAAACTTAAGCAACAACATGGGCAATATTACAAAATGCAGTGACTTTTCTACGCAATACGTGCAATGATTCCCAAAGACTGCTCTCTCGGATCTTTCACTCTATCCAGAGGAGCGCCCAGCTGAGGCTGAATGTGCTGAGAGCTCATTCAGATATAGAGCAGTCTTCACGTAAGCTGGGGCCTCATCCAATAAGCTCATGGCATTTCTACCATGAGCTCACATTTATTTCAGAAGCCTTTCTCAACACTGTATTTAATAAAATAACAGACAGATAACCTCTTGTGGAGATAACAGGCTGCATCTCACGACTATGGTGCTGCCCATCCTTCATGCAGATGCAACTGGTTGCCAGAAGTTTTAAAGTGGCAATAGCACATTTTGAACTAAAATACCTGGAGGGAAGGACACAGAGCCACCCTCTCAGGAAAGGCTGTGCAGTTGTGATTCAGCCTGCCCAGTGATAGGCAACTACTATTCCACTTTCCACTGAACTCCTTCTGACATTTATGAAGAGCCCACAGCTTGAATTAGGAGTAACTCATCAAATCACTAAACCAGTTGTCATTTAAAGGGTCCAGCTGGCTGGTATGCTAGAGGCACAGTCAAGAGAAGTGCAAAATTCAGGCTCCCGTTGAACAGCTAATTGCTGAACAAGGAAGCAAGAAATTAAGAAGAGTCTGGGAAAAAAAAAAGTTACTTGCGCTACATTGCATAGTTCAGTAAAATTTAATGCTCTGTGTTAAAACCCGTCATAACTGTTGATAAGATGATTAAAACCACGCAGCCACAGTATCTCAGTCCAGACTTCAAACAATATAACTGTGGATCCACAGTCTTGGTACAGGCTTATTTCTTACTACAAGCTATAAGGAACACAAACTACAAACCAATGGAGTACATTTTGCTCATTACTTAATTAAAATCTGCTATTTGCAAGAGTGTTCCGAAAATTTTTCTCTGAAAAAGCTGTTTTAAGTGAGTATGTGAAAAATGGATAAAAACCCCTTGTATTTGTGCCAATAAGAAAAAATCGGAAGAATAAAAAGATGCTACAGAGCAAAAGTTGTTATTATACATGACTTCTGGATTCCCTGACAGAGACCATTTAATCAGCCCAATTATCCTGTGTATGCTAAAACACCTTTACAGACTAATCAGACCAAACACAAGCCAAGCTTATAGCACTCACTGCAAGGTAGCACATACTTATATGGAGTCAAGGTTGGGAATACGTATGATTTATGTGATGCATAGACATATTTTTTTCAGCGATACATATATGTATACACACACACACACGCGTGCGTATAAAAATGGATAATAATTTCTAGAACCAAGCAATACAAGGGCAGGGAACGCAAATTTAAAATACATTTACAAGCAATCTATACATACATAAATACACAGTCATGGCCTAATGATTTTTCTATTCGCTGCAGAATAGCCCAGCTCCTGTCTGAATGTCAAAGAACAACCCCTGCACTGAATAGCATGATGACAATTTCCTGTGTCTAAGTGACATCAAGAAATACGGAGAAACGTGTGTGTTCGCAATAAATTAGGGTAGCATATTAATTGTTTTCCCACTCAAGTATCAATTCCATTACAGTCTTGAGTACTAACTTTTCAAGAATAACAGGAGTAAAATAGTGAAATACAGGCACCATGCATAAAAAAAAAATGTTTATTTTTTCATTAAAAATATTTACACATAGTTTTGCTTTGTTGATGTAGAGTCATAAATGTAAGTTTAAAACTCAAGTTTAAACATCAGAATTTCAAGAAGACAAATTTATTGACTTCAAAATTATCTTCAAGTTATCTGGCACACCTTTCCCTGGTACTCTCAGAAGGCATTTACAATAAGTTGAACTGGTAATAGCTGCCCATTTCCAAAGGAAGCAGTCCCACCTGCCCTGCAATCTTCCCCCTTCTTGAGCATAGAAGCTCTTTTGCCCTGAACTACACTATTGCTTGCCTAACCCTTCAGTGACCAAGTTAGAGAGCTAAACTAGTGAAAACTAGTTTAAACTAGTGAAAAAAAAAATCCCAGGAAGATCAAATGGGCATTAATTGATCTGAATGTCATCCTCTGTTAAATAATATGTCCTCACCAACTTTTGGTGAGGACAAGAAGAAACGGCCACAAGTTGCACCAGGGGAGGTTTAGACTGGATATTAGGAAAAAGTTCTTCACTGAAAGGGTTGTCAGGCATTGGAACAGGCTGCCCAGGGAAGCGGTTGAAACACCATCCCTGGAGGTATTTTAAAAACATGTAGATGTGGCGCTTAGGGACATGGTTTAGTGGTGGACTTGGCAGTCTTAGGTTTACGGTAGGACTCTATGAACTTAAAGGTCTTTTCCAACCTGAATGATTCTATGATTCTATGATAAAACCTGGTTTAAGAAAGCTGCATTGAAAAGCTACATAAAGAGCGCAATAATTTTCTTAAGTTTAGCTACTCAAAGCAGGATGGGGCTAGATAAGCACCAGAAGATTGACACAAAAGGGGCAGAAATTTGTCACCAGGGCCGAGGAAGAGAATAAGACCACTTCTTTGCTCAGCAGCTAACCACAAGACCATCTTAGCTGCATTATGAAAGCATACACTTAGAGGTCATAGAAGAAAAGACAACAATCTCTCCTGCTTACAACACATCACAACAAAATTTCACATTGCACACCATGGTTTATTTCCTATGCCTTTGACAGGCTGACAGGAGACATCCTGAAAAGTAACTCTGCTTGTTATTGCCAGATC
Source organism: Gavia stellata (assembly GCF_030936135.1). Lineage (NCBI taxonomy): Eukaryota > Metazoa > Chordata > Aves > Gaviiformes > Gaviidae > Gavia > Gavia stellata. The sequence continues at coordinate 14,394,143 of NC_082600.1, forward strand.
TTGATTTCTCCAGCCCAATCACATGTTGCAAGGAGCGATGGCAAGACTGGGTGAAATATTGCACTCACACAAGCTTCTTTATGTGCAGACAAAGTGCGAATAATCCTAGCAGTATGATAGTTGTAGAAAAACACTTTGCCATCTGAACTTCCTGTCACCAAAAGTGTTCCATCTGGAGAAAATTCACAGCCCACTGCAAATCCTTCCACCTGTGAAAATCAATAACAGTGTAACTCCTGATGCTTATTAGAAAAGTTCATTGTGATAGACTGAAAATGAATATAGTACAAAAAAAAAATTGTAGCTTTAAATAAATATACACTAAGGACTTCTCCAGGTGTTTATTAAGGCACAGCTATAACACAAACTTATTTAATCAAGCTATTAAGTATTCATAAAGTCTTCTAATAACTATTTTCTTCAGAGTGCATATGATTCAAAATAGACTGGCACACGGGAAAGCAAATGAAGGCAATTAATATCTGTCACTGATTTATAATCAAACACTGTTAGCAGACATATTAAAAACCACAGGTACTTTGCTATCTTCCTTCTAGACTTGGATAGTAAGTTCCTGGTGAAGAAGCATACCTTATGTCCTTCGTATCTTTTCTTTTTGTTGATTCGATAAGGTCGCTGGGCAGAAAACAAAGCCATGTAGTTCCCATTCGTCTGAGCAACAAACGTAGACTCTTTTGGGTGCAGAGTCAGACTTGGGCAAGTGTAACGCTCCTGAAAATAATTTTAAAGAAAGTTTTGTTGTATGAAACAAAAGATTTGTTCAAATTATTCAGGTTATCTTTCGACATATTTGAAAGACCATAAAAGGCAAGGTATACGTAAGTCATCTCCATAGTATACATTACATAAAGATACTTAACTCATTACAATCCAATGAAGGTCTTACACCAAGACAAATATTAAATCAAATCTCTACCCCGATTTCCTAGATACTGACCAAAATCCCATCTCCCTCTGAACCATAGTTACACTGCGGAACAGCCACAGAAAGGTAACTCCAACCTGATGGTACTCAATCATCCTCTTCCTGCCCAAGGAAAACTGAAGTTTGAATGTGAAAGTGAATCCTCTTCTCCCATATCCCTTCCTCCACAGCTGTACCATGCCTTCCATGCTACTGTGTACAGTTCTCAAATCCTCCATCGTCTCAGTTCTGGCCACACTGACAGGACTAGAAATCACCCAACTTAACGAGACACCTTTCCTCACCCCACTCTTATGAAAAATAAAAAAAAAAAAGGAAAGAAAAAGTGATCATTACTAGCCTACTAAGTCAGAAGTTCCTTATGACAGTGATTTGCCATGTAGACTGCTGCTGGCTGTAATTCATAAATATCTGCAAAAAATAATAACACTTGGCTTTACTTTAGTGTTCCTATTTAAGACTGAATTAAGATCACTTTCAACTGCTCTCACAAGGTTTCCACCAGGTCCAGACCTCTTCTAGTTTCAGCCTAACCTAAAGACACTGTGTTGAATTTTGATGCCAGGAATACAAATTAAGAGAGCTTTGGCCGTAGGATACGTCTGCATGTGAAGGACAGCAGGCTGACAGTGACCACTGGGCACCATGGGCTATGTGGTAGAGGGGGAAGAACAGGAGACTGGTTTTGTTGTGTGGTTTGGAAGTGATGAACTGGGAAGGAAGTTCTGGGTATTGTAAGGAATTGGGCACAGAAACCAAAACGGGGTTAGGCAGTGTGCCCGGTTAGGAGTGTGCTCCATGGCAGAGCACTGCATGCTTCTGGGGAGAAACTGGATCTAACAGTACAGGATCAGAAAGTGCAACACAATCTGCAGGAGCACTGTGCTGTTATGCTGGGTATACTGTAGTAATGGGTTATTTTAGAGCTCTTAACTATTCATTTGTTACTGCAAACAAGCAATAGATCAAGTCCTGTCAGGATCTAATCTGTTTGGAGAGCTCAGGGGTTCTCTCCTACCTTGAAGGGTTCAAAGGTGAAATTCAGAAAAGTGAAGCAGAGTTTCCAAAATTACCACCAACTTTAGTTTATTCACAGTGCAGAAAAGAGGGAAAACAGTCCACTTCAGAGATGCTGTAGTCGTAAGAAGTTAGGCTGGGGGTGTGTGCGCGCGTTTGTTTGTTTGGCCAGGGGTAAGGAGAAAAAAGTTGTTTGGTTGGTTTTTACTCCTTGATACTGAACCTGACTGGTCTGTACTTTATATATTCACAGCTTTTTTCTTTTCTTTTCTTCCCTATCCAATATGTTGATAGATCCAATATTGGACAAAGACATAACTGTGGAAATTAAACATGTAACAATCCCATCAGATCATCAACTAAATGTCCTTGTCAGCAGAGAACTGTTCATTTCAGCCAAAAAGCACCTATATACAATTCAATCATATTGTATTACATAGGATATTAGACTTGGGTTTTCAAAAAAGACCCAGGGAGTTGGAATTATCTATTAACTTCCTTGGTAATCTCCTTTGAAGCTGTCAGCCTTTCTAGACAATTTAGTCCATTAAATATCTTGCCTGGATAGATTTCTGAGAGAAATACTGCACCTGCACTGATAAAAGTAAATTTTTCCTCTGTGATTATGCCATACTAGGTATCTATATGCATGTATCAGATTGCTATTACTATGCAAATATTAAACTCAATTTGTCAATAGCCCTCATTGCAGCTAATGAAAAATGTATGAAAATGTGTGGGAAAAGAAATGTGGCACTATAGCAACTACTGACATGCACCGTTGGCAAGCTAGAATGACACTGCAGTGGCCTTGCCTAAAAATAGCTCAGATGTCAGTGAATGACCACTGAAATGTAAACATTTTTAACACAAGGAGACCTATAAATCTTCAAGGTCATTTTTTAAGAATAAGTAAGTGTTTTTAAAATGTAAAAATAAAGCAAGCCCTCAATTTACATTAAGAGCATTTTATACATCACACAATGATCTTACAGAAAATCAAAAGCTTTTTTTTTTACAACACTGACAAGCATGAAATACTAAACCATGACCCAAAACAATACTTGTTGTTAATCTTACATGAAAAATCTGATTGGAGATTTTCGCAGCACTTTGGAAATCCCATGCAATAATGGTACGGTCAGCTGAGTCCCGGCTTACTGCATCTGTGCTTGTAAGAAATTCTCTTCCTTCAGGGAGAAAGAGTATATCCAATGTCTGTTGTACAGCAGCTTTGTACACTCTTAACACCTAGTGGATAAAAAAGTCTGTTATTTTTTGACAAATTAGAAGAACTTGATAACCTATGTTTTCTCACTTTGCATTATCATTATTATTATTATTGTAACTATCTCCAAGAAATTATATACTATTTTAAAGTGTGAAAAAGTAACTAATTTTTAAATGTTGAAGTACTAGTGTATTAAATAGCTTGTTAATGTACGTAAAGAGTCCACACACAGGAAAATTAAATGAGATAAAAGAAAGCATCAGTTTGTACAATTTTATATTATGTTTATATACACATAAGATTCTGTTATAAATTCCCAAGGAATTAGAGTTAGATCCAGAAAGAGCTTTAGACAACACAATGTTGTGGAGCTGGGTCTACACAAACTCTCTTCCATTTTATGAACTCTTCTAGATTCCCTAGAAGAGGTAAGGGAATCTTTGGCAGCGGGCTGGCCAACTTGGTGAGGCAGGCTTTAAACTGAAGGACTTGTGGGGTGAGGTTCAAAGTGGCAATGCTACATCATTGCAACCAACTGGGGAATAAGCCAGGCCAACCAGAGCAGCAACAAATGTTCCTTAGCTGCCTCCCAAGATGAGAACCAGAAGACCAACCATCTCAAGTGTATGTATACCAATGCATGCAGCCTGGCGAACAAACAGGAGGAACTGGAGCTTTGCACCCAGTCAGAAAGTTATGATATCACAGGAATAACTGAAACATGGTGGGACCACTCGCATGACTGGAGGATTGCGACGGATGGCTATAGGCTGTTCCGTAAAGACAGGGAGGGAAGAAGAGGAGGAAGAGTCATGCTCTATATTAAGGACAACCTTGAATGTATAGAAGTCAACTACGGCAATTGTGGAAGCCCTATCGAATGCCTCTGGGTCAGTATCAGAGGGGTCATCTCCAAGGGGGATCTTACAGTAGGCATCTGCTACCAATCTCCAAAGCCAAGACACTAAGGCAAATGAAGCAGTATTTTTGTCGCTTAAGTAAGTGGGGTGGGTTAACCCTGGCTGGATGCCAGGTGTCCACCAAAGCCGCTCTATCACACCCCTTCCTCAGCTGGACAGGGGAGAGAAAATATAACGAAAGGCTCATGGGTCGAGATAAGGACAGGGAGATCACTCACCAATTACCATGACAGGCAAAATAGACTTGACTTGGGGAAATTAGTCCAATTGATTACCAATAAAATCAGAGTAGGATAATGAGAAATAAAACCAAATCTTAAAAAAACACCTTCCCCCACCCCTCCCTTCTTCCCAGGCTCAACTTCACTCCTGATTTTCTCTACCTCCTCCCCCCGAGTGGCGCAGGGGGACGGGGAAAGGGGATTGCGGTCAGTTCATCACACCTTGTCTCTGCTGCTCCTTCCTCCTCAGGGGAAGGACTCCTCACACCCTTCCCCTGCTCCAGCGTGGGGTCCCTCCCATGGGGGACAGTCCTCCACAAGCTTCTGCAATGCGAGTCCTTCCCACGGGCTGCAGTTCTTCATGAACTGCTCCAGTGCGGGTCCCTTCCACGGGGTGCAGTCCTTCAGGAGCAGACTGCTCCAGCGTGGGTCCCCCGCGGGGTCACAACTCCTGCCAGCAAACCTGCTCCAGCGTGGGCTCCTCTCTCCACGGGTCCACAGGTCCTGCCAGGAGCCTGCTCCAGCGCAGGCTTCCCACAGGGTCACAGCCTCCTTTGGGCATCCACCTGCTCCGGTGTGGGGTCATCCACGTGCTGCAGGTGGATATCTGCTCCACCATGGACCTCCATGTGCTGCAGGGGCACAGCCTGCCTCACCGTGGGCTTCACCAGGGGCTGCAGGGGAATCTCTGCTCCAGCACCTGGAGCACCTTCTCCCCCTTCTTCTGCACTGACCTTGCTGTCTGCAGAGTTCTTTCTCTCACGTTTTCACTCCTCTCTGGCTGCAATTGTGCAGGGCTTTTTTTCTCCTTTCTTAATCACCGTCGCTGATGGGCTTGGCCTTGGCCAGCCGCAGGTCCGTCTTGGAGCTGGCTGGCATTGGCTCTATCAGACATAGGGGAAGCTTCTCATAGAAGCCACCCCTGTAGCCCCCCCCCCGCCCCGGCTACGAAAACCTTGCTATGAAAATCCAATACAGTAAGCTTCAGGTCAACAGACCCTGGTTCTTAAGGGTGACTTCAACTACCCAGACATTTGTTGGAAGAGCAATAGAGCAGCCCACATGTCATCCATCAAGTTCCTGGAATGTGTAGAGGACTGCTTCCTCATACAAATGTTAGATGTGCCAACCAGGAATGAGGCACTGCTGGACTTGCTACTCACGAACCAAGAAAACCTGCTTTGTAGTATCTCGGTTAGCCATAGCCTTGGCTGCAGCAATCATGATATTGTGGAGTTTGGGATCCTGCTGAAGGTTAGTACTACGAGAAAGGTTTTACATTTTAGAAGAGCAACCTTCAGCTCACTCAGAGCTCAGCTGGGAGGGATTCCATGGGAAGCTTCCACGGAGGATAAAGGTGCTAGCAAGCACTGGGAGTTTTTCAAGAATGCTCTCCTGGAAGCACAAAAACAGTTCATCCCCTTTAAAGGTAAGGGAAGTAGGCAGAGCAAGAGCCCCCCTTGGCTTAACTGTGAGCTTCTGAGTCTGCCCAAAACCAAATGAGAAGCGCACCAGAGATGGAAAAGCAGACAAATACCCATTGAGAACTACAAGGGCACTGTCAGGGCAAGCAGAGATGCAGTTAGAAAAGCAAAAGCTCAGCTCGAATTGAAATTGGCCAGAGATTTCAAAAACTACAAGAAAGTGTTCTTCAGTTATGTAAACAACAAACAGAAACAGACGGAAAACATTGGCCCACTGTTAAACAGGAGAGGAGAATTAGTCACCAACAATGCTGAAAAGGCAGAGATTCTCAACACTTTGTTCACCTCTGTCTTTACCAGCACTGTTGGGCCCCAGGCCTTGGGAACAAAAATCCAGGTTGATGCAAACACAGACCCACCGTCAGTGAAGAAAGACTTGGTATGTGAACTATTTATTACAGGAACTTTACCCCTACGGATCGATGGGCCCTGACAATATCCACCCAAGGGTGTTAAGAGAGCTGGCTGACACTGTTGTGAAACCGCTCTACATAATCTTTGAGAAGTCATGGAGATCGGGGGACATCCCAGAAGACTGGAAGAAGGCTATTGTCATCCCCATCTACAAAAAGGGCTTAAAGGAGGATCCAGGAAATTATAGGCCCATCAGTCTTACTTCAGTCCCTGGGAAAGTTATGGAATGAATCCTCCTGGGGGCTATCACAATTCAAATGAAGCACGTGATTGGGAAAAGCCAGCATGGATTCACCAAGGGCAAATCGTGCTTGACAAACCTGATCGTCTTCTATGACAAAGTAACCTGCTCAGTTGATGTGGGGTGAGCGGTGGACATTGTCCACCTGGATTTCTCCAAGGTTTTTGATACAGTTTCCCACAGCCTCCTCCTTGAGAAACTGATGCGTTACGGTCTAGACAAGTGGTCTATGTGGTGGGTGGGGAACTGGCTGACAGGCTGCACCCAGAGGCTGGTGGTAAATAGCTCCTTTTCAAATGGGCAACCTGTCACAAGTGGGGTCCCCCAGGGATCAATATTGGGCCCAATGCCGTTTAATGTCTTCGTAAGTGACCTGGATGATGGGATCAAGTGTAAGCTGGTGAAGTTTGCTGACAATACAAAACTGAGTGTGGAAGTGGACACTTTGGAAGGGAGAGCCACCCTGCAGGAAGACCCAGATAGGCTGGAAGAGTGGGCTAACAAGAACCTTATGAAGTTCAACAAGGACAAATGTAAGGTCTGGCACCTGGGAAAACATAATCCAGGAGTGCAGCATAGGTTGAGATCTACCCAACTGGGGAGCAGCTCTGTGGAAAGGGACCTGGGGGTCCTGGTGGACAACAAGCTCAATATGAGCGAACAGTGTGCTGCTGCGGCAAAGGCGGCCAACAGGATGCTGGGTTGCATCAACAAGGGCCTCACCAGCAGAGATAAAGAAGTCATCATCCCACTCTACTCAGTGCTTGTCAGGCCACACCTGGAATACTGTGTTCAGTTTTGGTCCTCGCTACACAAAAAAGATGTGGACAGGCTGGGGAGGGTGCAGAGAAGGGCCACAAAGATGATCAAAGGACTGGGAAGCCTGCCATATGAGGAAAGGCTGAGAGAACCGGGTTTGTTGAGCCTTGAGAAAAGAAGGCTTAGGGGAGACCTTATCACCATGTTCCAGCATTTAAAGGGTGGCTACAAAGAAGATGGACACTCTCTTTTTACAAGGAGTCACAAGGAAAAGATGAGGGATAATGGCTCTAAGTTACTCCTGGGGAGATTCTGATTGGACACAAGAGGAAAATTTTTCACAATGAGAACAATCAGCCATTGGAATAACCTCCCCAGGGAAGTGGTGGATTCCCCAACATTGGATGCTTTTAAGATTCAGCTGGACAGGGTGCTGGGCCATCTTGCCTAGGCTGTGCTTTTGCCAAGAAAGGCTGGACTAGATGATCCTTGAGGTTCCTTCCAACCTGATATTCTATGATTCTATGATTGGACTTAGAGCACTCTGAGGATCAGTCTGAGGATCTCTCCTTCCTCCTTCCAGGAAACTTCAGAAGTGTAAGTTTTTGGGGTTTGTTCTTAAAATCTTCAGCTAGTTATAGAGCCAGGGAAAGGAAAGTAATTAGGGTAGTGGGGATTTGGGACTTACAGGTATGAAAAGGACATACCAGGTAGTGAATATTCTTGTTGATCATTCCAGACTTAATTATAAATCACTTTTTATGACTGGGGATGAGTAGTAAACTCAAGGCTCTCCCAGTCCCATGCTGCTGTGTGTCATTGCTTAACTTGCAAGTGGTAAGACCCTGGTGTCAGGACTGTACGGGAAGGGAGCAAAGCTTGCATGCTCAGCCAGAAACTGTCTACGAGGCCAACGTGGACATGCTCAGCAGAAGGGTACACCATTCACCCTGCAGAAGACACCTCAGTCCCATTAAGGACTTGGTCTGACACCATCTCCTGAAAAAAGAAACCCAAGCAGAGTTTGCTCTTTTAAAGTGCTACCAGAGAGGGAGGGTTGGAGGTGACAGGAGCACTGTCGTCAAACAGTTCAGTGCTTTAAGGACTCAGCCAGGATCCTGCCTTGGTCTACAGTGATTCAATCCCACACCTCCCACTTCATCTGCCTACCAACTGCCCTGGCAAGAGGAAGTCTGCTGCTTCTGCTGAAGCAGAGGCTTTTCCTGTCACTGCTGAAAATGCAGGGCAGCATGGAAAGAAAAAGTCATCAATACTTCAAAGCACATCTGGGCTCAACAGTAAATAATGTGGCTCATCCACTAGTTCCCATCATGTAATTAATGCATATGAACAATCTCTAAAGAAGTTTGTGATGTAAAACGAAATACCAAAGTTCCCAAATCTTCCTGAATCAAAAGCACCGAAGTTCCCAAATCGAGGTCCTCTTTCAGGACTTATACCAAAGTGGGTTGAATCCATGCAGAAATGGGTCCTCAGCCACAGGATTCTGAATATTTTAACAGCCTGTGAGTTGGATCTTAAAATGTAAGAGAGATTTTGAACTATTCTAAGGAATATATGAACAATTTGAATTTCCTTTCTTTCCACCTTTCTTCATGAAATTCTGCATCTATGTTGTCTACTCTGAATTTTGCAAATCAATAGTTTTGCTTTCTTTTTCCCTGATTTGCCTCCAGTGAAGAGAAACTTCAAGGCAAGTGGCCAGATCAAAGCAATCCATCTCTCTGAATATGGTGATCCTTAAAACTAGGACACTGGAAGACTTCTAGTTATTAATATCTAAATCTCTCTCTCTCCAAGATAGGTAAAATATAGCAGCCTGCACTTCTAACAAGGTGTTCAGAGGTTAGTCCTTCTTCTAATGTCACTAGAAAAATGAACAGGGTAGAGAGAGCGCTTGAAATATTGTACTGAAATGGATCCCAACTTTGTGAGGCATTTCAGTGCCTACCTTATACCCCTAACATAGCACGTGACTACTGACTTCAGGGCCCAGACCTTTTACAGATACTGTAAGCACATACATTTTTAAAAAAATAATTTTCAGGTGTCACAGTGAAATATCCTGGATTATATCTCTGTTTTATACTTTAACCAGTAAAAGAAAAATCATTTCAAATATCAAACACAACATGAGAACTTCTTGATTTCTTGCCTCAAGCTCAAAAATCTATGACAGTTTGGAAATGTTCAGAACTAGCTGATCCTGCTTTAGGGTCGCGATACACTAGATGATCTCCTGAGGTCCCTTCCAGCTCTGCTTCCTGTGATCTCGGCATGTAGAAGGATAGCGGCAGCAGCTGCACCAACTGCTTTTCATAGGCTCTGCGAAATGTACAGTTTAGAAACGCAATGTTTGCATTCAGTGAAGAACCTCAGTCATGCAAGCACCCTACACACCCTGTGATAACATCAATAAGATGTAAACCTGCAGACTCAAAAAACTGGCACACTTTTTAGCAATCTGCCTGCATTTTTAAGATAGTGAATATACAAATGTGTTACTTGCTCTCGTCAGATTTTTCAGCCTAGGAATCTGCATAATATACAAAGCAATTAAACTTTGTAAAGCCGAAAGTGATATTTATAGCCTCCACTTTCTCTATGGAGAAATCACAGAGTTATAAAAGGAAGTCCACAGTTCATTAGTAAAGTAGAAAATTAAGCTATCTTGTAGGAGCAAAAATAAAAAAAACCCCAAACTAAAAAATCCCCACGAAACGTAATAGCTGTCTGAAACAAGAAATGAAAAACCATACAGAAACCTGACAGCTGTAGGAACTGCAGGAGAACTGAAATGAAGTTAAATTGAGAGGAGGGGACACAAAAGGCTCTACCACCCTGACAGACTGAAGGAGGCAGCTCCTTAGCAGCAAGCACCTTCACAGAACTGACCAGTCCCAACCGGAGAGTTGGCAAGATCAGAGCACGGAGCAGCACAAATGTGTAGAAACATGGACAGGGAGGCAGAAACAAAGGCCAATTGGTGCTGAGAAATGAAGGAGAATGATATACAGCAATAAATGATAATAAAGTCCCAAATGGTGATTCACGATAGTGATTCTTTAATATTTTCTTATTTTAAAGATGAAAAACTCAGACATACTGTTTGGGTCTTCATCTTCTAAAAAAAACCTTGTAAAATGTATGTAGGTATGTATCCATACATACAGTGTGTCCAGTACTGCTAAGGGGTTAGGGTTTAGGTTTGGGACTTGTTTTTAACAGTTTTTGGAGCAACAGATGTCTCTCAGTAAGGAAAAAGGAGAGATTCTGAAGTTGGTAATGTGCACATACTTTTAATTTTTGCTGAAAACCTCTTGGGCTCTTATGTAAACTGCCACTATCAATTTAAATATTTTCACTGAAAATCATTAAATCTATTTGCTTGTCTGTTATTTAATAGGATATGTAACCAAATTACCTGTGTATCTTAGCTCTGCAACAGGAAACTGTCTTTATAAAAATTAGTACAAGAGACCATCTTTTCCTAGATGTTTGACACATACCTCACAAAAACTATGCTGTTTAATCTTCAAACCACATAGTAAGAACTGACCCAGAGAACAATAAATTAACACTTTGAATAGCAGCTAGGAACTTGATATACATAGTATTTAAATTCCCCCATAAAGATAGCTTTCAAAAATGACTAATTGCAACACCCCTGCTCAGAAAAGTACTCATAATTAAACCTGCTTTGTTCTACCTTAGAAAATTAATTCATGACATGCCTGAGGAACTTGCCTGGGGAAAGCACCAGTTTCCCTACGCAGCTGGCTTTAGTTTGTTAATAACAGCTTTTGCTCTTCTTCTGTTCGCAGATTTATCACCCATAAGCATTGGAAAACCACAGTCCACTTCAATCTAAGCATTTTCTGGGCATAAAAGAAATCATTTCAAAGGAAGGCCTAATAGTTTGGTGCCAACACAATCCAACATAATAATAAAGCTTCTTCACTAAGGCAAGAGTTCATGGATGCAGGCATTTGACAAGAAAGGTAATTTAAGCAAATTAAATCAGTTTCAAACAGATTCTTATGGTTCTGGTGATTTGAAAAGCATGCTGTGATGCTGAATTCAAGTTACATATTTCAGATGGGCGTTCTATAATACTTCTCTACATAAAGCACATGCAATGCCTGGTATTTTTTTTTCAAGAAAGCTCAAAGCCTCCACATGAGCAATTCAGAAGCTGTGGCTCACTCCAGCTCTGTGCTGGTCACCTGTAAGCTATGTGCACTGCACTTCCCTAAAATCCCCTTAAGCTTTATGCAAGTGATGAGGAAGAAATGTGCTTTTATAGTCATTGCCCTGAGTATTAGGAGATAAGGTCTCAAAACAAATCTAATAGGACTACAGGCAATCTGGATGGTCATAGAAAAAACCCTTGATCAGTCAGTTCTGTGGTTTACAACCTATAAAATGGCCATTTTTTTTTCTTCCACTTCTTGTCCTACCTTTTTAGATTGAGTGCTTTGGCATGAAACTGCTTCTTCCTACTGGCATGTTGGGTAATTAATGCAATGGGGGACTGATTTAAGTTTCATCTGTGAAACAGTACTACACCTATACTAGTAATAAAAAGTGCATTTCAACTTAAAAGAAAGCTTATTTTGCACAAAAGAGAGAGAAGCATTTTTATCTACTGCAGCGCAAGCCATTTGTGTTGATCTATTCTGTAGGGTACGGTGTTGAGGCAGATGACTACAATTTGCTTTTTAGCTACATGTTCACAACAAAACCACAACCACGTGACAAATTCAATTTATGTCTCTGATCTCCATCTGAAAGCTATAATGGCAGTTTTAATCAAAACACATGACAATATCATAGACAGGAAGATCAAGCATGCTACAGTTTTATGTTCTTTTAAAGTATTTTAACACGACTGGTGTATTTCTCTTGATGTTATTGAAAAAAAATATTTTGCTTTTTCATTTAAGTTTTTTCCTGTTTGTAACTGCTCTGTTTCAGACACAGCTCAAGATTATCAAGGGGTCCTGAGAATAATTAAAAGGAAAGGGAAACTGATTAAAATGAATAAGTGGTTGAGCTTAATCTGTTGTTGACCTATAAGACTTTAGGTATGAATAATGTACACTGGATTTTTTAAAGTCACTTTCAGATTGCTTGAGAAGGCACAAGAATCTTGTGATGGAAAGCATCAACCATTTATTAGAAAGAAAAAAAAGTATTTTCCCATCAGATTTTTTGTTTAAAATTATGTCCCTGTCTCAAAAAGGATAAGAAGTGAAATCTGTATATAGGAATCAAACAAGGAACATCAAGATACAGAATCGCTTTTCTATGAGGAGCAATAATCAAGGACTTTTCTGTCCAGAAATGAGACTACCAAGGCAAATTTGAAAGAACTGGAAAGAAAGTCCGAGCAGCAGGGAGAACGTGAATGGTTCCTTCCATTATAAGAATTTAGACTTCAAACTAGCAGAAGGCAGCCCCAAAACACAGAGAGAGAGATGCTTCTTCACACAAGGCATATTTAAGTTGATGAATTCCTTATTGCAGGATGCTGCAGATGTGAAAAAAAAAAAAATCAAGAACAACCAATTCCACCGCGTGAAAGACAAAGACACTATCTGTGGTGCAGGAAGTCCCCGAACCGTAAGTTAGAAAGGCCTGGGCAACCATTGCTGGGAATTGTAATAAAGAGGTATGCTGTGCTTTCGTACTCTTGTTTTTTTAAATGCACACTGGTCGCTGCTGGGGGTGTAAAATTTGTCTAGAAATGGGCTGAAACCAGAACCGCTATTCCCTGACAGCTTCTCACTCGAATACTCACGCTCCAGAAGTAAGCATGTTGTGTTCCTGGACCATTCCAGTCTCTCCAGGAGCAGTTACACCCAGAGAGATTATATGCACAGACAGGTCTACGATTCTCAGCTGTGATACCACCATATGAGTTTTCCAAATAAACACAGCAGGACTGCTCACGCATGTGTTACAGCCACATAAAATGTACCTTCACACTCAGAAAGGACCCCTGAATGTTAACATTTAAAAACAAATGCCATTACACAAGTACAAATGTACCCTCACCATATTTCTTTGACTTTTTTGTCCATAGATTCAGTAAGGATTTCTCTGACAGTGTGAGAAGAATAACTTTAATTTTCCAAAGTGCTGAATAAATCATCTTATTTTAATTACATTGTTCTTCCTAATACCACCAGTACATGACAATGTATTGGCTGTTTCTATAGAAACCAGAAGTGCGAGTAGCTCCACTAATTTCTACAGCCTTTTTTCATATTTATATGCTATCCAGAGACAAATTCATTAGGTCTCCTAAATACATACTACTTAAAATGACTGCATCTCATCTGAAAGAAATTGCAAGAGAATGTTTCCAAGGAAACAAATGCACTGCACTTGCACTCTAAATCTATTAATTTTTTTAACTGTGCTTTAATGACTTAGGCTTATTTCTTTATCAACTCAAGTATGGAGAAATAGCTCAACATCATAAAGAGCAGCTCTTTCAGTTTTTCTTTTTAAGCATAAAGCTGTAGATGATAGTTGCAATTTCGTAGCTAAACAATGTTCAATCCAGAATAATAAACCACAATGGGAAAAAACCCAACCCTGTTGTTACTCTGCCTTGGCCTCAGTTAATAATAAAAATTCTGCAATGTGTTTCTAGACTAATTTTAAAAGCTCAAAGTAAGTGCTTCTACCATTTCCTAGTTAATTTGTTCTATAGCTTATAAGACCTCAATTTCAAAAATGGGAATTTTGTGTAAATCTTCAAATCTAAGTTTTCCTTACATTTTTCTATCACTCCAATAGACTGACTTTGTAGTCATCTTTTTTGAAATCTTCCTTATGTCCTGACAAAATTTTGTTATTAAGCCCAAAAGGCTGGAACTTTGCATTCATTTGTACTTCTCCCATTTCTAATAAGTCATTGCTATTTTTCCTGCATGATATTCTATTCTTTTATTATTATTATTATTATTGATTGTGTTAGCACACTACTTTCTGTAACAAACATTTTTGAAAAATAAAATATTAAATGTTGTCTTTTTATTGTTGTTTTATTGTTGTTTAAACAAATACATTCAGAGGCAAGTTCTTGAGTGCTGTATGTCCTTTCAGCAGAGGTAATAGCATCCCTGCTTCACACTATGAAAATCTTGCTGACACGTGTAAATAAATCTTTCCAATTCAGTCTGACAATTCACTCATGATGTGAGGAACTTTAGGTCCCCTAAAAGTATTATCAGTACAAGACAGTTACAGTTGTAGTCTTGTTCTGATATTACAACTGTGGAAGCTTAGAAACCCAAATTAAAAATAAAAAAAATTAGCTGTAGTCATATTTTCTTTTGTGAACACAATAAAGCCCTTATTGCTGAGCTAAAGCATACAAGTCTCAATCCTTTGTTCTCTTTGGTATTTCAAGGAGTATTAAAATTTTAGGTAGAATAAGTGGTTAGAACATAGATTGTCTCCTGTCTGAAAAGCTAATGTCGATCAACTAAAACAGAGAGTGACTGTAATACAACTGGCTTGTGCTGAACATCTTAAGAAACTCTTCCACAGCTCAGAGAAAGGAAATACTTCTAAAATACATAACTACTTTTAAGGTCTCAGTGTTACTCCACAATTCTTTTTATAGGGCATTTTACAGGGTTTTTCTAGGTTCAGCTCTGAAGTCCAAAGATCCCATGGGGGCTGTTCAATATGATGCTCTCTCCTTGGTCGACACTGCAGAGATCTTTTTTTTTTTTTTTCAAAACAGCAGCTCACTTCCAAGTTTTCCGGTCTTTTCATAAAGTCTCTGTAAACATTCTCCAAATGTTTCATAAATTAAATCAATCTGTTATACAGCAATATAAGATGTCCAGAATAATCTCTTTGCCAGAGAGACAAAACTGGGTTTAACACAAACACAAAGAAATACCGCTGTAATAAATCGTTACATGCTATTCAACTGCCTCTTTTATTCTTTTTTTTTCAGGCTTTGATTACTTGTCTCTGTAATTTTGAGATGCCTGTATACTTTACATTTCACTGAGCAGTTAACAAGCTGTTCCATCCATTCATTTCTCTGAAGTATATTGCTTAGCTTTATCTTGAAGATTTTAACTCCCTTATTGTTCTTTCATTCTTTATCTTGCTCAATACCCAATGCTACATTTGAAATCATTTTGCCTATTTGCTCAACAGAACAGGGTTAGCAATAAATGTCTTTCAACATTCCTTCTTTTTTTTTGATATCTGCCTTTCTGATTAATAGCCTACTGTACATTTCTCAATGTTTTAGTAGCTGAAAGGCTGCCTCAAATATAACTTCATACATTTTCTCTGGGACTTAGAAATCCAATTTTTATACCACTTTCAATACATGAATAAATATTAGTAATTTATGCTCATAAATTTATGCACCTGTTAAAAATTAGTTGCCCATCAAAATCAAAGCAAGATTTCAGAAGTACTAATTTGGAAAAATACCACTATCAGCTATCCTATGTCATTTTCCATCAACAGAAAGCACCAGTGTGGCACACTGGCATAAAGCAGCCCATTTCAACCACTGCATATGTATGTATAATTGGACAATGTTTTTGTTATTAGTCATTCTCTCTACTTCTGTGATGCTTTATGCTTTGCTCTGAATTTCCACCAAAAATTCCCTCATTTCCTGATACACAATTATCATTTTGCTTCACATAGTTAAATTTAAGATGTGCAAGCGGATAGCCTGTTAAAACACAGGAGTACATCCTAAAGAATGACCTCTGAAATTGAATTACCAGCGAATGCTGAAATTGAGTTTTCAATGTGCAATGAGTAACGAGATTCAAGCTCTTGATTTAGGGTGCTCACTCTATTGACAAAATATGCTGCAAAGCCTGAAAAGGCTATCAGGAGTATGATGATGGGAACAAAAAGAATCATTAGTTCACCCACACATGGTTCCAAGCTGAATGACAGGTGAACACACTTGAAAGAACAGGAAAAACAGGAAAATCTTGTAATGAATTAGGATGAAAACACTTGAAAGATATTAAGATTGTTTGCATCAAAACAGAAACAAAGTAGCAAGAGGCCTCAGACATCTATTTCAGTTAAGACCAAATGGCACTTGTTAGAACAGGACAAATTTCAAAATACTGGCCAGGACACTTAATCCAATCTTGAATATGGCCTTAACTGTAAGGTGGAAAAGACAGAAAGCATGCTGGTTTTATCTTGTGAATAAAGATAACAATACAAGCTGAAAGCAGGAATACCTGAAGAATCCATTGAAAACCCCCAAACTAGGGAGAAGCAGACATGAGATACTGATGATATTGACGATTCATGCCTAACCAACGTACTGTTCTGTGGCTGAGAGTTTGAAACGTAACTACGTTATTTTGCAGTAATGATGCATAGGTGGTACTTGCCATTCTGCAAGAAGCCATAAGCATTCAAATCAGAGTTTGATGTTTTTCCCTTTTTCTCCACTCAGCTATGATCTTCCATATTCACTCAGTACACACACAGTTCTTCAAATTTTAAAACCAATACAAATGTAGGTGTCTAACAGTCTACACCCATCACTGAGCTACAGCTAGCTCAGATGGGAAAAAAAAAAAAATCAAAGGATAATAGAAGCTTTCTCCCGCTTTTGGAAGCAGTTCAGAGTAAGAGAGTAAACCACACTGCTGCTTTAGACAATCACAGTACATACAAAATTATGGTTTTCAAATGAGCAAACATGTCAAACAAACAAACAAAAAAGGATCAATATCTGTTACCAGGCTAAACCCACGCCTTCCACTTTCTAAGGTGATTAGACACTGCTTGTTATTAAAATTAATATTCCTCATGCGCTACTTAATTGGCTAGTTTTCCAACTGATAAAGTTCTACATTAATATAATTGTTCCCTGATGAACAAAGCAGATAACAGCTTCTAAAAACTTCCAGAGAGAAGCCAGTACAGGATCTGTACAAAAGAAACAGATGGGGTTTTTGTTTTACCAAGCCTAAAACTTTTCGTATTTTACCTCTCAGAATACGCATTCATTCACTTATTTATTCTATCAGAAAGTAAATTATTTCCTTGTAATATGGTGGGATCTTGCCCTTATCTCTTCATTAGCATCAGCTTATGGAAACAGAGTTACACACAACCTTTCTAAGCACTGGAGTGTCCTTCAAGGACAGAGACAACCGTTGTGTGCATTCCTCAGCGATCAACAGCTCTTTAAGGCAGGTTCCAAGGCTGGAGCTTCAGCATTGCAAAATGAGTGTACAGTTAGTCATTGAGATAAAAATGCATTATTCTGCTAGTCTCATTTTTGCTCTATATATATAGCTTTCTGGCCACAGAATGCACTGCCTTTTGAGAAATCACATCATAAGATGGGATCAAAGGATGTCACAGCATGCAATGTTGTGACATACTGCACACAACAGCAATACTCTCAGTCAAAAAGAAAAAAATTCATAACATAACAATCTTGAGTACTCTCTACTTTGGCAACAGTATTAAAAGTGGACAGGAGATGGCCCATGGGAAGACAAATACCTCATTGCCCCCATTTGAAAAAGGCTCCACACACAGATCAGTAAGCAACGAGGCAAAAAAACACAGTTGGGCAGTAAAGCATAAAGATACAATAAAATACTGTTTGAATCTCATAAAGATACTATACTCCCTAATTAGTAGAAAACCTGAGGGCTGGTTTAGACTGAACGGAGAGTCGAATTAATAAAATGTCCAGTATTCATGTTCCTCTTCTGTACAGATATAAATGGCTTTTACAGTGTGTGTTTGTCGTCTGGAAATGAATTATAGATGTTGTCACCTAAAGCGTTCACTACTGGCTCTGCATGCAGGCACACACACAGCTTATACATCATCCCTTGCAACCTACACAAGGGTGATCCCAAACATAACTATTGTTTCTTATAACTGTGCAGTGGTAACGTACTGAAAACTCCAGTTTTCCTCTGCAATTTTGCCAGACATAGTTTACATAAAAGTTACTATATCAGAACATCATCTCAAGCCAGGCTACTGGTAGTCAGAATTACAGAAGATATGAATGGGTGGGCTATTCATGTCTTCAGTTAATCAGCATGGGTTTGCTCCTTTGCCTTCTTACAATGCCTTTTACAAAGGCAAATACCTCACAGATTGCACATTGCCCCTTATCATCTTCTACTGCAACCTCCATCTCAACTCTGAAATTTCACAAGGGGGAAAAAGGACCAAGAACAGCATTTTCAAGCCATTTGTCCTGGTGCCACCATAACACCGTTCAAAGATAAAACCAAAATACCAGGGACTGGCAGAGATACTGACAATAGGAGAGCATCAGACTCAGGAGATGACTCAAAACCACTTACCTAGCACAAGCATTAACAGCTGTTATTTAGCCCTTTAATTCTACTTGAGTCAATGCCAATTTTGCATTGTCCTCAGACCTTGTCATCACAACCTGTCGTATCAGAATTGCTGAAAAAAAAATTAGTTCAAGTATAACCCTTGAACTGTAAATATCCATTGTAAATTAATTTTCTATTTCATTGAAACTGAAGTGTCTTCTCCACTATCGATATTTGAGATTGTCTCCTACCATCTATGAAAGATTTCTAACCATATTCCTCCATAGCTGTATCCAAAAGTGAGCTACCTTTCAGACAGGCACATTTTTGAAACATGCTGTTTTGGTGGTTTGTTACTATACAACAGAATCAGTTATAATTTTCCATCTGTAGGGACTGGGCACCTTAGACATATGTAAGCTGGAGGTATTGCCATTTTTGGCATGAACGTGCTCACCAATCACAGTTGATTTCAAATCTAGAGAAAAATCTTCTTTACAGGATTCTCAGAGATAGTCCCTCAAAGACATACACAGGCATAAAATCCATCATAAAGGAACTGCAGGGGGTGAAAGAAAGAACGGCTCCGGATTTGTGCACAGTATCATTTACAGGAAAGCTTATTGCACCAAGTCAGAAAATCTCAGAAAGAATGTTTTGTCACCTACATCTGCCCTCTTCTCCTTGACTAGAATCAAATATTTCAAATTTGACACTACAGCCAACAATCTTTAAGCCTTAAAAAGATGATACCCATTTAGCTCCTGAAGTACTTTTTAAAGGAAGTTCAGCCTACCATGACATACAACAGCTTCCTTATGTTAAAAAGGGCAGCTAAGTGTTCAATTACAGGCTGCACCTCCTCCCCACAATTAAGACCTACCATTATAAGAATCTCAAGAAAGAACAATTGTATTCCCTACTTCATTTGCATGCTATGAAACCACTGACCCTGCTGTTCAGAAGAGAAGTCTTCTATTAGTCTTTCTTCTCCAGCCCCCTGCCAGAAAAAAAAATGGTTTTGTTCTACAGTAAATTTACAGAGTAACCTCTGATCATCTGGAATGAACACCCTTTGAACTGGTACTATTTCCTATTTGTGTCATACATATTTTCACGTCCTACAAGTTGCCCATACTAAAGACAGTACACCAAAATCAGTTACTGACAACACCAGAATACTGTATACCAGTGCAAGGCAGGGGGAGGGAGGGAGGGAAAAGTTATTATGGAAAATCTCATAACTTCTAAAAAAATTACATAGGTATTCTTTATCATAAGTATTTAGAATTTTTGCAATATAAAACCAGAATCATCTGCCTTAATAAAACTGTGCTTTGAGTAGCTCTTCGTATCCCTATCAAGGAAAACTAGCCATCATACAAGCATGATGGATGGAATAAATCCCATCAGACTTTTTACAAAGGTTTTCACACTGACCCTGTAACTCTGAAACTCACAGTAAATTCCTTTTCAGAGTAGCCTCACACTTGGCAGTCTCGATACGTACTTACTAATGTTTTTCTTTTAAGAACTTATTCATGTGAGGGAAGCCTGCGGTATAGATCCTACACAATTAAATTGTTTTCTCAAACATCAGTGACAAATCCAAAGGAACCGCTGCACCACAGGAATTAGATTGTTAATTGAGCAATAATGCAGTGTTTCCTTAATAGAGCGACTCCCATAACTATTTCAGAGCTCTCCTGTTAGACACCTCATATCTGAAAAGCTTCTGCCTCCATCTCTCACCTATTATTCTTAGCACACCAAAGTCGGAGTCAGAGATTGGGTAAGCAATCTTATCTTTTTCAGATCCCTTCTGTCACCCTCAAGAGCAAACAGATGGCTAACTACAATGAGTACGATCTACCCACATTGAAAGTAAAAGGAAAATAAAGAACAACTCACTTCACAGTCACTGCTGCTCTTTGAGCTGTTCTGTGCATGAGGATGTTGGCTTGCCTTATGCTTCCACTGGCAGAGGACAGCTCTGGTCTTACCTGAGCTCTCAATGGCAGCTGGGAGCATGCCATTCTGCATGGTTCAGGATAAAGTAAAGGCAGAGGCTATACATGCCTCTCTGTGCCCTTTCATGAATTTAAAAATTACTCCAGGCTTCTACACAAAAGGTACAGGCACACACATCCTGACCCACACATAACAGCGGGAAGAACAAGTTAGCTGTACTGCTTCCTAGTACACAACTGCCTTTATCACAATCCTGAAGTGAGCTATTGGCTTTATTTAATTCAATTATATGTTACTCATATTTACATAAACAAAAAACCCCATATTTTTTGTGTACAATGTTCCTCTTTGTGCTTCAAAAACATTACAGAGGTACAAATCAACAAATGACAACACAATCAATGCCAAATGCCAAACACTTCAGAATAACATTTCATCAAAAGACCAGTACATCTAGCAGCACATCCAACAGCACATCCAACCTAGGAAACACCCTAAAAGAGAAAGAGAGAAAAGATTTCCATTACCTTACAAGTCCTTATATCCCAAGCTTTAACTTCTGGGCTGAACCCTCCACAAATGAAAATATTTGACTCTGTAGGGTGGAACTTCAGTGCGCTGATCCTAAATTCACTTTTGCTGCTAAATATCTGCTTCCCTAAAATAAAGTGAGAAGTGGAGATTAAAATTTGAGCAGAAAATGAAAGATGTTATTCATTTCAACCTTGTTTCAAAAATATCAAGGTTGTCAAAAGTGAATATGTTTATATTAACAAATTTCAGGCATCTGGGGTTACTCTGATTTACTGAAAATACATGACTGAATTCACTAATTTCTATCCATGTGAAATTTCTTCTGGTCATGGGCCTCCACACCGCTGACTGCTTCCTACTGAAAGGAGAGAACAAGTGGTCTCCCACACTAAGGAGAGGAGCTCCACCAAGGTTGCAGTTCAGTCAACATGCAGGACTAAATCTACAAATATAATGGTTGACTGTTTCCCTGCAGAGAAGCCATAGTCTTTCTTTCAGCGGGAGAAAAATAACTAGAATAAAATATTGTATGTACAGAAACACCATGTCCCAAACTATACTACAACTCTTAAGTTGTTTACTTATCTTTCTGTGAAGGTAGGGATGAAACTTCATCTTGAAAGTAGGAAATAATTTGCATACCATCATATGAAGGCAATAGCTGTTCCCATGGATATGCTGTTCCCAACATTTAATTGTGTACGCTAATCTCCGCAGGATCCTGTGGTTAGTATCACTTGGACTGTCAACACTTTTGAAGGCAACAGAATTCAGCTAGGTTAATTTATAGGACTTTTCCACAGTCCGCTGCTTCCTTTCATCCTAACAAACTCATGATATTAATGTATATTCAGTGAAATATCATTTTTGGAACAGCAGCATGGACTAAGATAAATACATTTACTTGGTTTCACAATTTCAACTGTGCTTTATATACTACATACCACATATAAAGGTCTACCTTAAATATAGTTACTGCTTTAAGCCACAGTGAAGAAGGCACTGCAGAAGTCAAACCCTTAAAATACTATGACAAAAGCTTCTTAAAATATTCATTAATCTACATTTTCAGCAAGCAAGAGTTGTCTTAAGATAGGCTTTCTTAAACAACTGAAAATACTTTGAGCTAAAATATTAGTGATGGGTGTAAATACTCACTGTGAGGTGAACAATTCTGAAAAAAAATCCTATAGATTTTTTACGCTTATTTTAAGGTTTAGGGCAAATTTATCTGCTTTTGTCATCAGTTCCATTCTCCCCATCTGCTGAACTCAACTTACATGGTCAAGAGGCTAAGACTTGTCAAATTATTTATTTCTTCATTTTAAGGAAAAGAAGAGGGAGATTTTGCTTCATCACACATGCTCTTTGAGCTAGCAGGGTCAGGGAAAATAGACTGCGGGGGGGGGGAATGGAGGGGTGAGTGTTGTTCTATGTGAAAACAGGTTTTTGTAGGGGTTTTTGTTCTTTTTTAATGGTTTCTCCACTGATGACCCATGCCAAGATGTGATGGGCCTCTCAGTCACTGCTGAGTGAAAGACTTAATTTAGTTCATAAGTTCCTTCCCCAAAACCAGAAAAAAAGTCACAAGGGCAGCAGAAGCTCTATCTACAAGCCATGTGCAACAGTGACCATCTCTCACCATGGGAGCTTTCAGTACCCCAACAGCTACAGAAGGAAAAAAAAAGACTCCACAGGGAAGGAAGTAAGTATTAAAATCATCAGTTACAGGAGCAACAAGATATTGCACTCATGTACGCCACTACCAGGCATCATCTGCAGGGTTTAGAAAAGCCACATCCACCTGCATCTTACTCTCATGCACAGCACTTGAGAAAATACTGAAGTTCCTCATGGAGGCTCACTAGTCAGTTTAACAGCACTTTGCTCCCAAAGGAATTTGGTTCCTACCAGTACCTAGTTTAATAAATGCTCTGGGAGTATAATCAACAAGTTTTCAGTGGTACTGCAGCTAGAAATTAGCAAAACTGCAGCCTACCTGTACTAATCCTGTCGAGCAGCTTTATGAAGGATGCATCAAGCGGTCACTATTCTCCATAAAGTGTGTTGTCCAAATGGCATTAGACATATACATAAGTGATCCATTGGAACTCAGCATCTAACCTTCTGACAAACTTTAACTGTTTAACTGGCTTTACTAAAATATGTTTTTACCTCCACAAGACTTTTGAAAACTGCTTTTTCTATAATGCATACATTTTTCTTGCCATTGTGCTCTCTAGCCTAAGACATGAGAAAGTCAGGTAAGACACAAGGTGTGCACTAAATTCAAGATGCATTTCATCTACTAACTACAAGATCTGTTGCCTTTTCCACAGAAAGAAGATTGATTTAACGTAATTTGTTATTAATTAGTCCATCTTCCAATCTCATCTCCAACTACTTCCAAGTAATTCAATCATTTGCTCGACATTTTCTCCAGAAACGAAAATTCTCTAATTCCCTACTCCATCTTCCCCTGTTTTAAAGAGAAGTGGGCACTGGTTTTGCCCTGTTCTTGTCTTCTAGAGGCTGTTACTTATCCAAAAGCTCTCAGTGACAGTCACTAATACAATTACAATGTGACGATCTCAGTGCTATGAACTCTACGTTACAGTGTAATAATAAATAAAATCCATGTAAACAACCTGAGCATCTTATCCACCTCTATACTCTTTAACCTCCTCCTTTTTCCTATTTTACGCTGTTACCTTACTGTTTGATGGAGATATTATCCATGCTAGCTTTTTGAATGGTCTGAGGAGCAATCACAAAACATTAATCTTAAAAGCTCAGGCTCTCCAATTAATACTTGGAAATACAGCTCTCTCTCTCATTCTCTCACCCCCCAAAGTGAAATTCAATCGAACGTCTCTTTTTGGAAACTCAGTAAACAGTGTTCTGAAGAGTTTGGCATTATTAGATGTATACACGAATTTCATTCTACTGCCATGTCACAGATGAGAAAAAGGCTGGAATGTAGAAAAGCAAAGCAGCAGCAGCAGCCAACATACTCAAAAGGGGAGGACCACAGCATTACAGAAAGGAAACTCTCCTATTGCTAGAACTGAAATTTATACACAATACACAGAATCTAAGTCAGACTGCTTGTCATATAAACATGCCTGAATCCAGCAAAATGAACTTTCCTAACATTTATATCAATACATCACTTAAACCCTTCCCTTTTAGATATTAGGACTGCAGGACTGAAGTGCTGCAGCACGTTCTCTACACAGTTATGAAACCTCTATGACTGTAAATCTTTCAGAACCTCAGAAATTTAGGAAAAATATCCATCTGAGAGATGGAACAGATCACTGCGGGCAAAATAGCTCATGCAATTCAGTATTTTAAAACAATTAATTCAACTCAGCCCTTTTCTGCACAAACTTTATTTACTGTGTTTTACTAATATGAGCAGAATTTGCTGCTTTCCAGGCTGTAACCATGCTATGACAGAACCTAGCCCCATGACTTCAGCATTTGCTGGAGATCCTGCTCCACCCTTCTGGAAGTCAGTAGTTACAGTTATGTATATTATTCTCTACAATTATTCCGTTTATGAACATTAAACATTCAACTTTTTGAGGCCTTATTTTATAAGATGCAAAAGATGTCCTTTGAGCAGAAGAATCCCTTATCCATAACAGAATACAACTGGTGTAATTCAGCAAGCTTGTATATACCCGTATGGTGTATATATTTATTGTATTTTAGGTCCTAAAGGCAGCATAACAAAGATTTAACCAACTAACAGACAGTAGAAAATTACATCTTGAAAAAATCTATTTGGCTAATTGAAGGAAAATCCATACCACGTATCGTTTTCCTATATGAGAGCTTGTTATTCCAAAGCAGAAAGCAAATGTTTCTTCTCAATCTTTAATTTTCACAATTTCAGTAACAATGTCTACTACATCTTTGCAGTGTGTTTTATATTCTGAAAGTGCTTTAATTCAATTCTTCATTCATTAAAGGCTCACCAGTAACATACACAGTATGAAAAACAAAATCTTTAAAAAGATCTTGAACATATGTTTCTGCTCCTTTATGCTGCAGCCTACTGTGAAACTGCTCAACTATGAAATCAGATATTTTAAAGGCTATTTAACATTGTGAATATTTCACAGAACATCAGCACAGTTATTGAGCATAGGATGCTTCTGTAACTGTGTTTAGTGGTCCTCAGGTTCACACCCCTACCTGTATAATCCAAAAACATTCACTTCCTTACACCAATCTGTAAAGAAAAGTGAAGCCTAAGACTTACAAGGACATGAGAGTAATCTTGCTAAGCAGAACGGATTTCCCTACTGTGTTTACAAAAAGACATGAGACAATATATTAAAAAAATCCATTACAGTTACAATCTCTCTCATGCACTATAGTGAAAAGAACATTAGATTGATCAGACATAATTTGTTCTTAACAAATCATGTTGTCTGTTACTTATCCATTGTATCTTGGTGTGCTTACAAATTGGTTTATTAATTTTCCAAGAACTAAAGTTATACTGACTATATGTGTTTCCTAATTTTTTCCCCTACATAGTCACAAGTTTCTGGCATGCAAAGGTGCTTGAAATATTAAATCATTTTATCTTTCACCCTTGAAAATGTCCTCAAAATAAACATTTTTCTCTCTTATTGCAAAGACTTTATATTAGTGAGCATAAAAAGTAAAATGCTGTTACCTCCTAGCTGGAAAATGACCACTAAACTATGTTCAACATATTACTTAAAACTGCTGAATTCTGGGGGGAACCTTTGACCTCACATCAAAGATGCCTGTATGCATTCAAAAGAAAAAAATAAAAGGAAAAAAAGAAAGAGAAAAATCAATCCACTGGGCTTTTTTCCGAGGTGTCATATAAAACCTTCATGCATATTAAAACAACATACTATCTACATAGTAGTGGGAGAGAAGGGGAAGAATAGGAGAAGAAAGTCACAGCTCTCCTGAGGCGATGTTTATGTATGAGCACTAAAACTCCTATGTGAACAAACACAAAATTACATTAACAATAATAATGTTATATCTATAGGACTACCAAATTAGAATATAAAACAAAATATAGAAAAGCAAATTTGGACCATCCTCTTGAAGGTACAAAATGTTCCATTAAGAAACTCTCAAAATAACGTAAAACAAAACAAGTTAAAAAGAAACAAACCAGATTTAAGTGACCACATGATATATATTCTGAACTTTCCTTCAAAGCCAACAGCTTAATTCCAGTATCCTGGCCATGGTAATATGAAAACTTTCAAAATAATGGGGAATTTAAATTCCCCATTATAACTCTGAGGAAGTTATATTTGAAATCAACCTCAGTCCATGAACTAAAATACAACTGCAGCATTTGGCAACATAGGAAATGTGCCAAAATTTCTTGGAACATTCCCTTTGTCATAATATTAAAGAAATGAAAAGTATCTACAATATGCAAATAGTATCAACCCAGCCAATGTTCTGCCTATGTACCAATTCATTTATGACTAATGAAAAATCCACTCATGAATAAAACATATATTCCAAAAATAAAATAGTTATAAATAAATTTTAAAAACACAATTACCCTTCTAAAGTTGGTAGAGCATCTCCATTACATCTGGACATAACAGAAGTTAAATGTCAAATGTACTTGACCTAGAATTGTTTTAAAAGCAATTTTTTTTTTCAGTGTGCTCTGAATATAGTACTACTTACTACTCTGTAAATAACAAAGTGTCTCAACTATCACTAGTAGAAAATGACTGTGAGTGTGGTGTTAGTAGAGATGAACAAAACCAGGGAGTCTCACTGGTTCAGACTGCTGCATTACTATCACATTTGTGAAACCCTTCAAAAAGCTTTATTTTTATAAAGAAATAATGTATGTAAAATAGGACAATAAAAAAACCCCACATTAACCAGTAATCTTTACAGGCACCTCAGCTGCAGTTTTTGGATCTACTAGTATTTATGAAACCCCATATTGCAGTAATAAACTTGCCTCATGCAAACTGTAGCCACAGAACCACTCACTTGAATGACACATGAATAACCTTGAGTTCCTTAAACGTTTTATGCACATTTTGGATCAGACCCATGCTCTGAATATGTACAACAGTTTTCAAGAAAGCCATATGTGTGGCAAGTCTTAACTTGTCATCCTGGTGTTAGGACAATGGGTGACCATTTGAGATAATAAATGACGATCTATAAAAAATGAACTTAGAAAAAGAAGACTTGTACAACAGCATCTATTTTCACCAAACCAAGACAAGTGAACTCCTTGTACCTCAATAATTTGAATTCTTCTCTTTCCCTGTTCTTCATTATAGCATCAACACTTCATGTATGTTGGACCTCCAGGGGTCATCCAGTCCAAACCCCTACTCAAAGTAGGTCCAGCTGCAGCAGGTTACTTAGGGGTCTGTCCACTGAAGTTCTGAGTATCTCCAAATATAGAGACTCCACAGCCTCTCTGGACAGACAGCCTGTTGAGCCAAAAAATTTCCTGTGTTCCTACATTTGTCCTTTGTCTCTCGTCCTTTCACTGCACATCTCTGAGAAGAGCCTAGCACCATCTTCTCTATGTACTAGGTAAACACTTGCTAATCTGGCCCAGGATGAAGTTGACCTTCTTTGCTGCAAGAGAATGCTGCTGATTCGTATTCAGCACCAGGACCCCCAGGTATTTTTTCTGCAAAGCTGCCTTCTAGCCAGTTTAGCACCAGTCTGTTCTGTTACAGAGGATTACTCCATTCCAGATGCAGGACTTTGTATTTGTCCTTGTTGAACTTCATGAAGTTCCTGTCAGGCCATTTTTCATGCTTGCAGTATCTTAGATCTTCTTACATATAAGAACTTTCATTAAATACACTTGACAAGGGGAAGAGGTTTGATGGTGTAAAACTGCATGAGAAGATTTCATGGATGTGTCTTCTACCCTTGCACCAGGATTTCTATGCCAACAACAACAAAAATTCTGCTTTGTGATTAATGAGATTTCAGTGTTTGCTTCTATTCTGATGTTGTTCAGATAACAAAGACAAAAAAAAAAAAGGAAATCACTCCAGAAAATACAATATCCCAGGACAAGGGATACCCAAACTTAAATCCAAGCTTAGAAACAAAATTTCCTGGAGAATTTATTCTAGCGCTGTTTGCTACAACAATGCTGACACATTCCTTTGAAGAATCTCGTAACTAGCTGTCATCAGACCCAGAACAAACAATTAGCTAGACTACAATTTTGATTTAATAGGGCTGAAACTATGTTTCTAACAGAAAAACAACACAAAATGACGAAAAAAAACCCCAACTGAGCAGCTCAATACCACACATGTACTAAGCTGTATTTGCAACCTTTCCTAAACTTTTAAAAGTAATTCTCTTCAGACTGTTACGTTTCTTTTGGTGAAGGACACATAGCAATTTTTATAACACAAATGTAATATAAAAAATCTACACTGAAAACAAAGACAAGAAAGATTAGACTTTAGCAAACATGACTAGAAAAATGTTGACCCAGAATAACACACACAAGAGACAAGAGCATGGAATCTTAAAGACAGCATTATTATTTATAAAATCCCACCGGTATGCATTCACTGAATTTAAACACGCTGGTAGTTAGTTCAGTCTAGCAATGGAAAGTAATTAAGACCGAAGTCCAAAAAAGTATCTGAAAGTCCTCTGTGAAGGAACAGTTCTAACATCTATCTGAAGTTAACCAAAGAAGAAATCATCTCAGCGCTGATGAAGAGTGAGGAGGAATGAATGATTCAGTGAACTAATGTAAATCAAAATCTTATAGCTGCCTTAGTGTTTTTCAAATGGAAATGAGGCTTTTTATATCAAATTGATTTGGATTCCAGAGGCAAACTGCTTGCCCTGTTTCTCTGAAAAGAATTGATTGAAATGCATGAAGAAAAAGAGTAACTTCACAGAAAGGAAATCAGAAACTGACCTGCACGCGTAGGAAATCAGAATAAAATTCTGATCAGTCATATCATACTTTTCCAAATGAGGTGTGTATCACTGAAAGTCAGGTCCAAACATCAACATTACAACTGCAGTTCACAGGAGCTACAAGGAATCCTGTGTCCTTGACATAAGGCAATAATGAATACCTGGTATTTTCAAGGATTTTAAGCATATATTTTGCCTTTAACCATACAGTTTATTTATGTAGTTAGAAATACTACATAACTCAAAAGTCAGTAAGGAAAGAACCATATATAAGCTTACCTGTTTTGAAACTTGATAAATATAATTTGTTATTGTTGTCATTGCTTAGAATACTAGAAATACCTTCTTTCAAATGAACCACTACCACCACAGAATCACAGAATCACTAAGGTTGGAAATGACCTGTAAGATCATCAAGTCCAACCATCAACCCAACACCACCATGCCCACTAAACCATGTCCCACAATGCCTCATCCACACATTCCTTGAACACCTCCAGGGATGGTGAATCCACCACTTCCCTGGGCAGCCTGTTCCAGTGTTTCACCACTCTCTCAGTACAGAAATTTTTCCTAATATCCAGCCTAAACCTTCCCTGGCACAACTTGAGGCCATTTCCTCTGTCACTTGTCACTTGTCACTTGGGAGAAGAGGCCAACACCCACCTCTCTGCAACCCCCTTTCAGGTAATTGTAGAGAGCGATAAGGTCTCCCCTCAGCCTCCTCTTCTGAGACTGAACAACCCCAGTTCCTCAGCCGCTCCTCATAAGACTTGTGCTCCAGACCCCTCACCAGCTTCGTCGCCCTTCTCTGGACACGCTCCAGCACCTCAATGTCCTTCTTGTAGTGAGGGGCCCAAAACTGAACACAGTATTCGAGGTGCGGCCTCACCAGAGCCGAGTACAGGGTCACGATCACCTCCCTACTCCTGCTGGCCACACTATGTCTGATACAGGCCAGGATGTCGTTGGCCTTCTTGGCCACCTGGGCACACTGCTGGCTCATATTCAGCCGGCTGTCAACCAGCACCCCCAGGTCCTTTTCTGCAGGGCAGCATTCCAGCCACTCGTCCCCAAGCCTGTAGCATTGCATGGGGTTGTTGTGACCCAAGTGCAGGACCCGGCACTTGGCCTTGTTGAATCTCATACAATTGTCCTCAGCCCATTGATCCAGCCTGTCCAGATCCCTCTGCAGAGCCTTCCGACCCTCGAGCAGATCAACACTCCCGCCCAACTTGGTGTCATCTGCAAACTTGCTGAGAGAGCACCCAACCCCCTCATCCAGATCATTGATAAATATGTTAAACAAGACCGGCCCCAAAACTGAGCCCTGGGGGACTCCGCTTGTGACCGGCCGCCAACTGGATTTCACTCCATTCACTACGACTCTCTGGGCTCGGCCATCCAGCCAGTTTTTTACACAGCGAAGAGTGCACCTGTCTAAGCCACGAGTCGCCAGCTTCTCCAGGAGAATACTGTGGGAGACAGTGTCGAAGGCTTTACTAAAGTCCAGGCAGACAACATCCACAGCCTTTCCCTCATCCACTGGGCGGGTCACCTGGTCATAGAAGGAGATCAGGTTGGTCAAGCAGGACCTGCCCTTCATGAACTCGTGCTGGCTGGGCCTGATCCCTCGGTTGTCCTGCACATGCCCTGTGAGCGCCCTCAAGATGAACCTCTCCATAATCTTCCCCGGCACCGAGGTCAGGCTGACAGGCCTGTAGTTCCCTGGATCCTCCTTCCGGCCCTTCTTGTACATGGGCGTCACGTTGGCAAGCATCAACTTAATCCAGACTTCTAACCCATTACTGGATAGTTAAGTCAAAGAGGCGTTAGAAATTAAAGTATATGATTAAAATTACATATTTTTGGAATTTGTTCTATGATTTTATAAAATGCGATTTTCCCCACAGTAGTCACTTCAAATGACTCAGGCACATAAATCACATTAAGGTAGACATTCTGTTTAGAATTTGTAAGCACTACAGTAAATATTAAATCCACTTGGATTAGTAAAATTCAGTTATATATGAGACTAGAAATGAAAAGGTTGCTGCAATGAGACTGAAAATAAAAAAAAAGACAGGAATTCTGACAAATTAATTTCTTGGTGTATGTATGGGATCACTCGGCTAAACCGGTTTCAGAGCACAAAGGCAAGACGCAGGGAGTTGTGATTCGACTCAGCTTTGCCTCACCTTGACAGACCTTATCTATGCAGAGATGACTTGGGGAGAGCTGTGGAAACGGCTCAGCCCGGGGTTCCCTGAACACTGCATCATGAAAAGAACCAAAACCTGAATGATCCTTTAACAAACAAAATGCCCTGAGTACCATTCCACCACTATTCAGGAACTTTGTGTGCTAGACATTATTAAATTAGCCATACAGACTAAGGAGCCATCAAGGCACCAGAGATAAACATTCACACATAATCCTGCCCCCACCCATCAAATCAGGGAATGAAAACCATAAGATTTGGGCAGAAAAGGGGGGAGTCTTTTTCCAACAATACAGCTGGCCTGTAGGAGATTCTTTCCCCCTTGTCCAGGACTCTGTACAAGGTAACTCCCCAGGGATTAAGAGGCCTTACCTGAGAGAGAGGGTAAGTGATTAAGAAACATACGTATGGTATTTGGCATGCTTTAAGATCGTGATTAGTGCACTCTTTTAAGGTATTAATATCTAGCGTGCTTGTGGTTTGTGTTAGTACATTCTGGAAATCACTTGTAGGTTGTAATAGTGTATTTAATTGCAATAGTGCATTCCTCCATTATATCCATAAAAACCTGCAATAGTGGCGTATTGGACCTATGAGTGAAGTTCAAATAAACTGTTAATTTGAACCTTACAGTGAAGTCTCTTTCTCTTTGTCACAGTATATTAACCTCACTTGCTACTACTACATCAGATATATAAAGCTCTTTTCCCCATTACAAAACCTTAATATTCTCAGAACTTCAATATTCCATAACTGTGTCACATGTTTTACATTCCCAAACTACAACAGCTCCCTTCCAGCCATCATTGAATTTAAATACTTCTGGTATCACAAACGTTGAGAAAAATAAATTCTTAGAGCATGGAAAAGAATCTTCTTTTCATGTGAACAATATTCACAAATTTCCTTGGTCACTTTCCCAGTTCATCTGAATAGGACTTCTGCTCACCAGATATTCACATACAATGTACTTCTTACTTTTACGTAAGAGACAACCCTCCTAGACAAGAACTGGTTGTAATTTTTGTAAGGACTTCTTTTGTAGTCTTACAAAAAAACATTGCACCTTTGCAGGAGTTAAACATTTAAAGATAAAAAGGAAAAAATAAAATTGCATATCTTCAGTTGACAAGGTACTATTTTAGGCCTAATGCTTCATTTATACACACACAGAGGTGTCCTATTATGTATAGCCCCAATGAATGCTGCCGTAGGAATGCTGATAACATCCATAATGGAGAGAAGAAATATAGCTGATAGAAGCACTTTAGTTTGTGAAGGAGACATGAGGAGAGACAGCATCCAGGAAATTAGTTGTTAAGGTCACAACAATCAAATCCCAAAGTAAATTCACAACTGCATCAAAGCAACACAGGTTCAGTCTCAAGGTTTCATACCAGAATTTAAGTTTCTGTACTCCTAATTAAGGTCCTATTCAGGGGAAAAAAAAAAAAAAAAAATTAACCTAATTAACTTTAAGCACAAACTTAAAACCAACCAACTGAGAATGAGGTACAAGCCGATGTTTAAATTAACCATATGTATAAACATTATTGAAGTCAGCCTTAAGAGGCTCTTCAAACACTTTAATGAATATCATGACAAAGAATAAAAAATGCACGTTTCATTCTCTTCATCTGGGCAGTATCTGACAACAGAAATTACATGTGACCATGAAGTTAAAGATATTTCAGTTTTCTTAAATATCTCCAGACACCCTTAATTGCTGAGATTATTTTTTTTTGTACGGACAGGTTTCAAGAAATCGCACTTTGATCTATAGATTTTATCTATATTTTTTGAAGAAAGAATAAGGCTAACAAGATCCAAAGTTTTCTGTACTCAATAAAGATAGGGCTATAATGCACCCTTACATGACCTTTACCTGTTTCTACATCTGTTAAATGCAGCATGGAATCAAAGCCCCCACTGAGGATTCTTCTTCCACAAGATGACCAGCGGGCAGCTCGAACAGCAGAGAAGTGACAGGAATATGTTTTTAAACAGCAGCCTGTATCTACAGCATCCCATACCTTAAAAAGAAGGATAAGGACAACTTTATAAAGAATCATATTTTTTTCAATGTACTGATAAGCAGCTACAGCAAATCATCATGGTTGAGAAAGCTTTGCATTCCAAAGTCATATCTGCTAAGCTGTAAAAGTCTGTTTGAAATAATTGCATGATTAGAATTAGGGCATCTTATTAACAAGGCACAAATCAGTAATACATTTTTATGACTCATACTATTTCTTGAAAAGTCTACATTGCTCTCAATGGCAATTCATGTTATACTTCCCCATTCATAATGCTGTCCTGCCTCTGTGCAGGGATGTATCCAAATACATTTTCCCTTTAAATCATTTTTCCTTGAAATTTTTGTCTCTATCATATCTTGCTTTCCATCGAGTAAAAGGAATCCTAGCAGATTACAGCTTTCACATCTGCTTATAGATAGGTTATTACCATATTTCTCACTCAGTTTGTAATTTTAAGTAGAATTTTACCTTAACTTCACTGAAGAGGCAGATAAGAATATCTTCATGCAGCTACATGGGGATTTCTAAGGACTGGTCTAAGTCCTCTCATTTTTCAGTTTCTTCTGGACAGAATTAGGTTGATGATGAGCACTTCTCAAAATCCAACTCTACTAGTTATCCAATTTTTTTAAACTATATAACAACTAATATTTTCAGAACGTAACTAGTCCTGCTCATATTTTAAAAAATAATTTTTAAAGAGATAGGCAATTGTTTCCAAATAATATATTTTAGAAAACAGAGCTAGTCTGAATTACAATTTCAGTTACCAAATACAGTTCACAATAATCAAAAGCACATCCTTTTCATGGTGCTCTTTTTGTCATAGTTTTAAGATAAAATTAGAAGTTTAGCAACAAATTACCCACATAAAGATCCAGTATGCTCACTTCTGTGAGAGAAGGCTAAATATCAAAACTATTTTCCCTATGAATATTGTTTCAGTAAAAGCTAGGTTATAAAATATCTTATGATTGTATGACACAATATAAGACCTCTTGAGTTGTCTAATAAAATTAATAACAAATGCTATAACCATACCAGTAAATTTGTATATTTCTAATATTAGTATTATTTTTAATATCTCTAATATTAGTAGTACAAATAAATCAACACTTTGGCAGGGCTTCATGATCGTTTTATTGCACTTTCAGTAAACCCAAGGCAGTTTATTGCTTTAAAGTCACCATTTTACTTCATGGTACTTCTCTTTGCGATTAGTCATTTTCATCCGGCAAAGACTTGAATTAATTATTTGAATAGTCAGTTAAGACTGGAACCATGATGGCCATACCCTAAGTATTCTACCCTATCCACAAGAAAAGAAATCAGGAAAATTTTAATATTAAACTGCTTTTGAAAGTAAGTTTCTCTGCTTTAATGAGTTTTAATGATCATTTCAAGCTTCACAGTATTAAAAAAGGGTTAATTGTGTCTTGGAGGGTTTTTAATATGAGGAAGATAATGAATGAATCAAGATGAAAGGAAAAACAGGTGGTACATGCTTCAGATATTTTTCTGTTATGTTTTAGTGATTAAGTATGAAAACTCAATTTTCACAAGAAAATTTCCCATTCTTGTGGTATGGCATTTCTACTGCTTAATCATAATAACAGGAAAATGTGGCTGGAGGGAGAGTTCCAACACACTCCATCCAAAGCTTCAGACGAATGTCTACTCAGAAGCTGGTGCCCACTCCGTATAGGCAGCCACTGTCATTAAAAAAGGAGGAAGGGTGTTGCAAAGGGATGAGTCCTTTGCATGTGAGTTTGCCTCTCTCCGCCAAACACTCAGATGCCAGATGAACAGATTCCCCGTGCATTTCAGGATTTTTCTTTCAACTGAGATAGTTGAGTGCTTCAAGAATAACTTGTGTGGAAATTATTTTTTTCTCGTCTTTCTTTCTTCACTTCTTCCATAAGCTGGATGTCCTGGCTCAAACCAGGATGGAACAATAAGCCTCAAAGACTGCATGGGCGTAACCAGCAGAGTTGATGAAATAACCCACATCCCCAAAGAGCATCCAACATGATGCCTGAACCCAGAAGCATGTTCTCTAAATTACCAAGGTAAATAATAAACAAACAGACACTAATCAACTGGTTTAGAGCGTGGCAATTCTACAAGGAATATAGAACTAGGTTACCATATAGCCACCGGAATTCAGCCTCACAAGAAAATTTTTTCAGGGGCTGGTACGAACCAAGGGACAAGAGAGTCCCCTAGGAATTAGGACCATTAAAAACTTCCTATTTCAAGTAAGTGAAGTTGTTGATCATGCCTTCTCTGCTAAAAAGTAACATGAATTACAGACTCTTACAGAAGAAGATCCCAAACTCATTCTTCTGAATGGCATCTACATATGAGCTCAGAAAAGGGATTTGTATCCAAGAACAGCCTAACGCTGAAGGCAAAGGCTGCAACACTATAATTCAAAAAGTCACAGTTGTAACAACTACAATTTTAATTTCAAAGCAGGTGTTTTTAAGAAATTAAGTCTTAGAACTATTTAGAAAATAGCATTTTAAATACCAAAGGCTGCTAACTTTAAGCATACCTAATAATAAATACGTTTAAAATAAAGCTTTATAAAATAAACTCATATATCTACATGGAATAAAGGCTTACATTTTTAGTACATAATAAATTACTCGGGCAGGGGAAACAGTTCAAGAAAAAATACACAGGCTAAGATATATATCTTCCTTCACAGGCATTTAAACATGTGTATCAAGTATTATAGGACTAGATGCTATCATGCATCTCACTGAAAGGAGGACAGGTTTATATTCAATTATTTTTACCAAGAGATCAACTGTTTTAAGTATTGTTGCTTCAAAACTCAGACCTTACAGGCACTCAGTATTATTTCTAGATGAAATACTAAATTCTCATTAAACCTGAGGTCGTTCTTTTATCTTGTGATGTCAGATGTGATTTTAATTGCTCAGTTAAAAAGTTAAAAGCACACATTTCAGCCTGCTACTCTGAAAATACTGCTTATTGCCATACATTCAAGCAATGTTTTACATTATAAACAGTAATCACTCCATCCTTTCCCTTTACAAAGAATCCTGAAAACAATGAAATATGAAAGTGTTATTAGGAAAAAGGCACATTTTACTGTACTATCTTCCCTAAATCTACAATTACAAACTAATGAATTCTCCAATATTTCAAAGAAATAAACAGCCAAGACTCAAAACTTTGAAATTAGCTAGTTATTTTCAAACATTTTCTTCAGTGCCTTTCTGGCATTAAGTTATCATGAACACTTCAATTGCATTTTTTCCAATTTTATTAAAATTGGCTTTAATGTTTCAAGCTGGTTCATATTTCACTACTAGTTCTTACTCTTCTGTACTTTACTATTTATAATATTGCCTCTCCATTTCTTTTCCATCAACTGCTTTCATTTCATTTCCTCTCAGATTATAGAAGTATGGTGATTACATAGTTATCTGCTAGGATTAACATACGGGGCCAAAATGGCAGGTACAAACAGCCAAGTGACAAAATTATACTAGAGATTTCTTTACAAAAGCAAATTTCTTTTTACTTTCTCCGAGGCACGATGCAATTCAATCGCTCTTTCACATTCTTCATAATATTTGGAAATAAAGGCTTTAGAAGTTGCTGGCTTTCCTGTATAGCTTAGGAACGTTGTGAAAATACTGCAACCAGTATTTTAGGTAATATAATCAGATCTCCTCACCCTCAAGATCGAAAGTTCACAAATCATGTAAGCAACTAAACAATATAACAGATGAGATTTATTATAGATGGTATGTTTCCAGATCCTATTTTCTGACTGAAAGCTTTCAGGAAAACAGACCCTGAAAATAAAGTACTTTGGGTTGAAGATAATAAAAACTCTCTTGGTGTGGTGGGTTAACCCTGGCTGGATGCCAGGTGTCCACCAAAGCCGCCCTGTCACACCCCTCCTCAGCTGGACAGGGGAGAGAAAATATAACGAAAGGCTCATGGGTCGAGATAAGGACAGGGAGATCACTCACCAATTACCATGACAGGCAAAATAGACTTGACTTGGGGAAATTAGTCCAATTGATTACCAATAAAATCAGAGTAGGATAATGAGAAATAAAACCAAATCTTAAAAAAACACCTTCCCCCACCCCTCCCTTCTTCCCAGGCTCAACTTCACTCCTGATTTTCTCTACCTCCTCCCCCCGAGCAGCGCAGGGGGACGGGGAAAGGGGATTGCAGTCAGTTCATCACACCTTGTCTCTGCTGCTCCTTCCTCCTCAGGGGAAGGACTCCTCACACCCTTCCCCTGCTCCAGCGTGGGGTCCCTCCCATGGGGGACAGTCCTCCACAAGCTTCTGCAATGCGAGTCCTTCCCACGGGCTGCAGTTCTTCATGAACTGCTCCAGTGCGGGTCCCTTCCACGGGGTGCAGTCCTTCAGGAGCAGACTGCTCCAGCGTGGGTCCCCCGCGGGGTCACAAGTCCTGCCAGCAAACCTGCTCCAGCGTGGGCTCCTCTCTCCATGGGTCCACAGGTCCTGCCAGGAGCCTGCTCCAGCATGGGCTTCCCATGGGGTCACAGCTTCCTTCGGGCGCATCCACCTGCTCCGGTGTGGGATCCTCCACGGGCTGCAGGTGGATATCTGCTCCACCATGGACCTGCATGGCCTGAGGGGCACAGCCTGCCTCACCATGGTCTTCACCATGGGCTGCAGGGGAATCTCCGCTCCGGTGCCTGAAGCACCTCCTCCCTCTCCTTCTGCACTGACCTTGGTGTCTGCAGAGTTCTTTCTCTCACATATTCTCACTCCTCTCTTCTCTGGCTGCAATTGCGCAGGGCTTTTTTCCTCCTTCTTAAATCTGTTATCCCAGAGGTGCTACCACCGTCGCTGATGGGCTCAGCCTTGGCCAGTGGCGGGTCCGTCTTGGAGCCGGCTGGCATTGGCTCTATCGGACATAGGGGAAGCTTCTAGCAGCTTCTCATAGAAAGCACCCCTGTAGCCCCCCCCGCTACCAAAACCTTGCCACGCAAACCCAATACACTTGGTAAGTCACAAAAGAAAGCAGGAAGGGGTGAGCATGTGATACTCAAGTAAATAGCAGCCACAGAAGAATTTTCAGGGGTCTGCTAGGCTATCAACCAGCTCATAGGACACTGAATAAAGGCTTTTATCTTATTGACCATCCAAACTAGGCATTCATTCCTAGGAAAAAAGTCCCAGCAACATAAGCAGAGTAACCAAAGTAACATGAGAACTCATCTAGCATATGAAGACTGATAAATTAGGAATTGAGCACATCTCTTCCTTTGTCATTCTATGATTATCTATAACGCGCTTGCCCGCAAGCAAATTAGATTGCAGAAAAGAAAATATAGCAGTCTTACTTTTAGAAAGAGAAAGGTGCATCTATTCAAACAGACAGTCACTAATTGCACAGTGAACCCAAGAACAATGATTCAATTGTGATAAATTAGAGGTTGGAAGCAAGTATCAGGAATTAAGTTGTACGCATTTTGAATTTGCATGCATAAAGGAACTGCAGCTGAGCCAATCAAGAATACTAAACAAGAAATTAATTTCTGGAGCATGCATAACAAAATTAAAACTTTTTTAATGGATCGATTCAAGTTAATTTCAACATAACATCGATACTAAAATAACAGAACTCTTCCCCCTCCATTCAAACACATTGTGCCATTCTTCTGTAATTACCAACTTCCTCTGTCAGTGGCTCCTACTACATGAACTACAGCAAGAAATCGTTTCCAATTTCTCGATAAATCTAAATACAAAGATAGCATTTAAGAAACAGCCCTGTTCAAGGATGATGTGGGATAGTATTGAGTTACAGGAAGCATGAAGAATTACTATGCTTCGACTAGAACATACCCTGCTCCCTTCCAAAGTATGCTCAAGTTGCTCCACAGGCTTGTGAAGTTGAAGAGACATGACCCTTTCCTTTCCCTTTTTGGAATGACATTGCTCATTGGTGTGTCTCAAGGAGAAAAAAAACTATTTTTTTTCTTTTTTTTTTAACTGCAGAACTGAATTCGTCTCTGAAATTTGAACATGTCATATCTGCTAACATGCATAGATTCAAGAGAATCGTACTCCCTGAACCATACTGCTTTTCTGAGCTCATCAATATC
Organism: Gavia stellata; assembly: GCF_030936135.1. Classification (NCBI taxonomy): domain Eukaryota; kingdom Metazoa; phylum Chordata; class Aves; order Gaviiformes; family Gaviidae; genus Gavia; species Gavia stellata. The sequence continues at coordinate 14,433,608 of NC_082600.1, forward strand.
TAAATACTGTAATTTCTAAGAGATACAGTAAAGAAGGAAGCCCCACACTATCTACAGAAAAACATGTCTTTTCCAGTTTGCAAAGCAGGCTCAGAACTGTAATTTAAAGGTTCTTCGAAAGTCAAGGGGCCAGAGGGCAGAAGTAGTCCCACGGAAAAATTACAAAAAGGTATTTGCTGCTGCTGCTGCTTCTTCAGATTCCCCACTTAGATGAGCTGCAGCTTTGGGCAGGATTGCAAGAGTTAAAAGTGCTGCTTAGGTATCTCTAATCAACACCAGTAAGGATAAGAAGTCACTCACATGCACAGGTACATTCTTTTGTTCATAGAATTGAGGCAAGAGAAAGCCAGCAAAAAGAAACAAATGACTGAAAAGCAAGAAATAGCCAAGCATTAGAGTTGGGAGGTGTGCCTAAGCCTCTCCAAGCCACTGCATGATTGAAAAAATTTGGATCTTGAAGGGGCATGTAATGTAATGTGTATAAATTCCTAGAGTAACTACAGGAAGACTTAAACATCTCATTGTTGTTTCAACTACTGTCTTCTTAAAATAGCGAGCTAAATATTAGAGTTTTAGTAGAAGGTAAAAATTGGTGAAAGCAGAATTACAAAATGGATCACTGTCTTTGCACTCTTTTGTCTAAACATGCAGTTAAACTGTGTAAAAACTAAGAGCTAAAGTCTAGCTTAGCATATAATCTGTAAGTGTTAATAAACTTATTTTCATACAATTATGAAGGATGTAAATAGATGTTCAGATTGTTATATAGACTGTAATTGATGCTATTTTAGGCACACCAGCTTAATTTGTAAACCAAGTGTCCCAAAAAGAGGTTTTCAGCAGGATTCTGTAACGCTAGATAAAGCTAACACATTTTCAGATGTGTTGAACACTTGCTCCAGGAATGTTTAAAAGTGTGCTAGGGAACATATTTTAAATGACATCCATCTTCCTAATCTAGACATGGTGTAAGAAGTATATATCAACGCTGTCATTTGAGCAAGCACTTAACAGATTTCCAATAGGTTTCTTCTTGCAGCAGACATAACTCAAAACACTATTAACTTACTAATCCAAAGCATAGGACTAGTGACTGATAAAAAAGAGCCAACTTTATTATTGCTTTAATATCTGAATAAGAGTTTGTATTTGGATAGTTTATCACTAGAGTACCCTCACTACTGTAGAAACAAGGAGAATGGAAAGTAGCAAAATATAATAAATTCAATTAGCTGAGACAGCCAGCATAAGGTTTCACTTCATTTTTTTTTCCACCAAAAATTCTAATATTAAAATGTTTCAAGTACATTTATCAAACCAATGAGGTGGAAAATCTTCGCTTTTACAAAACAATAGAACAGTACATTAGATCTTAAGATAGCTCTTATTTTGTAGGGGTCTTTTTTCAGGCAAAAGCATTTTAAGTTTTAATACTAGTAGCATACTGTTAATCAAGTTAGCAGTACTACTAGAAACTAGTCAGTGGTACGAAAACTGATTTGCCAATATGTCAATAAGCTTTAATCCTGGTGAATCCAGCAAAGGCTGAGTTAAGTACAAGCACGACGTTTAGCTTCAGGAGGCAGCACTAATGTACTAAGCATGCCTATGACACACATTTCCAATTATTTGGTATGTTTTATTTTACTCTCCCGTCCCACAGAAACTCAGCAGCCCTTTCCCCAAGGAAGGCTCCATAATTGTTAATTGTGAAGCTTCATTTGTGTGGCTTTGCCATTAACAGGAAAATAAAAACCTAATCAAAAGTGTACTTTGAGCTGCCAGCATCCTACAAAATGATTTTAAGAAAACACTAATAGACTAAGATAAAACATTGACATTTTCAGCTGGCAAAGGGAGAGACAAGAGAAGTAAAATAGAGTTCTGTAAAAACAAAAACCCACACCACTATGGCAAGAGCTATCCATCTGATTATATACAATAAGGGAACGTTCTTGGTAAAACTTTAATAACAAGAGCTCCTACACTTAACCTAAGCTTGTTTGTTGGCTATCTACTCTTGGAAATACACCTAACGATTCCATACTTCAAAAGCTAACTTGTAGCACTAGGAAAATCTAATCAGCCAATCCAAACTGAAAACATAAATAATTTTAAAGTATACAAATTGGCTGGGGTTTTGCCAATATAAATAATTAATGTAGCCTATATGGGAGCCTTTCAAGTCAGAACTGGCAAACAGAACTCTTAAGAAAGATGTCAATTATATAAAAAAAGAGTCATGGTAAAAGACTGAACAAGATTGATATAAACATCTCATAGACATTTCTGTTAGAGAATTTATAATTTATAGATTGCCATTGTATCAAAAGCTAAAGTTTTACCCCACGTCCTATATTTTTCTCAGGACGTACTAATCTCACCTCCAAATAACTTTTTTTCCATACCCTTGATTTGGAAATGGAAAAAGTAAAGAAAGCATTGACACTAGTAGATTCCTATTTCTTGAATGTTATTCATGTCTGGACTTACAGAAGGACAGACAAGATGGATAGCTGGGACAAGACATTATTTCCATTTGGTGGTTTTCAATATTCTATCCCTGTTAATCATATACAGTTTCTGGACAAACAAGCTCAATCCTCCAGCGTTTCACAACCCTCTCAGAGGGAGGCCTTCACTTTCAGTTGTTTGGATAGCACATACACACACATTTCATGTCCGGAAGAAATGTTGCTAAACATTGAGAAGTAACGCGTGCACGGAAGTTGCAACACGAAATATCAGAATATTAATAACATATTTAATTGCTCAATTAAAGTAAATAAATGCTAGAGTACTATGTAATTATTCAGAAATAGGCCCTGCTGCCTTTATAAACTGAAGCTGCAGATTAGAATTAGTTTGTTTATAAATGATGTTTATCTGAAATTACATCTCTGTGATAAGAACTGAAACAAAACTGTCAAAGTATGAACAGGGTGAAATCTTGGCCTGCCAGGTCATTTACATGAAAACACAGTTAAAAGTTCCAAAGTTATTCAATAGCAGTTATATTTGAGTGCTTTCATGACACAGCAACTCATTGTAAAATTTTCTTTTTATTATGGCATATCTGTAGCTGTGCCTGTTGAGCTGAAGTCATGCCAGATTTATAGTGAACTATTTCTATTCAACACCTGGTCTTCACAAAAATAACAAAGCTGAACAGGCACTTTCTTTCAGGCTATTTGCACAGAATAACATAAGCACTGGATATGTAATAATCTACTTCTTCGTGATACCTAGCTTCTGAGTCACACATACACATGAAGTAAGAGTGTATGGTGATAAATTCTCCTCTTGGATGCCAAATCAATCCAATATACACATTATTGTTATTTCACCATATAGATAAAATTTTATGAAAATCAGTTGCTACCTTATTATTGCTGAGACAGACAAAATATTTAGGTGTGGAAGATATACCTAATACAACAATAAAAAAAAAAAAAATCTAATACTTCCTTTATTTGACAGAATGGTAACTTAGAGGGTTTGTTATATTTAACAAACCAATGAAAAAATTGAGACCTTAAATTGTGCTGCTACAGTCCATTATGAAGTGCAATTATGAGAAGGTGAAATTATTTCACTGCAAATCCTCGGAGAGGCCATTAAGGCGCCATTAAAAGACCATTATAATGTTTAACTTCAACAGTAAAGCTACTTCATTACAAGTCATACCATCATTTTAAAGAGAGTAATGCAATTCTCACCAACAAGAGGTATTCTAATTCAAAATAACTACATCATCCTCATTTTGGCTCTTTTATTTGCAATTTTACAGTTTGTTAATCTTCTGCTTGCTTATGTAAGAATTAAGATCCAAGTGGTCCAATTTCCAGATATGTTGGCACTTACAAGTCATTAATGTCAATGGAAGTTGAGGGTAGGGGGTTAATAAACTTTAAGCTTTAGGTTGAGTTTGAAAATTTGGATTTTAACCTCTCAATGTTATAGCATCCACTATAACTTACCCTCCTAACTGAGGGAGTATTAACACCACTATTAATTTTTGATTAAGCAATTAGCGGTTTCATACATATACTGCATAAGTATGCAGTTAAGAACAATTAGACAACATATTTATAACCACCTGCATTGGGGTCTGGAAAAATATTGCAAAATTACTTTTACATTCATTAAATACATAGTGATTCTTCATATCTAGGCACTGAAAATAGCTTATCTTTTCAGTCTAGAGATTCTCTAACCTTTGCTGTATTTTCCACCAGAAAGATCATTTCCCTCAAAATCAGAGCAAGTCATCCCTGCAGAATGTTTGGGTTATTTCAAATGCACTTACAAGGCTAATCTAGCAGTTACTCCAACGTGGCTCTGCCACAGTGAAGTGACTGATGAATAGTTTCAAAGATGGGATATGTGTCAGAGAGAGCTGTCTGGGCCTCAGCGTGGTGTGACACCGCAGCACACACGATGCTTCCAGAGCGGCATCCTCTCTCCATGCACCACCACAGCCACATCGCAACACGAGAGACTTGTGGCTGAACACGGATCAGACACGTCTGCCCTGGACGAGCAGGGCAGAATCTGACGCAGGCACTGCTCGGGAGGGGGGTTCAGGGGAACAATAACCAGACATTTTGTTACTAAATACAGTTTTAAAAGGGTACTGTTAGAGAATGTGCTATTAAGTGGCAATAATCAACAGCATCTCCAAAAAAAGCAATACTAAAGTGGGTTTCAATCTGTTTCAGTTTCCAGAACTGAAAGAAGCCGCCAGTGGAGACACAGGCTATGCAGCTACCTTAACCCGACTGTCAAGTAATGCCCTTTTCTTAATCGCTTTTTACGGATCCCTAAGAAGTAATCTGTGTTCCCAAGGATCCAGTAATCACAGGCTTAAGACATTACCACTACCTATTAAATGGTATTTTTAGAGTATCATTGCATTATTGAAGTATGATCGCTTCTCTGCAAGCTTTGGCCTATCATTTGTTATAAAGGTACTTCAGCTTTGAACCTCTCATCCAAAATAAATGAAATTTTATTATCTTCAACAGTAATTGATTTTTCAACTCTGATAATTACAGGCTGAAGGTGGGAGGGGGATGAGACTTGGAACCGGTTTATCTTGCTTGAGGAATAAATTATTCCACACCATTTAGAAGTAAAAAGTTTTTCCCCAGCCAACTCAAAATATGTTACAAAGAACTAATCATCTAACTTTTCAAACAATACCTGGAGTAACTAGAACAACTTATGCACTTAAAACCAATTATGATTTTGAGCAGAGGCAACAGTATTATAAAATAGCATAGAGATCTAGATTTTACAAATGAAAGAGCATCCCACAATGTGTTGCATACACCTGATGTTAAATACCACACTAAAGGGCAAGATAAAGCAGCATTCTATTTTTTTGTGGTGTTATAATAGTTTAAGGATCAGTATCTGTTTTAATTTTTAACATCTTTGATCACTATTTAAACAAAAGGATTTTAAATTTGAGGTAGTCTTTTTGAAGACATGTTTCTAAAATGAAACTTCGGAGCATTTTTAAATGCTGGATTACTCCCATATTTACTTGAAAATAAAAACAATCTACAATTCCTTTTTTGAGGAGGGTTTGTGTGGTTTTGGTTTTTTAAAATGGGTTTCATAACACATTCATGGACCATCTGACTTCAGTTCATTGTTTTGTAGCATTTCCAGTGAACACCTAATTAAGATACGGCACCAAGCTTTGAGTTTTAGGGGCACAAAGTTTACTCACATACAGTGTGCGTGGTAGAGAAGTTTGTTTTTTAAATAGGGCTGAGGGGAACAAGTTTTGACTATACATTTATTTTTAGTATCACAGTGGAATACAAGGCACATTTTAAAAGTGACAAAATCAGTTTCAACAAATTAAATACAGTAGGAGCTATATATCTTACTTGTTTAATGAACAGTACTAGCAGCACAGGTTCCACCCCCACTAAAATAAAAGAATATTAAAACAAGCTCAGCAAGGTGATCTTGCTATTTAAAAATACTTCCAGGGAAGTGGGCAACAAAGAGAAGAATTCAGTGTTCCTTAGACATCATCTGAATTTCTTTACAGGAATGACTGCAGTCCCAGGGGGGGATATAAACTAAAAATTGAGGAGACATGTTGAACAACCAGAGAACTATCAAATTTTATCATCTATTTAAATTATAATCAAGATAGGCAGCTTAGTTTCTGGTAATACGTGTTAAAGCTTTAATTCATATGTTGGTTACAACCTACGATATAAATCTGTTCAAAACACAATCACTGTGCAGTTGCTAGAATTTTTTAGTGGTTACATTTCTTTACAGCATCAAAGTTGAGAGAAAACTGACATGTTTATTTTCGTTACTTTTATGTATTTTTTTCTACATTGCCAAGTGAAATCTTCACAGTTCTACTTTCCTTCCTTGAAACCAAAACACCACTATTAACAAAATTCTCCTGAAACCATTTTATCTTGCCTGCTCATTTAAAAACTTCAGGGAAATTACACCGATAGACTTTCAAAACACATTGATTCCTTCTGCAAAAACACGTATTTGTTTGTTAGAATGTATTATATCGCATATATCATTTTAAAAGACACAAGAAAATTGCAGCTGTTTGCAGCATAAATTCTTCACATAACGAGATCAAGATCTCCAAATACACTGATCCTTCTTTTGACTTCTATTTTGGCAAACAGCTAGAGTTTTCCTAGTTCTTCTTTGTTCTTAAAGAGGAGAGATTCCAAAAGAATGGAGATGCCACAGAGGTAAGAGCAGCATTCTTTCCCCTTTCCAAAGATTTGGGAAAATACTTGACTTTTCATTGATACCAGACCACTCTAAATATAGCGCTGTTGGCTAAGAGCCTTTAAAGCCCAGCAAGAAACTCGCGGCACAGCAGTGTAGCTGGCGGCAAATACCCTACATTGAGATACCAGCTCCTTGGACCAGTTCAGCATCCTCTGTACTACGTAGCCCCCTCCACTGCTCGTTTCAGCATAAACTCTGCAGTACCAAGACCTCAAATGGAGGCAAGTGAATCAGTCACAGTACACACAGCACTTGCTTGTCTCTCTAAAAGGCAGGGAAGCTGCAACCTCTGAAAACTATACTGATCTAGACATACTGGGAACTGCAAAAAGTTGAACGTATATTAAGGTGTAGGATCCATGTTATCATGGATTTGAAGACATTTGATTTTGGCTACATATTTTAATATCCAGCTGAATAATTAATTCAGGACTGCCCACCACAGCTTGTAGTAGCATTTTACTGAAGCCGTATTACACAATTAGAAACAAGCTGGAGTGATCTTTACTTTCAGAGGAAGAAGTATCAGAGTCACCTGTCAGCAGAGCAATTTTAACAGCTTGATTCATTTCCACAGAAATAGCCTTATCCTGCAGGAGTTCAGAAACAGGGGTGAAAAGAAAAGACGGCTGCAAGCCCGCTGTTTGATTAAGTTCTTGCAGTAAAGGTCTTGAAGTAAAAGCAGATTTTTTTCACTTCCCAGAGTGGAATACAGTTTGAGAAATACAACAAGCAGATTGATTATTTAAGTGACACTGAGGATAAGACTAAACTTCAGTTGTAGCAGAGATAACTTTGTACTAGAATCAGTTTAGCCAGGACAAAAGAGCACCAAAAAAGTTAAAACTTATTTTGATAGCTTATTTAAAATTACACTGGATATTTTTAAAGTGCTCTGAAGAATACACCTAGCCTGAAGGCTACAGGGATAAACTTCGGTTGAGGTCTTTTCAAGATTTTTCTCCATGAAATGTTTTTTAGCAGGATGGATGTAAAACATAGGAGCCTCCACTTGTTCAAGTTATACCAGGGTCACCCAGACTGAGAATCTTTCCTATTTTTCTTGTGGAAAACATCCTGCTTTATAACAATTGTTTGTACCATTACTGAGCTATTAAGACTTTTACATCTCTCTAGGAACAGGAGAAAGTAATGGGGAAAACATACAGGAAGTTTATGGTCCAAGTGACAAAGGCCTCTGGGTATAGGGTTCGGTCTCCTGCTTCCCCCGGAACAAGGTGCTATATATGTTGTGAATATTATGCCTTCTAACACACACATTGAACTGTTGCATGTGAATTGGAAGTGTGTAGTTCCTATGTAAAGGAAGAGCCTCTACACAACAACTCCGAACACAAAGCTGCCTTCCATAATCCTCGCTGATGATTCCTCTTAGTGAGATCAGCACGAGGCCCAGATCTCTCTGCCACAGGAATTCCTGCTCAGGTGGGTCTCCACTGGATGGCTGAAGGCAGATTTTATCCAGAATGAAGTCTGTGAAAAATACTGTTAAATCCTGGAAACCGAAGAGCATCACAGAATGAATAACATGGTGAGATCCAAGTCATTATTACAGTAAGGATGTTTGCATTTCCTGGCCACTCACCAGGAGTGCCTCTAGTATTTGAAAGTGTAGGAGGCTGATGCCCCAAAGACCTTGGGACTTCTCAAAGGTTCACATTTGGCACCCAGGATATTCAGTGCCTCCTATAAAATCTGCTGACTCAAAGCAAACAGTTTGCCCACAGATGGGGATGGCTGTCTTTCAGAGAGCCTAGGTTTTCTTTAATGCTGCAGCAGCACACATAAAAGGTATTCCCTCAGCATATTCCTGACATTTAAATGTAGTAGAGACAATCCTGCTCTGCAGCAGCTCTCTAGGAAACAAGCCAGTTGTAAAACAACTTGCCCATTTTTAAAATTTTTTTTGCAATTTCCCTCCAAACACACACCACAACTCAGTTCTCTCCACCCAGTGCAGCCGTGACCGTAACTATTTCTTGGCCGATGGGTGGGGCACTGCACAGCTGCAGGGCTGGTGAGCATGCCAAGAAGCTTACTCGGATCAACAGAAGTCTCACCTTCCCTTCCAGCTTCCCCCATGTTACAGACAAAAATATTTCACTTCCACATTTATCTCCAGCATGCTAGGGCCATTGCACTGATTCCTGCTCTTTACATCCATGTGTGTCTACACCAAAGAGAGGGGTACAGTTTTGGTTTGTTTCTCTAGCCAGTAAAGTCCCCACCAACATTACACCAACTGTCTCAGGTTAACTGAGACTTGACTAATTCACAGTAATTTTAGCACAGATGTACAACATCAGCTGTGTCATCCTATTTTCTTTTTAAGTATATTCACTTTTCAAGTGAAGTGATTACAGAAGCTCCTCTTCTCCAAGCAATTTACACAACGTCAACAAGCATCATTAGAATACTCAATTTTTTTTTTTTTTTTTTGCGGGTACTCAAGTATCTACATATTAACAGCTTTACATAAAACAAAACTGATTAGCTTTTGTTATTTCTCCTTTGCATATCTATGCAATCCATTAGACAGAAAGGGGCCTGGCATTCATATGACAAATAACAGAAGATTGCAAATACTTTCAATATTCCTCTTTGTAATATAGTTCGGTTCCTATAACATCATTTAGATTGCCCTAGGGAGTTTCTGTACTTTGTACTTTATAACATTTAATCTCGCTCCTGTGAAATCTTGAAGAACAACCTATTACATAAGTCAACGCAACAGTAAGTTATTGACAATGATTTCATGAAGGCTTTTATCCCAAAGGGCACTGGTAGGTAATTTGCAAACCTAATGTACGTCTAGTCAGCAGAGAGGGTTTTCTATGTTCGCTTATATTCCTATAAGGTAGTACAGTAATATAACCAACCTGAAGTTGAACAACAGATCTTTGACTATATTTTTCATCAATACAAAGCAGAACAGTTTGCATCAAATTTTAAGATCCAAAAAATAACCTTGAAAGCACAGCTAGCCATTTCTTTCACATCCTCCAAAAGACTTTGGTAAATAGCCTTTTCTTTATTAATACATTAGGGGGCTGTTTAATAATAGATTCAACAACATTAAACACAGCCTCAATATTAATTTAAAAAAAACCCACAGGTTTGGGGGTTTTTTTCTTAAAGCTGATAAGCATCTAAAAACTGTGTATTTACTTTACCTGGCTATCATATGGTGAGAAAAATGACAGCAATTTAAGATACAAGAAACTGTGCCTTAAAGAGGGATTATTATTACTGTAGTTCAAATGTTTCAAAGCTATTTTCCGTATGTAACTAATTTTTTTAATTTAAACTAGTAATACAGCTCAAGTGAGAAGTCCTGCTATAAAAGTGTGGGTGAAAGCATCGATAAATACTCAGAATTGTACAAGTTAAAAATTATCTACTATATTACTCTTACTATAGAGTTTAGAAATTAAGTAAAAAGCTCACATAATTATTATGGTTTTGTCATATTAAGGAGACAGGAATACTAACTTTCATTTTACAGCTGGTATAAGAGCATACCTTTGAAGCTGAAAATGAAAATAATAATACTCCATACTAAAAATCTAGAACCAGGTTAAAAACTGGCTTTCTCCTATTTGGACATTGACATGAAACCATGAAGCAATGACAATGCAGAGTTATCAAGGAGCAGATATGAACATACTGATACTTACAAACACTGCCTGGCATTTACATAGGACTCATTTAAGTTATTTTTAACTATATAAGCAGATGTAATATTTAGATATGTGTAAGATTACACACCGCTGCCCCTCCCACACATTTTATTTCCTAAAGCCTGGTGAATACACTTCCTTTTAGCAAGCAATGATGCATAATAATTTTGTTCTATCAGTACGGGCTACCTCTGACTACAGTCCTGTACTGCCAACCTACACGATCATCACATCAGTGCAGCGGTGCCATGAGACATTCCACTGTTAAACTCACCCCAGAGGAATAAGCATCTATCTCATGAGGGCATCACACCAACCCTGCTCTGCAGCTTCTAGCACCCAAGCTGGCTTGATTGCTCTATGCAGTGCAGCACTGAAACATGCACATAAACCCAAAGTAACTTCCATCATAGGTCCCAGGGTGCTCGACTCCTTGGCACTACCACAATACAATCTCACATCGCGTAGAATCTGGTTCAGCATTTCTCACTGCTGTATGACACACCTAGAGGAAGTGTTACTTCACTACTGTAAGTATTTCATTGCATTTACTTCACTGTCACTGTAGAGCTACAGAATGAATAATGTAAAAATTAAAAGTTAATGTAAATATTTCGGGTTTGGGTTACTTGAAAATTCTAGTAGCATTACAGGCTTCTGCATATTAACAAGAATTTAAGGAGATTAATGACCAGTTTTGAACATATTTTTCAGGAGTATTTAATTCCTATTTAAGCACATAAAAATGAAAATTTTCTAAAATAAACAATCATAATGTCAGCAGCTGCATATCAAGTTTTTTGATAAACCAGGCTCTGTACTAAGATACCCAAAAGCAGATTTCTCATCATTCCTTATAAAGAAAAGAGTCTTTCATGTGTAACGGTGGGAAAAAAATTAAGCAGTATGTGTTATTTTGTTTCAACCCATTTGACATAGCAGACGTATGGGTTAAAGCTTTTTGACATTCAGAACATTACCATTCAGTTAGAATGGGTCTATGATGTTCTCCAAACACTTAAAATCAAAACCTGTTAGTTGTGAAAAGCTTGTTTTTTCCAAGTCATTCTACAACTGAAAAATTATTATTGTGAAGTTCCCCAATGAAGTGCTTACCACTTTCGACACTATTTTCACATAACATGATGAAGACCCTTCCACAATCAGATTCATGTTGTTATTTCAGCTTCCTATCACTCAGCTTCTTCTCCATCTGTGTTGTCATCACCAAAATACTTTTACCACTCCAAACAACATTCATCACTTCCTTGGTTACGCCTTCATGTACCTACAGTTATCTCCACTCCCACTGCACAAAGCACAGACAACTAGTTCAATTGATCTTCACAACTGTTTCTAAAATTTAGTAGCTTTTCCTGCTGTTCTCTGAATTAGCTTTAAATTGATGTCTGAGATTCAAACATCTGCTTAGCATGTTGTAAGTGCTGTCACAAATTAAAAACTTTATTGTAAAGCATTTAATGTACTTTACAGAAAAATATTATTATGAAATATAAGTTATACATTATTACCAGGATTTCAATGGACACCTCATTCACACAGGTGAATGAAGTGTGCAGGCAAAGAGAATATCCCATCTGTAAGTACAACTAATTGACAATAGAGGTTCTCTGTTAATTTAAAGCTCTTTACATATATATAAAAATATATATTTTTTATATATATTATATTTTATTTTATTATTTTATATATGTACATATTTTATATATTTTTATATATTTTTTATATATATATATACACACACAAGCACACGTAAAGTGTGCTCCTGCAAACAAGGAGACTATCATTGTTGAAGATTCATTTTTTAAAGGGAAAAAACTTGAAGGGAATCTTTTGACATTTCAATTAAGCTTCTACATGAAGGCAGAGAAGAAAGATGGAAGAAGGAAGCTGGAAACTAGAACATAGGGAGGATTTTCTAGGATCTACGAGGGGTTATTTTGGTTGCAGTGTAAGCTGTCTTGGGTTGTATAATGCTCTTTGCGTAGAAAAGCCACCCTTACAGAGAGAAAAACATACTGAGCATAGGTGCTATGACTGAAAAAACCCTTCTGGTATTATCTTAAGCCCTATTTCTTTAGCGAAAATGTCAACACACCTTTGTAACACCTCATGATGGATCTAGGCTGCCAGTCTAATTTGCTACTGCTTCTCCCTTCTTATTCTGCTAAAAGAAAAAAAAAAATCAACTGCTTGCTTTTTTAAAAAAGAAAAAATATTACAAACAGCATGGTTCAGATGTTAAAAACACTGCCCAAATGTAGCAGAGCAAACGAAATGGACTAACTGATTCTCCATGCAACAATGCTCAAGGTAAAAAGTACAGGGGGCCTAACCAACAGTAACACTTTAAGAATGAGTTAAGTAAAATCTGTTTTTTATACTGCCAAACCTTTACAAGCAAAGTACATTTTTCACAGTGGGTAAGAAATTCCAGGAACATAAGTACTACCTTGAGTAATTATTGTTAATTAACTAGCAATGAGGCACTATTTCCAAGCATGACATTTAAAGCACATAACATGATTGTGAATATTCACAAAGATAATTAAGTTCATCTGCTTCAAGTCCTTGATTTCAGCATATCTGAAAACACCTCTTAAACTATCATTAGACCTGTAATCAAGTATTTTGTTGCTCAGGAAGACTGGATACCTTTGCTTACCTGCTAATACAGTGATATGTGTTCAAATGCAAGTACATGGCTTTTGTTAAGAAACTCTCCTTCAGGCAAAAGCTGAGAAAAAACACACTAATTCTGATTGCTTTCTCAGAAGAGACAGTTAAAAATAAATTCCTCACACCATCAAATGGAAACAAAAATAAAAACGACTGAGCTTCCTTAATTGAACTCAAGATCACAAGTCTGACATGAGGGATACTTCTTTGAAAGTTTTCATCATCAAGCCAGGGGTACCTCTACTGTGCATACTAAGGATACTATCCACATTACGTTGTATACTTTCTTTCATCTTGTTTACAGCTAAGTCAAATTCATTACAAAATTTCAACCAAATTACAGGGATGAAATACAATGTATAATGCAAAAATGTGAAAAATCAGAAAATGCATTGACATGATTCTGTTGGGAAAAAAGTTATAACCATTACCGTCTTCAGAGAAGGAAGGAGGCTTTGGCAATCAACACTGATCTTGGTCTTGATCAAGACTTCTTGGAGAAATAAACCCTGAAAATAGGAAAAAACTGACCCCAAGAACAGGGTGTCAAAACAGTCATGCCTTCGTATTTTATCCTTTACTCTTTTAAGAGTAAAGAAAGCTTCTTTTCACTAAAAAAGAGATTAATGAATAATGTGCTCCAAGATGGAGAAGAAACATTTAGGGACCATTCTAAGATACAAGAGATTAAGTTTACTCTATTGCTCTCCAATTATTTGACACAGAGGATTTTTAATCAGTAAAAATAACAGTGTGAATAACTGTATGTTATAAGGATGTCCTACCGGTCTGTATCTCTCAACCCGGTGTAACTAGCGGTTTTATTCTATACCTGAAGAGTCTCTACTGCTGAAAGTTTTGTCTAGAATTATGTTTGGAGAGAAAAATAAGGTGAAATCTTCCTAAACAAAGAAAAATGTTCTGAAAAAGTGTGTAGGGCCAAGAAACTCCTGACCTTGTCTGAAAGACAGCTCCTGCTGCTGCCTAGCTGCACATTTAGTGTTCTGCTTCAAAGGCGCATCATAAGCACTGGCAATGCCGACTGCCCGGAGAACAGAGAAGGGTATGAGACACTCCATGCTGCAGGTCATTAACCCCGGAGTCTGTACCCTGCTTATAACAGCAACCAGCTGGACCTTGCTCGGGAGAATGTCATCCTCCAAGAAAGCATTGGTCCTTTTCTCTTCAGTGAAAGGACAGTACCTGACCCCAAACAGCGCATACATCTCAGGCTCCCAATTCCAGGTCTGAGAAGAACTTCCTCAATGGATTTACATGTTGCCCACCTTCCCCAATATCTGTTTTCTTAAGCTGTAAATGGACTGAGAAAGCAACAAAAAGATGTTTATAAAGTCTCTGGAGATGAACAACAGTTAGAATTACGACCATGTTGCTGTACTCCTACTAAAGGCACAAGTTCAGACAAAAGTGATCTTCAACCAAAGTAGTCAATAAAATCACAACTGTAGCTCTCCAACAAGTGCTCAAGGCATGTCTCAGAAAAAACAACCTACTCAGGCTTATCCAAAAAAAGAAATACAGTGGAGAACTAAAACTTACTATATATCTTTCTTGCCTCTCTCTTTATTCTGTGTAAGAACACAAAAAATACTGTTGAAGCACTTTCTTACAGTCAAAATTCAGTAACACTCACTTTTGGAAAGTTTCATGAGAACTACTTCTGTTCCCATATAAAGTGGTCAGCAGAGTAAAATGGGCAGTGGAGGTTACATTACACTAACATTACTGAATGTAAATGGTTAGCCTAAAGCAAGCCAGGTCTGCCAAACAGGCATCAATCGAAGGCCAGCTGCCATGGTACATGTCCTCAAAGCTACTGCAGATTTTAACCCCCCCGAGCAGCTGGGCACTCTCCAAGGGATACTGCTTTTTAGAACAATACAACCAGGGAACAGAAGGAATACATAAGAAGCAAAACTATGTTGTTAGTATTGTTCTCCTATTTTATTTCTGCAGAAGTATGACAAGCTAATGCCTTTTGACATTTCAGGGCAATAAATGTGTATGTTTCAGATGCTCATCACTGAATTTACAGCAAATGAAGAGGAAAGTAACATTTTAAAACATGTTTTTCAACTGAATTCATCTGCTCTACAGAGAGAGTATGATGGTATTAGACCATATACACCATAACCCAACATGTAGATTATGCATGCTATTTTCTCAAATCATTTTAAAATCCAAATTAAGTATTCTCTGAATTACTGCAGTGATTTGTACTAAAGGAGCCTAGAATTTAACACCCTATGTATTAGGCAGTCCAAATGAAACATCAGACATTCTCAGCCAAAATATCCAATATGAGTTACAAGAACAGTTGAGGCAAATCAGACCAAACAGTAAGATTCATACGATCAGAGACTTCATCTGATATTTTAGTCATCTATACCGTCAATCTTTTTTAGCTAATTCCCACTATTTACAAAAGAGGTATGCTTAACAAATGCTGAATAATAAGGCAAGCTGCCAAGGGCAAGAGAGGAAAAAAAGAAAACAAGAAAAAAAGAAGAAAAAAGAAAACAAGAAAAAAAGAAGGCAGAAAAAAGAAAAAGAAAAAAAGAGAACCACCTATTAAAAAAATCATTTTTTACTCTGAAGATAGGCAACCTTTACATTATGAGCAAAGCTCACAAAAAGGCAACTTGTAAATAAGTATATATATCCAGTAAAGGATACTGAAGTCATCAGTTACCAGCAACTCTACCCTTCTCGACAGCAAAGTGTTTCTGCCATCGACTGCCGTCTTTTAACGTAGCGTGTTCTTTATTGTGCAGAAAGATTCTGGAATAATCACGCCTGAAGGTAATCACAACTTCTCCATAAACCATTGACTCTAAGGAAGATACTCATACAGATCACATTTTCAGACAGCTAAAAATCAGGAGCGTGACAGGTTTTTTTGTACCTACAAAATAGCAATTGTACATTCATGCTGGGCAGACAGTGCAAGAGAAGTAACTTCCCACGCACACCAAAATAAAGGAAAGAATTCCCACCTCTTTTGCAGTTAACCTTTAAGTGTTTTGTGACTAATCATTGTAATATGGCTAACCCTGTGGATGTACTTCAAATGGTAAGTTCCTGGAAAATTAAGAAATGAAAAGACATTACAATATACTTATAAATCAGTTAGTTATTTAAGCTATGGTTTGTTGTACAATACGAAAAATCAGAATTATTTTAGCAGAAGGCAAATCCAAGTATGGCAGAGATCCTTCAGTCCCCACCCCAGTTGTGTACTACATATACCTGAATTTTGGCTTGAGAAGAAAAAAAAAAAACACAAAAATTTACTTAAGATAATTTATCTACTTCATTCACAGTATTAGGGATATTTGGGATGACATGGTTAAAGCAAAGCAGTTTGATGCACATATTCAAACAATTCAAGAGAAACCAATATATAATGACATAGCTATTAAGAATTACTTTAAAAACACTAAATTTTCTACTGCTGAACCTATATGGGAAAGAATAACATGGCATAAATTTGGCGGTTTCTCATCAACTTCACGGTGTAATAGTAGTGTGCTGAGAACGATATAAACATGTTCAGAACACCTAAAAGCACAATCACAGAAGTGGTTACTAGTAGTTAGTATTCATGCCCAAGAAACACTTAAGCAATCAATATCTTACCAACAGGCAAAGGAGAAGAACTTCAAATGTATTACAACTCCCCAGGAGATAATTATCTAAATTATTATAGCCATCTATTAAATAATCTGATTTTCCCTTCACCTCCATGTATCATATTCATTCCCCAAGTCACATACATTTATGCTCTATTAAAAGTGGGGATTCCTCGTTAAGTGTTAAACACCTCAATTTCAGACTTAGAGCACTTCGGAGACAAATTGTGGTAAGTGTCCTCAATTCCTACAGGTAACTGACGTCTGGATAGATACATTCACAAAAACGTATCCCACAGATACTTGCATCCCATAGATTTTGAACATCCACTACTACAGTAAGAAACACTGTTCCATTCAGAACATAAGTACAGTCTTAGCAACTGTTCGCCCCAACTTCTGAAGCACTGTATCTATTTGCTGCTGACCTACAACTTATTTCTGAAAACGGGATGGAGAAAACCAACACTGACCAACTCTTTTTTTGTTTTTTTTTTTTTCTCCTTAAGCTTCAGTTAAACAGTGGCTACCAAAGCTCAAAACATATCTATTTGTACTGTACTTCAATATTATCATACTTTTTAAATATAATATTGCGAATCATCTAAGGCCACTCGTGCTTTACAGCTTTCTTCTATTCATACAGACAATAAAACAAATAAGCACAAACACAACAAATTAAAAGTAGCAATTTAAGCTGTCTCATTCTTGCACATTATCCACCGCAGGGACAACAGCTATGGACAAGCTCCGCCAACCACCATCAGGTGAGTGGCGGTTGTTCTACAGTACAACACAGCCGGATACACTGTAAGTAGGTGCACGATTGGCAGCATTTGGGCAATGGCACAGAGTAACACGTTGCTACCACAGTTCTAAAAATAATGGTAAACAGTTGTACTTGAGGACAAATTTCTATCTGTAAGAAATAACCTAATCCAAATTTACGGGCACATTCTGTCCCATCCCCAACATTAACCAGGTGGCTTTCTTATTTTAAGAAGTAGTTATTGCAGCCTTATTGTCCACACTGATTTGAAGTAATACCTAACTATGAGGGGCAGCATACAGTTAGTGATTCAGAACAGCTATCTTGCATTCATTTATCGGTGAGCCTGGGCAAGTAACATTTTCTTTACAACTCTTCATTCTTTCAACTAAAAAATAAATTGTTTATTAGCCCCAAGGCTATTGAGAATGTTAATAACTGCAAAAAAACCCAAAAGATGAAAAATCCAAGGCTATGGAAAATACAGATGCAATCCTAAACCCACTGATGTCAGTGACATAACCCAGTCTTAAACATGAGCAGAACTAGGTATTTAACTATGAAAATAAACTATTAATTATGTCAAGCAGCTATGTGTTTTGCTGGCAACAAGGACATTCATAACTAGTACTATTTCAATACGAGAAAGCAGAGTAAGATTGAACTATCTAATTAATTTTAATTTCTTTTGCATTGTTAACATAGTGCTAGCTTGAACGTATCTGCCAAGCTTTAACACGTTTATAATGACTATGTCATCCCTAACCACCTGCAACCCTAACAGCCATCCTTTCCATAGAGAACCAGCTGTGTCCTTTCCTCAGTATATAGCAATATACAATTCCAGCCACTAGCCACAATGTTCAGAACGAGAAAAATTCTTTTAATGAGGAAATTATAATCTGGAAAAAGACAAGAAGACTAGAGAACAGGACGAATTCCAAAATCTGACTTCAGAAAGCAAGGTGTTACACAGTTGGCACATGCACAACATACAAGCACATGCAGTCTTTACTATGTGTCATGCCCAGTATCTTTAATCCATTAACCAACTGAAACATTTGAGAAAGGTAGAAGTTTCTATAACTACATTTTTAGATGTGTCCTAGATGAAAATCAGCTGTTCTAGTTAAATTAAAAAAATAAATAAAAAGCCGCCACAAGCACATTGAAGGTACAGCTCAGTCATAATACCCTAACTAGTCGGTCAGCCAGCACCTACGTACTGGAAGACAAATCAAAGGCAGTTCCAGACTAGCCACAAAATGCTTTTTTTTTTTAAAAAAGGGAGGATTACTGCAATGAAACATGTCATGTACGATAAAGGATGGTAAGTCATTAGTTCCACAGTAGTGAAGCAACTTCTCTAAAGAAAAAGGATTTTTTTAATGTTTATTTCCCCTTTAATTTAAAGGGAATCTATAACTAACCGTTGTCTCTATAGCATAAATATATAGCAAAACGTCATTAAAGTTCTTTCTGTCAGGCTTCATCTAAAGATCAAATGTCAGCAACCTTTGGTACAAGCACTGATATTATGACCTTAAAGATGCAGCTATTTCACACATGCTAAAAATAAAATCTGCTTAAAAAAAA
Source organism: Gavia stellata (assembly GCF_030936135.1). Taxonomy (NCBI): domain Eukaryota; kingdom Metazoa; phylum Chordata; class Aves; order Gaviiformes; family Gaviidae; genus Gavia; species Gavia stellata. The sequence goes on from NC_082600.1 coordinate 14,452,825, forward strand.
GCAAGGACATGAACAAACTGGAAAAAATAGGAACTTGAGGCAAATTGTTTCTACTCCTGATGCTGGATAAATCCTACACAAGTGATCTCTCTATAGAACCTGAAAAAGTAGAGCAAAGCTTCTCAAAAATTTGTTTCCTTGACAACATCGACAGACCAAGAGAGGTAAGGAATCAAAGTCATAAGATGCCTTGTAGCTTTGTTAGCAGATTTTTTTAAAAAAAATATATATAGCAGTATGTGAGATGCATCTATAAAGCTAGTCTTCTAGAAAAGAGGCAAAGTTAGACTGGTGTTATTTGTATTTTTAAACAGCAGAAATATTCAGAATTTCTCAACTGTTAAAAAAAAATTGAGAAACTCCCATAATGTATTACAGTCACTTAAGAACTTAAAACTACTTTAGCTCAATTTTTTCCAAGCACCAAAATCTTGACTTTTTCCACCAGCATCCAGGGGGATAACATCACCATACATTCCTCCCATCTCGGGTGATATTCTGACATTAGACTGCACAGCAGCTGCCCACAGAGATCCTATGCATAATCGGAGGGCTTAATTTATGACATTATCAGATAAGCTTCATTAGAGACACTACTTCATTGACATCTCTAGCCCTGACTTTTTCTTCCCTAGTAGGCTGGCTATGCTGGGGGGAGGACAGGTTGCTTACTTCTCTGCTACAGGCTACTTCAGAGACACTTGGTAAACAGCTGGAAGAATTCTCAGTAGAAAGGAAGTGCAGATCTCAGCCATTCAGGACAGATGGGTTTCTAAGAAAAAAGTCAGATAACCACTTAATATTCTTGATACTTCTGTAAGTAATGACATAAGTAATCAAAACTCTTTTTAGGTAACATGAGGAAACAAAATCCTTTCTTCCACATCATTGTTAAGGATATCCAAAAGTCACTTTCCATTCTTTTGGATTTCCGCAGAAAGAAAGGTTTGTGAAATAACACTGTCACAACAGCTGTGCCCCCTGTGCATCTCACCTGTGGCCACTTCGCACCTATTGGTCGATGTCAACCAAATTTCATGGAGTTCTCAGTATTTTTCCCTCAAGACTTAATCAAGCTAAGCAGCTGATTAAAAGAGAAGGACACTGCAGAAGCCCCAAAGGAGAGAGAAATTGAAGAGGATCTACAGCCAGCCTCAAGATACAGCAAGGCTCCATTAACTCTACTGCTCTTGGAAGAATTTTATTTTCTGAATTTTTCTTTAAAAATTCCTAATTTGGAGGGCAAACACAAGCATATTAGCTGTGCCATGAAATATCCATCTTCTCCTGCTCTTCTCCATAGCCACATCCTCTAACATGGCCATAATGCAGTCAAAAATGCTTTGCAAGACCACCTGGGGTACTACTCTAGTATTCTTTAAGGAGATCCCAATTCAGGAGACATTTCCAAGTGTAAAGAAAAACTAATACCCTTACAGAACTGCAAACCTAACCCCGAAGCTGAGAGGTTCACTACATTTGTGCCCCCTTTTTTTTAAATGTCAGTTTTCACAGAAGTGTTAAAATAAATTCTAATCCAAAGCAGCACTGAACATAGTTCTTGTTAGTGAAGAAGGAAAGAAAACAATGGCCTATCAAACAGCATAGAGATCAGGATGGTGCTATTTATACTCAAAGAAACATACTCCTTTGAAAAAATCCTTTGAGGCACAAGAGTGTGTCAACTACTAAGAACACAATAAAAATTATACAAGTCATCTCCAGCTGTGGATTCTGAGAAAGTGAACAAAGGCATTACAAGGATTTCTGTTTCCTTGACAACAGCATTGCTGGAAACAAAATAATTAAAAAAATACATCTCCATGTAACAGTGATCTCTAAACGTATCTAGGTATTAACATACCAAACGTGGAACAACCCTTATCCACACATACCTTTGGGATGAAGAGACCAAAATCCACGACCTTCATGAACTGTTCTCTTGCTGTCTAGTGTTAATGGCTTTTGCAGAACAATTGTGTGAGAGCTGGCTATTACATCCTGACCTGTATTATCATCTAGGCATAAGCACAGTCAGAAGCTTTCACTGATGGTCAAGCACATTCCTTCCTGCATGATGTTCCTTTTCTTACAAAATAAGCATTATGGACAATACTTCACATTGAAGTGTATGAAATAATTTTGTTGGAAAAAGATCAAGGTATACAAAGAAGCCCTTTCAGCACTCAGGAAACTGGTATTACTATATATATATATGAAATAACAAGTGTACTTCCATCTTAATAACTGGCAAGCTTAAAGTCCTTGGAGAAAATATACATAGTTCTAAATAGACAAGGGAAAAAGATCAGAACAAGGCATCATAAAGAAAAGTCAGCTTCAGTACTTCAGAATAGCCTATTTAGTAGCCTCTTCAACAAGAAAACAACGCTTTTTTCACATGTCTAGGTAAGCAGCACACAGTCTCCAGAATATGAGTGTTTCCTTGCCACTTCCAAGACAATGGGGAGAACTTCTTGTTATTTTCCAAATACAGTATTAAAAGTGTACCAACATCAGATCTTTTTTAAAATGTTTCAATTAAAGTGGAATATATGTTTTAAATAGGATGACTCTCCAAATTCTCATCTTGTACATCAGCTACAGCTAAAGGAGCATTGCCACAATTAGATTTTAAAAATGAATCTAAGAATTGCAATACTTGGGGTACTAGCAGCACGATACCTAATACCGCTTAGTGAACAGTTTGAATCTAGCCTAGCAGTGACAGGGCTATAGCCATCTGACAGCTACTCATGAGTTTATAGGAAATATGCTGGCAGCTTAAATTCATTCCTTCATAAACAGACATGCATGTGACATAACAACAAGAAATACTGCCTATTTCAAGTGAATTGTGTGTAGAATGGTTGAAAACAGAAACGTTAGAGTTCATTACTCTGAGGCTGGGTAACAGCAGTATCTAGGAAATCTGTATTGCTACCATCAGTGCTACACACATTATACGGATGAATGGAGGCTATCATGCTCCATCACTTTGAGCCTGATACAACAGGATCAAGAATAACAAATTCCTGGAATATACTACTATGCTATCTTTTTCCTAATGAACACACAACCACAAAAGAATAAAAGGTTTCGAAAATATGAATAAAAATGGTATTTCTTGTAGTACTTGATACACTCCAGGAAGCAAAATCCACACATTAAATTTGACCAGCATGAATAATATACTACTGTAGATCTAATGATCACAAGAGAGTCTCATAAGGCTGGAAAAGTATCTGGAAGATATCTCTTGAGGTAGCAAGTTACAAAGATTAACTACTTTGGACCTCAGAAATCCCCTGACTTGAAAATAAGCAGAGACCAAAAGAGGACTTAAAGGCACTATAAACCTTTGACTTGTTCTTTTTCTCTAGGCATCTACCTATAGACCCTACTAGAGACTGACCACTGGGCTAGACAGAGCCTTGGTCTGAACCAGTATGGCTGTTCTTGTGTTCTTAATCATGAGAAGCAGGCAACACCTCTGTTCAACAGGCTGACATTATTAAACTGACTTTAAAGACCTTTATTTTCCTTGTATAGATTCAGCTGTGAGTAAATGGAGATACAGTTCAACCAGGCAAATAGAGAACAAAATGCATAAGAAAAAATTCCAACAATGTGTTACAATACAAGTCATCCCATCAAAGTGCTATTAATATATATTTTGCATACCGAAGAATCACAGTACTTTCTTTCCTTGATCCTGTTCATCAATGGAGGGTGAAAGTGCTGAAAATGAAGAAATACTTTGCAACAAATAGAATACCTGCTGTGATGCTACCTTTATATAAAGATGTTTCTTTGAGTTAATTTTAAGACAAAATAGGAAATACAGATAAATGGCACGGGAGGCTTGAATTTATGAACAATTGTTAAAAAGCTAAGTCCAGCGTAAGTAACTAGTGAAAATGTTTACATCTCTGTGGCTCTACGCAATTACAAGGTCTTCCAAATAAAAGACACTAACAATGTGAATGCCATATAGTGGTTTCTGCAATTGGTAACCATGCCTTTCAAGAGACAACTTTTTAACTACCCTGCTACCTAAGGTAAACAGCTGTACTCAATGGCAACCTGTGATTTTGTATTCTATATTCGGGGTGCTAAACCAGAAATACCTAAACAAGATCTGATGTTCAGAAAGCGTTTAATATCCACAGTATGGAAATGAGGCACCTGGAATAATGGCGCTGAGTCTCAAAATTTATGCAAAAAATACGAGATGAGGTACTAAAAATCACAAACATTATTTCGGTGTTTAAGAAGGCAAAACCAAAAATGGCAGTAGTAGCCTAAATTTCATTTACAGCAGCTATTCAAACAGAAGGTAGAGAAGAAGTGTTATCCAAAGAAAACAAATTTAATCAGTGCAGACAATCATGTTTCACAATCCTTAAAATACATACTTAAACTAGAAACATAGGCCAGTGATAATACAGTTAGAATGTAATAGTGAAGAAGAGAACTGCCACAGTAAGAGTTCCCAGCAGTACCCTCCCTGACTTGAATGCGGTTTCCTGCCCCTTTCTCCAGCTACCTAGGCTGGAATTACTATCAGCTTCCCCTTCCAAAGGGGAAGCTCAAAATCCTTAGAAAATAGAGAGTAAAAGACTTGCCAAAACCTAAATCTAAGCTCTTTTTTTTTCCCCCATTCTTTACAAATTTAAAATTTAGCATGAAATAGTCTTCTATTAATGCTCCAGACTTGAAGAACTGGGGGTAATTAATCTGCAATACGTATCACTTCCCATATGAGGTTCTATCTTACTTTCAGGTCTCTATTAAGTTTTCTCATACATTTTGCAACACATGCATAAACTTCTAATTTTGGTCTTACAACACAAAACATGGAGGCAAACATTAAAGTCTTCCAGTCTTTAGAAGCACAGTTTAGTTACCATCCCTTTCAAACATGCTGAGGATCTCCATCTGCTGGTAGAAGTGTTACTCTGGAGAATTACACCCCTGAGCTGATAACTGATTTGTTTCAGCTGTACCACTTGATAACTGGCTTATTTTTAAATGCAGCCATACACAAAAAAATTAAGAGCAAATACCTTTAATGAAAAATACAAAATCTTCTAAAACACTGCATTCCTTCCTAAATATGCAAGATATTTATTCAAACTGCTTCAGATGATCTTCCCTGACACTAGGCTGTTCTTCAGTCAACAGAAACTGAAAACATCAACTCATTTTTTGCAAACATTTTAGAATGACTTACACTGATTCATAAAGAATATGTTAAAGTGCATGTTGGTTAATCTGGGAGAACATAAAAGGAAGACTGTTCTTTTCCCCTGATTTAAACAGGATACATACATATACTTAAAAGGTAAGAAACTATATAATCAGTTCTATATATACATTTTAGATATATCCATGTGGGATATGGATGATTTAGTCATAGCAATTTGGATGATAATAAAGAAATTAAGATCACTAAATTAAGATAACTAAACCAACTATTTCTTCCTTCTCCATGCAAAAATAAAAGAAAATCCTTTCCCAGAAAGTGAAAATCTTAGTTTGTGATGAAAAATTTAAGAGGAAAATATTTAAGCATGTAAGATCAGATAGAAGATGCAAAACTGTTTGGCTAAATAGCACAAAAATTGCATACAACTGTAGGTCTTTTGATTTAAGCACAACTTAAACTACCACAGTCAGTCAGATCCGCTTAGACAGAACTCTCAGTTCTGAGAAATCTCCACTAATACTGGGTTCTTCAAAAGATAAATGTCTTAATGCATAGGCTGAATGTAAGGACTGAAACCAAGATATTTACACATAAAAATATTCAGTCACAGTTACTCACATGACTAACTGAAAGTACAGAGTTTTGAGGCTCTGGATTGCCTACTCTCTCTGATCACACCAGGATTTTAGGCTTCTAACTGTGCTTTGAGTTTTATCCGAATCAGACATTCAAAGTAAATAGTGCAAACACCCCGAGTGTCTGCATATTCCCATTAAAGGGAAAGAGAACACGCTTCTACTGCCTGGATTTAAACTAGCAAATCCAAGCAGGTGTTTTTGGAAGAAAACAACAAAAAAGGTAAGCTGTGGGAAGGTACAGGATTGGGAAAAAAAAAAAAAAGCGCACATCTACATCTGCATTTTCAATCAGTTGTTTTATGCATACACCAGAAAATTGAGAACTTCAGGCAATGGTAGACAGCCAAAAAATCGCCAGAAGATAAACTACTGCTGTCATAGTCATTAGAGATTTATGGGCTGGTGACCCCAGAAATTAAGTGAAATTCATTTCGTAACATCACGGCAATACTTGATCTAACCGTGCCCTCTACTGGCCCGAGCGGCACTCGTGTAAAGGTCCAAACTTCACAGATGCTGCTGCTCACACCCTTACAGGCCTCGATTGCATTCAGAAATAAGAGTAAGAAGCATTCATGCATTTTTCTCTACAGGCTACCTTCCAAAATATGGAAGTGTGTTTTAATATACTTTGTAACAGTTACATTATTACTTTATTAATATTTTAGACTCGCATGCTCTTAAGTGTTGCCAACATTAACATACTCTATTTACATTAAATTTCCATGGTTTGGGGCACCAAAAGCAATTAGATTTCTTCAAAAACCAGCTCTACTGTTAAAGGCTGCTTCCAATCAGGGGTGGTAACACTGCTTTAGAAAATAAAGTAATCTTTCTTTCTGCTTAGAAGACAAAACAGACAGGCTATTATTTCCATTTTTTAATAATTTTACATTGCAATAACAATTTTGATTTTAGATTGTTTTAAATTTAACACATCCATAATTTCATTCATCAGTAAAATAATGCTCTAGGACAGTAAACAAACATTAAGCATATGGTTAGACAGTTTAAGACAGAAAGTCAAATTCAGACATATTGAAGTCAGAGGTGCATATAGTTTTGTACAATCCAAATTTAAATTACTGCTTACCAAAAACATCCATCAGCACTTTTTGCATATCTTCATCTTTTCCTTCTAAGTCTGTTCTTCAAGTAGCAGCCAAGATTTAACTTATTCAATATATTAAAGAACACTTGCAAAGAAAAACAAAGGTACTTGTTTCCTCCATTTAATCTTTAAGGCAAAGAGGTAAAAACAGCTTTGGAAAGAAGATGAAGGAGGAATTACCCACAGTTCAAAGTATTCAGACTTTGATGGTGTGATAGGTTACGCTGACTACAGAACCAGTGAAGTTATTATAACTTCAGAGAATAAAAGATAAGCAATTGAGACGAGTAAATTTTATTCATGCTACAGATCTGGGGTTTTCTCTTCTGTGAGCACCAGTGCTTTAATAGACATTAAGGAGAAAAAAGCAAAAACTCTGTCCAAGATGCAAAGTCAGCATATATTTCACTGGGCCCCATGGCAAAACTGGGGAAAGAGGAAAGGAAAGAAAAAAAAAAATTCTAAGATAAGAAAAATCATACAAAAGCCAAACTAAATGAAACTCAATTCTCCACCACAAATTAAACAGCAAAAGAGAAAGAAAAAAAATCAATTTTAACAAGAGAATTAAAGAATATTTTTTCCTATATGAAATCAGAATTTAAATTCAGTTTTACAGTTGCCTCCTCTCCTTTGGTTTTAGAAGTATGCCAATACAAAGGGTGTTGTTGCCTCTTTACTTAGTAACCTTTACTTAAAGCCCCAAATTTTAGAACCAAGTTTTAAAATAATTGTACCTGCTATGTTAAATACATGTTAGACACATAAAGCATGCTTTCCACTAAAAGGACACTTTCTGTGTGCATTTATCAAAACTATGTTCCTGTTTAAATCCACTTCAGAATGCTATTATTTGAACCCAGAGGTGGCATTAGCCCTATATCTGGGAAAGCATACACATAAAATATTTTTATTACCTATTGTTAAAATTAAAGTAAGACTCATTGAACTGACTAAATTAACAAATAACTGAAGCCAGATTCACTAAAGCTAGAAGGAAAATACACTTTAAATATTGAGCAATCAACCCTTGAAATAAAGTGGCAAGATTCCTTAGATCACGACAGGACACCTTTCTGGGATGCAAGACCTGCCACACTAGTTCAGATGAAAAATCCATCTGACCTGACATGCCTCCTCCAGCAGTAGTCACTTAGGCCTGTCTGAAAGGTAAAGTTCCTCAAAATATTATTCCAGTGTTGGCACTCAGTTGTTTAATGACTTAAGGCAGAATGTGTATCCAGACCATAGTGCTTATTGCCATTGTGACATTAAAAAGTAGGAAATAATAAAAATCTACCATTAATACAGATTACAAGAAATGACCTAGTAGAAATCTAACTTCTTAACTTAAAGATCTAAAACACTGACACGTCTAATACAAAAAACCCCACATTCCAAAATAATGGAACTGACTGTAGGTACAGTGAAGGATTAGGCTGCAAGTTCATAATAGGGTCTTCTACTGCAAAGCATCTCCTCAAATTCTGAATACTTTGAACTGTTAAATACACACAGGGAAGGATGTTATTCCCAGAAGATCATTATTCAACACAGTTTTTTTTAAATTTGATGATTGGTCCACAAAGCATCTTGTTTTACATTACCTTGATTGTTTTATCCATAGAAGCCGAGAGAAGCATGTGACTTTGTTCTCGTACAGGACACCACTGGATTTCATTAACAGGGCCGCTGTGTTTAGACATGTAAAATATTAAGCTTTTGGGGACTTCAGTTAATTTATATTTGGATCCCAAATATGGCTTAATTAATTCAGAGATCTTTCTCAAAGTCTGCTCTCCTGATATGCCTAGCTTAACATCACAATCTGAGCTATCTCTCTGATCAGATTCTTTTTTTTCAAACATACTGGAATTTTCTTGACGCAATCTTTTAGGGATATATGGTCTAATTCCTTTTATGGCAGTAGTACTGTCTTTATGTATTCTCTTCTGGGTAATGCCATTTCCAGAGTTTGTTGAAGAGGTTGATGTCTGTTCATAGTTTTTGTAGGACATACATAATGCAGCATGGCCAGAGTATGCTCTCCTACAATAAGGAGATGTCAAATCAGTGTTATTATTCTGTGCATAAAGCTCAGGGGGATCTTCACAAATAGTGCCTGTGCCAGAACTGTCAGTGTTCTCAGTAGGCTGCATTTCATATGCAGATTTTGTACCCAAACTACCAGGTGCACAGTACTGAATGCAATCCACAGAAGAACTTGGAAGGCTTGTTTGTCTGCTAGAAGTATTGGGGACCTCAGCCTTTTCAGTTTCTGCCTCAGAATCTGAATCATCATAAGCAACCAGTGACGAACTCATTATGGCTAGACACAGCAGACTCCAGAAATCTCAGTGCTGAAATCCTCCGAAATGATGATCTACAATAAAGAATTGATTATTCAGAGCACAATTAGAGTCTACAATTCGAGTAACTTAAGGATATAAATATGCTTTTCTTAAAAAAAAAAATCCGTATGTTTTATTCCTGTTCATTAATGGAATTTATTCTTCTATTATAACATATCTGTACATTCAATTATGCAACACCATTTGCCTCCAAGCACTTTGCATACATTTTTAACTCACTGCAGAGATGCATTTGCATACCACAAACAACGAAAATTAGTTTGAAAAGAAAAATAAACTTGCAACTTAAGTACTACAAATGACTTTAACCTTACTTGCAGTAGCACTTCTCCACACACACACAAAAGAGGGTAATTAATTATGCAGTGTTTTGGTATGTACATTTATAAGAATATAAATACTACAACTATTTTGGAGTCAGTCTAACAGTATCTATTTCTTAACAGTACAGATGACTTGAAACAAGTATGAAGGGGTTCAACTAGCAACTAAAAAAGCAAATACTTTTTTGACCCCTTCAGTAGTGTTGCAGCATGAGGAAATTTTCCAACTATATCCACAGAGCAAGATCCACACAGCCTTCAGTTTTACAGAACAGGCTTATGCCAGAAGCTACGCTGAATTCAATATTTGCATTTACTTACAGCAAAGTAAGAGCATAGATACCTTGTTTACTGTGGAATAAACTTTTTCAAAGTGTCTGTGAGAAAGAAATCTCAGGCTGAGACTGTGTATGTAACATGCCAAATAACTCACCACCACAACTATCCCACCAAGCTTTTTCCAAAAATTTGGATGGAGCATGTGGAGTATAGGGTTAACTACATTCAAACAATTGATGTGTCTGCAAAAACAATCTTTTAACTTCTGCTGTTGATAGTCAAAAAGTATTCCTATCCTTCACTTGCTAAGACTGATTAAATGGGACATTTTATTTCTGCTTTGTTTCCTTGCCTAGCTCTTAGCACTCACCATGCTGAAGTGATTTAACCTACAACACTTTCAGAACAGCTGCTGTAACTCTTGGTTTAGGTCAGTGAAGAAACTTCCCTCAAAAGCATCTTGATTAAAATGAGAATGCTGTATGAAACTCGGTGTCTATGTAAGCATTTGCAGTATTGATGCCACAAATGTAGGTCCTACAAATACTGCCGCAGGAGTAGTACACTGGAATTTGTAAAGACTACTCATTTAACTTCAGAATCAGACCTATTTGAATTAAAATAAGCACGTTTCATTTAACCTATGGAACTGTTACATTACAGGCTATGGTGTGTGTTCTGTAATGAAATGTCCAAGCACAGATCTAGAAGACAGGTTCCTATTAAGATGTACATATTCATCATCACAGATCCGTTCCAAAATAAGCGATCAAGACATTTAACTGGAACAAGGTGAGTAACATTTTAGCACATAAAAGCATCAAGATCTCCCTCTAGAGGACATCTTGTCTTTATCTTTATTTTTTAATAATACAGCTTCATTTACTGAAACAGCATTTCACTTCAACAGTGTCAAGGAAAAAAATTAAGTAGAGTTTCAGGAAAACTTAACAAACAATTCAATTCAAAAAGAGTAAACTGAAGTTTTTAGCAGGAAACTGAAAGTTCTTATCAAATAAATAGTAACTTTGAAGGACTGCACTGCAATAATTGCAACAAGTGGTTACTATTTATATTGCAGTGCTGAAAACAGGCCCCAGCCAAAATGCATCGTGTTCAAAGACCCAATAAATTAAGAAGTTGACCTCTGGCTGAAAGCTATAAATGAAGGTACACAAGTGGATTGTGTTAAGATTTTTAAAGCTACTTTACTTTCTTTTAATACAAAGAAATGTAAGCTGAGGTTCAGAGGTAAGTGCAAAACAGTGCCTTGCACACACCAGCTTAATGTTTCATATGGGATACTGGAAAGAAACTGTCCCGTTACATTTGGTCAGCATAAATCCATCCCATCACACACATCACCCATAAGCCTTAGTATTTTTGTAAAAACAAAGCATCTTTGTCATCTTAAGACTTCCCATTCAACTTTTGTTTTTAAAGAAACAGCACCCTCAAGTTTCTTACGCTGCCCTAACTAAAGAAAAATACAGGGAAAAAACCCCACAATGTACTTCATTGGAAACATACTGTAACCAGCTTGTGAATTTATTAACGATATGATTTACAACGTACTAAGCTAACAGGGAAACTTCCAGAGCTTTTGCTTTTCTTTCGTTTCCACACAGCTGATCTACCCGTACCCATTAAGCCAAAGAGCATTACATTTACCCGCACACCACCACACGCCCGCTAAGCGACTGTAGGTGCCAACAAAGGTATGACAGAACAGCTGAGAGCGGTCTCCGGAGGACTCTGGCACCGAGGCCGTGTCCTTCCCGCCTCCCCCGGCACCGGAGCCGCTGCCGCTCCCCATACACGCGCACTCTCCCCCCACCCCTCTGGGCACCGAGGCCACTGGTGGGGCCACCGCCACCCCGGCGCCGCCGCCATCACCGCTGTCCCCCCAGAGCCGCCCCCCGGCACCGGGGCCGCCCCCGCCCCGCGGGTACCTGCGTCGCACAGCCGCCGCCCGCCCCGCCGCCCGGAACTCGCTAGCCGGCCCGCGGCGGCTCCGGTTTCAAAAGTGCGCCGGGTGGAAACAAACGGTCCCGAGTCTCACTGCCCTTCCACAGGGGCTACGTGTTGTGAAGGGCAGCGGTCAGGCCGCGGTTCGCTGGGCCTGTAGGAGCCCTTCTCCTACCGTTGCGGGCGATGTGGAGGGCGCTTCGCTGGGCTAGTGACTGCAGGGGGAGGGAGGGCTGTGGGAAGCAATGGTTCCGGAGGTATACGTTTCCCAGCCGGGAGTCGTGAGTGCCGTGCCGGTTGGGGGGGTGATGCAATGGCAGTGACAGAGGAGCGGTGAGGAGAGTTGAGCTGAGGCGACTCGCGTCGGGCTGGGTAGGTCAGGGCTGGGCCGGGCTTCGGCGAGCGGCTGAGGGCAAGGCCGGAGATGGGGCCTCAGTGAGAGACCCCGGCGGGCGGGAGGGGGGCTCGTTGGCTGGTTATTGCCGCCCCGCTGGCGGGTGCGGGGCGCCGGGAGTGGGGGTCTCTGCTGGGCACGTTTCCTCCCTCCCCTTGCGAGGCGTCGATGCGCTTGAGGGCTTTTTTCTCCACTCTCTGCGGGTCGCAGCCCCCGCGGCTACATGGCCAACGCATCAGGAGAAAAAGCCCTTTTCCCTGGCAAGTGGGGGAGCGGAGGGGGGGGGCGGATCCCGGTCGCTGGAAGATGCGGCCCAGCCCAGGGAGGGCAGAGCTGGTGAGTGCCTTTACCCTGCCCGGGCAGGCGGGTGGCAGGGAAGTGTTGCAGGGCTCCAGGGTTAGAAACATCAGCTTGATGGTTTGTTTTATGCATAGCCATTCCTGCACAAGAGCTTAGCTATTAACAGCTGTAGTATAGTAAAAATTCATATTGGACTTTCTTCACGTGAGAGTGGTTGAGTGGTCATATTATCATCTCAGGGAATTGTCTTGCACACTTCTATTGTATTTTCATACATAAATTGATGATTACCATGACTGGGAAGGTAGGTCTACTATAAAATGCAGCGTACGTTGGAGTACTTCTCCAGGCATGTTTCACACGACATCTGTGTGCATACTACCTGCTTTAATTTCATTTTTCAATTTTTGTTTTATTTCCAGGAGGCAAAACAGTTTTCAGGAACGTAAGTGCTGTCAGACTTAAATTCACATTCTTTCATTCATTCATGAAAAATATTTTTGGGACTTTTGTATTACTGTTGTCTTTGGAAGTCTTGATGTACCTTCATGCAATGTTTGTCATGAAAGAGGTCTTCTTAACATAATGTGAAACCCTGTTCTTTGATTCTCAGGTCTCTAACTTACGAAGACAGATAGCAAATAATGAAAATTGTTATAGATCTGTGATTGTCATCCAGCTGGAAAGAGAGGAGAATACAGTTGTTTTCTGATACCTATGCCAAGGATTATTTTTGAGCTTTGTCTCATGATGATTTAATATTCTGAAACAGTCACAAGAGCAGTAGCCATTACAAGTTACCATGCATTGCATAGGTAGAAAAGGCATACAATTCTTGGCTTTCAAGTTAATACTGTGAAACTGAGGCTTTTAAGTTCATCTTAGACTCTGGTTCTAAATATCCTGGTAGTCTATTCTCAAGTCCCCATGTATCATTTTTTTTCCTCCAAATCTGTTTGCGTACAGTATCTAATGTGTCTGGGACTGTTAGTTTTCATAATATCAATAAGAAAGGAAGAAAAAATGTCCTGATAAAATGCAGAATATCCAGATGTTTCTTTTAGTCGGCTCACAATTGTATTTATGAGTTTCAAAAGATAAAAACCTATGTTCCATATTACTGAATTCCTGGCTTGAATTCCACCGGCAAATAAGGACAGTACTGAGGTAAATAGAGATAAGTTTTAGGTAGCAGGCAGTATCTTTTGTAGCCTATAATCGTAATATCCTCATCTCTTGTTGCAGTAACTAGATTACTTTTGCTGCTTCTTAATGAAAATGCACCCTCATTTGGGATACTTTGTTCAGCTTAAATCCATAATATTCCAAACTTTTTAAAGAGTCTTTCTGTTTTACCGCTCTCCAGTATGTGTGCTTAGTCTCAGCTGTGACATTTCAGCCTTTCTGAATGGAGGCAATCTATCAGTAAGAATGTATGTTCAGGAATTAAGTTAAAACACCAAGTCACAATTTGTTCTACACCAAAGAATAGTACTTGTTTACCTTCTTCTATTTTGTAAAATTTGAAGCCAGTAAATGTACCTGGCATATTCCTACAGAAAGGGTGTGCATTAATCTTAGAAAACATTTTCTAATATGAATTTACTCTCTATACTTTCTTTAGCAGTTAAATATCTTGTGCCCATAAAAAAGAGGAAAACACTAGTATCCAAATAAAGGAATGTAAGTAAATTGTAGGAACACATCAGAGGATTGTTTGATACATTTCAAATTACCTCTTTAAAATAACACTGTCAAACTGCAAGTAATCAAGCTTGAAGGGGTCGAGGTTAGATTAAAAAACTTAAGTGATACTGATAATACATTAGTCAGTCTTATTTTAGTCAATTATATAATCTCAGAATGGTATCACTGTTAATAGACTAAGTGAATTAAATTAGCAAGTGGACGTATACACTTCTCAGCTTTCTCAGGGTATTCAACTGAAGCTGAAATCTGGGAATATTGCAGCTGTCTGACAAACAAAGCCTTAGTGATAGATATGTTTTCGTAACCAGCAAGTTACCAGATCAACCTTAAGTTTTCTAGGCAGCTGAAGGCTTTTTACAGTGGCAGTTTAAATATATACTATGTAAATATAGCCAAGGTTGTGATCAGGCTGATTATTTTGTAGAAGGAAGGCTTTGAAATATTGCTGTACAGCTAATGCAACTATTATATGCTTTTGTTTCTTCTTTTTAAATTCTGCGAAAAGGGAGCCAAATGAATGTGGGTTTTTATTAACAGCTTTTATGATTCACTTCAGTTACGTATGTATCTTGTAAACTCAATCTATTCAAGCTCCATGCGTAGCAATGGATCAGTAATATGCTAGGGAGTCCCTTCAGAGAGACATAATCCTTTGCAAATCAGTAGGACTTTACATGGGCACAGAGTTCTTCCTTCATGCACATGAGCACGGCATTACAGAGAATGCTTAGGGTGAATGCTGTGTTTCCAATACACCACCATTTGCAACTCATTATGAAGTTAATTTACTCTTTCAACCTGCATTGCATTTGTCACTATCACATCTGAATACAGTGCATGTAAAATAACCATCAATTTATGAATTAAGATTACATCACTCAAGTAAAAAAGTTATACAATAGCTTGGGTGATTGTCTAAATCGACCACATCAGATTGTGAGGCAGCACTTCACAACCCTGGCCAAGTTGCAATGACAGTTTTCATGGAAAATTTAGTTTTCCCTCAGTTCATTTTTGTCATTAGGATCTGCACTGTTATCTCATTTTAACAGCCTCAGGTTTAATGAAATTCTTTTATAATTCTCTATATGCTTCTCTGTGTACCTTGTTATTGTGGTATGTTCATCCCAAATGGATTCATTTAAGATAGTTGCAGTATCACTTACAATGTTGTTTTTCTGACAGATGGTGTCCTCCTTACCCCTTTTTAACACCTATTTTCTTCTATGTAAATATGACAAGCTCACTATAACCAGAACCATAATGGTTTAAAAGCTCTCTTCCCATATCAAGTTAATGCTTGTTTATTCTCAGTTCTGAATATTTAAACAGCATGATGCTTGAATTTTTACAAAAAACTGATTAAGCGCATATGTACTTCTAAACACCTCATCGTTTTGTACAGTGAGCTGCTGAGCATGAATAATTCTTGAAAATAAGGATTTCTTAAAATAAGGAATTCTGCCTTTGCAGGTGAAATGAGTTTTCACTCATGGCAGGTTGATAACAGATTGACCAGATTTCTCAGACATCAATAAAACTCTATTTTTAGATCAGAGAGTATCTGAAGACAATTTATCAGGTAATTTTAGAAAAATTAGAGGAAGAAATTGCTGGGGTAGCATGAATTGCTCTGCCACCTTTTTGGGAGACATATGTAATAAAGTGCAAGTTAATTCAATGCAGTCTGTGTTGCAGGAGTTTCCTGTCTTGGAAATTACTAAGAGGTGTTCAATGTATTCATTAAAAAGAAGTACAGCAGAGCTTATTTATAACACATTTTAGATTATAACTGATGGGACAAAGATCAAGATAATTCTGATGTAGAGTGAAAATAACCTTATTGATTTTAATGCATTTGATAACTAAAACTATTTGCTTACTTAGCATTTTAACAGCATTATTTAACTTTCTGTACTTTCTGTGTTAGCGTACTCTAAACTCTGCAGTTGTAGTTTTCCAAAGTCTCGATTGCTATTAATTTAAAAAAAATAGACTGCTAAGAAACTTTCAGATTATCTTATTGTTAATATGTACAAAGTTATAGATGTTAGCCTGGGAGAGAAGCCCGTTTGTGGAAGCATGGGCGCGCTCTGTTCTAGGAAGCCCCAGTGATCAAGGTATATGTTGGACATAGGAAGACTACTGTGTTATTGTTCTCAGCCATCTCATCGTCTTAAGCCATGTCCTAGGGTTATTTTTTCTACATACTGCTGAGAAACAAATAGTTGCTCAAATTTATAGCCGATTGCTTACCCAAGAATTGATTGTTCTTTAGAAAGCAGCATTTCTCACTAATCATCAGTGTGTTTTGTAACCTCTGGAGCAAAGCAGTAAAGAAGATTACTAAGCTTTTCTCTTGACTATCTTTCTTTGGGCTGAAGTACTATATTACCTATATTAAGACAAAATTCCATACGTTAGTTATAAAAATCTCATTATCATTCCGAATTTGACACAGTATCAAGTAGCACAAAAACGTTAACTAATCAGGACTCAGATAACCTCTACCAACTGTTCTGAGATGCTCTGAATCATGCACATATTTAAATACTTCTACTTTTGTCAGGAGTTTGACTTTGAAAAGGTGTCATAGGGTTAAATGAGATACGTGGACAAACAACATTAAGAGTGATCTCTAAATTTATTTGGTACTCTGGTCAGTCTCAGTCCATTTCTCTAAGAAACTGAAGCTCACTGTGTTAATGTCTCCACGTTTATCAATCTGATATGAATAGAATGAGGTATGTGGTCGGTATAATTTTTATATTCTTACTCTCTTCATCTAATCTTCAAGCTGTACATGAAAGAATGAAACACACTCTTTTTTGCCCTACAGTTCTCCTTGTTGCTGCTGTTTTGAATCTACAAGACAAAGAATTGGAAGGCATTAAATTTGGTTGAATTGTAAATAAGCAGATCTTTTGCAGTCTGGCAAAATGGCTGACAGTCCAAACTGTGATTTGAAATCTCTCAGTCCGCTCCAGCTGTTTGAAAGAGTAACTGAACAAGGAGAGAAAGTCAGAGCACTGAAGGCAGGAAAAGCACCAAAGGTATTTCGATTTCACGTTTTGAACCCATCTTTTTTCAAGTTAGGTCTGTCTTTAAGAGCACTAAAGAATATGGTTGTTCTGAGATCCATTTTGTATTGTAGTAAGAAAAAAAAAATTTGTTTAAAAATATTTATGTCCATTTTGTGAACTGAGGACATAACTAGAGCCGAGGGAGTCACTAGCAAGAGCAAAGTTGTTGCTCCTGAAGTTAGAACAGAGAGTCGTAGGCTTAGAAGTCTGCTTCAGCCAGCTGCCATGCTACATGATAAGATCCAAGGTATTTGGTTTTCAAGTGAAATTTCTATCACTTGTCTTCTGCCCTGGTTTTAGATTCTTTGTTAAAATCTCTTTCTCCATGCATTATTGTACACATTAGCAAATATGTCTGCCTGTAACTGTACTGACAGTCCCTGCTTAATCTCCCTTAAGTAATTTAGTAATTTGTCATTAATTTCAAGTTCCCTATTCTGTCATCACTATGTTGGTAAAGAGACCCCAGTTTTAATATGGGCTCTTTTAGTATATTGTCTGTGGGAGTAAGCCTTGAAAACTGGGAGTTGAATAAAGTGTTGATCTATTTATGGCTTGCACGAGATGTTACAATAGCTTTGCATTAAAAAGGTCATAACAATGAAAGTTGTAAAGAACTTTTTGTTCTAGTTTGTCTTCAAGTCTGTCAAGGAATTGTAATGAATAAATTATTTTAAGGTGAGCCACTAAAAGCATTGTAAAGTTAATTAGATAATAATTTACATTATATTTGTATATCTTAGAAATTTAAAATGTTAAGCTTGTTATACCTCTGAAAAGTAGGCAAGCATTTTTTTTTCTTAGGCAGAAATTGAAAAGTGAGACAGAGGTGCTTTAAATATCTTGGCAATAGTGATGTTTTAAATTCTGCCGGTTAGGAAGTGGTCACCTGCTATTTGGTTTTCTTTTACCTTTGGCAGCAATGCTGCAAACATGTAAATAAAGGCTTAGAGTTTATGAATAGTGCAATTCAAGTCAAAGCATGGATGCAGGTTTTTGAGGGGTTGGGACATTAATGTAATTGTCTATCTTAAATCAAACTCAATGAGCTTTTTTTTCCCTTATTTAGGATGAAATTGATGCAGCAGTGAGGATGCTGTTATCATTAAAACTGTCATATAAAACAACAACAGGGCAAGATTACCAGGCAGGTTTGCCTCCAAAGGATCTTGTATTAATAAACAATGGTACAACTAAGGAAGAGGACGAGGATGTTGTGGACCCCTGGACTGTACAGACATCAAATGCTAAAGGCGTGGATTATGAGAAACTCATAGGTATAACTCTTTCTTCACTGCTACTAAGAAACTTATGTCAAGTGATCCTAATGACCACAAAAACAGGAAGGGATCATAACAAATCCTGATCAAAACCATCACAGGTGTAATTTAATTTATGTCTAATCTTAGCGTTCGCATGTCTGAAGAATTTCCTGTAGGGATTGAAAATCTCCCAAGCAGGGATCTCCTATGGAAGACTTAAACACTTTGCAAAGAACTTTTCAGTTTAAAATAAAAGTTTTACTGGCAGTTTGTTTTTTGGCATAAGAAAAGTTAGAAGTTATGTTAATGAAGACACCGTGACTTAGTATCTGCATCTTCAGTGGCTGTGATGCAGAACAGATAAAGCCTAGAGCATTCTGACCAGGCTGTAGAATTTTTCATACCATTTCTCCACATCTGCTTTGACTTCTGAATCAGGGAGAGCAGAGATGATCCAAAACTAATGCAGAAATTTGTAAGTGTAATGACTCCTTCACAAGACACGCTGTCAAGCAGCCAAGTGCTGACTGAGGTGAAAAAGATGCAGTGCATTTGAAAAACATGCATGTAATGGAAAATATTTTAGACATGGATGCTACAAAACTTGCAAGTTTTGTAACTTAAGAAGCAGGGGTTAAGTCAATTTCCTTATTTGTTTTACAGTCCATTGTTTTTATAGCTTGTTTGAGTCTAGCATAAAAACAGGTGAGAGAATTATTAATTGATTTTTACTGGTTTTGCCTCTTTTTTTTTTTAATTATTGTCAATTTTCAATCCATATTCAGTACCTCATTGGAAATTCTTTAACAGAGGTACATTGCTGGTGTCTGCGTAGTAGTTTGTGTCTCACAATAAGACATACACCCTTATGTGGCAGTAACCATATATTTGCTTTTGGGAGCTCTAGTGTCAGCATTCTTTTAACTGTGTGATGTTATTGTCAGATCATGTCAAATGTATGTGCAGAAGGTAACAGGAGGAAGAAAAAGTTGGAGAGGGAGAAGCGTGCAAAGAAAAGCGCCAGGGGAGATTTAGGTTGGATATTAGGAAAAATTTCTTCACTGAAAGGCTTGTCAAGCACTGGAACAGGCTGCCCAGGGAAGTGGTGGAGTCACCATCCCTGGAGATATCTAAAAGATGTGTAGACATGGTGCTTAGGGACATGGTTTAGTGGTGGACTTGGCAGTGTTAGGTTTACAATTGGACTCAAGGGTCCTTTTCCAACCTAAATAATTCTGTGATGCTATGAAAAATACATGTCAGTGGGGGAGAAGGAAGAAAGATAACTGTTAGAATCTAGAAATGGACAAGATCTCTCATCATCATATTACTTGTGTAGGAGGTATGGAGAAGTTTTTTTGTTTTCTTGGGGGGTGGTTCTAAGTCTTGTAGAAAAGTGGGAAGAATTGTGTTGGCACAATCTCAAGGTCTTTCCGAGACTGACTAGCATGACTTCACTGTAAATCAATTCTCTAAAGCAATGCTAAAGCCGAACAGCAATGTCCTTTTTTCCAGTAACTCTGTATGTGTGTATGTGTATGGCCTTTTGATCTACCCTAAAGTGGTGGGTTAGGCTGAAGGGTTTTTACTTATTTACACTGCTAGCTGATTGGGGAATTTGGTGGATGAGTCATTTTGCTTGTTCTAAGTGATGTGCTGGAAATTTTTCAGAGAAGAATGCTAGCCTAGCCAGTTCAGGAAGTGAAACAGTTACTGCCTGTTATTGATAAACTTCCTCCTCTTCCTCCCCCTTTTAAAAATAGTAGTAAAAAGTATTGTCCAAGGACTTGACATCTGATAGGTCTTACCATAAAGGAAACTTCTGTGCCACCTGTAATCTGTTTATTTTTTAGTGGTACCAGAGAAAGTTGTCAGTGTATTTGTGTTGACTAAAATAGAAGAAATGAAAGTGCTAAAAGCACAACGTAATTGAAAGCGATATTCTTCTCAAATGGTTGTCCTAGACATGCACTTAAGTGAATGGTTACACAACAAAACAGCCTAAAGATATTCTGGGAAGAAAGGTTTTGTTAGCTAAGTACTAGATGTGAACATCCCTAGAGAATTTTTTTTTTTGTTTGAGCATGAGCAAAGAGCAGAGGGATGAGTGAGAAAGGGCTTTAT
This sequence comes from Gavia stellata, assembly GCF_030936135.1. Lineage (NCBI taxonomy): Eukaryota > Metazoa > Chordata > Aves > Gaviiformes > Gaviidae > Gavia > Gavia stellata. Next base: position 14,473,601 of record NC_082600.1, read on the forward strand.
ATGCTAACCATACTCATACTTCAGTGAGCTGAATATTGCCAGTGGTACAAAATGGTTGAAGTTGGCGGGGATTTTTGCAGATCTAGTCAACTCCCCTGTTCAAAGGAGAACAGGTTGCTCAGGACCTTGTCCAGTAGGATTTTTAATATCTCCAAGGATAGAGATCCCACAGCCTCCTTGGGCAACCTGTTCTGATATTTGACCATGTGCATAAAATAAAGGTTTTTCTTATGTTTAAATGGAATTTCCTTTATTTCAAATTGTACCCATTGCCTCTTGTCCTTCCACTGGGCATCACTCAGAAGAGTCTGGTGCTGTCTTCTTTACCTCCCCCCCGCTTCCTCTAATCAGATATTTATACGCATTGATAAGATCCCTCCTGAACCTTGTCTTCCCTAAGCTCAGCAATCCCAGCTCTCTCGGCCTCTCCTCATATGACAGATGCTCCAAGCCCTTCATCTTCATATCCCTTTGCTGGATTCACTTTAGTATGTCCATGTCCTTCCTATACCAGAGCCCAGAACTGAACCCAATGCTCCAGATGTGTCTCATCAGTGCTGAGTAGAGGGGAAGGATCACCTCCCTCGATGTTCTGGCAGCGCTGTTCCTAATGCAGCCCTTGAGGCCATTGACCTGTCAATGACACAGAGGTGCATTGCTGGCTTATATTGAATTCCTTGTCTACCAGGACTCTAGGATGCCAAGGTCCTTCTCTGCCAAGCTGCTTTCCAGCTGCTGGTACAGTCAGTGCAGATATTCCTCCCCAGATTCAGGACTTTGCATTGTCTTTTATTGAACTTCATGAGATTCTTGTCAGCCCAATTCTCCAGCCTGCTGTGGTCCCTCTGAATTGCAAGACAACCATCTGTTAGCTACCCCTCCCAGTATTGTTTCATCTGCAAACTTGCCGAGGGTGCACTCTGTCCTGTCATCCACGCCATTAATGAAGATGTTAAACAGTATTGGCCCCAGTATCAACCCCCTGGGGTGCATGACTAACGTTGGGCTCCAGCTGGACTTTGTGCTGCTGGTCATAACCTTTTGAGCCTGGCAGTTCAGCCAGTTTTCAGTTCACCTCACTGTCCACTTTATCTAGTCCAGACTTCATCAGTTATCTATGAGAATGAGATGGGAGACGGTGTCAAAAGCCTTACTAAAGTTGGGATAAACAATATCCACTGTTCTCACCTCATCTACTAGGCTAGTCATCTCCTCATAGAAGGCAATTAAATTGGTCTGGCATGATTTCCCATTCATAAACCCATGCTGACTATTCCCAGTCACCTTCATGTCTTAAATAATGTTTGGGTATGGTTTCCATGATTATTTGCCCCATTACATGCCCAGAGATTGAGTTGAGGCTGACCAGCCTGTAGTTCCACAGTTCCTTCTTGCCCTTCTTCGAGGTGAGGGTGGCATTTGCTTTCTTCGAGCCCCCCAGGAGCCTCTCCCAGTTGCCATGACTGTTCAATGACTATTGAGACTGGCCTGGTCAGTAAAGTCACCGTGTAACAAATAGTAGGTTATTAGTTTTCTGTATGCAAATATAACATGGCAATGGCAAAGAGGAAAAATACACAGTAAATTTTCAGCAAATGCAAATACGCTTTTGAAAATGGCAGCTCTCAGGATTACTTATTTATAGCAAGTTGAAAGCTGTCTTTTGGTAAAAGCTAGAACACCAGAGATCAAAAGCATGCTAGGAATTTTTTAAAAGCTTGTTAAGGAGTGGAGGCTGTGTCCTTGTCAGAAGCTGTTTAGGAAGGCAGATTCTTAATCTGTAGAGAGTCTAAAATGTATTGAAGGTCCCCATAAGAGGAAATAGGTAGGAAAAAATTATTCAGTTTTTTAATGGGAAAGATGAAGATGGACAAAGGGAGTTGTGCAGTCTGTGAATGTTTAATAAAGATATTTATGCATTTCCAGTAAAGTGTTCTGTATGTCAGAGAACTTTAAATTACTTTCTATGGCAGTTTACAAATATTTCTAGGGTGGGTAGCCCCAATTAGTCTGGGGCATTCTTATGTTGTCTGTAAGATTAGCCTCTTACCAGTTGCTATTGTTCTGCTGAATCAAATATTTTCATGTTCATTTGGTCTCTTTTTAGCATTCATCCAGATTATAATTACTTTGCCATTTTGTAATGCATTTTGTTTGCTAGGAAGAAATTAATTCAGTAATGAAGGTTTGCTTAGGACAAGCACAGAATCACAGAATCATTAAGGTTGGAAAAGACCTGTAAGATCATCAGGTCGAACCATCAGCCAACACCACCATGCCCATTAAACCATGTCCCACAATGCCTTGTCCACACGTTCCTTGAATACCTCCAGGGATGGCAACTCCACCACTTCCCTGGGCAGCTTATTCCAGTGTTTTACCACTCTCTCAGTAAAGAAATGTTTCCTAATATCGAGTCTAAACCTCCCCTGGTGCAACTTGAGGCCATTTCCTCTTGTCCTGTCACTCGTCACTTGGGAGAAGAGACCAACACCCACCTCTCTGCAACCCCCTTTCAGGTAGTTGTAGAGAGCGATGATGTCTCCCCTCAGCCTCCTCTTCTCCAGGCTAAACAACCCCAGTTCTCTCAGCTGCTCCTCATAAGACTTGTGCTCCAGACCCTTCACCAGCTTCGTCGCCCTTCTCTGGACACGCTCCAGCACCTCAGTGTCTTTCTTGTAGTGAGGGGCCCAAAACTGAACACAGGATTCAAGGTGCAGCCTCACCAGTGCAGAGTACAGGGGGACAATCATTTCCCTGCTCCTGCTGGCCACACTATTTCTGATACAGGCCAGGATGCCATTGGCCTTCTTGGCCACTTGGGCACACTGCTGGCTCATCTTCAGCCGGCTGTCAATCAACACCCCCAGGTCCTTTTCTGATGGGCAGCTTTCCAGCCACTCGTCCCCAAGCCTGTAGCATTGCATGGAGTTGTTGTGACCCAAGTGCAGGACCCGGCACTTGGCCTTGTTGAACGTCATACAATTGGCCTCGGCCCATCGATCCAGCCTGTCCAGATCCCTTTGCAAAAAAAGCAGATGCGATAATGCTTGGAAAACATACAGATTAAAGCAGTGGTTGCTGAATCATGAATGAGCATTCATGTTTTTTAATGACATTTATTTTAATGGGTCAGTGGATGGGCCCGGTGCTTCCCTTGTATAATATCCTGCTTGATTCACCTGGAGTGAATGAACAATTGTAAGCAGGAACTTGTTTCCCATTGGGTAATGGTGCATAATACACCTAGTTTTCCCTCCCATTTGGTAATGAATTCCTACTAACTACAGGTTTACTGACTATATACAAAGCCTTGTAGTAATGCTGTGCATAACCAGTAATTCTAGAAGAAAATTAAATGAGTATAGAGGGTCTGGAACAGCAGAAATGCTTGCCTCCAAGTTGATGCTCAAATTAGATACGTTACCACTTTTTTCTCCTGTCAAGATTGACTCTTTCCTTCAGTGGGCGTTCCTGATTTTTGGTTGTGAAAGGCTGTTCAGTGAAGAGTTCACATAACAAAATTACAAATAGTTCAGTAGTTCACATAACAACAAACTTAAACACACATCCCTGTTTTTCAGCCAGAGTGTAGGAGAGGAGCTCCCTGTACTCAGGACTTCCCAGCATCCCAGTGCTCCAGGGTACATGTTGGTCTGACTCTTCCATCCCATCCCTCATAAATCCCTTGAGAGCGCTGCAGTCTCAATGATTAGGATGGCCATGGTTTTAAATAGTGCTTTTTGACATGTGCGCAAAGCCGTGGTGGACTGAAAATGGCCTCTTTGCTGTGCTTTGAAAAGCTGTGCTGTAAAGGTTTGGAAGGCCTCTTTCCTTTCCCTTTTCTGGGGAAGTGGTTAGTCTAGTCTAGTATAGTAGCCCAGGGTGTCTTAATATTCAGCTTTTCAAATTACCCCAGCGTGCTCAATATTCCTTGCTGCCCCTGTGGGTTAATTTTCTTTGTAAAATGCGTTCCATTCCCAGGGCAGTACGTTGGGTAACCAACACAGGTAGAGAGCTCTGCCTCCAACTGGAATCAGTCTCTCTCTGTTGTCCAGTGGTGTAAGCTGTTATGCTGTCCAGCTAAGGATTGTTACTGTGCACTAGGATGTAACGTTAGAAGCTCACCTGCTCTAGAAGGAAGTTGTAGTCTTTGGAAGGACATTTCAGTTAATTACAATATCACTGCAGGAAGGCTTTTAATATGTTACTTGCTTTTGGCTTAAAAAAGAAATGGAAAATTTAGAAGCAGGAACATGCATAAGGAGGGAATTCAAAGTAAACCTGATTCTATGCAGGGCATTCAAAGTGATTGTGGTGTTTTCCACAGGACAGAGTATAGTAGTCATGTAAGTTATAGTTTACTAACTGCATAATGAATGGTTTAAAATTAATTTTTCTGTTTCTAGTTTCCTTAGGAAACTCTAGATATTTGAAATTTGTCCATTGTCACGTATGTGTTCCTGTAGAATGATTATTTCCTGTTACAGCTAGGAAGACCCTAAGTGCTTCTCTCATGTGGACATGTATCTTATAACTAGGGAATTTGCCAGTGTTTAATAAGATACTCAGAATAGATGGATGTAGATATTATGTACGTATATAATGTATTTTTACATCCAGAACCTCTGTTTTGTTCTCTTGAATACTTTGGCAATCCCAATAATTAATAGTGCAAGTTGTTCTAATGCTGAATAGAGCAGAATAGTAGCAAACAGTAAATTCTTGTCTAGATTTTTTCGATCAAGTCGGAATCACGGAGCATTGACCTGCTTATTAGGGTCCAAGAATTGGGACTGGAGTATAGGAAGCTTTACCTAAGAAATAAAAGGTTTCCCCAGTTCAGTTTTATTGGGAATAGGAAAAAATACTGCTACTGCTATTTTACTCGGTAAAAACCTTTCTTCAATGAAATTACTACATCTGAAAACATTGTTTTATTAATCAGATGATTTCCTAAACCACCAAGTAATAAGTCTTACTTGATGGCAATGAAGAGTATTATGCATTACCTTTTCAAGCCTCTTGAGGGGAGCAGTGTCTGTAATCATAGCCATATAAAAGAAGAATGAAGTTTGCAGAAGAGTATTCGGGGTTGGAAGGTGAAAAACCATGTGATCTGAGGGCAGAAAATTTAGATATCAGGAAAGGAACATTCAGAGCCTCACAGCCATTTTTAGCCTATGGCTTACAGAGGCCAAGTTACTGACCTAAATATGGGGGTTTTGAATGTTTTTTTGTTCAGAATATCAATAGTCCTGCTCTAAGGAAACTGCAATTATAATCAGTTATGGATGGAGCAATACTGCAGATTGTGAATAGACTGGGTCTCCTAGCATAGAGTTAGTATCAGAAGTTACTGCTGGGACTCCAGGCAAGAATCAGGAAAATCTAGCTTTTTTACATTTTATCAAGACTCAAAGGAGATGTCCTTTTTAACCTAGGCTGCCTCAGTATGTTCTTGGTAAATCTAAGGTCTGGTTGTAGCCATGCTATTCTTACTTTTTTTTCCTTTTTTTTTTTTTTTTTACATTTCAGTTCGGTTTGGCAGCAGTAAAATTGACACAGATCTGATCAATCGAATAGAAAGAGCTACTGGGCAAAAACCTCACCGCTTTCTACGTAGAGGAATCTTTTTTTCTCACAGGTGAGGGGTTTTTTTATTTTAGAATTCAAAAAGGTCCAATTGCGTAGGCTTTCTGTGAGCAGCCCATGACCAGCAAAAGACTGTGTTCTTTTACACCAAGATAAACTGACTGTGTAATTTGAAATTAGCAACTACTGCAGGTTTACACTGGTGACATTTGAAACCCTTAGTTGTATCAGTTTCTGATATGTCCTC